>NC_137269.1:41707349-42907349 GCF_053477335.1 Acartia tonsa | reverse complement strand
TGCACCAGCCGCACAGCCCACACAGTCAGTACCTGCCGCTGTCGCATCCGCCGCCGCCGCTACCGCTGATTTCACTGCCGCACCTGCCGCCGCGCTCACCGCCGCACCTGCCGCCGTGACTGCCGCCGCATCTGCCGCCACGTCTGCCGCACTTGCCGCCGTGTCTGTCGCCGTACCTGCAGCATCTATTGCCGCACCTACCGCCACACACACAGCCGCACTTGCCGCCACGTCTGCCGCATCTGCCGCATCTACACCTGTCGTTGACTCAGCACCTTCTGATCCTGTTGCCATGAAGGCATTTACCGTTGCCGCCACGTCTGCCGCACCTGCCCCTGTCGTTGACTCAGCACCTTCTGATCCTGTGGCCACGAGGGCCAAAGCTAGAGACACCGCCAACAAAGCTAAGCAAAGCAAAGCAACAAAGGCGGTAATCACATCATGAAGTTAAGTATCTTATACGACGGAAAAAAAAGGTACCTAACAAAAAAATTATTATCATCATTTTTTTAAAATCATTTCCAAAGTGATTTATTTCGAAAAAACTGAATGTTTTGTATCCACGTAAACTCTATAATATTATAATATTATTACTATACATTACCTAACTTGATAAACCGCATATTAATTTCAATCTATTTTTCTTTTCTGCTGATTAGCATATAAAATACATGGAACTTGTATGAAAATGAGTAGGGGGAACTAAACTAAACTAGCTTGA
Source organism: Acartia tonsa (assembly GCF_053477335.1). Classification (NCBI taxonomy): domain Eukaryota; kingdom Metazoa; phylum Arthropoda; class Copepoda; order Calanoida; family Acartiidae; genus Acartia; species Acartia tonsa. The sequence goes on along the minus strand of NC_137269.1, from coordinate 42,906,628 downwards.
AATGTGTTGCCACCCCCAACACACACATAAACTAAACGCTATCGGAATAACCATAGTAAATATGGTAATTTTTTTCGCTTTAACGATAATATATTGTATATTAACTATTTTTATTTGTCCACTAATATCTACTGTGTTTCAGATGTCCATACTTGATGTTAAGACGATTCCTCCTGCGGTGCTCCTGGACCAGCTCTGCTATGACAAACCTCCCTAATGATCAGATTAACCAGGATTACGGTAACTTAAACGATAACATTGGTCTAAATCTTATGAATCCGATTTACGGCGACTATTTTAACGATTTTGAGAATGAATTCGGAATAAATTGCGTTTTTTCAAGTGAACAAGGTATCGTACAGAAACTGAAAACATTCAATGAAAACCTTCTCAATATTTTTAGTATTAATTGTCAGTCATTACATTCTAAATACAATGATATTGTCTCCACTGTAGACTTCTTTAGGCAACATGATATCCACTTAAATGTTCTGTGTTTTCAAGAATTATGGCTAAATAAGGATGTAAATATGGATTGCTATGGGATTAATAATTACGATTGGCATGTTAAACTCCGCACAAAAAGTAGGGGGGGAGGGGTGGGTATTCTAGTAAGCAAATATTATAAAGTAGATAAACTATTTGATAAATTTTCATTTAAAGAAAATATTCTTGAATCTATTTGCTTAAAAATTTCCCACAATGGACTAAAGTTTTGCTTACTAAACTGTTATCGGCCACCCAATCAGAATAATGCTGAAATAGAAGAATTTTTTGAACTTTTTTTAGACCTGATTGATAGAATATCAGCTTTAAGCATACCATACTTCATTGTGGGAGATTTCAATTTTGATCTTTTCAAAATAAATAATATAAATAGCAACTCCATGAGAATTATTGAGTCTTTTTCTTTTAACGGTATCATAAATACCGTTACCAGAGCTACTAGAGTAACTAGAACCACAGCAACCCTTCTTGATTTATTCGGGGTAGGTAACTTCATTCAAAACCTAATGTCTTCCTTTGTTTTAACATCAAAAATCTCCGATCACTTGCCAATTATTAATTCATTCCGAATAGACAAAGTAAATAAACCCAAACCTCCAGATTTCTTTGAAAAAAGAGAATTGAATGATGAAAACTTTGATGCCTTAAACTATGCACTCTACCACACTAACTGGAATCACGTTTTAAGTCAAGACAACACAAACATTGCTTATGATAACTTTATTTCAACCTTTTTGAGACTTTATAATGAAAAGTGTCCAGTTAGGAAAAAACGAAAAAACAAACGTACCCAGCCCCAGCAGCCTTTCATGTCAGATTATTTATTGCGTTGTAGATTGCATAGAGATATTTTGTACAGCAACTTTTTAAAAGACAAAACAATTGAAAATGAAAGTATTTACAATGTCTATAGGAATAATTACAATAGGCAAGTGAGAAGAGCAAAGATTGAATATTACAGAAAACAAATAAGAGATGCAAACGGGGATGGGAAAAAACTCTGGAAAACCCTAAAGGAAGTCATTGGGTTTAGTAAATCTTCCCCTGAGTGCACATACCTTCAAGTAGGCCCAAACAAAATTGAAAATGACCAAGAAATAGCTAATGAATTTAATCGTTATTTTAGTCAGATTGGGTCTTCCCTAAGGCCTGAAATTCCTTCCACCCCCAAAAACTTTTTTGAATATTTACCACCCCCATGTCAAGATTCCCTCTTCTTTGAGCCATTGTACCCCTTCAAGGTTATTAATATCATTCGTAGTATTAAACCTAAGCGTTCCACAGACATAAATGATGTCTCGATGTATGTTCTGTCTCGCTGTGCTGATACCATTGCCACTCCCCTAACACATGTTTATAATCTATCACTTCAAAATGGCACTTTTCCTGAAAAAATGAAAACTTCCAAAATAGTTGTCCTTCACAAATCAGGTTCACTCAGCGAGGCAGATAATCATCGAGGAATTTCACTCATTGATAACTTTTCCAAACCCATTGAAAAATATGTCTGTGAAACGCTGGTTAAGTTCTTGGAAGATCGGTCTTTTTTTAGCAATCGCCAGTTTGGCTTCATGAAAGGGATCTCAACCTTTCACAATGTATTGAACTTAAGCACATTGATCACCCAAGCACTCAGTCGAGACACTTCCTGTATGGCCATATTTTTGGACATAAGGAAGTGTTTCGACATGATAAATAGGGATATCCTTTTTAGCAAACTGGAGAATTCAGGGATAAGGGGGGTTGCACTTGATTGGTTCCGTAGTTATTATGCAAATAGAAAACAGCGTGTATTTTTTAAGGGCCTTTTCTCCTCCACAATTGAATTCATTATCATTGGCGTACTCCAGGGGTCAGTCCTGGGACCAATTCTTTTTTTAGTTTTTATCAATGACCTTGTTTCATGCAGTGAAGAGATCCTAATCAATCTCTTTGCTGATGACGCAGTGGGCTTCATTGAAAAGCAGAATATTATACAATTGATTAACCTTGCAAAGGAGCTTGTCCCCAGACTGACCCAATGGTACAATGCCAATAAACTTCTCATTCACCCCCGCAAGACCAAATGTATGGTCTTTTCCTCCCCCCGTGAGATACTCACCCCCGCTGAGCTCGCCGCTAAGACCAACTTTGAAGTCTATGTAAACATGAATAATCATAATGAAAATGATGAGTCAAAAATCACTAAGTTGGATCTTGTGAGCGGTACCAATGAGGGTAGTGTCAAACACTTGGGAATTCAATTGGACGAGAAAATGAAGTTTTCTTATCATCTCGAAAAAGTCTATAGCAAAGTCTCTAAAATAATTTATAGTATGAAAGTAATGCGTCATTTGTTGGACAAGAAACACTTAAAGCTACTCTATTCTTCTTATATTAAGTCGAATATCGAATATTGTTGTCTCCTGTTCACTGCCTGTCCTATGTATCTGTTAGCACCAATCATTAAGTTGCAGAAGCAGGCCATTAGAATAATCGAAAATTTACCTAGCAGAGCTCACACAGCTGAATTCTTTAAATCTAATGGCATACTTCCATTTAACCTGTTAATTGAATTCAATGTTTGTAAATTTATGCACGCCTATAAATTAGGCAATTTTCCCAAAATCTTTGAAAACACCTGGAATTTTGTTCAAGACAGACATACATATGGCACTAGGAACAGGAACAACTTTGCTTACGAACCGGGCACCAATAGAAACTTTCTCCTGCACGCCCCTCTTAACTCTTTCCCAACTATATTCAACAACCTTCCACTTGAAATTAAACTAATTGATAATAAAAATATTTTTAAGAAAAAATGTTTTACTTATTACCTAAACAAGATTGAGTTTTAAAAAAGCAAATATTTTATTTTTGAAATTAAACTGATTGATAATATAAATATTTTCAAGAAAGATGTTTTACTTACTTATTACTTATTATTTTTAAAAAAAAGCAAATATTTTATTTTTTCTCTTACTTTACTTAACAATTTTTGTTCTAACTAAGTTTCTATCCGTATCTTTAGCCCTCGACTTTTTGTAAGCATTTAATTTCTATATCAAAAAACATTAAAACAGCATTTCTTTAACCTCAAATCTCAACGAATAGGTTCCGTAGGAACCGACATACATACCTATGTATAGAGTAGCTTTAGCATAGTTTGTTTCTTATCCATTTTATTCATTTTACATTTTACATTTTGACTTTAACTTCTTCAATTATATCATATACTTTTTATCAAGCAGCTAACGAATCGCGCAACCTCTACCTCTATCTATCTAATAAAAAACAACAAAGTTTTTTCAGAATTTTGACCAAAATATATTTATTTATTTAAATTTAGATATCAAAAATTTTGTAATGACTATCGCTGACTGGTTAAGCTCATGTAGTGGGCATAGCCATCTACTCGTCGTAGTCGCTGGAGTCGCCGATGTCGTCGGGTTCCTGTTGGAGGAGCTCCTCCACAAGGTCCTGCTGGACGGTGACCAGGCGGTCCATTGCGGCGATGGAATCCATGTTGGCCTGGAAGGAGCGGGCGTACGTGGGCATTACTGATATTAACCTCACGACTAACCCATAGTTGGAATACATCATGCGGAGGATTTCCTCATCGATGGCGTCGTTGCGGAATCTCCTCCACATCAACATGTCGCCCTCGTGCACAACGCCCAACAACCTCCTCTTGACCATAAACCAGAGGTCCAGACAGCGCCTGTCTACCCCCGGAAATGGGAGTAGATCAGGCACTGCCGCGAGGTTCAGCAGCTGCTGGACGCCGTGCACGGGTACAGGATCATCGACTTCATCGCTAGAATTGAGCATAGCGATGAGCTCCTGCACCTGGTCATGGAGGGGAACATTTTCCTCACCTCCAGCCTCCTCCGGAACTTCCGGCGCCCCATCTGGTAAAGCACCTTGGCCTTGTCCTACTTCCTCTTCTTGATCTGACATCTTGGAGACAATTGACATTTGACCTTACCTACCCCATATTTATACCCCCCTTGTGTTTTAATACCATGCATTATGCAATCTTAATTTAACTTATTAATTAGTAAATAACTTTCCCCACTTCCGATTTCCCGCGTATTTCCCCTATGCTTTACAACCAATTGTCTCCCTCCCGCCCCTTCTTTCCTTTATTCTACTGTGCTTTACCGGAAAACCACTCATCCCCCCACCCCCTACTTTTTCTCCCCCCCCTAGCATATACCAAACGATAAGCGCCGCTCTGTCTGTCTGGCTGGTAGCCACGACCGCGCACAAACCATTCACCACGCCCCATTTTATCCCCCTCGTTTTTCTCCCCTCCTCCCCCATACCTGTTCAATTCCTCGACCCATCTCCCTTATTCTAACTAGTCTCTCACTTCATCAACTTACATTTCTTATCCTTACTTTTTTATGCTAATACTAAATTAATCCATAGCAAAATATTAATTAACAGACATCCTATTACTTTGTACATCTTTCAAATAAAAAATAAAAGTTCATAACAAGATATCTAGGATTTATTAAAAAACAAATCAATGAATTTATGGTAAATTATTTTTAAAAAAATTATATTTAGCTACTTTTTTTTTTCAAAAAAACTAAACTGTATTATTTATTTCTCACTTTGCAGATTTTTTTCTGTTGCCTCACTGTTGTTTTTTGTGAACGTCTTGCGGATATTTCCGCGGTTGTTTTTGCGGATATTTTGCGGATATCTTGTATATGAAGTCGTAGAGAACTTGACCATAACTGGTCCTGACCAGAAATGGCCAACTTCTGGAGCTATAGTTGGAGACAAGCCCCCTCTTGTACAGTTATCCGCTCAGCAATTTCACCTAATTTAGTTTCATGATACTCCATATCCTTGTTTGGGTTGTATAGTGTGAGTGCCAACTCGGTTTCTAAATAACCCTGATGGTATAGTAGACGGGCTACCTCACGACGTACTTCCTCACTGACATTGTCACCATTAACTATATTGAGAAGTCGTTGATATGTTATTGTCAGTCTATTGCGTAGCGGCTGCCACATTTGTTGGTATTCTTCCTCTCCGAACATTTTCGTGCCTAAACAACAGATAGATTTAAACTCCACTAAAGCAAAGCTATAACTAATTGTGCGCGCAATAGCACGCCACAGCCTTTTTTTAACATGACCCACTTTCACCCTTTACTTTCAAAAAAAGAGTGAGATCAATGGATTAATGTAAACGTTTTCTAGCACAAACCACTCTCCTTTCACCTTCCCTCACCTCACCCTCCCCCATATTGTTGCCCCATTCACAGACATGCTGTGACCAGTTCTCAAAACACAAAAATCAGATTCCGGAGGAATCGAACCTTACATATTTAGGGACACACTCCCATTATCAAAAAACCAAAATCAGATTCCGTAGGAATCGCACATGACCTATTCTTTATTCTGTACAATTATACAATTGTACATCATAGGATTATTATATCCATTCTCAAGAAATAAAAATCAGATTCCGTAGGAATCGAAACCAACCATTACACCTTGTTCACTTAGTACATGATACGATTATATATTAGGATACCTTATTCATTTTTTGGATTTTGGATTTTTGGATTGGACCAAGTGTTATCGCGAGATTTGCCGTTATCCTGTAATTATTGGTGTGGAGATGTCCTTAGACCCGGACAAAACTCCACTCTATAATGAAATAATTTGTTATAAAGGAAACTGTCTATGTAGAGCTGAAAAGGGATCACAACGGGAATAGCGACTCCTGGTGGAGGTTTTGGTTCCTTAATTGTTCCGAATTTACGCTTGGAGAAGTTGCAACTGATAGTAGGAGGATGTCTGAAATACACAGCAAGATATTCTATTCTTTCATTGTTAAGATTATTATTTATTTGCACATAACATTGTATCGGCTTAGCAAGCGTCAAAGTACACCAGTGGCTCCACAACCCTTAAAGGGTTATGCTAACTATCTGGTACAATGTTGCATGGAATTTTTACTGTAAAATGTTATCTTCATCTTATTCGAACTGGCCTGGTAACTAAGGTGGAGACGAAGTTCGGCCAATTCCATGCTAGGTACTTAATAATAGTTATTATGTATATTATTATATTATTATCAAACCTGCATCAAATATAACAAACCAGAAGAATCAAACAAATCAAAGCATAGTAACATAATGTATGATATATATCTAATAAAATATGTTGTACCTTTGAGGAAAATAAATCTTATCTTATCTTATCTAAGTTTTATATTTGCAAAGGGAGGGGACAATGGGCTCTTTATCCACACAAGTCCCCAAAGTTTTACAACTATGTTTTCTAATTTGTTGGCTTCACAACTTTGGGGACTTTCATTAAATTTTGATTGGTTGGTTCATTAAGTTGAGTCTCCAAACTTTTATCCACAAAGTGTAATCTTTATAGAAGAGGTAATTTTGTTTATCCATAATTGAGGATCAATTTATGGGCCACTGTATTATCCCTTTAGATCCCTGATCGGGTTTAAACCTTGCATGCAAATTCTTTAAATTTTCAGGAGTAATCTTAAAAGATTCCTTAGACAATTAGAACAATTTCTAAAAGGGTAGCAACTAAATATTTAATGTTCGTTTGTCCGATTCACTTATTTTTTCGCTTTTTATAAATGTTGTCATCCTTGTTTAACAGTTTATTATACTTTTTAAGTACTCTAATTATGTATATAAAAGTACTCTAAATAGTAAATTTATGTATAATTATAAAAAATCTTTCTCGTATTCATTAGAATCCGGTGGACAAGAACCGGTTCTCATCCACATGAAAAAACTATATCTAGCATCGTATTATATCCAGCTTTCTACAAATATAAAAATGTACACGGGGCTAAAAAACTAGTTTTAATCTTATAATTGTACATTCTATATCCGCGGAAAGCTGTTTATAATACGATGCAAGAAATAACTATTCTATATCTCATATATATTATTAGTGACTTCGCCCCTAGTCTTTAGGGTAGGACTGGGGAGGTTAGGTAGATAGGCTAAAATTACCCTATACAATTTATAAAGCTTCCCAGAAAAGTACATTAAATTTGAACTCGAATTTTCTGAGATCTATAGTTTCAGACAAAAAAAACGTACTACTTTTTAGCAATACATTTATTTGTATAAACAGAATCGTATATAAATTTGTTGCCAAATTGCTTCAATACATGATTTTGTATAAAGACATGCCTTTATTTTTAGGATTTAATTATAGAGATGCTTTGTTTATAATACTGTACCTTGTTGTCCCGGGAATAATAGAAACGCTTCCTAAATCATCGTGCAAAGTTTTAAATCGATTGGACAATTTTAGCATGTTTGCAGATGTTAATAAGATGTATGAGAATCGTCAATAAAAATTTCTGACATCTATTTTAATAAAAAACGAAGAAAAAAAACATTTCCATGTCAAAACTGCTTGTTTGTGCTAAAATGTTATTAACCACTAGACAGATTGAGTTCTCCATTTTGGGTCCCGGGATGTTTTACTGCATTCCCTTACCTAGATGCTTGAGTTATTTTTTTATAAAAAAATTGTAATAAAAAGATACAATTTGAATTTAACTTTATTCGCCATATGTTACACAACTCCTTAAAGAAGAATGCTCAAATGAGATCTCTAATTCAATTGCCAGTTCTTTTCAATTATAACTAGGACGAATGCTTCTAAAAGTAGCGAAACTTTTGTCTAGTATCACTTCTAAACCGATTAATTCCACTAGATTAGAACCGGTTCTCAGACATACAGAGAAATCATACATCACACAGTATTATAGACAATTTTCTACGCAATTGAAATAAAAATCAAAAAATTAACATCAGTTTTGGATAGCCTGGGCCTTCTGCCCCTCGGGGCTAACAAAACTGGACTTAATTTAATAATTTGTAATTCTAATATCCCCGGAAAGCTGTCTATAATACGATGCAATAAATAACTATTAAACATTCGACAGTCAAACGAACAACTTATAGAGTAGCCCCGCTCCATAAAATACGAAGCTAGATTAATTTTTAATCTGAGGGACAATTAAATTCATTCAATAGAAACTTAGGGGGGCGCAAAATCCTATTTTATTCGGTGTGTGTGTGATTGTGTGTGTATGTGGGTGATTTCCTTTGTGACTTATATCCCCTACCCCAAATTGTATCTCCCCCCCCCCCCCATTTCCAATTATTTTTGATAGTTCATCTACTCTACAACTATGTCAGTATGTCTTCCCTGGTTAATAAATATTTAGAACCTTTCTATCTATTTAAAACATTTGAAAAAATTATATAACTATTTTCAGAAGTTAGATAGATATGGCCCTATTAAAAGATTGCGTGTAACTACGAACATCAAACTTATGTCCAAACTTTTTAAGAACATTTTCTTTATACAATACTAACGACTGCGCTCCTAGCATCTAGGAGCAATTAATTCGAAGGAGTAAGGAAAGTAGGAAAATAGCCTAAAACCAAACTTAGATATAAGAATTCTTAAGCATCATACATAAAAATCTTAATACTTTATAAAATAGGATAAAAGATACGTCAAATTGTTATTGTTCATATTGTTTTTGTCTTTGCTTTTAAGGCTGTTTATCCTTGTTTCTTTAGTTTATTTCTATGAAATATAATTAGGGTCATACCCCAAACGTAGGAGTCCCAAACGTCAAAGTGGACAAACGCAGGAGTCCCAAACGCAGGAGTCCCAAACGTCGGAGTGGACAAACATAGGAGTGGGAAAAACGTCGGAGTGGACAAACGTCGGAGTGGACATTGCTTAAGTAAAACGCAGGAGTCTCCGCTATTTTAATAATATGACAATTTTGAAATTTTTTTATATCCCTCTGTCTACAAAAAAATGGTTATGGCCGCAGCGCTCGGCCCCCTAGCCTGCCTAGCCGCAGCGCTCGGCCCCCTGGCCTCTAACCTAACCTAATCTAACTAAGAAAAATAAGGGGACCGAGGAAAGGGGGGGGGGGGGTGTATAAAAAATTTCAAAATTGAAAAAAAATTAAAAATTGTCCCAAAAATCCTGCGTTTGTTCACTCCGACGTTTGTCCCACTCCTGCGTTTGTCCCACTCCGACGTTTTTCCACTCCTACGTTTGGGACTCCTACGTTTGTCGTGGAACCATAATTAGAAATTCTGCCTTTTATCATGTTAACTTTTATTTTATGTTTATACAGGGTTAGCTGCGCTACTTGTGTTTACAGTTATCCTTGTTTTTAAAAGCGAAGCTTTTATATAATTAGGGTCGGTCCGTCCGTAACGGATAGCTTTTTTCGTAAATTTAGGCATGTTAGAATTTTCCTATCGATTTCAAACTTTGCATGGTGATTCCTTTAGTAGTTAGGTATGATTTACAAAACGTAGCAACGCTTTAATAGTTACCAGTTACAAGTTTTAATGTTCGTTTGTCCTACCGTTTCAGAGCTTTGCTGTTATGGATGTTGTCGTCCTTGTTTTTATTAAAATACTTGGTGCAACATTTGTAGTAAATCTAATTAGTTATCCAGCCTTTTATTAAATTAACTTTTACACAATAGCAATTTCCCCAAAAGTCCCAAGTGGAATACCCCCCCCCCCCTCATTTGAAGGAACAGAATGAGTGGGAGTCGGGAATGCGGAAAGTGTCATGTGTGTGTATAAAAATACGTCCATTGTCCATCTCTTTTTTTTTAGGTGTTTCCTTTCCATCTTCTTTTCTCATCATTTCTTTTTAGACGTATTTTTATGACGTCACACATGACATTTTCCGCTGTACATTGGTGTCTATTAAAGCAAAAATAATCATAGTAATGGTTAGGTTAGGTTATGATGAGTTAATGATTGCCCTTCAGGGTTAAGGCTTTGGGATCAAGTCAAGCTGAGTATGCCAATAGCCTGTTTTGGCACACGCTACTTGACTTGGGGGAATATTGGCATACTCTACTTGACTAGGGGGAATATTGGCACACTCTGCTTTACTTGGCGTAATATTGGCATACTCTGCTTTACTTGTCAGGATATGCTTTATTAAAAATTTTGAAATAATTTATGTATATATACGAGCAGCTCCACCCCCGCCCCCCCCCCCCCCAACCTAGATGTCTCTAGGGGCATTTGAGGGAAGGAGAGAGCTGAAATTCTCCTTTACATTTAAGTTTAAAAAAGAAAAACTATTGTAAAAAAAATGATGGTATTTTAAAGGACCAATAAGAAGCTTCATTGAAAGAAGAACCATAACAGTCCATCGATTATTGAGATCTTTTATTTTGAAATTTTAATGGTTTTAGGCTAATTTTCGTAACTTTTCTACTACTTGGAATAGAGAGCTGGGGACGCAACTGCTAGTTTATATATTTTACGTACATAAAGTAGTTACTTTGTAGGTTGAATTATTTTAATATAAATCGGAAAATATGTTAAATTTCATTTTTTTTGTCATGCTGCTTTGTTTGATAAACTATTGGCATACCATATTTTACTTGATGAAATATTGGCATACTATGTTTTACTTGGGGGAATATTGGCATACTCTACTTGACTAGGGGGAATATTGGCATACTCTACTTGACTAGGGGGAATATTGGCATGCTCTGTTTTACTTGTTGCCATTGGCACACTCAGCTTGACTTGATCCAGGCTTTGCTATTGTATGTCATGATTTTGAAGACCCGGAACCAAAATCCTCCCTTTTTTCGAAAGGGTTTTGGGGGAGGGGAAGTTATAGTCATGAGAAATTTCGAGGGATATTTACCTTTTCTTTTCATATTATACAATATAAATGGTTTGGTTAGCTTCATAAAAAAAACAAGTTATTAAGTCAAATAATGATTTTAAAAATTACCCCTCCTATGGATTATATTTATTGGTTGAAAATTTTGGAGACTGTTGAAGTCCCTAAAGTTTTCAGGCCAACGAATGGGAGAATGTAATTTTAGAATTTCGTGTACTGCTATAATTTACAGTCTAATGTCCTATCCCCTGCTTAAACAAATATAATATTAGATGAAAATGATTTACAAAAAGGTCTTTTTTATTACCAATAAAGCTTTTTATATTGATATTGAAATAAAGAATATATAAACAAGAACTAATCTGTCTATAAGTAGCGCAGCATTAGCAATATAATCGAGAGATGAAAATGCTTCGATGCTAGAGATGTCCAAGCTTTTTTTGAGGTGGGTAATATTAGGGGTTTCAAATGTCTGCGGGAGTTAATCTAATGTATATTTTATACTTTGAGGGGGTTAAATAAGGGGTTTCAAAGTTTTTGGGTTGTAAAAACCCCTTTAATCCCACCCTTGGACGTCTATATGCCACAAATCTAGAATTATTTTTGACAGCTTTTTTTATCAAACCTTACTATTATCTCTTTTTTAAATCTCTTAATAAACAACAAAGTTATTGCTGATCTTTGTCGTGACAGACGAACAGGCATAACCTAACTGTATAGTAGCTCCGCTACTAAACATTTTATAAGCCCTAAATTCAATTAATCTAAATTCTAATAATCCTATTTATTGCATTGAGTTTTTTTATTCAAAGAATTCCTGTATTGTATACTAGTTGCTTCGCCCTAAGCCTCTAGGGGAGGAAAGTAGCCTAAAACCAACCCAAGATATTTAAAAAGAACACCTAATTTGTATTATCATTTTTCGGGAAATTTTGACGTAACAAGATGTCTGTTCGTCTATTTGTAGCGAAGGATCTCGCAAACTGCTATGGTTCTCCTTTATAACTATTAACAGTGGAAGGTTGACTCTCCCCCATTCCTTCCCACAAGTGCACCTTACGCCTCTAGAGGCGCAGCCGCTAGTTTATAGCAAAGCAGGAATACAGAGATAGATCAATAAAAGAAAAAAGTTTATTAAAAGCATATTTGAAATAAATGCAATGATTTCATCACTGAACTTAGAAGGCAAAATAGTTTATTTTCCAGTGATCCGTGCCACCAATAAATTTGTATTGATTATAAAGAGACATAATAATCAGGGAAAGAGGGGACATTGGTTTTTTTATTACACTAGTCCCCAAGGTCTTGTAATAACGTTCTCTTATTCGTTGTCTTAAAACCGTGGGGACTTTTCTTGATTTTGATTAGTTGGTTGATTTAGTTAAGCTTCCATACGTTTCAACCACTAATTGTAAACTACAGAAGCGTTTATTTTGTGTATCATCATTGGGGATGTACATAAATTTATCGGCTTTTGTCCATTTTGATCCCTTCTTAAGAATACAGGGAGTTGACAAGAGAAAATAAATTCATCTAAAATACATAAAAATCCAGTTTTGGTGTCTTTTCAATACTGACATGTAGATTTATTCAGCAACCATTGCCCCGTCCCCGCCGCCCTGAAAAGAATTCTAAATTGGATTATTGGATTGATATAAAGACTTATATCCAATCAAGTAAATCATTATTTGGGGGAATTTATTTTTTGTGAGTTTAGGACCCCCCCCCCCCCCCCCCCCACCCACCCTCTGGAATTTTAACGTCTGTTACTATGTCTGATGCGTGAAAAAATCAATTTAAGACACACAGACAAAGGAAGGGCAATGAAATAGTTGTTTATCTGTAAAAAAAAAAGTAACTTGGAGGGGGAAATAGTTTTACTTTGGAAAATAAAAGATTATTTCATTATTTGCTTACACCCTTAGATTACTTTTTTTACATTACACTCAAAAACAAATTATTTTGCAATCGGTTAATTGTTTTTTTTTTGTATATATTTTTTTATAAAACAAGTACTTGTAATACAGACTCTGTGGCTTAAACTAGATAAACTATTAGAAATGTTACTGTGTTCTTTTTATATTTCTCTTGAGATGGTGGCGGTACCCTCCCCTAAATAGTTATAAATCTTCCTAAGACCTATTAGAAGCTAGGCTGTAAAGGAGAACCATATCGGTTCAGTGGTTAGCCAGATAAATAGACCCATAGCCAGACAAACACACAGACAGACATAGATCCTGTTACTTTTATATAAGGATTGTATTTACTTTAATATAGGTAATGTGCACAAAAATACTATCTTTCAAGTAACTCTGTGTCTTTTCTAACTCTTATTATCCGGTTTGAAAATACTCTTTTGATATTTACTCTTTGTATCTTTAGTAGGTACTCTTGGTAATTTGTTATTATGTAAAACACTACTCTTTTCATAGTTACTCTATGTCTGATCAGCCCCCCTGCTCCAATTATCCTGTATAAAAATTACTTTTTTATTTACCATCTCTCTTTTTGTAACTTTAATTGTTATGAAGTTAAAAACTCTTGGCATAGTTACTCTATGTCTTATCTGCCCCCCCTGCTCCAATTATCCTGTATAAAAAAAGATAAAATATAATCAAGATCTTCTAATTAACTTTTTTATGCTTTAACTTGAACAAAAGGCATAGAAAATGTATTCTAAAGCAGGTGCGTGCACAGGATTTAGTCAGGGGGAAGGGGGGGGGGGTTCCTCCCCTTAAAAGAATATAAGGACTAGTTATAAAACCCCTAAACCTGAAATGATTAAGGGAGTGTCGACAGAAGTAGCTTATAGTGTCCTATAATAATGACGTCATACAATACAAATGACAAATGATTACAATGAATACTGGCTTATCATTGGTCACTTGTATTGTATAACGTCATTTTTTACGAGGTACAATAAGCTGCTTCGTGTGGAGACAGGCACATAGTCACTCCTTTCTCTTCTCACGCCCCTGTTAATTGCGTAAACCTTTTAGAGTTGTAATTGAAGGATGTTTTAGTAGCAAACCTATCATACAAGTCTTCACCCTTAATAATCTGGTTTTTCGTTCTTATTTTCTGCTTTGGCGGGCACAGGATGCCAGCAAACCTGGCAGGGTTATTCAGGGAAAGAGCAAAAATACCATCTTAAAAATCATTACATATGTCTAATATCTAAAATATCTTATGATAATACAACATATTATAAAACATTGGTGTTTCGGCATGACCGAACTCAAGATCTTTCCATTCAGTCAATTAGCTGAAGACAATCAACCCAATACCAATAGGTACGATTGGTCTTTTTATTAAACAAAACAAAAGAAATAAGTTGCTCTTCATTTGTTGAAAGAAATTACTTTGCAGTTTGGCCCTATGTTCAACATGATGTGATAAATTGTTACCTGGTTACGTCTCGTGCAAGCAGGACAGACTTATAGCTGGGATCTAGCATTTAAACACATTTTCCACAACGTAAATATTTTTCTCATGCATTCTCCGATCAACAAAAGAAAAATGCACACAACAGAGAACACGTGTCTCACTCTGGAAGGTGTCTCTGAAGGAAATGTCGTCATCGCTAATTTTTCGGAGTAAGAATTAATGGGTATGGGAATTTTTATTTAGTACAAGACACAAAGACATAAGGAACGCTTCCTTTCCTATACAATTGGTGTTCAAGTCAAGTTTAAGTTCCAGGTATGATCCTGTAGTTATTAATCAGATTTTCTAACATTGATTTTGTTCAGATACATAAAAATAAGTTCTTAAGTTCCTAAAAATATTTCCAGATAAATGATATTAATTTATCGCATCGTTTCATAAACTGTTTTCTGCTGATATTAAAATGAAAAGATTAAAACCAGTTTAGTTAGCCTCGAGGGATTAAGGCCCTTATTTCAGTATTTTATTATTATTTCTAGTATGGCTGAAAAACGATTATAATCCAGTGGATATTAATCGGTTTCGAAGCCATACTGGAAAATTTCTTTAAATTAAATACATACTTCAAGTTTTCTTCGGTAATTTGAGGTAATTTTAAGCACCTAGTAAAATTGTAATCATACTTTTACAGAAAAAAAATTCAGTGATGCGGAGCCGAATTTATTATATTTGGGGATAAGGTTTATTTATAGTTCATTCTCCTTACTTTCGTTATCTCTGAGTTTTAAAAAATTTTGACAGTTTTATACTATAGATATATATATAGATAAATAGATGTTTAAGTTTATAATTATTTGGTCAGGGACAATGCGATCCCTGATTTTTCAGCATGGATCAGAACTGAATATTATCCACGATAAGATAGTCAAAGGAAATATACTTTTAACATTTATTCCAGTATGGATTCGAAAACTATTAATATCCGCTTAAATAGAATGGGATTTGGAGCCGCACTTGAATTGTTAATTATCGTATTATAGACAGCTTTCATTGGATATGCAAATGAAAAAGGCAGGTCTACCCAAAATAAGGTCTAATACGATTCTATAAATGATTTTTTTCATTATAGCTGAGAGCTGGTTCTCTGGAAAAATTAGAGGGAGTAAGAGAGAGAGAGAGAGAGAGAAAAATGAAGTAAAGAGCAAGTTAGGAATTTTTGCCTGGCCATAATGAATGTACATTGCGAGTGGGGATCCACAAGACTTTGCCAGATTGGTGTACAGAAACCGGAATAAATTTTATAAATTCGCCTTTTTTCTGTGTGTAAAAGATAGAAGCCCATAACTTTCAAGTGTATTTTTTTAATACCTTCAGCATGGCGGTCACAGGCACTGCAGCCAACAAACCTTTATTATATTTTGGAAGCACTCCAGTTTTTCTAACTCAACAAGGTAGATTCCGTGGTACCCAAATGAACATGTTCAGTCAAATTGAATAGATTATCATTAAATATTTCAAAGTAATTGGGCATGAAATAAGACAGGATTAGGCAGGGGTGTGTACTCATTTCCACATGAAATTAGACAGGATTAGACAGGGGTGTGTACTCATTTCCGCAGGAAATCTTCACAGAGGTCCAGGTGTGGTTTCAGGCTATTTTATGTTTAGACTTGAGTTTTTGAACGGTTTTAGGCTATATAGAATAGATACTCAAATGCTAGGGACGCAGACGCTAGTATTGAATAATTATAGGGATTTAAGGGGTAGTTTGTTGTGTTGAAAAATACAGTTGAAAATGTGATACTTATGCGGAACTGAATGCACACTTATTGGGGTATTACTTTTTCTCTCTCTCTTTCTCCTCTCTCATTCTCTCTCTCTCTCTCTCTTTTTCTTTCTCTCTCTTTCTCTCTCTCTCTCCCTATCTATCTATCTATCTATCTGTCTATCTATCTATATATCTATCTATCTATCTATCTATCCATCTATCTATCTATCTATCTATCTATCTATCTATCTATCTGTCTGTCTGTCTGTCTATCTATCTATCTATCTATCTCTGTCTCTCTCACTCTCTTTAACTTGCTCAGTTATGAATTTTTCGGTGAGTTTTTTTTACAAAATCAAAAATTATTGATTGGATTTTTTCCTTGTTAATTTTATATCCATCTCTTTATAATTATCTATCTATCTATTTCTTTCTCTCATTTTCTATAATTCTTTCTCTTTCTAGTTATGCATGAAATTAGACCCTGATTAAGCATACTCAACATTTTTTCTCTTCCGTTAGTCCATCAGCTTGTTATTCCGCTATGGGGGGGAAATTCAATTACTTAGCTGCTATTTAAGATAAATGTGTGAATTTTGTGTGAGGATTCATCTTTCCGATGCGCATCAAAATTATGTAATTAACTTTTGTCGATCATGCTCCAAAAACATTCAAAAAATGTATAAGATTTTCTCGGCTATCACATAAGATAGATTGTAAAAATTTTCTTTGAACATTCTGCTCACTAAATAACATCTACTTTATAGCTTTTTCCATCTGTCCTATTATTGAGTTCTTCATGGAATCTTTACATTATTCCAGGGAAGATTTTAGGCTATTTTTCAAACCCCCTTCCTACCTTTTCTAATACAGAGCTACTAATTGTAGCTGGACAAAGTGTCTAAAAAAATCAGCCTTGTGACGTCACAAAAATGAGGGATTATCCATATCTTTATTAAGGGCTTTCTTTCCCACTTTTACTCTCATCTCCCTCATTTTTATGCCGTTACATGGCTGATTTTTGAGACACTTTGTCCAGCTACCGCTAATTGATAGGTGCCCAGCAAATATTTAATACTATTAGCAAATTGTATTAAACAAAAGAGCGTTTCTCCCATTTATACAGCTTTTTATGTGATATAATTATCCTATTAATCTAATTTTAGTATACTGATCTTCCCTGGACAACAAAGTACAATGTTATAAGCGCAGAATTTCTATAATCAAGTCCTAAAAATGTAGTATGTCCTTAAACAGTACTCTGTATTTTATTAGTTTTCAACTTTCCTCACAATTTAGTTTAGACTTGTGTACATGTATTCTGCTTATTCAGTTCTGACACTCTACAATTGTTAATATTCGCTTTCCTTACCGTTTCAGAGCTCCGCATTTATGGATGTTGTCATCCTTGTTTTTAAACATTTGATTGAATTACCACCTAGAAGCTTAAATATGATTATTTTATATAAAACAAGTACAATAATGTCTGTCCATAAGAAGTTGCGCAGCAAAGTAAATGTTTAATGAGAAAAGGACAGTAAACCAAAATACAGTGTAATAATGAATAAAAAGATATGTTTAAATGCTGCCTTAAACTTGTAAGTGATGACAATATAAGTATTAAGTATAGATATATAATCCAGATTACAAAGTGGATCCAGTGTTGGGGACCCTTTTCGTCTGCTAGCAAATTGCTTTTTGCTCTGTGTTAATATTTCTGACGCTATTGGATGATATTAAAAGACCTAATTGAAAGTCTTTACAGCTATATAATCCTTTCCTCCTCTATAGTTTTACTTTAATGTGTTAATAATGAAATTTATACTGGGTTTCTTAACGATCTTTTAGAGGCGTACAGACACACATTAGTTCTAAAGTAACTACGCATTTTAAACAAAAATAAATCCTCTAAACAAAAAATGTTTTTAAACTGGAGATTATTCTAATCCTATAGAACTATATAAATAGTAAAAAGTTATTGTATGTCAAGTCCATACAACTATATACTTAATACACGAGTAGGTTCGCCCCACTAGCCTCTAGGGAATTAAGGGCAGTGGTGTTTTGCGCAAAACGCTTCAAATATTGTTGAAACCATTATGGGGGGGAGGGTGAAAGATTTATACAACAAGATGGGTGTTATTTTATTGCCAAGGGGTGTATATACGCCCCTTTATGAACAACATGCAACCCCCTCAAATTTTCGGAGGAGGTGTAAGGGGGTAGACACCTTTGCGGAAGGGGTATTCATTCACCCCCCTCAATATGTTATATGGGAAGGGAGAAGGTGGGATTTTAAAATAATAGTTACTCTCTTTCTCCATTTTAGATTTTATAAAAAGAATCAAAACAAATTACCATTACTATATTAATATAATTGATTAAAATGGATTGATAATTTAAACAAGAACACTTTTGTCCATTAAAGAAAGCATAGCATCACTTCTCTAACTAATAGTGTTATGCGCCAGGTATATCAGAAGTTGGTACTATTTTTAACGTTCCTAATATGACGTGGTGTGGTCTAGAACAGAACTTAAAACCCCCCTCCCCCAACCCCCTTTATTACTCTAGTCCCAAAAGTTTTATAATAACGTTTTCTGTTTCGTTGGCTTACCAACTTTGGTGGCTTTTATTAAATTTTTAATTTGTTGATTTATTAAGTTTATTGTTTAAACGTTTCAACCATTAATTATGGGGTAATTTTGTGTATCATCATTGGGGATGTACATCAATTCATCGGCCATTGTCTTATCCCTTTAGATCCCTAATTCAGAGTAGCTACGCTCCCAGCATAGATTAGATAAAATGGTCAAAGCTAATTGACCAAAAGTCTTCCTCGTAAAAAGATAAATCTTGTTTGGAATTTTAAGATCATACTAAAATTAATGGATGTATTATCACTTGGATCTTACACCAAATTTTCATGTTCTTGAATAAAGTGAAACTCGCAGCGGGATAACAATCGCACCCCCTTCCCTCTTACTGAATGGACTAACTGACCAATATGTTAGTTTCATATTAGCAAGTTAGTAACCTAAATTTACGACATTTTTCCCCTGTCATGATATCCAGTTATATTCTATATCCATTTTAAAAATTTGAAATCCCTTAATACTACCCCATATAAAGTTGTTAAATCTAAATCTTATATTACATTTTTAGCAGCGAAGCTATTCTAATAATGATATATTTATATGTCTTTTTGTTGGCATGACTGTCTCCCCCAAAATAGCTTTAAACCTTCCCAGGACCTATGAGAAGATACACTGTAAAGGAAAACCATATCGGTTTAGCAAGATCCTTCGGTACAAATAGATAGACATCCTGTTACTTTATTAAAAGTATATAAAAGTATCATGATGTCTATACTCTATATGTCTGTCTGTTTCAAAGTATCTTGCTAACAGCTGATTCGATATCGTTTTTCTTTACAATAATGTAGCTACTCAAAGGTTATTGGAAGGTTTATAACTATTTGGGTGAAGTGTACCACCACACTCCCAAGAGAAATCTACCATAGAAAAAAAAAGTTCTGGGCGTATCCGCTAATTACTAAAATATTTGACTAAAATTTCAAAGAATTCGCTACTTTTGTCCATTAACGTTCCTGTTAGATAGATAACGTTTCTAAATTAAAAGACATGTTAAAAGATAAAATGAATTTGATGTATTTCACTAAATGGGTGCAACTTCAATACAGCCAGGATTTTTTATGTGCATTTCAGTAATAAATGTGTGTATATCAAACCAAGTGGCGTGTATAAGGAGGTAATAATCAACCCCAGCAAGATTAAGGGAGTTAGAAACACCCCTTTAAATTCCTCTACACACCTTTTGACCCAGAATCTACACTCCCCCAGGAGGGTGTCAAGATAAAAAAGTTTCACCCCCCTAAATTTAAGAGGAGTGTGGGAAAATTTATTTTCCAGTCAAAGCTTATGGGACGTTCAAATATATTGTTTATGTAGAGGGTTGACATCTAGGGGGGTGGATAGTGATACACCCTCCGACTCTTAAATAACCCTAAGTTAATCCTAAAAATCCCACCCCGATTCACCCCCTTGATTTTAGCTAATGGGTTTGTCCAAATCATTGCGCACACCCCTTGCAAACCCTAGTCCAGCCGATATATGTATATTACAGATATAGAAACGTAGGTGATTTTTCTAAAAAATATTTTCGCGAAAATGCACAAATGTTGCTTAGAGGTAAGTCTAGGTGTGCATATATTTCCGCATATTCCAGTGTAATAATCAGCCCTATGTCCCAATGAATAGATACTGTGAAATATCTGCGTAAGTTGAGGGACACCGCATGTCCAATAAGATTGTACTGCTACGCTGAATATATCTTGTGAAAGTGGAGGGACACCACATGTCCAATAAGATTGTACTGCTACGCTAAATATATCTTGTGGAAGTGGAGGGACACCGCATGTCCAATAAGATTGTACTGCTACGCTGAATATATCTTGAGAAAGTGGAGGGAAACCACATGTCCAATAAGATTGTACTACTACACTGAGTATATCTTGTGGAAGTGTAGGGATACCACATGTCCAATAAGATTGTACTGCTACGCTGAGTATATCTTGTGGAAGTGGAGGGACACCACATGTCCAATAAGATTGTACTGCTACGCTGAATATATCTTGTAGAAGTGGAGGGACACCACATGTCCAATAAGATTGTACTGCTACGCTGAATATATCTTGTCCCAAGATAATCAGATCAAGAATAAAAACAACCAAAATAAAATTCATTAAATAAAGCATATTTTTTTTAATAATATGAAAAAGGGTGAAGGTGTGGTATCCGCCGAGGATAAATGGCAGACACCGGAGTTCAATTAGATTACGGCAGTGTGACAGACGTGGACACCTTACTATAGAGAAGCTACGCTTCTCTAGCTTTCACTAGATAATGATCAACATCTAGTTTCAGTTGTCACTTTATTGAAGGTTTAAAAGATACTGAAGTTATATACAACAAACAATAATTACATGGATAGGAATAAATAATCATAACATAAAAGCATAAATAATACATATACAATGGTCAGTTTGGGCAATGATGATCCCCCATCCCTGAAAAGGGTGGGGGAGAATTAAGAATACAGTTAACCATAATAAACATGACAGATTCAATCATTAATTCTAAGCGTAGGGAGGGGGTCACTAGACCCCTTCCCCAGGACTCGGGGGAGGGCCATTGACCCTCCACCGAACCCCAGATCAGGGGTGCCATAGGCATGGCTCACGGTTGCCGAATACCACAACTCTCCCCTCGGAAGGCTGGGAGGTGGTTTCCCTACCAGACTTCCGACAGTGGTTGAGGCCTTCGGCCCGCTCCTTAGGGCTAAAATATATACAAACGATAATGATTCAATGGAATCCTAGTGGTGAGTATCTTCTTAGGGTTGATGGGCTCCCAATGTGGGATAGAAGGCAGAGGCTGGCTTGGGTTGGACACGTTGGTCAGCGCCGGCAGGTATCAGGTTTGCTGGTGGCACAGTTGTTGCTGGAACAGTCAGCAGTGGGGCTTGCTGGTTGTTGTTGACAGCGGCTGGGGCACTGGCTGCCAGGTTGATCGTCTGAGCAGCGGCCTGTCCTCCTGAGGGGCCGCGGGGTCTGCCAGAGGGCGGTCCTGGCCTACCTGGGCGGTCATGCCCGCTGTCAGTTGATTTCATAGACACCATTTCCTCGGCTGCTTCCCTGCCGATGGGAATGGCATCCCAGTCCACTGAAAAGTCCCGGGACTGGGCATGGTTGAGCCTGGCTCTAGCCAGCGCTTTCCTATATAAAGCTGGATGGTACAGGAACACTTGTGATATCGCATTCAGGGCTGCCCGGACTCCTCCCTGTGCTGCTGCCAGGGAAATGATGGTTAGGTCCCCCAGCAGTTTGAGGATCAACAACAGCAGACACAGTATGGCTGCGCCATCTCCCCACTCGTGGATGGCTTGTCTAAATCCAGCCCAGACATCCAGGGCTGCCTCTCCTTCCTCCGCCAGTCGGTCAATGTTGTAGGACACTATCCCATGGTCTCCTGTGGCCGAACAGCTGCCTTGCTGAACGCAGGAGCCATAGGATAGGCCGGTCAGCATGGCACTCTTGTATGCTGGGAACGCCAGCAGTTGTTGCCAGTCGTTCAACTCAGCCTGCGAATACAAGCCACCTGAACTGAAGTCATCTAAGGGTTCTGTCAACAACTGCTTAGGCGTATCCAGCGGGGGTGGCCTCTTCTTGGGAGCGGGGGTTAACTCTATCCAGCCTTCCTCCGCGTGCACAGTCAGGGGGTAGGTGGAGGAGCAGGGAATCTTGGTGGCGTGTTCACTGTATACCCGTGTCACAGCGTCTACAAAACCTGTGGGCTCTACTGGCACTTTGTCCCAACACTCCTTGTGTTCGCGGACAACGTACTTGTGACGTTGGCAGGTCAGCTGCAGCAGGATGTCTCCCCTCAGTACCGAGAACGTGCTCCCCTGGACACGCACCGGGTGGGCCGGGTCTAGTTGCTGGAGCTTCCAGCAGTTGGCCGCTACTTCTTCTGCTGCGGTGCTTTTCATGCGCGTTTCCAGGGTAAACCCAATATAACCTGCATGTATCTGTGCTTGAAGGGGAACGTCAACATCCCTGGCCGACACTCTGGGCAGCGCAGCCGCGGCTGGGTCAGCTGCCACGAACAACGCTGGATGGTTTGTGGCATGGGCCTCGAAGTCGCAGTTCACAATCGAGGTGGGGTTGGTCATGTTGATGAAAAACTGGGCCTGATGGTCAACCAGATATGCATCCATCACCAGGCTGGGCTGGAGGCTGCGGATCAGCCTCAAGGGGCAATCTCTTCCCAGGTGGTCCCACACGTAGGTTGCTTCCCCAGTGATGCAGGACAGCTCAGAATGGGGACACTCTAGGGTCAGGTGGTCAGACTGGGACTCCACCCGTCCATCCTCCACCACATAGGTCTCCTCCTTGACCAGCAGCCGTCGCTCCTGGAGCACTAATTCGTTGCGGTATAGCTGGCCCTCGAAGTGGACGTCCTCCCCCTCGCAACCCACCCCCTCGGGGCTGTTGACGAGGGCGCCCACCATATCGATGGTGAAGAACAGGGGATGGTTCAGCTGGAACGTCAGTGGCTGGGTCTTGCCTGGCAACGTGTAGACTCGGTTCCTGGCCAGGTCTCGGCACGCTTCTGGGTCTATCTTGGTTGGCCTCATGAGGGTGGGGACCGAGGTCACCTTGAGGTGACCCCATACCCCACACCTGAATGTCCACTGGGACACGGTGAGCTGACAACTGTACCCAGTGGTTTCCCTCACCTTGACTTGCTGCAGGACGTGTACTTCATGGCCCAGGGGCACCTCATGGTGTAGGGGCTCCGTGTTACACATCTTTTCTTTATTGTAAGACGTGACATGGGTGGGGTTGGCACAGTCCCACCCCACCAGGACGTAGCTGGTTGTAGGCCACACGGCTGCCAGCAGGAGGCCCCACAGGACCATCCACCAATGGGAGAGGCTTCCAGGCAACCATCTTCCTCGTACACGCGGCTGGGGATCTTCAGCTCTGGTCACGGCTGCTTCTTGGGACTGGACACGGCTGGGCTGCTCCTGGCTAGATACAAGTTTCCATTGAGCGTTATCTGTATGCGGCCGAGGCACCCCGATACCCTCCCCAATGACAGACTGGCAAGCGACTGGCACTTGCCTGGGTGTCGGCTCCCCTAGCCCTAAGTGCTCCCTTCCCTTGTCCAAAGCATGCCCAGTGGCATGGGGCTGAAGTGCATGTGGCACAGGCTCGCCCTTACTCACTTCCCTCCCCTGCCCTAGGAACTCAGGTGCATGTGGCACAGGCAAGTCCTTATTTTCCCAAATTTCAATCTCCCCAGCCTCTGGTGCAGGGGGCACAGGCAAGGCTGGGTTTTTACAATATTTTGGATACAACACATTTAACAAATTCAACTTATCCTGATGTTGAGCAGCTGGGTTCCCTTGGCTGGCAGGGGGCTCTGGATGGCATGTAGCTGGGCTCTCCCTGCAGGCTGGTGGCGCTGGCTGACTGGGGGTGACGGGTGTCACCCCTTCCTCTGAGACCGCTGGCTCGTTCCAGGACTCAGGTCTCTCGGTGGCGGCGACGGTTGTCGCCCCAGACATCAGGTTGGAGGCTGGCTCGTTCCAGGATCCAGGTATCTCGGTGGCGGCGACGGTTGTCGCCCCAGGCACCAGGTGGGAGGCGCTGGATAGCACCCCCCCATCATCCCAGGTGGCGACGCCGGGTGGCGTCCCATACATCGATGCAGAGGCGCTGGCTAGCACCTCCTGCCTCTCTCGTTCGGCGGCTGCCAGGCCCTCCCCATACACCGCCTCAGGGACGCTGGGCAGCGCCCCTCCACTCTTGCTGGGTAGGCTCAGTCGGGCAGGTTCCATCATGTTGAGGCTAAAAGGCTGGGGCCTCAGCACCTCTGGCTCGGCTATGTTGTTGGGCTGTATCAGCTCTGGCCCCAGATGGTTAAGACTGAAGCCTAGGCCAACCCGGTTAGGTTCAGCCGCGCCGCCCAGTACGTTGATCCTAGCTGGGACAGCAAACTGCGGCATCCCATCGGCTCGGTCCGCAGCTCTGGGGGCGGCTGCTTGCTGTGGTGGTGCTGGGGGCGCGCTCCCTTCCATGTGGGCCACTCTGCTGGGCTTCCCTGGAGGGGCACCCTTGTCGGCGGTGCGCCTGCGGCTGGCTACCTGGGCCCAGTCAGCTCTACAATCGGCCGCCGTGTGGCCGTCATAGTGGCAACGCTCACACTTGGCAGAACGGTCACGGCGTGGCTGGGTGCGTCTCTCCTCTAGGCTAACTTCCACAGGCGTTGGGCAGTCTCGAGCTCGGTGGCCTCTCCCCTGGCAGCGGTAGCAGCAGCCTGGAACCTTGTCATCTGGAGCGACCTTCCCCATCTGGTGGAGACCCGGAGCCAAGGAGCCAATCTCCATTGGCTCCGACTTGTCATATTGGGGCAACTGGATGCAGGCAGATCCAGTCAGCCCGTCGGTCGAGTCTACTAAGCACACACCTTCCTTCAGTTGCTTAGTAACCATGGTCACGGTGAACATGGCCTTACGAGTGTACTCAGGTACACTCGTAATTTCATGGTTCATCATGAGGCGTTTTACATTGGTGTTACGAATTCCACGATTTAATTCGTCCACCAACAACTCAAGATCCTCATGGTTGTAGGCGTCCCTATACAAGGCGCACTTAGTTGATATGTACGCTTGTATAGGTTCTGTCGAGTGTTGCTTGTAATCCCTAAACGCTTGTTTAAGCGTTTGGGATTCAAAAGCAGGGCGAAATAGCAATTCACACTCGGTCTTGACCTGTTCGTAGGTCAAGGCTTGGCCTGCCTCGCCAAACAGATGGGACGCCATTTCCGCCGCTTGCCCTACCAGTGACAGTAGGAGGGCGTTGCGGCGGTTGAGGGAATCATGAGGTGGCACGCTGTAAGCCGCCCATGACATCTCGAGTCTGCGGATATGTGCCGACCAGGATTGCTTGGGCGGCCCTCTAAACTCCGGCAGATTGCTCAGCATCAGCTTGCGGTACTCGGCTGGGGCCGGCTGAGGGTCATCCTGGAGCCATCCTGGGGCTTGGTCACCTCCTGGGGCTTGATGCTGGTCCATTGGGTCAACGGTGCAACGGCGGGCACAAAGTTATACAGTACTAAAATGAATGGTTTGTCACTTGAGGCTCCCTAGCCTAACAGCCAACACTGTTTGTATCACTAGGTTGGGAGTTTAGTTGCAAAGATATAACTTAGCTGTACTTATCACTAGTTAGGTGTTGAGGTGGTAGGGTAGGCTGGTAGAGGTAGATAGATGTTGAGGGTCTGAACTGCTGTCAGGAACTGATTGGGTTTTCCTTTATCACACTAGAGCTAGAAGGAAAGAAGCTTGTAATTCTTTATTTGCTAAAAA
Organism: Acartia tonsa; assembly: GCF_053477335.1. Classification (NCBI taxonomy): domain Eukaryota; kingdom Metazoa; phylum Arthropoda; class Copepoda; order Calanoida; family Acartiidae; genus Acartia; species Acartia tonsa. The sequence goes on along the minus strand of NC_137269.1, from coordinate 42,880,312 downwards.
TACCCCTGTTAAATGCTATGGAGTAGCTCCGCTCCGGTGTGAGTGTGTGTGTGTGTGTGTGCGTGGAATCTCCTGTCCTTGTAACGCGCGTCCGCGCCGTCAAATCCGCGCACACGGGGAAAACGCGCTCTCACCCCTCAACTCGCTCTCTCATTGGTCCGCTTCGTCCGTTGGATTTATGATATTTTCCGCACTCTGTTGCGCTACCCGTGAATGGCGCTCTGTGTGTCCGATCGCTAGCCCCACACTACAGACGGACTTAGTCTAGTGTGGGTAGGAAGGGGGAAGCGCGTGAGGGGACGGGGGTAACTCCGTCCGTTCCCCCTGTGAGGGAGGGGGGTAACTGTGTGCTGGTGTAATAGGGCCTTTTCTTCTTAATCCTAGGCTTATCTATTATATCACCCTGATTGTATTTGCCTTCAATGGAGAGGGGCTCCTCCCTTTCCCTTGGAATAAGGGGTGTATTGTTGTTGTGCTGTGGGCTTGAGATTGTTTTGATTGTATATCAGGGTCTTTATTATATTACATCTAGCTTCTATTTTTGTCCTTATCACAATTGCATAACAGATTTGTTTACCAACACTGTTCTATTTTTAGCTGTTATCACAATACACAATAATCCAAGCCTGTTCTATTCTTAGATTTATCACAACACAACAATTTGTTTGCCAAGCTTTGCTCATAAATCTATTGTTTGGCCATCACACCAGGGTGGTAATCCCTGCAATGTAACATAATATCTGTTTTTCTAGATGGGTGGCTGCGTTGTAGCTTCTCAGGATACTCGGAGTTGACGTAGTTTTTCTCTGTTCCGGTGCACTACACTCGTATGTTAGCTCGCAGCTTGCAGCTATGTGGCATGTTTCAGCCTATCGGCGGCAGGGAATGTCCCGTCCTGCTAGCGCCGCTGATCCAAATCCGGCTGATGGCGGCAGGGAATGTCCCGTCCTGCTAGCGCCACTGGTTCGGATCCTGCTATTTCTTGCAGTAAAGTTGGCCTATTTCCAGCCGTTTACACTTATTTGGCTTGTTTCAGCCGGTCCGCAGGCCTGTTTCAGCCCTTTTGGCGCTCAATTCTCCGTTAGATATCAGCGCTGCTCGCGGTTATTCGTCAAATTTCGCTGTCTCGCTTCCACAACTGCCGGATGCAGAGTTAAACTTTGCTGTCCAGGGTGGGTAATTCAGGTTGCTTGCGTCAGTTTTGCCAGATTCACTGCTGGGAGTACCTTAGCCTCGGATGCGCGTCTGCTCTACACTTGTGGTTCGCCGTAATCTCACACAGCTGTCACCAAAGTTGTGGTATCCGCCGAGGATAAATGGCAGACACCGGAGTTCAATTAGATTACGGCAGTGTGACAGACGTGGACACCTTACTATAGAGAAGCTACGCTTCTCTAGCTTTCACTAGATAATGATCAACATCTAGTTTCAGTTGTCACTTTATTGAAGGTTTAAAAGATACTGAAGTTATATACAACAAACAATAATTACATGGATAGGAATAAATAATCATAACATAAAAGCATAAATAATACATATACAATGGTCAGTTTGGGCAATGATGATCCCCCATCCCTGAAAAGGGTGGGGGAGAATTAAGAATACAGTTAACCATAATAAACATGACAGATTCAATCATTAATTCTAAGCGTAGGGAGGGGGTCACTAGACCCCTTCCCCAGGACTCGGGGGAGGGCCATTGACCCTCCACCGAACCCCAGATCAGGGGTGCCATAGGCATGGCTCACGGTTGCCGAATACCACAAAGGCACCTCTAAAATTTGTTGGAAGGATGCAATTAAAATAGCTAAAAACCATCCCTAGATTTAAATTTAAAAACAAAATAGCTCAATACCGTCCTGGAACCTATATAAAGTCCTCTGAAAAGAAGATCTCTTAATTAACAAACAAAAATGCTTACTATTTTATATAATAGGATATATTTTGTTTTGAAGGATTTTTGAAATATTTTGGAGTTGGTTTCATCCTCTTTATTTCGATATTTTGTTGTGTATTAAATATTGTGTAATAATTTGTGAACACTCAATTTCAAAAATGTTGAGAATGCTCTAATATACATGTGCCTTTACTGCCGCTAATGTATCACATTATTATTTAAGAACTGCTTATTAAAGGGTGTAAAAAAAACCAATCACTCACAATTTAAACCGTTTTAAGTACTTGAAATCTGTAGATAGACCCCATAATGTTTGGAGTTTTTGATGGTGCATGTAAAAACTTTTCTATAGATACCTTAACCAGGTTCTAATTCAATCCTAGACGATTTGGCTTTAAAAAAAGACATTGAGACTTGACTTGACTAGAGTTCTCTGTGTTTGACGGGTATGTCTTTTTTTCATGCCAAATTGGCTAGGATTGTCTTAGAAACTTGGTTAAGGTGTCTATAGAAAGGTATTTATATTCCAATATTAAAACCTTTAAACATTATGAGGTAGGGCAAAATTCTCCACAATTGCTAGATTTCGATAAGCTTGTACAGGGATTACGTATTTGTATGGTCCTTTGGACTTAGTGATTCCTTACTTTTGTGATACAAATGATAATCATTATTTTTATCGCTGGTATTTAATCATACTGAAGTTGAATAAATGTTAGGTTAAATGTTATGTTATTCTCTGGAGAGGTGAGTAGAATCACAATTCAATATTGTTTTCTTATTCTCATTTTTTAAGCATGAATTGAATTAACCAAAACCAAAATTTGAACCAAAAAACAACGGAACTATCAATATGCTGAAGTAAATGCACACCCTAATCTACAACTATTCAACTATTGACAACAAATTCAGGAATCTAAATGGATTATTCATTAGCCGATAAATTTATGTACACCCCAAATTATGATACACATATTACAATTAATGAATGGACCAACTAATCAAAATTCAATAAAAATTCACAAGGTTATTAAGCCAAACTTTAAAAAAACGTTATTATAAGATTTTGGGGACTAGAGTAATAGACAGCCCATTGTCCCCTCCCTACCTGGGTAAAATCCCATAAAATTCAGCAAATGGATCATCCCTACACTCCTCACTTCATTGTCTTATCCTTTAGGGACGTACATCAATATATTGGCCATTGTCTTATCCTTTAGAACCCAGAGTTATAACTTTGTTTTAGTTTTCGCAAATAACACGCGGGTCTATTTTATTAATAAAGCCGGTCAGAAATACCCAAATTATATCGTTGCCTGGCTGTTAGAAATATGCTTACAATGAAATTTTAGGTTAGGTTAGGCTCAGATAAATAACAAGATTCGGATAAAAAGAGTGATGGGTAGGTAAGGATGGGTCAACTTTGACGAAAAATGTGAAAAATCTCCCAGGAAACTTTCAATCAAAAAGTTAATCTTTAACCTCCTACCCTTCTTCCATCATATATTTTTTTTTTTAAGCGAAGCTTTTCTATAATTTGGGTCGGCCCGTCCGTTCGTCCGTCCGTCCGAGATAGATAGCTTTTATTCGCTATTTTAGGCATGTTAGAATTGTCCTATCGATTTCAAACTTTGCATGGTGATTTCTTTAGAAGTTAGGTACGATTTAGAAAGCGTAGCAACTCTATAATCATTACCAGATTGTCCGTAAATCCATTTTAAACATGTTGATTTTTTTACTTTTCAACAACAAATTTTTATGTGAACTATTTATCCGTTTGATCTGATTTTTGGTATTTTTGGTACAAATAAGAACAATATTATAAGCGAAGCAACTCTATAATCAAGTCCTAAAAATGTAAGTATGTCCATAAACATTATCCTGTATCAAGCAGTTTTTCAACAAATTTACTTACAATTTTGCTTCGACTCTTATACTTTTATATTCTGATTATTCAGTTTAGACACTGATAAATTTTAATGTCCGTTTGTCCTACCGTTTCAGTGCTTCGCTTTTATGGATGTTGTCAACCTTGTTCTTTTGTCTTTTTCTGTATGTCTTATTTGTATCTGTATTTGACAAGTGCAATTTTTAGTTAATTAAAGGTTTTAATTTTCACACAAACACAAAATATTTAAAATTAACTAAAATCGCACAAAATTTGTCCCCTTAGTATCTGTGTCTAATTATGTGTATGTGTGTGTGTGTGTGTGTGTGTGTGTGTGTGTGTGTAAGTGCGTGTGCCTGTATGTGTGTGTGTGTGTGTGTATGTTCAAAGATATCTGGTTTCAAAGTTAATTATACATTTTTTTACCTTTGAAGATAAGGTCAATTTATTATACGTTAAGGGATAAGACAGTGGCCGAAAAATTTATGTACAATTTTGATACACAAAATTACCCCTTCTTCAGATTACAATTATTGGTTGAAACGTTTGGACTCATAACTTAATAAACCAACCAATCAAAATTCAATAAAAGTGTCCATAGTTGTTAAGCCAACGATAAGACAAACATTTTAATAAAACTTTGAGGACTAGTGTAATAAACAGCCCGATGTCCCCTCCCTCCCTGGTTATCCTTCTGTATGAAAAACAAGGATGAAAACATTAAAATTAAGCCAAGATTTACACACAAATATTTCGTATTAGGCAGTAGCAAAGAAGCCTTTTAAAAAAAGACAAATAACAATAAAAGGGAGGGGATGGGGTAAAGGGGATGGATGGATGTTATAACTATTTTAGTCAGCTGCGAGCATCATTTTATTAGATTATATGAAAACCTGGTGCAACATCCAATTAATAATGTATCGATGTCTTATGACGCAAACATTCTGTCTATGGAAATTTAGGCATATTGAACGTACAGACATAGAGACAAACTAAATGTAGAGTAGCTTTGCTACTGACAAACTATCTTGTCTATTTTAGTTAAGACATTGACAGAGAGAGCTTTCAAAGGGTGACTCCCTATTTTTATCTTAATTTATTTTAACACAAAAACGCTTTTAAACAAACAAAATGAACAGGAAAAATAATCGAAACAAGGATGACAACAACCTTTTAAGCACAACTAGTATTTTTCAGTATGGCTTCGAAACCAATCAATATTAGTTGGATTCTCAGCCATACTGAAAAATCATGTATAGCCTCGTTTTTCAGACAATTTTTCACGAATTACAAAATAAAGTTCATATTTCCCAAAAAAAAACTTAGCTAATCATTTTTAATTCAACTTTTTACAATAAAAGTTCGTCCTAAGATTTCATTTGAACAAAAAATTAAATAAAACGAGTGTTCTATTTTCCATATCTCTTTGATATGTTGACTTTAATTAATTTACCTCTTTCCTCTACTCAAAGCTGTCGTCCACGGATCTGCTATTTTTTAGGGTAAATACTAAATATGACTTTAATTTTTTTTGTTTATTTTTATATTCAATTGATTTGGCTCTGCTGTTTAAAAAGACGATATCTTTTATAATTTATCTTCTTTTAAACCTGAAAAACTCTTTCTAATGTTTTCTACACTGATAACAAAAAATAATTTTATTTTTCAATAACAACCATGTCCCACCACTTCAGTAACAGAGGGAAGGTAGACAGAGGAAAATAGTAATAATAATATAAAAATCTGTATATCAAAATTAAATCCTCCCATCAAAAATCAACCTTATTCCTTCTGATTCAAAATCCATTTGTTGACATTAAAAAAGTATTTTTTTTTCAGGGTAAATGTTAACCCCACTACCGGCAGCTTTACTAATGACAGCCGGAGCTGAGCAGAAATTGAGTGGAAATTAGAAAATAATTAAACAAAAACCGGTTCCTAAAGGCTATTAAAGGGTATAATTACATTTCAAAAAAAGGTTTTCTCATGTTTGTATTATACTGTTATTTTATTGTATTAAAACTGGGTAAAATCTGAGTATGATCAAATAAGAGAGGGTTATATCCTTTACAGGAAAAAGAGTATAAATTAAATTTCCAGAGAACCCCTCCCCCCCCCCCCCTCCAGAAAGATTTATCATATGTATGCAGCTGATACAATTCCTGTAGCAATAAGGAATACAGGGATATGTATATGGAAGATATCTTATTAATTCTTACAACTAATTTTCCACGAATATTAAAATAAATATCATAAATGTAATTCCAGTTCTATTACACCGGGACTTCGACCCCTTAGGCCTAACAAAACTGCATAAACTGTCAATAATACGATGCGATAGATAACTAATCTTCCGCTCATAAAGCCTGAGTTTTAATTAAGAAAACATGTTTTATAATATCTAATATTACAAGATAATAGGCATGTTGGTTAAGATAGCGATAATCACTGAATTGATAAGTTCTCAATATTAGCAAACCCTAAAATAGGTCTCCTAATTGTTTTAGGCTATTTTATTGTAAAAGTCAAGTCTTGAGTAGGTTTTAGGCTATTTTAAGCCCTCCCTCCCCCAGATGCTGGGGGCATAGCTGCTAGTTATATTTACAGGAAAATGTTAATGGCAGTCTTATCAATTTACAACCCTTTTGTCCTCACAAATCACAAATTGAAAAAAAAACTAATTTAAAAACGACAGTCAAACTAGTTCTACAAACGTGTAGAGTAGTTTTATTTTACAAAAAAATCTTTAAATGATAAAATAACCTTTAATTGAATGTAATTACCTTTTAATTAATCTAAAATGCTATTTAATTAGTAAAAAATAAATTTTTAAAAGATTTTCTAGAAATAATTAAGGATAAACTGTAAGTTAAACAAGAATGACAATATCCATAAAAGTAAAAAAGTAATGCATATATCCTAATTAATGGTTTAACGCTATACTTGATTTTAAACTTGATTATAGATTTAACCGAAAATATCCTATCCTGATTTAAAAGTAACAGGATGTCTGCCTTTCTGTGTGTCCCGAAGGATCTTTATAACCGCTGAAGAACCAATCCGATCCTCCTTTAATATATAGATTCTCATAGGTCCTGGGAGGCTATAACTATTTTAGGCAAGTGTACCACCAACCTTCCAAGAGAAATTGTCCCTTGCGAAAAATATCCCTTCTCCAAATATTATTTTTTACTTTTCTTTTTAAAACTAAAATTGAAATTGGGTGGAGGTTTGACCATCTACCCTTCTCCCCACTAGAGGCCTCTAGAGGTGTAGACTCTAGTAATATAAAAGGATTCTTTTGTTTGTCTGTTAAGATCTCGCTAATAACTGAACATAATAAAATCTCCGTGATTCTTACGTAGGTCCTGTGATGGTTTTAGACTTAGATGTTACTTGTCGATGCAGCGCTGCACTTACAAGTAACATGTTTAACTTTGCTGCACTTACAAGTAACATGTTAAAGGGAGATAAAAAAAAGAGATAGGCAGACAATGTTAGTTATATTTTTTATTGAAAAAAAGCTTTTTAGTCATTTCTAAAGAACTTCAAAACCCCAAAAACTTCCTTCATCTTGAACCAAATTATACAAGGAAAACTCCTCCCACTCTTTTTCTCCTGAGAAATTTCCACCAAGTTCTAAATTAAACCTTTGATTTAAAAAATCTCCACCCTCTAGAAAACATAACTCAGGGCAATTTCATGTACAACCCCCTCCCTTCCTTCTATTCCAACCAAATTAAACCAGAAAAACTCCTCCCACTTTTTTCTCCTCCTGTTTCCACCCATGTCCTTACTTATAACTTTGATTAAAAAATCTCCATCCCCAGGAAATATTAGTATCTCTATAGGGAATGGAGGGGGGATATTGCTGCATCTACAAGTAACATGTATGAGTTTGCTGCATCTACAAGTAACATGTGATAAGCGCTGCATCGACAAGTAACATGATCCCATTTTTCTATCCTCATTCGAATGCAGAATCCCTAGATGCTAGGGACGCAGCCGCTAGTTAAGAAATCTTGACTGTAAAAAATGTAAAATGTTCTAAATTGTGAAGGTATTTTAATATGATGGATTACGGCGTTAAAAATGCTTCTAAATATCCTTTAATTGTGCCCTCAATCTGGAATTGTGTTTTTCTAAACCTGCCAAGTTTTTCTCTTGCTATTTTAGCAACATAAATCTTATTAATCGTGATCTTTAGTAGTCTTTGGATGGGTTGAGGCTTTTTTCCACACCCACTAAATCCTTATGTAAAAGTAACAGAATTTGTGTCTGTCTGAAACGAAGGATTTCTCTAATCTCTTAACTGATAGGGCCCTTTTCAGGGTAGTTTCTTAAAGGTCTTGGGAAGGTTTATAGCTATTTTGGGGATTGTACCATTACCCATAGAAAAAAGAACCCCTTCAAAAATGTAAATTAAACTTGAAAATAGATAGGTCGACTCATCCCCCCCCCCACACACACACACCTTAAGTGCCCCAAGATGCTTCTAGGGGAGCGTAGTCGTTATTTTCTTAATTATTTTTTACCCACAAAACCCCAAGCGGAGCAATTTACTATTTCAAATTTTTATCAATTTTATAGGGGCACTATGACTGTAAGTAGTAAAAGTTACCAATCAAAATAGTTTTACTAAGTTAAGTCACTGTCAATTTAAATAGCATACCTAGTAGCCTGGTTAAAAATACTAAATCTAGTAGCCTGGTAAAAATACAAAACTCCAGTAGCCTGGTGCGAAATGAAAATACATAGTAGGCTGGTTAGATATTTATTATTATTTACTGTTAAATTAAATAGCATACCTTGTAGCCTGGTTAGAAATACTAAATCTAATAGCTTGGTAAAAATACAAAACTCCAGTAGCCTGGTTAGAAATATAAATACATAGTAGGCTGGTTAGATATTTATTATTATTAACTGTCAATTTAAATAGCATAACTAGTATCCTCGTTAGAAATATAGTAGCCTGGTTAGAAATGAAAATACATAGTAGGCTGGTTAGATATTTACTATTATTCACTGTCAATTTAAATAGCATATCTAGTAGCCTGGTAAGATATACAAAACATTTAGTAGCCTGGTTAAAAATACAAAATGCTTAAAAGATTAGTTAGATAAGTATTTAAAGCAATTACAATAAAAATAGTACCTTAATTGAAAATTTGTCAGTAGCCTGGTTAGAAATATAAAAATAGTGAACCTCGTAAAAGTGTCGAACTATGACTTCAGAAAAAAATAACAATTAACCAATGAGAAATTATTCAGTATTCAGTATTCACTGTATTTGACCAATGGTAAAATATATAGCGGTCTCTCATTGGTTAATTGTTAATTTTTTCTGACGTCATAGTTCGACACTTTTACTGGGTTCAAAAATAGTCAGTAGGCTGGTTAAATCATAAGTATCATAAGTACACCAAATGGCCTTTGTAGTAATACAAAAAATCTAGTAGCCTGGTTAAAAATACAATAAATCTAATAGCCTGTCAATTAAAATAGAATACCTAGTCGCCTGGTAAGAAATGAAAAATGCAAAACTACATTAATCCTATTTTTTAATCAAAAGTTTATTAATTTCTATACAGGTGCCTCAATTAGAGCAATGCATTTTTTAGTTCTTTAAGTAATTGTTTGATTGTTATCGTTCAAAAACGTTGTGTTTGGTTTTGAGAATGTTTAGAAAAGGCTACTTAGAGGTGACATAGCCCAAATTGTGTCAAAATTGTGGCCAAAATTATCCATGTGACGTCATAAAAATGAGGGAGATAAGAGGTAAAAGTGGGAAAGAAAACCCCTAAAAAAGAGATGGATAATCCCTCATTTTTATGAAGTCACATGGATCATTTTTGACACAAATTGGCTTTGTCCTTAAGGATTTTACAATTTTTTTAAAGTAGGGAGATCAATAGTATATTTTTTTCATCACAATTAACTGTAAATACTAATGGTATTTTTACTGCATAAATATTTTGACAGTGCAGTTCAAAATCATGGGTTATAGGGATAGGTAAATCAAAGATTTTCAAATATTTAAATAAAGATTCTTTATTTTATATAGCACTTAAATGCTCGAAATGATTCTAAATAACGTAAAACTTTTAAGCATTTAAAGGATTTACAAGCAACTAAAACACTCAAAATACACTAACAAATGTATAGACAAAAAATACTATGAAATAAGTTATGATTTTAGGCTTTTTTTAGTATTATAGTCTTTTTGATTTTATTTTTTTAAATAAATTTTTATTTTAGAGGTGGTGTAAATTTTTTCAGGGGTGATTTCTCTATGTAGGGTGGTGTAACCCAACTCCAAAAATAGTCATAAATCTTCCCAGGACATTTGAAAAGCTACCCTGTATAGGAGAACCATATCGGTTCTGCGAGATCTTTGGGTACAGACAGACAAACATCCTGTTACTTTATTATAAGGAAGAATTATTTTGAAAATACTAGAAGATGAATTAATCTACTCATAATATAGAAGACAACCACTTTTTGGGGGTTATTTTTGTATTTATCTATCACTTTATCCCTGTTTAAGAAGCAAACTAGAATGAAAGACAGATATCTTAGCTAAGTTAAAAGGAAAAGGATAGAATTCAGGTATGAGGGGAATAAGTAAATTGATAGAAAAAAGGTTATTAAAACAAGATTAATTAAATTCATATATAGCGCATTAAGCATTAGATTAATAAACAATAAGATGAAATATTTAAATAAAAGTAGAGTTTACTTTAATACATTAATAATTAAGACAAAATTTTTGGCATTTTTATAAGTTCAAAATAGCAATAGCAATAGTTTTAGTATTTATGCTTTGCATTAAAGTTAAATTAAGACAGATGGACAGATCATAGTTCTGAAGAAGCCCCGTTTTTAAAAAAATTTCAAAGAAGGTGTCTTAACTTTTGGGATTTAAAAAAAAATTGCTAGTCGGTGCTTTTAGTAAGTAGTAGATGTAAAATGATCCATAGAATTTATAGATATGCAACCGGTTTTTTTTGTAGACCACTCATTTTGAAAGTAATATGCGTTTTTTTTTAAATTAAGTTGATTTTAAGGTACTAAAAAGCAACAATAAAAGAAGAGAATTGCCATTATGAACAAAAATAGTAAGATCCTTAATTTGACACCTTACTTTTTTTGATTCTGTTGAGTTATTGTTTAAAAAAACTATTTTGTTGAAGCCCGGTGAATCAAAACTTTGAACTTTGGGAGCTCGTCAAGAATGGGTTAAAACAAAATCACAAAAGTTAGGACACGTTCTTTCAATAAAACACATTGTTTTTTTTTAAATCCATTGCCTTATCTCTAAATCCCTGGGTAAGATATAGAATGAAGGAGATAGATTAGAGAGTTTGTAAAATGAAATAGACATGGACAAAATTTCCAGAAAAATATGAGCAGTTTAACGCGAATATTAAGGAATAAGACAATGACCTATAAATTGATGTACATCCCCAATGACGATCCACAAAATTACCCTTTATAAAATATGATGAAACTTTAACAAAAAAGAATATCTAAAGTTACGTTATTTCATTTCTGGAAAAATTAAAAGTTGCGGCATTGCTCTAAGCTAAAAGTATAACTTTTAAAATGAATATATTATGAATTACTTTGATCTCACACCAGATTTGCATGATTTATAATAAAGTGAACAACGCAGCGGGCTAAAATATCGATTTTATTCTTTCACCTCCTTTACACAATCACATTCACTCCTACTGGATGAACGAACTGAACTATAAGTGAAGTCCGTGTTAGCAAGCTGACTTGACGACAAATTTATACATGTTAATATTTTCATGTATATATCAATAAATGTAGGTCCTTATCCTTGGTAAAGTAGACCTAATTACTTTGACTGAAAACATTTTGAAGCAATTATATTTCAGAAATGTGTAATACACTTAAAGTGGAACAGAGACAGTTATAAGGAATTTCTAACCCCCCCCCCCCAAAAAAAAAGAAGGTTTTTTAGTGGTAGAGGGACAGTAAATTACACTGGTACCCAAAATTTTATAATCGTGGTTTCTCATTTGTTAGGTTTAAAACTTTAGTACTTTTTTAAATCTTGATAAGTTGGTTCAAAATTTTCAACCGATATTTATCTACAATAGGGGTGATTTGTGTATTATCATTGGGAATGCACAATATGTGTTTTTGAGTTTCATCTAAATAGCTAGATCTTTATGTCAGTTCAGAAAGATCTCGCAAATGTCGATCCATACATTTACATAATTTTTTAAGGGTTGGTTTGAATGGGAGCTTAATCCTCCTCAGAATGTTACAACCACAAAATTTTACACAATTGGGAGGGGGGGGGGGGATTTTTTTCTCATTTTTTCTATTTTTATCCAGTTAAATATTAGTACATAAAATATTACTTGAATAAGATTGCAGAAATTCTGCCCGTGCTCCCTTTTTTTAAGAGCTGCCTTTTGGCCACTAGCGAAGCTTTTAACAAAATTGGTTTATGCTTTAGTCCTACAAGTACAATGAGCTTTTTAAATCCTTTTCAAATGTGTTAATAATCTCTTAACTATCAATATAAAGTGTACCCCAATGGTAAAAAATTAAGGGAAAGGGTCATTTTTTTATCATTTTCATAAGTAGATTGTATATTGTATAAGTATAGATGTACAATCCAAATGGTGGAGACCGTTTTTGGCTGCTAACAAATTACTTTTTGTCTTTTTGCAGGCTGTGTTTATATTTTCGACACTATTGGTTGATTTCCAAGATTCAATACAAAATTTGGACTGAGTCCCCGCTCTTGTGGGCAGAGTTTCATATTGATCCCTTAATTCTTAATTAAACCCCGCACACTGTCTATGCTTATATGTAGAATATATGTATACCAAACTTTACTATTTACTTCTACAGTGCTTCGCTTTCATAGATGTTGTCATCCTTCTTAAACTTGCCTTAAGAAATATATAAATGTCGCGCTCCAACTACCTGAAAAAACATTAAAACTTATTTTCAGAAAAAAATATATAGAAAAATGAAAAAATGCATAGGAAAATGTTAAACAAGGAAAAATTATGATTATATTTATTTAATGACCTTTTTGGTTAAAATGACGCTTTGGTTTAATGAAGGTTTTGTCATTAAAAGTATATCAAAAGGATAATAATGTTCAAAATTAGAGCAGCCAAAAAAATAGTTACTTGGAACTTTTTAGAAAGCGTAGCAACTCTATAATCGTTACCGAAATGTCCATTCGTCTATATAAACATATTGATTTTTTAAAACTTTTTTGCAACAGTTTTTCATGTGATGTAAATATCACATTTGTCTAATTTTTTGAATACTGATTCCTTGGAAATAGATACAATTTTATATCGACATATATATAGAATAGCCTAGCGACGGTATTAATTATTTAATAACTTTTGTTATTCACTTAAATGTTAATGTCATGTATTAAATTAATTTTAAAACTATTAAACAAAAATTATTTTATAAAATAGAGATTTTCCTTATTGAGTTTGTTAATGATTTATATATATACTAGCGGCTTCGCCCCTAGCCTCTAGGGGCTTTGCCCCAAGAGGTGATACAAAAAATTAATATTTATTGCTTTTAGTGAGAGAATGTTGCTATTCTTTCATTCAAAATAAATGCTGGAATAAAAAATAATAAAGGGCAGCCTGCGGCAGCCTGTAGCAGAGCAAAAAAAAAAAAAGGGGGGGATTTTTTTGTTTTGCGGGGGGTTAGGGGTGTCCCACCCCCCAAGAAAATAGCTTAAAACCACCACAGGACCAATAGGTATATTCCCTGAAGAGTAGAGCCCATTCGGTTCAGCGGTTACCGAGATCTTAAGCTTCAGACGGACAGACAGACGGACAGACGGACAGACAGACGGACAGACATCGTTCTACTTTGTATTATAGATATAAACGTACTTTTGATGCAGGGTTAGGTTAGGTTAAGTTAAAGATAGGGGTTGACTAAGCTTTATTAAGCTTTACAGAAACGTCCAAGCTTTTTATTTTAAAGGGGGTAAAATAAGGAGTAAAAAAGATTGATGGAGGTAAACACCCCTTTACCCCTACCCATTGACGTATATGAAGCTTTAGAAGGAAAAGAATGTAGATAAACTAAACGCCATTGTCCTCTCCCTGGCCCAAATGAGCATTGTGTAATTGCAAAATTTTCCAGAAATACTTTAATGTTGGCCATTAGCAGTTAAGTGCTTTCAGCTATGGTTAAAACAGTTCGGCAGATAACAATATTTTAATATATTAGGATAGATTATATTCAATTAACCAACCCTTTGATTTCACATCCTTTGTCTGGAAGTCTTTACTGTGCATAGTAATATGTTTCGCCTGTTTTGGGCTAAGGCATTCCCTCACTAATAATATAGTGCATCTGACATAGCAGCAGTTGGTTCATCTTTTAATGTCTTTAGTTATGACGCGGTTTGTGCCGAGATTCCTCAATAATTATAAGAAACGCAGCACTGAAAAGCTAAGAAATCTTTTAGACGAAAAAGAACAAATAGAAGTATGTACATACTCACAAAAAAGAAGTATGTACATACTTACAAAAAAGAAGTATGTACATACTCTACTTACAGAGTAGCTGCGTTTCTATTTTACTTCAAGATAATTAAACAACAAATAAAACACATTAAAGGATAAACGAGAATTACAAAGAGATAATTAGAAAAAAAGATAGATAGATAGATAGATAGATAATTAGATAGATAGATAGATAGATAGACAGATATATAGATAGATATATAGATAGATAGATAGATAGATAATTAGATAGATAGATAGATAGATAGATAGATAGATAGATAGATAGATAGATAGATAGATAGATAGATAGATAGATAGATAGATAGATAGATAGATAGATAGATAGATAGATAGATAGATGGATAGATAGATAGATAGATAGATAGATAGATAGATAGATAGATAGATAGAAAGATATATTAAGGCCAAGAGCTTAGATTAATTATAAATATATTTGGGATGAAATTATTTCTTTTCATGCCAACACGTAATGACTAAAAAAAGCAGCACCTCGGGCTCAGAGCAAAAGCTAATTTAGGCATTTTTTACCATTTTTGTGTTGGAGGGGGAGCCAAAAACCTCTCTCTCCCTCTAACTATCCTCCCCTTCCCCCTCTTGGCTCTAATTGCGCCAGAAATGTTATTCAGCAATAATTTTGTATTTATGGTTTCACGCTAATGACGGGTTGCAAGCACAAAGTAAATCAAATAAAGTTGTTCAATGATAGTTATTTATTGGATTATATTATAAACAGCTTTCCGCGGATATCAAATGTACAATTTTGTTTCTCATATTTTTTTGTATGAAGAAACCCTCAATGAAACGAGCAATATCAACGAAAAATTTAATTAATATAATATATTTGTTTGTTGCACCAGATTTGCATGTACTTTAATAAAGTGCTTCTCACAGCTGGCTAATACAACTCTATATCCATTATTAACATGCTTAAAATGTTATATTACTACTTTTTGAAAAAATATTGAAAAATAATTTGGTCTGGTTGTGAGCTCTTTATATATAGAATCTGTTTATACAAAATCACAAATATTGAAATTCAATTTTTAGCAAAATAATTTAATAATTATGCATAGCAAATTACCTCTCAAACGACGAATTGATTTGATAGGTAATATAGGTAAGTTTAAACTTAAAGTATCTGGAAAGGCATAAAGTGAAACACAATACCCCCCCCCCCCCCCTTCCGGATACCTTATTTTAATTTATCTCAAATCAGTAAGGAAGGAAGGGGAGTAGTTCTGTGCTCGATAAGGCACTTTGAGTGAAACTATTCTTTTTAATTGAAGTATATTGGCCTTTTTATATGCACACCTCAATTCACTAAGCAATTACGGATACAAGGATATGTAAATGAAAGAAACATTTATCTTCCCCCTAATAAAAAAATATTTTGAAATAATGGATATAGGATATAAGTGGATATTCTGACAAGAGAAAATTTGTCGTAAATTTGGCTTGCTAATGTTAACCTCATTTATTGGTTAGTTCGTTTATCCAGGGGTAAATGGTTGGTTAGGTGATGTCGTTATTTTAGCCAGCTGTGATCATCACTTTATCAAAGTACATAAGCATCCAGTGCAACATCCAATAAATATCTAAAAATATATGGAGCAATGCATTTACCAATTTCCTATACCCTGCAGGGGACCAATGCATCTACCATTCACCTATCCCAATATCCCTGTAGGGTAACAATACATCCACTATTTACCTATCCCATTATCCCTGTGGAGTAACAATGCATCTACCGATTACCTATCCTAATATCCCTGCGGGGGAGAAATGCATCTACCATTTACCTATCCCAATATCCCTGCAGGGGGGAGGGGCAATGTATCTACCATTTACCTATCCCAATATTCCTGCAGGGAAGCAATGCATCTACCATTTACCTATCCCAATATCCCTGAGAGGGAGAGAGGGAGAATTGCATGCATCTACCAATTATCTATTCCAACATCCCTGAAGGGGTGGGCAATGTATCTACCAATTACCAATCCCAATAACCCTGTGGGGGGCAATGCATCTACTATTTACCTATCCAAATATCCTTGCAGGGGGAAGGGGCAATGTATCTACTATTTACCTATCCTAATATCCCTGACGGGGGGAGGGGCAATGTATCTACCATTTACCTATCCCAATATTCCTGCGGGGGAGCAATGAATCTACTATTTACCTATCCTAATATCACTGCAAGGAAGCAATTCATATACTATTTACCTATCCCAATATCCCTGCGGGGGAGCAATATATATACCACTTACCTATCCCAATATCCCTGCAGGGGAGCAATGTATCTACTATTTACCTATCCCAATATCCCTGCAGGGGGGAGGGGCAATGTATCTACCATTTACCTATTCTACTATCCCTGCAGGGGAGCAATGTATCTACCAATTACCTATCCCAATATCCCTGCGAGGAAGCAATGCAAGAACCATTTACCTATCCTAATATCCCTGCTTGTCCCTCTGCTAACCAACATTTCTTTAATGGTTAGAAATCATTTTCAATTGAAAGAGATAATTTGTTTTTGATTGGTTTTGGATGTGGCCAATACGTTATCCATCCAACAAATCCAGGGATGTAAAGGGATAAGACAAATTTATGTACATCCCCAATGATGATGTTCAAAATTACCCTTTTTGTAGATAATAGGTTGAACAAATGTTTATACACTAAACTTAATATACAAACCTATCAAAATTCAAACGTAATATATAACTTTGGGGACTAGGGTAATAAACATCCCAATGTCCCTTGACTCCCTGAACTAATCATGTCTTTTAGTTTAAAAACTAGTTTAGCTTCGCCTCTGGCCTGTAGGGAATTTGATCTAGAAATCTTATTAACCGTAGGGAGAAGGAGGGGAGATATGTTTTAAAAGTCTTTTATATAGTACCTGCCCCGAACTATATTTATATAAAATAATAATAATTATATCTCTCATAGAATTTTAAACAGTTTTACGGGGATGGTAAAATAATAAATTATAAGATTAACAAAGCTTATTAATATTATGATTGTTTTTTTTTATAATCGTAGAAATGTGTCTTCAAAACGATACGATACATAATAAAAATTGATTGAAGCTATTTAAATCTTAGTTTTATCTTGATGGAAAGGAGGACTATTTTCCCAATAAAATAAAAGATCAAAGGCCTTGAGGCTAGGGTCGGAGTCACTATAGGACATTAAAAATATTTTTGTTGCCAATTTCTATGTTCTTATGGTATTCTTGGTTGGCATGTGGTAAAATACTTTTTTGCTAGTGGAGTATCCTCCCACCCTTCTTCATACTTTTCAATAAAATATATATGGCTTTATGAAAGGACGTCCAAACACTTCTTTGTATAGGGGGGGGGGGGGGGGTGTAAATTACAAATTTACACCCCTTCCTTTTAAACGTCATTGGGTTTATGTTTGCTTATGCGTTTGGACTGAACTGTCAACTCCTACTCAAACTCCTGTAGCGGACAAAGCAGGTAGGTAACGTCTTTGGTATGACGCTATAACATTTTGGGTTATGTTTATTCCAATGGCAAAATATTGGATATTACCTTGTCTATCTTTATTTTACGACATACACCAAATACAAAAACATCCTGTAAATATTTTCAATTGCCCCGTAACAGTTGGGAGTATGAAACCTTGTTCTACCACTTACAAACAAATAAATGCGATTTTACTCAAAGTATAATCACCCCACCCTCCACCTTATTTTAAAAAAAAATAGAAATAAGAGGATGAATAGTTTATTAGTTGATTATTTTTACTTCAGTCCCGGTTAGGTAATTTTGGGTACTGGTTAACCTCACATGGAAGAAAACTATAACCCCTTCCCCCCTAATCGCAATTTAATTCAAAAATGGGGGTAGGGGGCGTAAGTGCTCAACCGGCAATTTGTGTTAAAGCATCTAAAAAAAAATAAAACTATTTTTCCTCTTATTTTAAATATGTTGATAAGTCGCGCAGCGCTATAAAAATAGTTTTTAATGAAGGAAAAGGGTTTTATGGTCCCAACTGTCTAAAAATCCCCCCACCCCATCCTTCCCCGGTCTTTAATTAATATCAATACCAGCGACTTATTTTATCAAAATTACCTTATTGAACAGTATACCCACCTCATTTATTATTTTTAAAAAATTTAAAAAAAGAGGTGGGTGTAGTTTTTCGTCTGAATTTTACTTTAGGTCAAGTTAGGATAGGTTATATTAGGTACTAGGTAGCACGGCAGGGTTAGGGCACCGGCAAAGATGATAAAGAACACCCCTTACCAAGTATTATATACTTAACCATATAAAATCTCATTAGGCCGCCCCCCCCTCCCCCCCCCCTTTACTTGCCAGTAGTTTTTACCCTCGCTGTATTTCTATATCTGTATTTTTATTAGGCACCAAGCTACTCTGTAATTATTTGTTTTATTTGGTTTCTTGTTACTTAATTACTTTTAAAAGGGGGTGATTACACGCCCCTCCCCCCACCCCAAATAAATTTTTCATTTTACCCCCCGCCCCCTACCAAATAAAAAAAGCTTGCCTCTATGATATAAACTTTACCCCCCTCCCAAAAAATGAACTTCGGGGTGCCGTAACCCCCCCCCCCTTCCCCCTAAAAAAAATGTTTGGACGTCCTTGACTTTAAAGGACCTTTCTTAGCTTTTTTTTTTGGGGGGGGGGCTAAAATCACTAATTTTCGGTATGTCAAACTTTTACTAGAGTTTGGGGTAAGAGTCATCAATCCCTTCCCCCCAATTTTTTTATTTGCGGTGGGAGGGGGGATGGTAATATTACCCCTTTACCCTTCTTTGAAAGTTTCTTTGTACTGTTTCTTCTTCCACCTAAAATATTTTAATTCTAACAAAAAGCTTAGAACGTTTACATCCTTGTGTAGAAGGTATAAAGCGCAAAGGGGGAAAAGATAAATAAAAAGTGCTTTGTTGTAAACCTTTCTTTATGGGCAATTGAGTTTAGATAATATAACTCAAGCAAATTTATCCCTTTGTATAGCCATACTATACACACAATATAATATATTCTTCAATGTCAGGGATCTAAAGGGATAAGACAATGGCCGATAAATTAATGTACATCCCCAATGAGGATACACAAAATTAAACTTTCTGTAAATTACAATTAGTTGTTTAAACGTTTGGACACTCAATGAACCAAAAAATCAAAATTCATGAAGAGTCCCCAAAGTTGTTAGGCCAACGAGAAAGAAACGTGATTATAAAACTTTGGGGACTAGTGTAATAAACAGCCCAATGTCATCTTCTTCCCTGGTTCAATGCTCTATCTATCTATTATCACCAGGGATATAGGGACAGAACCAGGGATAAAAGACTCAATATATTCAGGTTGTCTTGGTAAATTGGTGAAAGATCTGAAGCTGTTTTTATTATTCAAGTACATTTTTAAGATGTTGAAGGGAAGTTTTAAAATAACGTTTTCTTATTCGTTGGCTCAACAACTTTGGTGACTTTTATTAAAATTTTGACTGGTTGGTTCATTAAAATTAGTGTTCATCCGTTTCAACCAACAATTTAATTTTAGTACTTTAGTTGACATTTATTTAGCGCTGTATTTGAGTTCAGACAATTTTATGATATATCCTAATTTTAAGTTTATCTAAGGTTTTGGACCCATATACAATATATGTATGTAAACCATTTACAGTCGCTCTTTTATGAACGCTTTTTTTGAGCAGAATATTATAGATTTTATTTTGCATAATTTATTGTGCGCTATATTTGAGTTAACCCATGCCTTTTTATAAGGTGCTATTTTTAAGTCTGGGTATTAACAAAAATTTCTCTATTATTGCACGCTATGTTTGAGTTACACAATGAACTTTATTGTACACAATTTATTTATATATGAGTTAAACCATGCCATTTTTATGAGTTACTATTTTTAAGTCTAACTAAGGTGTGGGACTCATATATACACAGTAGTTGCTCTTTTATTGCATGCTACGTTTGAGTTACACAATGAACTTTATTTTGCAAAATTAATTGTGCGCTTTATTTGAGTTAACCCATGCCTTTTTATGAGGTGCTATTTTTAAGTCTAACTAAGGTGTGGGACCCGTACTTACACATAAATATGCAACTCATTCGAGTAAAACAGAATACGATGAACTTTATTGTACACAATTTATTTATATTTGAGTTAAACCATGCCATTTTTATGAGTTACTATTTTTAAGTCTAACTAAGGTGTGGGACTCATATATACACAGTAGTTGCTCTTTTATTGCATGCTACGTTTGAGTTACACAATGAACTTTATTTTGCAAAATTAATTGTGCGCTTTATTTGAGTTAACCCATGCCTTTTTATGAGGTGCTATTTTTAAGTCTAACTAAGGTGTGGGACCCGTACTTACACATAAATATGCAACCCATTTGAGTAAAACAGAATACGATGAACTTTATTGTACACAATTTATTTATATTTGAGTTAAACCATGCCATTTTTATGAGTTGCTATTTTTAAGTCTAACTAAGGTGTGGGACTCATATATACACAGTAGTTGCTCTTTTATTGCACACTACGTTTGAGTTACACAATGAACTTTATTTTGCAAAATTAATTGTGCGCTTTATTTGAGTTAACCCATGCCTTTTTTATGAGTTGCTATTTTTAAGTCTAACTAAGGTGTGGGACCCGTATATACACATAAATATATTTGGTAGGGGCACATTTAGTGCAATTATATTCACGTCAATTATTCCAATTTCCTACAGCTCGTGTAATTATAACCACAGGGCGGGTATACATTCAAAACAACCATTAAATTTATTTTAGCTTAAAAAATAATAAAATTAAATAAAGGAGGGAGAGGACATTATACTATTTCTAACACGATTTCTCATTCCCTGGATTAAAAACGTTGGGTATTATTATTAAATCTTGACCGGTTGGTTAAAACTATTCAACCAATGGTTTTTATTTGCAGATTCTTAATTTTTAAGATCATCCTTGTGTATAAACATTAATTTATAGACCACTAGCAGCTACGCCTTCCTACCTTCCCAGGACCTATGAGAAGCTACCATATTAAGGAGAACCCGATCGGTTCAGCGGTTGGCGAGATCCTTCGGTACAAACATACAAACACAAAGACATTCTGTTACTTTATTATAAGGACTAGCGGCTACGCCCCTAGAAGCCTCTAGGGGCACCTAGGTAGGAGGGGGAAAAGTCGACCTCATCCCATTTTAAATTTGCGTTTCAAAAGAAGTGAAGACATCCCCACCAAAAATAGTTTAAAACCTTCTCAGGACCTATAAGAAGCTTCACTGTAAAGGAGAACAATATCAGTTCAGCGGTTAGCGAGATTCTTCGGGACAGACAAAAAACGCTTATTACTTTATATATTAGGATTATCGTATCCCTCAAGATGCCAGCATATCTATGATTTCATCAATGAGTAACATACAGACTAATAATTTATACTTCTAGAGTAGCTTTGCTACAAAATTTTAATTTAAGAAAACAAGCTATATTATTAACAAACCTCATATGATTTTTAATAGGACATATTGATGGATATTATTATGATTTGGATCTTACGCCAGATTTTCATGTTCTCTAATAAAGTGAAACTTGTAGCTGCTAAAATAACAATACCCTCCATCCACCCCCTTTGCACCGTCCCCTCTTCTACTACTGATGAATTAACTGACTAATAAGCGAGTTCCATGTTAGCAACCTAAATAGACGACAATCTTTCCCCTGTCATAATATCCACGTATTTTCTACATTCATTATTATATTTTATTTTTGACAATGGGCAATTATTTAAAATATTATTTTCCCCAAAAACATCTAAAAATATTTATCTACAACAATAATCTGTTAACGCTTCACTGAAAAGATATAATCATTGTTAAAACAAGGATGACAACATTCATCGAGGCGAAACTTTTGCTTTAAACAATTTTGGATTTAGAATATACGTGGATATTATTACAGGGGAAAAATTGTCGTAAATTTAGCTTAATGGTCAGCTTGTTCATCCAGTAGTAGGTTAGGGGATGGTGTAAAAGGGAGGGGGGTCATTACTCTAGCCCGCTACAGGTTTCACTTTATTAGAATAGGTGATAATATAGTGTAAGATCTGTGTAATAATAAATCCATTCTTTGGACTTAACAGTGAAGTTATGTTCCTGAAATATATTGCTTATTGTTCTAGGAATAACCATTAATTAAAAATAATCTTTTTGTACCATCCTGTAAGGTTTTTAATTGATAGGATAACTTTAACATGCTTCATATTACTGACCGATGAACATACGGATTATAAAACTATTTAACCATAGAGTAGCTTCGCTACTAAAAATATCCAAAATTGCGTGAACAAAAAGATTATTCAGAAAAAGCATATTGTTCAGTAATTACCAGGGAGGGAGGGGACATTGGGCTGTTTATTACACTAGTCCCCAAACTATTATAATAGTATTTTTCTTTTTCGTTGGTTCAACAACTTTAGGGAATTTATGAATTTTATTGGTTGGTTCATGAAGTTTAGTGCCCAAAAGTTTCAACCACATATTGTAATCTACAGAAGAGGTAATTTTTGTATCATTATAAGGGATGTACATCAATTTATCGTCCATTATCTTATCCCTCTATATACCTGATATTGTTCAGTAATTACCCTCTTTTTAAAGGTAAAGACAAGGAAGAGTATGTACTGGAGCAGCGAAGCTTTTATAAACAAATAAAGTCAGCTAGTTGTCGGGTAGCTAGACAAAGTGTCTCAAAAATCAGCCATGTGACGTCATAAAAAAAAGGGAGATGAGAGGAGAAGTGGGAAAGAAAACTCCTAAAAAAGAAATGGATATTCCCTTATTTTTATGACGTCACAAAGCTTATTTTTTCGACACTTTGTCCAGCTACCTATGACAGGCGCGTGCCTGTTGTTAATAGTAAGAGAAGGGGGTAATGTCTTGGCCTATTATAAGGTGCAACTTATTTCAGTTTCATAAATTTTAATAATAAAGTGAAAAAGGCTTGAAAACGTAAAAATGATAAACACAGACCACCGACACCAAAGGCATGAAGAGTAGCTTTGCTACTAAAAATATAGGGGTAGTTTTCTATGTCATATCACCCGTACAATAATATACATGGACGGACAGTTAGTCAGATATTTGAATCATGTAATATGTTCATATGGATATTTTTACATGTTTTACATAACATTAAAAATACACAAAAACATTACACAATTCAAATAGTTTACATTATATAACGTTAGTATATATTTAGCTCTAGCCTCTAGAGGATGGAAGAAGAAAATAGCCTAAAACCACCTTGAAACATTTGTATGGATTCACTTAAAAGTAGAACTAATTAAGACTAGCAATTTTCCGTGATCTTTAGCTTCAGACAAAAAACCTTTACTACTTTAAATTATAGGATAGTTACTGAATAAATATAAGTGGGTTAATAGTTATTTATCGCATCGTATCATAGACTGCTTTCCGCGGATAATAACATAAAAAACCATAAGGTTAAAACCAGTTGTGTAAGTCCCGAAGGGTCGATGGCCCGGTTAATGGTTTCGAAGCCATACATCACTGCATACATATTCCTTTTTCCTAAGACCCGCATACAAAAAAGACAGAAAACATATATTATATATCAAAGGCTTATTTAACATTTAATCCAGCATGGCTTCCAAACCGATTAATATCCGCTATATTCTCAGCCTCAGAAAAATCATGTATCGTACCGTTTTATAAACAATTTTCTAGAAATAGTAAAAACGAAAAATCGTAATACTAACACCAGTTTTGTAAGCTCATGCCTTCGTTTTACTATCCGCGAAAAGCTGTTAGGTTAGGATAGCCCAAAAAGGTTTCTTGCCACATGTAAAAATGTTGAAAATTAGGGGGGGGGGTTCTCAGCTCCCCTCGTAAATTCGAGGAATTATGACAATCGATATATTATTACTTGGATGTTGTACTAGATATTCATGTACTCTAATAAAGTGATCCTTGCAGCTGGCTAAAATAACCATACCCCCCATCTATCCTCTTTACCCCACCCCTCCTACTAGATGAACAAACTGACCTAAAAATAAAATCCTTATTATCAAGCTAAATTGACGACAATTTTGTCAATATATCCACGTATATCCTATATCCATTGTTATGCCACTTTTTGTTGTGTATAAGAGTACAATTTCAAACTAAAAATACGTGGTAGGTGATACTTAAAAACACATCTATTTTACAAGTAATAACATGTTTAAAATGTTTATTTGCTATAAAAAAAAGGAAAAATTATGTTCATAGGCATCGTAGCAACAGAATTGGTTCATTAAGTTGAGTGTCTAAACTTCTCAACCACTAATTGTAATCTACAGTAGGGTTAATTTTGTATATAATCATTGGGGATGTACATAAATTTATCGGCCATTGTCTTATCCCCTTCGATCCTTGCACAGATATACTCTAATTATAATGTAGCTCAGATACTTAAAATAACACAAAAAGTACTTAGAAAGTTAATTTAACTATGTAAAAACACAAAAAAAACAAGGATGACAAGTGAAGCTCTGAAACGGTAGGACCAACGAACATTAACACTTGTAGCGTGTCAGAACTGAATAATCAGTATATAAATGTATACAAGTTTTTTGGGGGACTTGATTATAGAGATGCCTCGCTTATAATTTTGTACCTTGTTGTAATAGGAATCAATATTTGAAAAAATTAGATCAATCGGTTAATTATTTCACGGACGTACGGGGGACCGACCCTAATTATAGAAAAAGCTTCACTTGTAAAAATATGTTTAGGTAAGGAAGGGTTGTAGATTCACGGTTAGTTTTTTATTAAATGAATAAGTTAGGGTACAATGTTTGGCACTTTCGATATAAGTAAATGATAATAACAAAGCCACAGAATACGATAATACCTTCAGAAAAATCGATGAAAATAGTTTTCATACTAAATTTTGTTTTTTTATATTTTTTCTAAAATGTCATGACAGAAGATGCAAAATGTCGTCTTAGTTTTTTGAAAGGATTAATCTTCTCTGAAATCTAAATTATCAAAATATTTTTTTTGGTAAATGATTATACGATATATGTCAAACATTTTATCAGAAAGAAATATTTAAAATTGTGAAGTAGAAACCTGAATAATTTTTCTTGTGGAAATAGTTTTCTGCAAATGTTGATAAACATATGTCTGCTAGCATTAAGATGTTTGTACTGCCAATACACGTTGGGTTTTATTTAAAGAATTTCTTTAAAATGTTTTTTTTTACATTGTATACCAATAACGCAATATTTGCTATCAGAAAACCCCCGACTAAGACTCGCCCACGACCCGATCTTTTAGGATTGCTTTGTAATTTACATTTTTGAAAGTCTTTCAACAGTATACACAGCAAGTTCTCTCTTTTATAACTAACTTTCCGAATAATATACCTAAAGCATTTGAATTGACAAAGGCTATGCTAATATTTTTACCATTCAAGTTTATTTAATATTCTAATAAATAGCGCAACCCTCCAAGTTTATGACTACTTTTCATGAACATATGATCTAAAGAATAAGCTCTGACGCAATGTCATATAAGGATATTATAATATTCATTAAAAAAATTGTTATTTTTGCATATATGTTACATTTTACAGTGTTTTGTGGCTCAAAAGAAAGACAATTAAAAATTATTTCATATTATATAGTTTAAATTACATAAGATAACCTAGAAATAGTAAAAAATTCCCTTTCTTTTTTTGTCGCAAAAGAGAATTCAACAAAGATTTTCATTAAAAAACACCTTAGTGTAAAAATTAAAAAGTTTAAACATGGTCACAAAAAGATTCAATTAGTTTATTAAATGTTTCATTTTCAGCAAATGACGATTAATCTCTATTACATAGAATAAAGTGTAAAAAGATATTCTCGTTTTAATTTTAAGCAACTTAAAATGCATTTTAATACCTTTTAATGATTTATTTTTTAAAACATCATTTTATAAAATGTTATTGATTTTTAAAGTTATATATTAGAATGTTTTTAAATTTTGTTAACATTTTGTTTTAAATGTAGAAAATTGGTAATTCTAAACATTCAAAAAATGATTTTATTAAATTTTCATCACTTAAATTGCATGTTTGATGAAATTTTCAACTGATAATTCAAGAAAAATCGTTTAGGTTTTATTATATTTTACTTTGAAATGTTAAAAAAATATATTATTGTCAAAAATGTGGAAGTTATACTTTCCTCAAAAAAAGACCTAAAACATGCAAATTAACACGTGTAATGAGATTTTTTTTCTTTCAGGTTTAATTTGAAGTAATTATTGATATTTTTTGTAAAAAGGATTTTATATAAAAAGTTTTAAAACTCGAGTTATGTAGTGGTTCTAAAAAAGGTTGCGAATTTATGCAATTTTCTTGCAAAAAAAATTTTCTAGGATTTTAAAAATAGCAAAGGGTGTTATTAGACGTACTTACAGATACAATTGCTAAGTCATTTTGGCCAAACACTAAAATAAAGTTTTGACATCTGAGCGTCCAACCGTGGATTATTTTAATCGGCATAGTACTCTCCCTCCCTGGCATACATTTATACACTAAGAAATATAGAAAAACTTATTCTCAAATCACTAAATTAAACCAATAGTAACAGTATAGGTTTAATCCGGCAACATTATTAGTTTAAAAAGTGCACACATATTTGGTACAAATGGTCATATAGCAACTAGCAAGTTGCACGGATTGTTTAATGATGATATACAAAATTACCCCTCTGTAAAGTAAAATTATTGGTTGAAACGTTTGAACACTAGACTTAATAAACTAACCAATCAAAACTCCATAAAAGTCCCCAATATGTTGTTAAGTAAACGTTAAAATAAAACTTTTGGTACTAGTGTAATAAGCAGCCCATTGTTCCCCCTCTCTTTCTCTCTCTCTCTATTTCTTTCTCTCTCTCTCTCTCTCTTTCTCTCTCTCTC
The DNA here is from genome assembly GCF_053477335.1 of Acartia tonsa. Classification (NCBI taxonomy): domain Eukaryota; kingdom Metazoa; phylum Arthropoda; class Copepoda; order Calanoida; family Acartiidae; genus Acartia; species Acartia tonsa. The sequence goes on along the minus strand of NC_137269.1, from coordinate 42,852,966 downwards.
TCTCTCTCTCTCTCTCTCTCTCTCTCTCTCTCTCTCTCTCTCTCTCACTCACACTCTCTCTGGACTGATTGATCATCTAGGGTTATGAATCTATTTATCCACTATTCAGAATTCAACTTTGGCCCAGGGAAATTGTAAAGCACAAAGAATCCATTCTCTCTATTCATTTGGTCAATCTCAGTTTTTGCCCATCATTAATTTTGCCTAGTTAAATATTAATTATTTTCATTGCATAGCTAAAAGAAGCAGTTTGATAAGAATAAAAATAATTGAGGGTGTAGTTTAAAGCGAGCTAATTTTGAGCATAGCCTTCCTTTCTGTATAATTTGATTGACTTTGATTGAGAAAATATAAAAATTGCCATTTTCATAACGAGCGAAATTTGAGTCTAGCCTTCTATTTTTCTCATTGCCTGGCTAATAAGTCCAGCTTTATAAGAACTTAAGAAATCATAGATTCTTTTTCTAGTGTATAAAATTCGAGCGCTAACTCCTTTTTAATTATACAGTGTGTTTTTTTATGAGAACTTTTTTGAAAGCAATTTTACCCCACTTATAGTTATCAGAATGTAATGATTAATGGCTTATTTACTTCGTTTTTAATACAATTAATAGAACACTAAAAAATATTTCATTTATTATTTAAAAGTACAGTAAAATCTAAAATTCAAAACTTAGGTGTCAACATCTAAAAATTGTTTTAGCGCATTTTTCTTATGCCTAAATCTTCTTCCCTTTGCAAGAAAAAAATTGGATTTTCTAGAGTCGACTTTGGGGGTCCCGTACTCCCTCCCTGTTTAGCAGCCATTCTTGTGAAAGGTTGAATATTTGAACATAAGAAAAATGCGCTAAAACACACTGTATATACAAAACATAATTAAAAATGTCAGATTTATAATAAGCTAAATTTGAGTCTAGCCTTCATTTTACTATTTGCTTAGCTAATAAAACTAGTTTTGTATAAACATAATAGTGTATTTCATAATGTTCAAAATTTGAGTATAGTCTTTTTTTATTTACACAAATAAGTACAAATGCCAGTTTTATAATTTGCAAAACTTGAGTCTAACCATCATTTTTCTCTTAGCTTGGCTAATAAATGAAGTTCTAATTTAGGGCAGCCAAATCTCAGAGATCTAAGGGGTTAGACAATGGTCAATAGATTTATGTACATCCCCCTATAATGATACACAAAACTACCCCTTCTGTAGATTACATTTAGTGGTTGAAGCGTTTTGACACTGAACTTAAAAAACCAACTAATCAAATTTCGATAAAAGTCCCCAAAGTTGTTAAGCAAACGATTAAGAAAATGTTATCATAAAACTTTTGAGACTAGTGTACAAAGCGGCACAATATCTCCTTCTTCCCTGCCAAAACTAAAGAACCAAGGATCAAACAAAGCATTTCAGCAAAGCTACACAATAAATATAAAAAAAGTTTAATTTTGTTACCATAAATTCCTTGTTTATTAATGATTTTAAAATCAAACACTGTCCTATCTTGCGTTGCAACTATGTAAATCCTATTTCTAAAAACCAAAAAAAAAACAATATACAAGAAATATATGCATATTATTTTATATGAAGTAGTAAGGTTTTTTTTGTCTGTAAATCAAGATTTCAATAACTGCTGAACTGGCTTAGTTTTCCATCTTAGGGAATCTTTAAATAGGTCCTGAGATAGTTTTAGGCTATTTTACTTTTTTATCTAAGTCTTAGGATGGTTTTAGGCTATTTTTGTCCTTCGGTAGATCCTCGAATTCAGAGATCCTCTAGGGGCACCTGCTAGTAATTATCATTTCAACATTCCTCATCAAAAGAAATTTAAATATAAGCAAAGCGATGGGGATAGAGAAAGAAAGAGAGAGAGAAAGAAAGAAAGAGAAAGAAAAAAAAAAGAGAAAGAGAGAAAGAGACGGAGAGAGAATGAGAGAGAGAGAGAGAGAGAGAAAGAGAAAATAAGAGAGAGAGAGAAAGAAAGAAAGAGAAAGAGACAGAGAGAGAGAAAAGAAAGAAAGAGACAGAGAGAGAGAAAAGAAAGAAAGAGAAAGAGATAGAGACAGAGAGAGAGAGAGAGAGAGAGAGAGAGAGAGAGAGAGAAAGAGAGACAGATAGAGACAGAGAGAGAATAAGAGAGAGAGAGAGACAGAGAGACAGAGAGAGACAGAAAGAGAATAAGAGAGAAAGAGAGAGAGAGAGAGAGAGAGAGAGAGAGAGAGAGAGACAGAGAGATAGATAGAGAGAGAGATAGAGAGAATATAAGAGAGAAAGAGAAGGAAAAAGTGAACGCAGAAAAGCTGACAACAAAATAAAGTTTCTTTCATAGCCATATCCTTAGCTCTGGTGTCATGAATAGAGAACTAATTGCTTTGATTTTCTATACGAAGATAGAAAAATAAACTAGAGTTACATACATAGAATGAATGGCACCCATACAAAGAGGTACAACAATTCTATTGGGTTAGGGGGTAGGGGGTGTAAATGCTATGATTTTCTATACGAAGATGGAAAAATAAAGTAAAGTTACGTTCATAGAATGGGTGACACCCATTCAAAGAGGTATGAACCATTTTTACGGGGGTGTAAATGCTTTGTTTCTATACGAAGATAATAAAAAAATAGAGTCGCTTCACTTTTTTCAATATAAACCCTACAGTTTTGGTCAATAACTAATAAAAAATAATCCAATTTATGCTCAAGCAATAAAAATGAGAAAAAAAATATTGAATTTTGAATCTACTCACCTCTCCAGAGTACTACAGCTCGAGACTCAGCACTTAACCCCTAGTGGAGAATTTTAAAATTTTTTTGATGGGGCATGTAAATTGTACACACCTTTCTATAGACACCTTAAATAGGTTTCTAATACAATCCTAGCCAATTTGGCATTAAAAAGAAAGACCCATCAAAAATCAAGAACTAGACAGAGCTGTCATGTCTCAGTCTTAATCGTACATGGACAATAACTCCAACCTGTTTTCAGCATTCTAATGATATAAATCTCTGTTGTAGGAATAAGATATTTTCAATAGGTAAAACTTGTAAAGAACATTTATCAAAGGAATTAAGGAAACGTCGCAGGAGTTGAGAAACATTCAATGAAAAATATTTTTTTTATCTAATTGAAAAACAATTTTAGGATCTGATACAATTTAGGGTAGCAGCCAAACGGTTGAACGAAAATGTTATGCCCAAACATCGTTATAACGTTAAAAAGTCTTTTTCGCACTTTTATGAGTACTGCAATATAATTGCAATGTTCCGGATTAAATAACTGTATGTTCAAGAGGTAAGGACTCTACTTTGTCAATTGGGTCTTTGAATATTAGCCAATAGCGTCGTAAATATTACCACAACAAAGTCGCTACAAAAGAGCAGAAAGCAATTTGACAGCAGACTAAAAAGGTCCCCACCACTAGAACCAGGTAGTTGTCTGGCCGGGTTATACACCTATACTTTACATAATACGCCCTTGCTATTGAGAAGTTGTTTTTAAGACCCGACATTCTCCTATTCAGAATTTCATTTCTTTACATTCAATTCATAGTTTTGATAGCGAAACTCCTCTATAATAATAACTTTAGGTTTCTCAGTTAGACTTAATTTCAGGGATCCAAAGGGATAAGACAATGGCCGGTAAATTGATGTACAGCCCCAATGATGATACACAAAATTACCTCTTTTGTAGATTACTATTAGAGGTTTAAACTTTTGGACACTCAATTTAACGAACAACAAATTAAAATTCAATAATAATCCCCAAGTTGTTCAGCCAACGAATAAGAAAACGTAATCGTAAAACTTTGGGTACTAGTGTAATAAACAGCCTAATGTCCCCTCCCTCCCTGGTAAATTATAATAGTACCCTTAAAGTCAAGCTATCCATTTCGTTGGTTGAAAACATTGGAAACTTTTCATAAGATCTTGATATGTTAGTTTAAACTAGCAGTGTTCAAACTTTTCAACCAGTTATCTAATTCTACAGAAGAGCTAATTTTGTTATGCCCTAGTAGCCTCTCGAGACACTAAAGGGAAGGGGGTTGAGTCGACCTCCCCCAAACTTTCAATTTTAGTTTTAAAACAAAAACCAAAATTAAACGGGGGGGATCTTTTTTTCCAGTGGCGATTTATTTTGGGAGGGTTGTAGGACCCTCTCTAAAAATAGTTAAAAACCTTCCCATGATCTATAAGAAGCTACATTGTAAAGGAGAACAATTTCGGTGCAGCAAATAACAATATCCTTCGGTAACACTAGGGTTGGGCCGGATATCCGGTTTGGCCGGTTATCCGGCCGGATATCCGGCCATTTTAAATATCCGACCGGATACCGGATATGAAAACTATCCGGTTACAAGATATCTGGCTGGTTTTTTGACGCCAAATATCCGGTTTTCCGGCCGGATATCCGGTAATTTGCCGGATATCCAACGTTGGCCAGATATCCGGCCGGAATCGGATATCCGACATTAGAAATTAGCCGGATATTCGGTATCCGGTATCCGGCCAAAAAAAAGTATCCGGCCCAACCCTTGTACACACTGACAGACACAGATCCTGTTACTTTTACTTAGGGATGGTATTTACATTTGGACGTTACTGCTCAATTAAGTTTCAAATCTAATCAAAAGTTAGAGTATTTACGTCCGTCTGTCCGACCAATTAGACAACCGTTCTTACACCGTTTTTAATCGTCCTTGTTTATTTACATTAGCCTTTTAAAAATAAACTTTATTCATATAACTGAAAAGGAAATATAAAAATAGTTAATTAATAACGGAGAAAATTTATTTAATTTCATAAAGGGATCGTCAGCCGCATTAGCCTTTAGCTAAAATCTTGTCAGGGAAGTGTACCCGCGTCATACTAGAGATGTTCAGAATGATGCATACTGCTGCTATGGTAGACGCCTGACACTTGTAAATTTTCAAAGCCGTTTTCAAACCGTCAATTTTCTATAAAGCTGCAGACATTTGCTTAACGTCAACCGAGTTCTTAATTTTTTTTCAATTCCAAAAATTCTTTTGAATTTTTTTTTTAAATGTATTATGTAAAGGCGTTTTTTTCTGATCATATTTTGATGCTGTCATAGATATGAATATTTTTTAAAAAATAAATCTTATCGCACAATCTTTAATTTTCATTTGTTATTTCAATGGATATATAATAGGTGGATATATTAACATGGGAAAAATTGTTCTCAATTTGGGTTGCAAATATGAAATTCATTTATTGGTTAGTTCGTTCACTCAGTAGGAAAGAAGGGGATGGAATAAACGGGGTGGAGGGTGTATCTTTAATTTAGCCAACTTGGAGTATCACTTTATTAGAGTACATGAAAATCTGGTGCAAAATCCAAGTAATTTTATATCGATTGTTATTTCTGATTTTTAAGTAGCACTGCTTCTCAATAATAAAGGTCTCATCGTTGCACTACAGCCACTCTACAAATAGGGCATTTCTGTACGTCCGACTCGTACTTTACTTTTATGATAAACAAGATACATGAGATATTTACTAATAATGGAAATCTTTTTGTTTTTTGTTGTGCTTATGAACATTATGGTACTTTTAATTTTATATAGAACAAGGATGACAACATCCATAACAACGGTTGGACAAACAAAGATTAACACTTGTAGAGTGTCATAACAGAATAAGTAAAATAAGAATGTATAAAAGTCTAATAAAAATTGTAAGTAAATTTGTTGCAAACTACTTAAATACAGAATACTGTTCAAGGACATACTTACATTTTTAAATTAAATTTTAGTGATCCTTCGCTTATAACATTACACTTTGTTATTCTATGAATCCGTAAATATCATACGAAAAGTTGTTCTGGTAACAATTAAAGAGTTGGTACGCTTTCCAAATCGTACCTAACTGTTATAGAAATCATCTTGCAAAATTTTGAAATCAATAGGACAATTCTAACATGTCCAAATTAACGAAAATTGCTTACCATTACGGACGGACGGACTGACCCAAATTATAGAAAAGAATCGCTTTTATAAATATGCCGAAGTTTTTTTTAGGTATAATAGCCCAAAAATTACGTGCATATTGCTGCATATGTAGTATTATAATTGTATGTATGTTTTTTAGCGGTGTGCGAACTCCAGAGAAAGGGATGCATATTCAAAGATTTCAAACAGAGGCGGATTCTTTTTATAAAAATTAAGTCACTGCATTGCTGGTGTTGCAAAATTGTTTTCGTGAAAAATTCTCTAAAATCACATAAAAAATCTACAAACATTAAATAAAATCATAGAAATCATACCATCTTATTTAATTTTTGTAGATTTTTTATGTGATTTTTTATGTGATTATGTTTTTAAGATCCACCTCAGTTTTAAAATATATATTTTTTATCCAACCTTTAAGTCAGTAAAACATGACAAAGACAAACTGACCTTCTTTCTTTATATTGTTCTAAAGATGTTCTTTAAAAATAAGTAAGAAAAATTGTTTTTTTAGTAGTGACTAAACCAACCATTTTGAATGCTTTGAAAATTTTTCTTTCAAAAGAGGGATTGCCATAAATGATCAGGTTTAGACTTTCAGCTGATTTTTAAAATTTGTAAAGGGTTGATTTATCCGTGTTAGTCTATGGCAGAAAACGCGGTGGGTGTAAAAAGGGGTTAATCCGTTTTGGAGAACCAAAGTTGATCTGCCGACTTTTTTTCAGGCGTTGGATCAATTTCCACATAAGGATTTGTTTTTCGGCATTAACACTAACTCAGGAGCTTTCCCACAAAGTACCTATCGAACACTGAAGCCACCCCCCCCCCCCATTCCCCTCCTTATTTTTGGAATAGATTTATAACAAGAAAGGAGAGGGGGGGTTAGTTTTTTGCCTAACCCCTGCCAAGGCCAACTCTACGAAATAGACCTAGGGTGTCCTAACCCTTGTGGGGCTACCCAGTACCAAGCATAATCTAACCTAAGTAAATAAAGAAACAAAAATTACCCCCACCACCCTCTCCCCCCATATCTCAAATAATTTTTAAATAGAAGGGGCTGTTATTTGTTTGTCAATTAAGATCTTTCTAACCACTGAACCAATTGAGTCTCTATTTAAGGTTTCACAAAGTTTTTTTCAGAATTGAAAAAGGCGATTTTTTCCAATAGTTAACAGTAATATTTTTTGCTATTGTACCTTTTGCGGATATGATAGAACATCCTTTTTTCTCATTATCAGAATTGTACTACGTATGCATCTCAAAATTTGGACTTGCTGAAAAATAAAACCCATAGGTTAATTTTAATTTTTTAATTTTATTTTTGTATAAAGTTTCTGCTAGTAACAAAAATAAAAGGACTTCTACCTTAATTTTGCTAAAAAAGTCGTTTCATGTTAAAAGTTACTTTTTCCTCAGTCACTTTTTCAAAACTTTAGCTCTAAAAATCTCCGGTGTTAATGGAGGTAAAAAAAGTATTTTTATATCTACTTATGTGGAAATCTATAGAGAACAAGGACATATACATTTTTTAATAATTCATTGAGAAATAAGGGCCGCAGATGCTAAAAAATACTTTTTCGAGGGTCATACTGTATAATAAATTGATATATCCCCCGTGAGGATACACAATTAGTGGTTTAATGTTTGGACACCCAACATACTGAACTAACCCCAAAGTTGTAAAGCCAACTAATAGAAAAATGTTATTATAAAACTTTGGGTACTAGTGTAATAAACACCCCTCCCTCCCTGGCATCCTGTCATTGTTATAAATTGTTGAGATCCTTATTTGAAAAGTAATTAATAGGGAGAGGTTAATTTCAACTATAGGAAACCTTTAATTAATCAAGGTGGGGTAACTCCCCCCCCCCCCCCTCCCACCCCCTTCTCCTCAAGTATGTATTTTAAATAAGCTTTTTTGGCGGGGGGGGGAGTATCAATTTTGGGGGGGGGGGAAGGAAGGCCAAAGCCAAATGTTATCATCCTTGCTTAAAAGTATCATCTCTATATCTAATAACGAGTAGCTTCGCCCCAAGTTATTAGAGGAAAGAAAGGGAGCAAAAAATGGCATAAAACCATCTAAAAATACAATAACCTTAAACTATCCCAGGACCTATGTGAACTTTCATTAAAAATGAGTAACTTAATTCTCTCCCCCCCCCCCTTAAAAATCCGCAACACGCCTTTCATGAAGCCCTCTTGCTAATAATTAACTTTTAGACAATTTTATTTTGTCTGAGATTAAGACTTAATACCATGTGTTTAGTATCGGTCAAGCCCATAGCATCTAGGCCAATAAAATTTACCAAATCCATCCTATTATTTATATCTAAAATATAGAATAGCAAAATCACTATCCAAGGACCTATGTGAAGCTTCTCTGAAATGGATACTCTATTAAGTGGATAGAAAAATTTTACTACTTTATAAAATAGTATTAACTTGCTAGGGGTTTGCTCAAAAAGTTGGGTAAAGATTTTCACCTCCCCCTTGGCCGACCCTTACTTTTATTTTATTTTTTTATGAAAAAGAAAAAAAAATTAGGGGGTACCTCTTTAAAAAAAACATTCATATCTTACTTTGCGAAGTGTTAAACGGCACAAATACCCCAATTATAGAGAAGATGAAAATGTCCTATTAACAAATTCCTGTTTAAGTTCAATTCTAATTTAGTGTTATATCAGGGAGGAAGGTAACAATGGCCGTTGAATTGATCTACATCCCATTCTTTCTACAAATATTTGCAAACTTTCAAACGCAGAATTCAGAATTATTACTTGGATGTTGCACCAGATTTTCATGTATTCTTATAAGGTGATGCTTGCACCCCATCACATCTCCTCCTACGGGATGAACAAACTGACCAATAAATGAGGTCCACACTAGAAAGCTACATATACGACGACAAATTTTCCCATATTGATACATCCACGTATATCCTATATCTAAAAATGGGAGATATATAGTTGCTTAATTAATGCTACAGCTTATCGTTCACATTTTAACAAGGACGATAACTGTTCAAAATATTGAAATAAGCAAATTTAAATGGCGCCTTTTTTAGCATTTGTTAAATGTTTTCCTTTAAATTGTGGCTGAGTTTAGTGCCCTAGGAAAATGGGGATAGATGTAACCGCTTTTGGCCTACCTATTCTATTGACGTCATAGTAGAGGGAAATAGAAAGGTAAAGGGGAAAGAAACCCCCTAGAAAAGAGATGGGGTATAGGGTATTTCCTGACGTCAATAGGTAGGCCAAAAGCAGTGACATCTATCCCTATTTTGCTAGGACAGTATAGACAGCTACTTTTAAATTCCCTATCAAACCAAAAGGCATCGTGTAAACATTTTTAATTAGATATGTCGACATATGTCAGACAATAATGACATTGGTTGACATCGACAAGCTGTTTAAATAGCTAAATATAGTACATTAACGTCGACATTGTAACCAATATCTCGTATGAAAAAGTTTTAAAGTTTTCATGTTCTTTTTTTATATTAAAAAAATCGTACTTTTCGGACTGACGGACAGACCAACACAAACCTATGTAGCGTAGCTACGTTGCTTAAAACAGAATTCTGTACATGCACATACCACATTAACGCATGTCCAAAGTTAGGGGTACAGTTCCTCAGGGAAAGGGATGCACTTTCCAAATGTTTTTCTAATGTGACGGACAGACAAACAGACCTTAGTTATAGAATAGCTGTGCTATTAACAAGGGTATGAAGGTGCTTAAGAGTTAGATGCGCATTGGAAACCAGAATTAAATCAGGAGATTGCATTAGGCTGTTTATTACACTAGTCCCTAAAGTTTTATAAAAACATTTTCTAATTCGTTGGCTCAACAACTTCGGGGACTTACTTATGGAATTTTGATTGGTTGGTTCTTTAAGATCATTCACTAATTTGTAATCTAAAAAGGGATAATTTTGTGTATCATCATTGGAGATGTAGATCAATTCATCGACCATTGTCTTATCCCTTTATATCCCTGAGAATAAAAACGCACAAACTTTACATGATTTAAAATTATGGATTATATGTCCCCCAATCCCTGGAATTGATAGGCAAAGTGACGGAGAGTCAATGAGGTTTTACCCACAAAACAGCAAAAAAAATAAACAGCTATTTTTTTATGCATTAAATGATTTCTAATTAAGACAGTGTTTAAAAATGCAACAATTTAACAAACAAAAATTGGGGTATAGACCCTTTCGTGACAACGCCTCTTAAGGGGCAATTCGTCGTATTTTTGCAGAAGCTTTTGATAGGTTATTTTAGGTTAGGTGATTGTCTGCAGGATTAGGCAATTTGCCCCGCAGGGGCTAGAAATAGGGGAAAAGCTACTGTGAAAATACTACGAAACATCCTTTAAGAGGCGTTGCCACGAAAGGGACTATACCCAAAAAACTTTATTGTAAGTGAGTTACTGACCAATGTTTTGATTATTGCAGCTTTATAATGGATATAGAATAAACAGGGAAATTATGACAGGGGGAAAATTGTCGTTAATTTAGGTTGCTAACATTGACATCATTTATTGGTCAGTTTGTTCATCCATTGGGAGGTTAGGGGATGGGGTAAAGCGGGATAGAAAAGGTAATCTTTATTTTAACCAGATACTAGTTTAACTTTATTAAAAAAAATGAAAATTTGGTGTACCTTCCAAGTAAGAATAAATCTATTAGATATGATTGTCCTTGTTAAAAATAGCTAAACTTTGTTGTTTTGTTAGGAGGAATTTACACAAGAAAAAAACAAGGATGAAAACATTCATAATAACGTAGCATAACAAATCAGAAAGTCAAACAAACGAACATTAACAAATATAGAGTAATAAATACTAAATTGCATTTATAGAAATAAATTGGTTTTAACATTATACCTAACGGTCATAGGAATCCATATTCTACAAATCCCTTTAAAAAGTTGATAAAATTATATAAAAAAAGGTTAATTCAAGTTAAGCTAAAAATTTATAAGTTTAATTTTTATTATATTTAATAGAGTTGCTACGCTTTCTGAATTGTACCTAAATATTACAGGAATCTTCCAAGTTTGAAATCTATAGATTAATCTAACATGCCCAAATAAACTATCAGAGCTACTGACGTAAGGACCGAAAGACCCTAGATATAGAAAAGCTTCGCTACTAGAAAAAAAAAGGAGGGGAGAGAGAAGAAACGTATCGAATTTTTGGAATTGACATCAGATAAGATGAAAAATATTCAAATAAGGAGAAATGAATCTGATCTGAGTGTGTGTCGAGCTATTCAGGTAAGCAGGAATAGGCCAAAATAATTGTGTTGTGTTTTGAATGATTTATTCATCTTACTAGAAAAAAATCATATTTTCATATTTTTACATCTCAAACAAAATGTATTAAAAATTTAGTATTAAAAATTTTAGATATTAAAGGGCCTTTTTAAGTTTCCGTAAAAAGTTGCCTCATTTATCATTTTTTTGATTTTTCAGATAAATCTGTTATTTATGCCTTGTCAAGCAAATATATAATTTTCCATTGTCCTATACCTATATCCCTACAAACCAATAGCGTACAGTCGAGAGTAGGGGAAAGATATTCTGAAGAAATAATATGTACTACATTACATATTAAAAAGCTTGAAATCCTATCATATAAAGTACCAATTAGTAAGGCTTTTTTGTAGCTTGAAATTTCGATAACTACTGAGTTTTCATTTTAGCGAAGCTTTACATATGTCTCAGGATGGTTTTACGCTATTTTTTATACGCAGGTCATTGGACGGTTTTTAGCTATTTTTCTCCTTTCCGATCCATACCCCTTCGAATAAAGAACCTTGCTAGTATGTAAAAATGGTAGGCCTGAAAGATTTAAAAAGTATAAAAATATTTTTTGCATAAAATTAGATAACCTAACTAAGAAAAGTTTCACATTTAATGATTTTATGGCAATACCTACCCATAGACGTCCAAGGGGGGGGTAATGGGGCGATTACCCCCTCCCCCCCATTTAAAATTTACCCCCCCCCAAAAAAAAAAATAAAAAATCTCTAATAAAAAAAATTTTTGCGCGCTTCGCGCGCATTTTTATTACTATATTTTAATAAAATTTAAATTACCCCCCCCCCAAAAAAAAGCTTGGACGCCCCTGTACCTACCATAAATGATATAGGACAATGGACGATTATCTAGTTTTGAAGTAATATCAGGGATTTTAAGGGATAAGACAATGAACGATAAATCGGTGTACATCGCTATTGAAGATCAACAAAATCACTACCCTTTCTGTTGATTAAAATTATTGGTTGAAAAGTTTAGATACTGTTACTTGAACGAACCAAAAGTACTCAAAGTTTTTAAGTGTTCATAGAACTTCGGGTACCTTTATTATTTCTACTACTTTTCCTTTCTTGGTGACATGATTTCAGAACATATGTCCCTTCCCCCCCCCCCCTCTAACAGATCAAGATTAAGGGGGTGGATGGAGGGGGGGGGGGAGGATACACCTTTAAAAACGCGCGGGGCGGGGAGTGGGAGGAGATCTAAAGATTTGAAAAAGATTGTAAAGAATTGTAGATTATTTGAAACAGGGATATGATATCTGAAGAAAATTATTTTACCTCGATACATACATTTTAAAATGGAATACTATACTGGATAAAAATTTTCAAAGAAAAATAGTTTTTTTTAACCATTTGATGTTATTAATAGTTTATAGTGAAACTATCGGCTACGCCCCTAGCATCAAAGAGCTTTGTATTCGAAGAAGTAAGGAAATTAGGAAAAAAGCCTAAAACCAAACTTAGATATAAAAATTAAATAACTTGAAACCATCAGAGAATTAAAGAAGAAAGCAATTTGATAGCAGACGAAAAAAGTTCCCACTGTTGTGCCAAGTAGTTGTCTGGGTTATACATCTATACTTAAAAAAATTTTGTTAAACAATTAAAGAACATAATTGTTTTCTGTAAACTTATTCAAATCCGTGGATTTTAAAAGAACTTGTCTCACATCATGCATAAAACTTTAAATGCAAAAGGCCAATTCAACTCCAACACCCCCCCCCCCCCCCACTAAAATCACATCAAAAAGAATTAAAACCCTCCCTTGCTAGTCCCCAGAAAAAAAAGTGATACCAAATTTTTTTGAGTTAAAGCTGCCATTAAAAATTGTATTATGTTGGGAGGGGACAATGACGGATAAAATTAATTTAAATTCCGTTTCAACTCCCCCCTCCCCCTCTTTAAAAAAATCGATCACCTAGCAAATGCAGAATTTCCCACATATAATTTAATCTAATATAATTTTTGTTATGTCAGGCGGGGAGGGGGGGGAGTACATGACTATCAGACCCTAATTATAGAACAGCATTGCTTAAAAATCTACCCAAGGTTTGGTCATACATGCACGGCCTATTAATAAATCTTTACCCCAAAAGTATTTGCGTAAAATTTTGCCTATAGTAGCTAGAGACAAGAGTTTATTGATTAATTCGTTATTGTTTTTTTCCAGTATGGCTTCAAAACCGATTAATATTCGCAGGATTAGATCCGGTTCTTAGCCATACTGAAAAATTAAGGATAGCATAGTAGTACAGACCATTTTCCACGAATATTAATAAACATAAATTGATACCAGTTTGTTAGCCTAATACTTCGCCCCCTCGGGTCTAAAAAAAACTGCTTTAAATATTCTTATGTTAATATCCACGAAAAGCTGTCTATAACACGATGCGATTTGTCTATCCCTTCTTCCATGAAAAGTAGCCCGAGGAAATAAAATGAAAATTTAAGCACTGCGTTGCTATAATTAGGTAAATTATACAGAGTGGGGAGGTTAAATATACTGCAGTTAACTTATGCAAAAAATTCACTAATGAGTTGCATCATACAGGATCTAAAACCAAGGACAAAGACCATATTGAGTCAAAAATTATCCATGTGACGTCATAAAAATTAGGAAGATGAGAGGAGAAATGGGAAAGAAAACCTCTAAAAAAAGAGATAAATAATCCCTCATTTTTATGACGTCACATGGATCATTTTTGACACAAATTGGTCTTTGTCAAACCAAGCACCTAACTCCACCCAGTTTATGGATTTCCATAAATGATAAATTGATTCTGCTTCATCTTATAATACTATTGGTGAAAAAGTCGAAATGTTTATAAAACTTTGGGTACCAATATTGGTGAAAAAGTTTGGACACTGAAGCCTGTACAACCCAATCAATACATGATAAAAGAACTCAATATATTTGAGTCGAAATGTTTATAAAACTTTGGGTACCAAGTTTTAATAAAAGTCCCCTCCATCCATAATTAATGAAAGTAATTATATATAAACTTGTAAATATAGTTTAGGGTGAAGATTAATTTCAAGCCCATTGTCCCCACTCTCATTACTAAAAATCTATTCATATGCCCCACTTTTATAATTAGCCATAATTCTCCTTGTGTATAATGAGATTTTCATTATAGCGCTAACGGCTGCACCATTACCCTCTAGGGAGTTGCAAATAGTAAAACAAAACCTTTTCAAGTATAGATTTCAAACCGATAAATATATGCTGGATTAGAACCGGCCCCAAGCTATATTGAAAAATCATTTATCGTATCTTATTATATCCAATTTTCTATGAATATAAAAACCATTCAGCATCACGGGGCTTGCAAAACTGGTTTTATTCTTTATCTATACATTTTCATATCCGCGGAAAACTGTTTATAATACGATGCGATAAAAACCTATTACTACCAGGAATAAAAAGCTTCTCTGAACAGCCAAAACAAAACATCTAGCCCTTAAAGAGATCTTATGCATCAAACAGACGGAGGTATGGACAAACAACCTACTGCTTTAGTACCTATCTAGTGGCTAAGAAAACTAGATGAACAAGGATGACAACATCCATAAAAGCGAAGCACTGAAACGGTAGAACCTACGGACATTAACACTTGTATAGTGTCAGGACTATATAATCAGAATATAAATGTATAAGAGTCAAGCAAAATTAAGTAAATTTGTTAAAAACTGCTTGATACAGAATAATGTTTATAGACATACTTACATTTTTAGGACTTAATTATAGAGTTGCTTCGCTTATAATATTGTACTTAATTTTCCCAGGAATAAGTTTACAAAAAATCAGATTAATCGGAAAATTAGATCGATAGGACAATTCAAACATGACTAAATTACCGAAAAAAGCTATCCGTTACGGACGGACGTACCGACCCTAATTATAGAAAAGCTTCGCTTTTAAAAAGTTTTTGAGGAAATTTTTTGTATAGCAAGAATCTTCAAAATATACCTATGAGAAGCTCCAATGCAAAGGAGAGGTCTTTAGCGAGATCATTCGGTACAAGCATACGAACAAACATTCTGCAACTTTTATCTAAGAAATACCTACTCTAATTAAATTTGTAACGGGTGTAAATTGATTAAAATTGTATATTTATTTGTTGCAAAATTGCTTAAATTCAGGATATTGTTTCAGGACTTAATTACATTTTAAAGACTTGATTATTGAGATGCTTACCTAACTGTGGAGTTAATTATCAGCATGATTTAAATGGACTTGATTACGATTGTACAGTTATTACGTTTTTAAAATCGTACCCAATTGTTATAGGAATGATCTTGAAAGTTTAAAATCAATAGGACAATTCCTAAATTAACGATAAGAGTTATCCGCTGACGTAGACCCTAATTTAGCAATAGATAGGCTTTAGTTTTAAAAATATTTTAAGCCAAAAACAAAGTTTAAACCTAACCTAACTATTAAAACCTTAATGTTTTT
The DNA here is from genome assembly GCF_053477335.1 of Acartia tonsa. Taxonomy (NCBI): domain Eukaryota; kingdom Metazoa; phylum Arthropoda; class Copepoda; order Calanoida; family Acartiidae; genus Acartia; species Acartia tonsa. Next base: position 42,837,214 of record NC_137269.1, on the reverse strand, counting down.
CTTCAAATAAAGCAAATAAGTTTGTTAAGAAATGTCTAACTAACTGCTTCACCGATATAACTTCCTATAGGTACTAGAAAGGCTTTAAACTACAATGTCCCAACCTCTCAATAGATATAATTCTTAATTGAAATATATGTAGAACGTACAACCTTTCTAATTATAGAAAAGCTTTGCAATAACTAAACCGTTTCTAAACTTTTGTTGAATTCAATTATTCTTTATTCCTTGGATCATACACAGATTATCATGTACTCTTAAGTTAGAGCGGGCTAAAACAAGAACTTTCTTTACCTACTGGATGATCAAACTAAGCAATAAATAACAGGGAAAACAGCAACCAAAATAAAACTTTCTTCCATAATTTCCAACAATCAAATGCTAAGACTACATGATAATTACAGTCATTGTAACTTATCTTAACATGTCAGACATATGAACATTACCTAATTATAAAAAAGCTTAGAATACAAAAAAATTAATAAAAACAAAACTAAAATTTTAATTTCTGAATGTATTTCAACACTTATTTTGGTAACATCTATAAGAATTTTTAATATTAAAATATCAGAATGACAACATTTATGTATTTAGGCATACCTATGTGAAATAGGTATACATTTATATGTAGGTATCATGTATGTATACTAAAAATCAAAAACAACAAAAAAAACAAGCTCACTATTTTTTTCTGAAGTATAAAAAAGCCTCGCATGAGCGAAACTGTTTTACAACTCACTTTAAATTATATATCTATATGTATGTATCATAATAATAATAATAAAAATCACGGTTATCTCTGAATGCTTCACAATGCCAAGCTGATTATCAACATTTTAAAAACTGAATGTATTTTGTTCAATGTATTTTTTTGGTATGTTTCTTTCTGGGTAGCTGCGCTACTGCTGCTACTACTCCAGTTGGAAGATTCTCGTTCTTGTTTTATTATAATTTTATATATATTATATAAATATTTATATAATATTTAAATAATTTTCACCAAAAATTGCGGGGAAAAAACTGTTTTAACAAAACAAAAAGCAGTTCCAGTAATATTCACCAGAGAAAGCAAACTTTTTGTTGTTTGAAGAATTGTTGTTATTTATATTTTTACCAGTACTTGAAATTAATTCAGAATGGTGATGAGGTAGGCTACGTTGATAATGAGAGCCGCAGCCGCCAGCAGCGGCGGCCAGGGCACTAGAACTGTATGAATAACTTGGAGGCGGCTGGAAATGATTGGCCGCCATAGAAGAATTATTATCACAGGATTCAGAGTTGGCGCCATGCTGATGCTGCTGCTGTGTCTGCCATTGGGAACAATCGCCGCCGACAGAGCCGTTGCTGGCCGTCGCGGTGGTTGTGTAGCCGCCGGTCGCAGCGGCCGAGGAGGTCATCAGGCCGATGCCGGAGTCCCAGGATTCAACAGACAGCTTGCGCATGGCATCCAACTTACCACAGTTTGAGAATGAGGAGGAGGGGGCTGACATGAGATCACCTTGGTGGGAGCTGCCGCCGCCGTCACTAAAAACGCCGGTGTTGGCCAGTTTCACAGACATTGAATTGTTACCATTACCGCCACTATGGTGTAACTGCTGCAGCTGCTTTTGCTGTTCAAGTTGGTATTGATGAACGGCTGCCTGCTGTTGTTGGGCCCGTCTGGTTGCAATGCTGTACCTGGACGCTGCCTGCTGGCCAGCAGCCGCCTGCAAGTGGTGCGGCGGCAGCAACTGGCGCCTCACACTGCTGCCTGAATTCACTAGATTTTGCAAATCCCCGCCGGCGGCGACACAAGACTTCAACGGCGTTTCGTTGATGTCAATACGCGGACTGACACCCTTAATTTTGCTGCCGCGAATGTGATTTGAATTTTGAGGATGAAGGCTGTAGGGACTGGAATTTAATTTTCTTGAGGATTTAATAACATATTCAGGGTGTATTGTTAGCAAGGGTTCACTGTTGGCGGGCACTGGCGGGTGGTCCCCGAGATCATACTCAACACTGCAGTCAACAAACAGCGGAGTTGTCAGTGAGGAGTGAGGTGAGGCGGCGGGCATGGACGGCGGCAAGGATTGCGGCTGCGGCGCCGAAATATTGGGAACAGACCTGTGTTGGTATAAATGAAAAGGCATGGCGTACTTGTTGTCTGTGTGTATGGAGGTGGCTTGATCACTAAGATTTCTAGCACTACGCGGTGCTTGAAGTTGGTTAGAAAAAGTCTTGCCAGGAAGACCAGAATGATAGCTGCTGGAGGCCAGCAAGTGTTCTGTGGTCCTGCTGCCGGCCATTGAGGTGCTGCTACACAGGTTCTGATGACTTCCCATCAAGTTTAAATTACTGGACGACTGCGTAGACACATTACTAGGCATGTAAAAAGAATGAGCCCTGGAAGTTTGGTGGTAGCCTGAGCTAGCACTCCCATTTATCGGCAGTCCAATGGCGTTTAGATTGGGCGGCGGCAGAAACGCCTCGTAAACGCCAGCTGTTAACGGCGCCGGCCTATGTGCATGCTGTTGGCTATGATAATTACGTTGAGAAGGTAGGACGAGATCACAGGCGTTTGTTTGGGACCTTTTCAGGCTCACCTTCTTTTTTGTGATGGCAGCCTGTGTGTGCTGGTGATGGAGGGCCATGGCGTGTAGCTTGTCCTGAGCATGGTACTCAGCCTGCCCAAGGTGCTGCAGCATGGCTGCGTTGTTGTACACAGCTTCTGGCAACGACTGAGTTCTGTAATGCAAATTTCTTGTGGAATAATTATAGCACGGGGCCATTTTTATGTGTATAAATCACTGTTTATTTTTCTTTAAATTCACCTTACTTTTAAGGCAAGTGTTAACAAAAATATATGAGGTTCATTTGAGGTATCACTATAAATAGTGTGATTTTTTTGAAAATTTGTTTTGAGTTCCTTAGTGAAGGAAATCTTGAACGCAACTAAACTTTATTCTCTCTCTCTACTCCACCAGCTGATTAGCGTCTGGGGAAACTTTCCGTGTAGGAAGGGATGTGCCGGTGCACAGAGAAGGGTTTCTTCTTTTTGCTGTTGTATTTACGAGGGGGGGAGGGAAGGAGTGAATGGTATATATATAATACTACGGTGAGTAGAGGGGGAGGGGGATGTCAGCTGATACCGGTGGGGGGCCCTTCCCCTTGCTGTGCCTCAACTATGTAAACCTTCCTCCCTGTGGATCAGCTGATTTGGAATATGTGTGTGTGTGTATATGTGTGTGTGTTTGTGGAAGAGAGTAAAACTCTATAGGAACTTCTTACAGGAATGGATTAAAATTTGTGGGGTATCACCGCAAGACAGCAAACCAACCGACCAAAAATCAGCAGCCCCCCTAAAAAGGATTCCAAAAGCTTTTAGAATCAGCATTATGAAAAATGTAATTATCATTTAGAATAACAAAAAAAGTCATTGTAAAAAAGTCATTGTACACAAACACGTAAATGAAATGCACACAAAAATACATATTTCCCTTTCTAAATATGTTAGAATTTAGAACATTTAAAAAAAGGCACATTTTTGACAATTTATGCATAGTTTTCATTAAAAGCATAATTTATATTGTTGATTTTAAAGCCAAGATATTATTTCTTTGAATAAATAATTTTTAGTCTAAAACATAAGTTTTGTGATTTTTTGAGGTTTTGATATTGTATTGTTTTTAATTTAACCCAAATAAAGACTTATTTTTATGCTCATTTTGTCTTTTACATAATTACTATCTTTTACATTCATAATTTTCAATATATATGTATATCTGTGCATTTTTCTACAAAAGTAAGACTTTTTTTAAAATAAAGGTTCTACGCGGTTAGGAAATAAAAATTGCAAAAAACGTTATCATATAACAGAAAAACATATTTTTCTTTGAGTTATAATTTTCCTTGGTATATTATCAAGATTATTCATAAAATAACACAGTAATGCCAAAATACTTATTTTTAGACAAAAATGTTTTTATATGAATAAAAGTTTCTACGCGGTTAAGATGAAAAATACAATTTATAATCATGAAAAAAGTTGTTCTGTTTAATAATGATTGGTTAGAATTAATTTATGATTATAAAACAGTCACTATAAATACTTTTTATACATTATATAATTTTCTGGGTATCAATATAGAAAAACCTTCTTTTATGAATTAGGTTCTACGCGGTAAAATAATAATTCCAATTTTAATCATTTAGCAAAGATGTTTTGTATGATAAGGATTGGGTAGAACTAACTTATGATTTGTAAATATAATTGTCAATAAAAATTATGCTATAATTCACTGGTTTTATATAGGAAAACATTTTTTTATAAATTATGCTCTACGCGATGAAAATAAGAAATATCAATTGTAATCATAGAAAAATGGTTTTGTCTTTGCAGGGATTGGTTAGAACTAACTTATGATTATAAAACAGCCATTATCAAAAATTTCATGTTATAATTCACTGTTTTTAAATAGAAAAACCTTCATTAATTAATCAAAGTTCTACGCAGCAGAGAATGAAAAATTGTATACACATTTTAAAATTATAAAGTTTTTTTTTTCAAATTAGTATTTCACTTAACATTATTTTATTATCTTAAAATACATAAAAAGTACTTTTAGTAACAGCTTTAATAAAATAATTCATCTTTTTGATTATTTTTTTATTTCCTAATTAAAGGGGCTATAAAATGAATGAAAAGAAAGATATTAAATACTTTTTAAAGGAATAATTTTATGGGAGCACATGTTTTATATGATGTTTCTATAAACAAGGATGACAGCATCAGTAAAAGCGTTGCTCAAAAGTCAGGACAAAAATTGACCAGAAATTGACTATCATATTTAGAGTTACAAAGGTTTCAACATTTTTTTTTTGATTCAAAAATGTAACATAAAAGTCTAATAAATCTCAATATTAATCTGCCAATTTAAAATACATGTAGCTTCGCCACTAGCCTCTAGGGGAGGGCAGGAGAAGACATATAATTTTATAAAACCATTCAAAGATATTTATGAAACTTTCCTGAAATGTACAACCAATTTGGATCAAAATTACTTAGACATTAGACAAAAAAGAACTTACTACCTTTTGTTGGATAGACGAAATCTCATTCTAAAAAATAATTCTACATACACAGTTTATTCAGCTATCCGTATTTAACAGACAGACAAACATACCCTAGAAGTTGAAAAGCTTTTTTTTAATGATTAATAGCTATTCATCGCATCGTATTATAGACAACTTGATATTTAAATGAAAAATTAAAAGATTGAAACCAGTTTGGTTAACCCCGAGTGGTCGAAGGTCCGAGATAAAAAGATATTCGTTTAAAATGGTCTGTAATACATATTTTTATAATTTTTCAGTATGGCTAAGAACCGGTTATAATCCAAAGGATATTAATCAGTTTGGAAGCCATACTGTAAAATTAATTACCCTCATATATGATATTTTCTTTATTGCTTCCAAGATTTAATCAAATTTTAGTGCAGGGCAATAATTTTGTTGAAAATGTTTTTAAAAGCGAAGCTTTTCTGTAATTAGGGTCGTTCCGTCCGTACGTCCATCCGTCCGTAACGGATAGCTTTTTTCGTTAATTAAGGCATGTTAGAATTGTCCTATCGATTTTAAACTTTGCATAGTGATTCCTGTAGTAGTTAGGTACGATTTGGTAAGCGTAGCAACTCTATGATCATTACCAGAATGTCCGTACGTCCATTTTAGATGTGATGATTTTTTAACTTTTTCTAACAACAAATTTTTATGTGATCTAATAATCCGATTGATGTGATTTTTGGTATACAGATTCCTGGGACAACAAAGAACATTATTATAAGCGAAGCAACTCTATAATCAAGTCCTAAAAATGTAAGTATCTCCATAAACATTATTCTGTATCAAGCAGTTTTTCAAAAAAATTAATTACAATTTTGCTTCAACTCTTATTCAGATTATTCAGTTCTGACACTATACAAGTGTTAATGTCCGTTTGTCCTACCGTTTCAGTGCTTCGCTTTTATGGATGTTGTCATCCTTGTTTTTTCATGTTCAATAAAACTGAAAGCAAGTGTTTTTATGCCGTAAAACTTTTAAGAAGGCCTGGAACGTTCAAGGTGGGGGGGGGTGGAAAGGGATGATTACCCCTACCCCCAAAATAAATAAAAAAGCTTGGACGTCCTTGTTTAAGGCATTGCTGTTTTTTAAGTTGTATTAAAATGGCAAACTGCATATTAAAAATTTTCATATATTGAAAAAAATTTTGCTTAACATTGCATTGATTTATTCTATCTGAAAAAGTCATATCTAGTGATTTATTGGCAGTACCTGCTAAAATTTAATTAAATATTCTTATTTAAACCATAATATTGTTTTGCATTGCTTTTCTTACATATTAACAAAAATTATATTTTTGTAACCGCGTAGAACCATGTTTCACTTAAAAAATAAGATTTTATGCATTTTTTTATACAGAAAATAACATATTATATATTAAAGTTGTAAAATTTGCTTATCAAATTTGAAAGTTTAAGATAGGTGCTAAAATTGTTATGACTTTGTCAAAATTTGTACAGTTATGTCATTTGATAAGAAAAAAAATTTTTAGAAAACTTTATGGAGAGGTTTGGTGAATTTTCTTGTAGTAAAAATATGCTTTAATGGGAATGTTTCTTCATAGGTTTAACAATATAATCCTTTTTATAAAGTAATAAGGCTTTTTTATGAAGCTTAAGATTTCTATAACTACATAACCAACTGATTTTTCTTTGTAATTGAGCTTAAGATAAGTCCCTGGATGGTTTTATGCCATTTAATTTTAGAATGGGCTACTTTTCTGTCCTTCCCTATTCCTTCTAATATTGACCTTTTAGAGGCTAGGTCCTGTAATGGTTTAGGCCATTTAATCTTTATATTTAAGTCTTGGGATGGTTTTTGTTCCATCGATTTTTGAATACAGAGCTCCTAGATGCTAGGGGCGTAGCCGCTAGTCATACATAAATAAATAAGTTTTGCTAGAAATAGCATCTTATAGTTTCTTCAAAAAAGTGGACAAATGTTCCAACCAACATTTGGCCGAATTATCCCGGTTGACGTCATATATTAGAAGGGAATATGACGTTAGTTCGGCCAATGGTTGGATTATTTGTCTACTTTTTGCCTTTTGGGAGACACTATAAGCTGCTTCAATTCTCTGTTTCACTTTATTTTCTTGTCACTAGCATAGCCCCTGCAGGCAAGGAGCGAAGCCCCTAGTTGTCACACATAAACATTATGAACCCCTAGCATAGCCCCTGTAGGCAAGGAGCGAAGCCCCTAGTTGTCACACATACACATTATGAACCCCTAGCATAGCCCCTGTAGGCAAGGAGCGAAGCCCCTAGTTGTCACACATACACATTATGAACCCCTAGCGCTAGCATAGCCCCTGCTGGCAAGGAGCGAAGCCCCTAGTTGTCACACATACACATTATGAATCCCTAGCATAGCCCCTGTAGGCAAAGAGCGAAGCCCCTAGTTGTCACACATACACATTATGAACCCCTAGCATAGCCACTGCAGGTAAAGAGCGAAGCCCCTAGTTGTCACACATACACATTATGAACCCCTAGCATAGCCCCTGAAGGCAAGGAGCGAAGCCCCTAGTTGTCACACATACACATTATGAACCCCTAGCATAGCCACTGCAGGTAAGGAGCGAAGCCCCTAGTTGTCACACATACACATTATGAACCGATTTTCCTCATTTTAAAAGGATTAAAGGGGAGGAGCTTGTAATATTATGACAAACCCTTCCCCAAACTTTGCTTTGGCTTAACAAGTACTATTCTGCCCAATATTAGCGCAGCAATATCTAGAATTTAAAAAGGATATGGTTTATGTAGCAAGGATCCAAAGGGATAAGACAATTGCCAATAAATATATATACATCCCCAATAATGATACACTAACTTACCTTTTCTGTGGATTGCAAATAGTGGTTGAAACGTTTTGACACTCAGCTTAATAAACCTACCAATCAAATTCAATAAAAGTCCCCAAAATGTATATTTTTGTTGAATTTTCATAGTATATAGTAAATCATTAGCATTCTTTATGTCGACTATTTGGTAATAGATTATGATTGACAAATTGGTCCAAATTCTATAAAATGTCCTAGCCTTAGGCTAGCCTTACAAACATATAAAGTTATATGTAAGAATTAGGAAACCATAACTCCTAGGCTAACCTAAGGAATTTTATAGGATTTAGTCAATTATTACCAGAGCTATATTCTTATGATACTAGGACTGCAAACTTATGTTGAATTAAACGTACATGCAGACATACTCTAATTGTAGAGTAGCTGCAACATTTTTAAAGAAATGGGCGGAGTCGTGTTCATCATTGATAATAAATGGGCGGAGTTTTCATGCAAGATTGACCGCTCGTTTCCATACATCCAGTAACATAATTCCCATCCCAGACACAGACACAGTTGACACCAGGGATCTGTAGGGATAAGACAATGGCCGATAAATTAATGTTCATCCCCAATTGATGACCCCTTCTGTAGATTACAATTAGTGTTTAAAACGTTTGGACACTAATGAACCAACCTATCAAAATTTGATAAAATTCCCCAAAGTTGTCAAGTCAGCAAATAAGAAAAGGTTATCATAAAACTTTGGGGACTAGTGTAATAAACAGCCCAATGTTGCCCTCCTCCCTGCACGGGTGGGAAAGGGGGATATGTGGAGTGAGGGGGAAAGAGGTATGGATTAGAGCCCCCCCCCCCCCTCCGTTATTACTGCACCCATTAAGAGGATTCCACTAAATTACGGATTAAGTATTTAAAGATTTAAGGGGGTGGGATTTTACACCCTCCCCATTTTTCTATACTTTATCATAATAATATGATAATACACATGATACGCATTTAGTTTTTGTAAGCGAAGCATTTCTACGTGCCCTGCGTATATTACCCGTACGTTCTGAACTGCTAGCTTTTTTTTGTTTAGGCATGTTAATATAGTTCTATAACTATACCTTAGGATTACTATAACAATAAGGAATTATCTCGAAACCGTAGATCCTCCACATTCACAATGTACGTCTATTTTCGTGAAATTAAGAATTCTGAATTAAATGCAATTTTACGAGAGATTACATGGAATGACTTCTGTTTCAATCATATGAGTGCTTTCATTCTTTACTGGCGGGTACACCCTAGGAGGCCTCTAGGGGCATTTGAACAGGAATGGCGAATGGATATAAAAACAGCAATTCAGCAATCTAAGGACAAGCCCAATAAAAATAGTATAATTCTTTCATGTAAAAATTGTTAAATTATAGGTATAAACTTTTTAGTAATCATTATAGAGTTGCTGCGTTAACAAAATTGTACCTCATTTACAAAATATTCCTCAAGCATGGCTTAAAATCGGTAGGACGGTTTTTAACCTAAATACGGACAGATAAACATTACCTAACATTTAAATAAGCTTCGCTTTTATTTGCTCTTAAAATACATAAAGCTTTTTAGGGCCAAACAAGGTTGACATCATCCATAATAGCGAAGCTCTAAAATCAGTAGGAGGAAAAACGAACAATAACTCTTGTAGAGTGTCAGAAATTTTTTTCTCGTATTTATTCGAAACCGATTAATATCCGGTGGGTTACAACCGGTTCTTATCAATACGAATAAAAAAAACATCTAGCATCGTATTATATTCAGTTTTCTACGAATATAAAAATAAACAATCAAAGATTAAAACCATACCGCGGAAAGCTGTTTATAACGATGCGAGAAATAACTATTATACCTTTCTGTATAATGATCATTTTTAGGATTTAATTTTAGAGATGTTTCGCTTATAATATTGGACCTTGTTGTCCTAGAAATCATTGTTCCAAACATCAGATGAACATGAAAATAATATCATCCAAAAATTGCTTTTTAAAAGTTAAAAATTAACATGGGACGTGCAAACTTTCTTATAGAGTTACAATGCGTTCTTATCTCATTTAAATGTCATAGAAATCATCATGCAAAATTTGAAAACGATAGTACAATTCTTACATGTCTAAATCAATTAAAGGTGCTATCCGTTACGGACGGAAGTACGGACGGAACGACCCTTACTATACAAAAGCCTTGCTTTTAGAAAAATAGGGGAGGCTAATAGTGATTTCTATCACCACCCCATTTAAATTTTAATTTTAGCAACACATGTGATAAGAATAGAATTGTTAAAGGCAAAGCTTTTCTACAATTTGATTTTTAACCTTAAAAAAATATTTTGTGATATAATTATCCTATTCATATGTTTTTTTGAATCCTATAACAACAAGGTACAATGTCTATAATCTGATCCTAAAAATGTAAATATGTCTTTAAACAATATCCTGTAGTCTAGCATTTGTGTACATTTATATTCTTCCTTTTCAGTTATGACACTCTACAAGTGTTAATGTTATTTTGTCCTACCGTTTCAGAGCTTCTCTTTTATGGATGTTGTCATCCTTATTACTATCTCTTTTCACAAACAAAGCAAAATAACCTAGCCTAATATTTATTAGAGTTTTTTTGTTTTGTTGTACTGATATCATATCATTATAGAACTATTGTCAAAATGGTTATTATAATAATTGCGTTATGTGGTAGATATAGATTTCTAGTAGAATTTTATTTATTTTTGTCTATAAAATTGTGTAGTAGAGATTTTTGTCTATTATGAACTCGCTAACCACTGAACCGAATGCCATTTTAGGAAAGGTGTTTTTCCTCTAAAAGCCTAGCAAGCATAGACCCCTACCAACTAATTTTAAAATATTTTGAAAATAAAGAGGGGTTCACTTTTTTCGGGAATAGTCCCTTTCGTAACATCGCCCCGTAAGGGGCGATTCGTCGCAGGGGCTAGAAATAGGAGAAAAGCTACTGTGAAAAATATGAAGAATCGCCCCATAAGGAGCGATGTTACGAAAGGGACTATACCCCTTTTTTCTTGTAAATATTGCCTAGCACCTGATTTGAGCTCTATGCATGGCCTAACCCTGCTCGACTAGGTACTCTAAGGGAAACCGCCACTTCAAATAGCTAATGGGTTGGATTTAACGTTCTGTTTCTAACTAAAAGTTGCCCCTTGGGCTAGGGGGTTCCTGCACTATTGTTAGTTTAGAAAACAGTAAAAGTGACTGACTATGACGTCAGAAAAAATTAATAATTAACCAATGAGAAGCCAGTATTCACAATGGTAAAATATCTAGCGGCCTCTCATTGGTTAATTGTTAATTTTTTCTGACGTCATAGTCAGACACTTTTACTGTTTCCGTTAGTTTATTATAGTAATTTGAATTGGACTAATATAAAACAGGGAGGGAGGGGACATTGGGCTGTTTATTACACTAGTCCCCAAAGTTGTATAATAACGTTTGCATATTCGCTGCCTTAACAAATTTGAAATTTGATTGGTTGGTTCATTAAGTTGAGTGTCCAATCGTTTCAACCACTAATTGTAATCTACTGATAATTTGGAATGTATTTTGATTTATCGGCCATTGTCTTATCCCTTAGAACCCTACTAATATGAAAGCTAGAATCCTGGGAGTTATAAATTCCATTTAACAATTAAGATAAATCTTTTGATGATGTTAATATCCTGCGCACTCCCCCCCCCCCCCCTCCATTTTTAATCAATGACACAACAAGAATGTCAACATCCATTAAAGCGAAGCTTAAAAGTGGAGATACGAAAGTTGTAATGTGTGACGTCATTAAAAAACGTCTAAAAGTAAGATTGAAAGGAGAAGTGGGAAAGGATACCCCTAAAAATTGAATTTTATGACGTCATACATGACACTTTCCGTATCTGTTTAAAGGCTAAATAGCCGATTTTATTGGACGTCCCGTGACTTATATTAAAAAGTCATATTTAAGATTACGAGAAAAAAAACAGCTCCCTTCCTTAAAATTTTTCAATTTTGAAGCAGCTTTTTAACAAAAATAGATTAACCATAGTTTTCCGACCATAATTGATAACTAAAACTATCAAATAATGAAATAAATACAAGATGATGCAAAAAAATTATATAAAATATCCCTCCTAAAATATAGTCTGCACAAAATACAGTCTATTCATCTTTTTATTATTGAATTTTTAACAAAAGAGAACATACCTCACGTACGTACACACATACACACACACACACACACACATATGTACATACATAAACACACACAACACACCCACATACACACTCACACATACACATAGATGTATTAATAATCATAAAATTTCATCGTTTTGAATCTATATATAACATTAGACCCAGGGACGTCCAAGATTTTTATTTTGAGCAGGGTCAACTAATGTAATTTTAAAATTTTGAGAGGTGTAAAATAAGGGGTTTGATGTTTTAGGGGGGTTAAACACAATTTTCTCCCTACCCTTGGACGTCTAAGAATCTTGCATGGGGGTTGAACTACCATTGAGGTTGAAATAGTCTTAAACCTGACCATAAACAACACAAGGAATTCATTAAAATAGCTTGAATTCATTGATTAAGACTCTGGAAGTATGGACTGTAAATTATACTGGTACCCGGCTGTTTAAACACACTTTGGGTACTTTTACTTGATTGGTAGGTTAAAACCTTAAGTGTCAACACGTTTCAACCAAAGATTTTCTCCATAGAATCGAATATTTTGTTTGTCATCATTGATGATGTACATTTAATTATCACCCATTGTCTTATCCCTTGAGATCCCTGCATTTACTCTCTCTATCTTCCTTTCATCTTTCTCTCTTTATCTTTAATGGGTGTCCGATCACAACCGCTAAAATATCATACAAACAAATGAATTATTAAATCAGTAACTTTGATGCTGTAGTAATAATTTTGTGGATCTTAAACTTTTTAATTTTCTATAAAACCACTGATATTAACAAAATTACCCCATTTGTAGATTAAAATAATTGTTCAGACACTTCTAGTTTGTTCCAACCAATCAAGATTAATTTAAATAACAATAAAAACAGAGGTGGATTCTCATAAAAACAAGGATGACAACATCCATAAAAGCGAAGCTATGAAACGTTAAGACAAACGAACATTAACACTTGTATAGTGTTAGAACTGAATAATCAGAATATAATGTATAAAAGTCGAACGAAACAAAATTTTAAGTAAATCTGCTGAAAAACTGCTTAAATACAGGAATTTGTTTAAGGACGTACTTACATTTTTAGGACTTGATTATTGAGATTACAATGTACTTTGTTGTCCTAGGAATCAGTATTCTAAAAATCAGACCAATCAGATAATTTATCACAAAAAAATTTTATGTTAAAAAGTTAAAAAGCAACATGTTTAAAATGAACGTGCGGACTTTCTGGTAAGGATTATAGAGTTGTTTCGCTTTCTAACTCGTACCTAACTCCTATAGGAATCATCTTGCATAGTTTGAAATCAATTCTAACATGCCTAAATTAATGAAAAAGCTATCCGTTACGTACGGACGGACGTACGGACCGACCCTAATTATATAAAAGCTTCGCTTTTAAAAATTAGGGTCGCTGCACACTGGTGAGGCAAAATTATTTTTGTGAAAAATCCTCCATGATCGCATGAAAAATCTACCAAAATAAACTTTTGGAGGATTTTTTACAAAAACAATTTTGCCTCACCAGCGAGCAGCGACCCTAATTTTTTAAAAGAATACACCTGTGATCTCAGTATAATTTACAGTCCAATATCCACTCCCCTCCAAGCTAAACTAGTTTTAGATATTGTGAACACAAAATGGGATTTTTATCGGAAGTGTTTGAACACCCCTTTTAGTGGTTGGTTAAATTAAGGTCTATTGAAAATATATTTCGTTCCTTTGCAGGATAAATGGATAGGACAATGGCAGATAAATAAAATTCACCTCCAAATAAATGTGTATGTAGAAATTGTATGCTATTTATCTATCACTGTACAGATTTAAAACCGATAAATATCTGCTAGTTTAGAACCGGTTCTGAGCTATACTAAAATTCATCTATAACATCGTATTACAGACAATATTCCACGAATGTTAAAATTAAATTAATACTTGTTTTAATCTTAAAATTTTTCATTTTAATATCTGCGGAAAGCTGTCTGATTAATTATTCCATATTTGTGTATATCAATTCATCTTCAATTAAATGGATTGAGAAAAAATTATCCAGCCATTTCACTACTCCTTTATCCGTGAATGTTGAAGTATCTGCCAAGATTAAATCATACTGGATCTATTCTCCATACATAAACATCCAAGGATTAAGGTATTGGCAAATGCCTTTAGTTGAGTGTCCAAACGTTTTAACCACTAATTATAATCTACCGAAGGGTTAATTTTGTGTATCATCATTGGGGATGTACAATTTATCAGTCATTGCCTTATCCCTTTAGATCCCTGTGTTTACAGAGAGAAATGGAAAAAGGGTGTGTAGATGCAGATATTTAGCCAAGGATTAGAAAATTATAAAGGATTAAAAATTGGATTTGTAATCTTTCACTTGGCTACTTATTTTTTAAGTATCGAAGCTACTCTACCGTTCACTTTGTATGTCCGTCAGTCTGTCCAAGAGTCATTCCGTAACGCTAAAAAAAGTATTTTTCTTGGATACTATTTTAGATAGTCAGCTAAAATTTTTAGTGAAGATTCTTATGACATATTCGCTAGACTATAAAAGTTGGAAAGATTTTTAATCAATATAATAGATTTGAAATCTGCATAAAATTTTAAGGATTTTTTATAAAATTCGTTTTTTATATAATTCTTTATTTAAAGGCGCAAATACGATTTAAGTTAATAAATTTTGACCAATAGGATAGCTGGATTGGAAACTACCTACGCTCTAATTGGTTGAATGATGTACGTCACTTAAGCTTCTCCAATCAGAGTGCAGATAGTTTTCAATCCACCAATCACAGATCTCAAAATTATTTAACTTAATTTGTATTTGCGCCTTTAAATAAAGAATTATATAAAAAACTAATTTTATAAAAAATCCTTAAAATTTTATGCAGATTTCAAATCTATTATATTGATTAAAAATCTTTCCAACTTTATAGTCTAATATTCGCATCTATTTTATACATTGTTTTTTTCTGTCTGTTATACTTTAAAAGACTAAAACTTACAGGTTTCATGATTTTCTTTGCATTTTTGTATATTATCTCTCTTTTTTTCTTTGGTATGACAACTGAACATTTTCTCTATAACTCAAATTGTCCATTCGATGATTTTTTGTGCTTTTGGATGTGGTTATCCTTGTTATATTAATCTGAACTTTAGGTTCTAGAATATTAAATCTTAATATGACAAATTTGAGTAAATTAAAGACAAAGTAATCACTGATCTAAAGGGATTAGACAATGACCGATAAATTAATTTTAATCACAAAATTGCCCCTTTTGTAGATTACAATTAGTGGTTGAAACGTCTGGACACTAAATTTTATGAACCAACCAATCAAAATTCAATATA
The DNA here is from genome assembly GCF_053477335.1 of Acartia tonsa. Lineage (NCBI taxonomy): Eukaryota > Metazoa > Arthropoda > Copepoda > Calanoida > Acartiidae > Acartia > Acartia tonsa. The sequence continues at coordinate 42,821,730 of NC_137269.1, read as the reverse complement.
AATCCCTAAATCTGTTAATCAAACAAATAGGAAAACGTTATTTTAAAACTTTGGAGACTAGTGTTATAAACAGCCCAATGTACCCTCACTCCCTGAAAAGTAATACACAAAATAATATTTCATTTGTACTTGTTTCATGATTTCAATATAGTAACACACACACAAATGAGAAAGCATACTACTAGTTAATGAAAATAAACATATACATGATTGACCAACCTACCAACTATTATATGTAAGAGTTGTAGAGTTGCTTTGCTTCTAATTATAATTCTATAATTTTTTTGGAAGTTTCATATGTAACATGGGTTGGTTTTAGGCTAGTTTCCTAAACCTTTATGAGCAGGGTCACTAGAAGCTTTTAAAATAAAAGATATCTCTGTAAAACTTTCTTGTAAAGCACAACCGAATCGCGCATAATAGCCATCACTAAAGCGGTTTTTTTTTCTAAGAGCGCTAAAAATAGACTAAAACCATCCAAACAATTTAATTCTAGGACCTTTAAAACTCTCTCTTAATATGAAGAATGTATTAACATACAATAAAAAATACCTTACTACTTGCCACTTGGATAAGCTTAAAATTATATAGGGGGAAAATCTCATTCTCTATCCTTTTATCCTAAAAAGTTGAGGCATCATTAAATGTTGAATGGAATTTTTGAATAGAATAAAAAGGTGTAGTTTAATAAACCAGAGAGGGAGGGGACATTGAGTTGTTTATTACACTAGTCCCTAAAGTTTTATAATAACGTTTTCTTATTCATTAGCTTAACAACCGTGGAGACTTTTAATGAATTTTGATTGGTTGGTGCATCTAGTTGATTATCCAAACGTTTCAACTACTAATTTTAATCTACAGAAGGGGTAATTTTGCGTATCATTATTGGGGATATACAACAATTCATCAACCATTGTCTTATCCCTTTAGATCCCTGAGTATAATATACATGAAATCAGTGTTCAGTTTTTACAACTAAAATATTGTAACAGAAAAAAAAAGCTTTGTCAATTCAGATATCAGAAAATGATCGCAGGAATAAGGTAAAGCCAACAATCGAAATAAATCTAAAATAATGTTTTGATAGATCAATGTACATCTCCAATGATTACCCCTTCGGTAGATAATAAGATTACTAGTTAAAACGTTTAGACACTACTAATTTGAACCAAACAATTAAGACTTTTTAAAAGTACCCAAAGTTTTCAAGCCAACGAATAAGAAAACTTTGGGTACCAGTATAATTTACACTAATAAAAATTTGCTTTATTGAAGAGACACGGGACATGTAATCCGTGCATTGATGTGTATTTGGGTGGGGCACTCACAAACTTGTAATAACCTACCTACATACATATACACTTCAAGAGATACTACGCAACTTAAATAATCAAAATATAATAAATTATCTACATATATTATACCCTTTATTATTTTTAGGTGGTGGGGCGTTGTTTTTCGGTCATATTTTCATATTTATTAAGATTCGTCAATTGGTCGGGGTGATAGTTCGATTCCTACATTTTTAAGTTTTCATGATTTTTTCAACTTATAAGATAGACGGCTATAATTTTCAGGGATTGAATATGTTAACAGTATACATGTCCCCACAAAGTTTCATTAAGATTTGCTTATTAGTTGAGATGCTAGATCGTTTCGAAGATTTTCACTTTATAAATCTTGCAAGGTTTTGTGATTTTTTAGTTTAATACTTTTTTTATGAAACTGCTCTATAGTTACTTTTTTCTGGATATCCATCTATAATTTTTTAGCTTCGCTACTTATGGATGTTGTCATCCTTGTTTAATTCTAGATTTAGGAAATTTTTCAAAAAGTTAACAAAAAGTCTTCAACTAATGAAAGCCCAGCTTGTTTTACAGACAGACATTATCTAACTACAGACATCATTTTATTTGTGGATTAGTTTCACTACTGGATAAGTAATTATATCGGAGTGTCCTTTTAACTACATCCACTCTGCTTGTCATATAAAAAGCTTTGTTGTAGTTATTTCAATAAAAAATAAAATTTCTATAAATGTGGAGATGATTGTAGGGTGGGAGGGGACAATGGGTTGTTTATTACACCAGTCCCCAAAGTTTTAAGATAACATTTTCTTATTCGTTGACTCTCAAACATTTAGGACTTTTGAAGTTTGATTGGTTGGTTCATTGAGTTTAGTGTCCTAATATTTCAACCACCAATTGTGATCTACAAAGAGGGAAATTTTGGGTATCATCATTGGGAATGTACATAAATTTATCGGCCTTATTGTCTTATCCCTTTAGATCCCTGAGATGATTTTATCATATTCTACAGTATGACCCACTAAAAGATATAGTTAAAAGCGTAGCTTTTCTACAATTAGGGTCTGTCCGTCCGTCGTTAATCTAGACATTAGAATTGTCATATCGTTTTTAAACTTTGCTGGGTTCTAACGGTATGCGTAACACTTTTTTACTACAAACACAAGCCGCGCAATTTGAGTTTTAAAAATGTACGTATTTCTTTTTGCTTACCGTTTATACTTTTTTCTTTTAATATTTAAACAATGATTCCCAGAGCTATAAAATTCTATATTATGAGTATCTATAATCGAGTCTTAGGAATGTAAATAGTCCCTAAAGAAATTTTGCAACGCTAAAATATCTCAATTTAGTACAGAAAAGTCTCTCAAAACTGAAATTTTCTGGTTCTATTATAAGTATTTAACATAATAAATCAGAAACAGTATTTTATTTTATTAATTCATTACTGAAAAACACAGAAAACAACGTCGTTTTGAAATATATACAATATACATATACATAGATAAATTCTAAATACCCCTAAAAAAATCTTGGGTCATACTGTAAATACCAATATGAATGAAAAGGGCGGTGTATCTTCATAAATATACAATACTAGCGATTACGCCTCTAGAGGCCTCTATAGGCACTTTCGCTTTTAATTTTAGTTTGTGGGGGGCTATCTCTTTCGCCCTGCCCCCAGGGATCTGAAGGGATAAGACAATGGTCAATATATTGATATATATCCCCAATAATGATAAACAAAATTATCACTTCTGTAGATTAAAATTAATGGTTGAAAAGTTCGTAGCACTAGTAATTTTAGTACAAATTATAAAAATTCAAAAAAAAAAGAATCAAAGGTTTTCGGGCCAACGAATAAGATAAAGTAATCATAAAACTTTGGGTACAAGTGTAATTTACAGTCCTATGTATTTGTCTTAACTTCTCCACCAATAAAAAAGGGGTAATTATGAAGACGAAGAAAGTCCCACAAAAATCAGCATGTTACGTCACAAAAACGAGGGATTATACATCTCTTTTTTAGGTATTTTCTTTCCCACTCCTCCTCTCCTTCTCCCTCATTTTTATGACGTCATTGAGGGACTTTCTTCGTCTTCGTAATTATCACGGGTAGATTCGAAGCATCATTTTTATGTTGGGTCAGAATCTGAAAAAAAATATTCGGCTGATTTGACCGGCTGTGAGCAGCTACAAACTTGCTTAGCTATCATCTAATCCAATCCGTTTTGACCAAGAGTTTACAATTGGATGACATTTACATTAAGCTATAAAAATTGGAAAGAATTTTAATGAATATAATAGATTTGAAATCTGCATAAAATTTTAGGGATTTTTTATAAAATTCGTTTTTTATATAATTCATTATTTAAAAGCGCAAATCCAATTTAAGTTTATAAATTTTGACCAATAGGATAGGAGGATTGGAAACTATCTGCGATCTAATTGGTTGAATGATGTACGTCACTTAAGCTTCTCCAATCAGGGCGCAGATAGTTTTCAATCCACCAATCACAGATGTCAAAATTATTTAACTTAATTTGTATTTGCGCTTATAGATAAAGAATTATACAAAAAACGAATTTTATAAAAAATTCCTTAAAATTTTATGCAGATTTCAAATCTATTATATTCATTAAAATCCTTTTTCATTTTTATAGCTTAATTTACATGTAGTGAATTTTTAATACAAACGGACATATTTATTGTAACCAGCAGCTACACTACGAAAGTATAAAAAACATTAATGAAACTGCATTTAATTTAAAATCTGGAATAATCCTAAGATTACTAATTAGTTGTACAGCTTCGCCTAGGGACATATAATAATCAGGTATCTTTAGGGATAAGACAATGGCCGATAAATTAATGTACATCCTCAAAAAAATCACAAACTTACCCCTTCTGTAAGTTACAACTAGTGGTTAAAACGTTTGAACATTCAACTTGTTGAACCAATTAATAAAAGTCCCCAAAGTTGTTGAGCTAACGAATAAGAAAATGATGTTATAAAACTTTGGGGATTAGTGTAATAAATATCCCAATGTCCCCTTCATCCCTGTATAATAATAATCGCACAAACCTTCCTTGAATATATATCAGGACAAAGTTATTAGGACTAATTAGGATGTTAAGAAATGTGTAATTTAAGAAAGATTATTCTAGTATGGCTTTAAAACAGATTTATATCAGCTGGACTTGAACCAGTTCTCAGCTATACTTAAAAATCATGTATAGCATTGTATTACAGACAATTTTCTGTGATTAAAAAAATATAATCATTAAATTATTACCAGTTTTGTTAGTATGGGATTTCGGCCATTATGGTATATCCTCAGAAAGCTGACAACTATGTCTTGTTTTCGCTGGAAGGCAAGTGTGATCTATAATCTGCAACAACAAGTTTAACACTTTAATTTAACAATAGGCTTTGTTTTTTAAAAAGTACTTTCTAATTCTATTGTTTAGAAAAGATAATTAATATTAAAGGCTTGTCCGTTTGTTCTCCCTATTGTGCAATCTGACGGATAGCAGTTATTTTAACTTTATTTTGGTTAAAACTGCCCTTTCACTTTAAAACTTTGAGAATATTTATTTTTCATTGTATTTATTTGTCTTGATTGATTTCAGGGATCTAAAGGGATAAGACAATGGCTGATAAAATGATGTATATTGTATATCCCCAATGAGGATACACAAAATTACCCATTCTGTAGATTACAATCAGTGATTGAAACGTTTAGACACTCAACCTAATGAACCAATTAAAACTCAATAAAATTCCCCTAAACTGCTAAGCAAACGAATAAGAAAATGGAAAATATTGGGGACAAGTGCAATAAACAGTCTAATGTCCCCTACCTCCCTCACTAAAATAATGTTGTCTCTTTGTTTAAGGAAGTATACAATTTTAAATATGATTCATTTTAAAGAAATATAAAAAGTAGTTTTTCTTTAAAGAAGGTGTATCAACTTTTTTTTTATAGCTAGCCGGTTCTTTTAGTAAGTAGTAGATGTAAAATTTTTCATAGAATTCAGATATGCAATCGGTTTTTTTGTAGACCTCTTATTTTTTAAGTAATTTAGGTTTTTTAAAAAAATAATTAAGTCGGTTTTAAGGTACTAAAACGCAACAAAATAAAAGAAGAAAATGGCCAGTAAGAACAAAAATAGTAAGATCTTTAATTTGACACCTTACTTTTAAAATTATGTTGAGTAATTATTGAAAAAATCTATTTTTTTAACCTTGGTTTAATAAAAACTTTAGACCTAAATATTTCATGGGTTCATATATACCTTTAGAATCAGAAAAATATTACGAATCCATTGTAAGCAAAATTGAAAAAAAGTAAAAAAATAAAAAAATAAACAAATGGCCAATTATATTTTTTGTTCAGGCAACACTATCGTCTTCCCTTTTTTACCCCCTCTTTACCCCCTCTTTACCCCCTTCCTATTTTTATACTCAATTCAAGAATTAAGACTTTGCCTGTACAATATAATATGATATTTTCATATAATTCCTTTTATTGTAGTTTATATACTATATTGTAAACTTTTTTTTCAATTTTGCTTACAATGGATTCGTAATATTTTTCTGATTCTAAAGGTATATATGAACCCATATTTTTTTACTTGTGAAATGATAAAATTGAGTTCAAAGTTTTTATTCTCGTGGGTTTAAAAAAATCGATTTTTTCAATAATTACCTGACAGAATTGAAAAAGTAAGGTGTCAAATTAAAGATCTTACTATTTTTGTTCATAATGGCCATTTTCTTTCTTTTTTTTGTTGCATTTTAGTACATTAAAATCGACTTAATTTTTTTTTTAAACTTAAATTACTTAAAAAATAAGAGGTCTACAAAAAAAACCGATTGCATATCTGAATTCTATGAAAAATTTTACATCTACTACTTACTAAAAGAACCGGCTAGCTATAAAAAAAAGTTGATACACCTTCTTTAGATACAGACAAAGAAAATTATGTTAGAAGCTATAAGATAATGAAATAATAGTTATTTCTAAACGTATCGTATTATAAAGATCTATCCGCGGATAGTAAAATGAATAATTATTACATTAGTCCATTAGTACGGAAGGACCCGACAAGCAAAACTGGTATTGATTTTAAGTTTTTATTTTAATATTCGTAGAAAATTGTCTGTAATTCGTTGCGATATATCATTTTTCAGTATGGCTCAGAACCGGTTCTAAACCTGACCGGTTTTGAAGCCATTCTAGAAGAGTTTTACAGTAAATAATTTAGAAGTTATTATAATTGATGCAAAAAGTTGAGTTGCTATCAATAGTTGTATGTGGTGCATTGAAATGAAGTAGATAGTTAAAACTTAACGGACGGACGGATAGACGGAAGGACACACCTTTGTTATTCATTTGCTGTGCTACAATTTAAAAGGTTAGTTGTAGCCTGCCCAAATAAAATTTTAAAAAAAGACCCTAAAGCAATGTGCCTCGCCCCTTTTAGAAATTTTATGATTGCGTGTTTTATATTATTTCTCTAGTTGGTAATATCCTCTTAGAAATATTTTTTTCAATTTTGAAAATTTTTATACCCCCGCAACAAACGGCACCCTTGCCTGCCTAGCCGCAGCGCTAGGCCCCTTTGCCTAAAAACTAACATAACCTAAAGTGAAATGGCCGATAAATTGATGTACATCCCCAATGATGATATACAAAGTTATTATAAAACTTTGGGGACTAATGTAATAAACAATCTCATGTCCCCTCCCTTCCTGAGTGAAAACTAACTAGGAGAGCCAAATCAAAAATGCCCAGAGCCACAAATACACTCACACCACTATTTTTTTCAGGAAAGCAGGGATAGAACAATGCATTGTAAAGTTATTTTTTATCTTTTGGACAAGGCAAATGTATTAATTCAATCAGCAATATTAGGAACAATGCGATTTACTCATTATGTACACATGACCCCCCCCCCCCCCTCAATAATTTTCAAAAGAAATTGCAAACAAGGGAAAGTCGTATCTTATTCTTATGGGTAATGCATTGGGACCCAGCCCTTCAGGGACTATATCCTGAAGTGCAGAAACATAGAAAAAAGTAACGCCCCCTCCCTTCCTATTTCTTTCAAAATAAAGGGGCGGCAATTTAGAAATAGATTTTTTATGAAAGTACATTTATTTTATTACAATTCATTTGCCATTTACCTACCCCTGAATTGCTGGTATACCTATTTATTATTATAATCTGAAAATAAAAGGCTAAGCTGTGGTGCCACAAAATTATTACAGGGCCAGTCAATCATGTCTCAAAAGGCTAAGCTGGAGTGCTCCAAAATTATTACAATGACAAACATGTATCTATTTAATGAAACTTTAATAATCAAATCAGATTTTCTTAGATTAATTGTTCTGTTGGTTGTATGATGATTCCTGTAACAATAAATTATAATTCCGAAATCTTAATTTGATGCTAACATTCTAGCAATAAAGGTACTAAGAAAGAGAGGTAATGTCTGATTGAGCCAATAGGAGAATCACATCGGTACATACATTTAATCTCATTGGTTGAAATTGCGCACACATTTTGTTACGAACGCATGTTTTTTTTCATTTCATACATAGATAAAAGTCAGCTGTGAACAGTATATTTTCTTAGTAGAAAGCTTTGCGTAATCAGAATTAATTGCCCAAAAATTTCGTCTTTAATTTGAAAGCTTGAAACAAAGGTGGATTCTTAAAAACAAGGATGACAACATCCATAAAAGCGAAGCACTGAAACGGTAGGACAAACGGACATAAACACTTGTATAGTGTTAGAACTTAATAATTATCATAATATAAATTTATAAGAGTCAAAGCAAAATTGTAAGTAAATTTGTTGTAAAACTGCTTGATACAGGATAATTTTTATGGACATACTTACATTTTTAGGACTTGATTATAGAGTTGCTTCGCTTATTACATTATACTTTGTTGTCCCAGGAATCAATATACCAAAAATCAGATCAATCCGATGATTTGATCACATAAAAATTTGTTGTTAAAAAAGTAAAAAAAAATCAGCATGTTTAAAATGGACGTACGGACATTTTGGTAATGATTATAGAGTTGCTACGCTTTCTAAATCGTACCTAACTACTAAAGGAATCATCATGCAAAATTTGAAATCGATAGGACAATTCTAACATGCCTAAATTAACGGAAAAAGCTATCCGTTATGGGCGTACGGACGGACGTACGGACGGACCGACCCTAATTATAGAAAAGCTTCGCTTTTAAAAAGTTAGGCTGGCTACTTGCTGGTGAGGCAAAATTATTTTTGTGAAAAATCCTCCAAAATCGAATAAAAAATTTACAAAAAATGAAAAAAATCTTAAGAGGGTTATTACCATATGATTTTGTTTAATTTTTGTAGATTTTTAATGTGCTTTTGGATGATTTTTCACAAAAATAATTTTGCCTCACTATCGAGTAGCGAGTCTAACATTTTTAAGAATCCACATCAGCTTGAGTTGAAAGTAAACAATACTTTTGTCTGCTAGAAATGTTCTCTCTTAGATTTGACGAAGAAAGGGTTCAGAATATTCTTCTATTCTTCTATTTCTATTATTCTAGCTCTTAAAACGAAAGGATTGGTTTGTCAATTTTTAGTATAAATCTGCATTATTTTAAAAAGAAGGTGTCATAATTTTTAACCCATTCGTGATGAGCTCCCAAAGTTCAAAGTTTTGATTCAATGGGGTTCAACAAAACAGATTTTTTCAATAATTACTCAACAGAATTCAAAAAGTATGGTGTCAAATTAAAGATCTTACTATTTTGTTTCTATGGCAATTTTCTTCTTTTTTTTTGTTTCGTTCTAGTACCTTAGAACCAACTTTTAAAAAAACCTAAATTATTTCAAAAATTTGAGGTGTACAAAAAACATTTCTATATATAAATTCTATGAATCATTTTACATCTACAACTTACTAAAAACACCGACTAGCTATTTTTTAAAAATCACAAAAGTTAGGACACCTTCTTTAACCACATTACTCCTATCCCTCGATCCCGCTATTCCAGGAAAAACTATTTTTTTTGAGTCACCTCTTTTGAAATAAAATTGTAAGTTGTAAATCTTATCCCGAGGACAAGTTTAACCAGATTTAATAAATCATTTTTATATTCAGATTTTTTATATAGCGGAGCGACTCTATAAAAGCTGTGATCTAAAGGGATAAGACAATGGCAAATAAAGTGATGCACATCACTTTTGATGATGCAGAAAATTCTGGATAACAATTTGTGGTTGAAATGTTTAAACTTTCAACTTAATGAACCAACCAATCCAAATTCAATAAAGTCCCAAATTTGTTGAGTCAGCGAATAACAATAACAATATTGGGGACTAGTGTAATAAACAGCCCAATGTCCCCTCCCTCCCTGGTCTGTCGACTGTCACTTCTAAGTATCGCAGCTAATCTATAACAAGGGTATGTCTGTCAGTCATGCCATGAACAAAAAATCATGAATATTATTTTCACAAAGGATTTGAGATTTCCATTGATTTTTACACATACTCTCTTGTTTATTTTTACATGTACTCTCTTGTTTATTTTTACATGTACTCTCTTGTTTATTTTTACATGTACTCTCTTGTTTATTTTTACATGTACTCTCTTGTTTATTTTTACATGTACTCTCTTGTTTATTTTTACATGTACTCTCTTGTTTATTTTTACATGTACTCTCTTGTTTATTTTTACATGTACTCTCTTGTTTATTTTTACATGTACTCTCTTGTTTATTTTTACATGTACTCTCTTGTTTATTTTTACATGTACTCTCTTGTTTATTTTTACATGTACTCTCTTGTTTATTTTTACATGTACTCTCTTGTTTATTTTTACATGTACTCTCTTGTTTATTTTTACATGTACTCTCTTGTTTATTTTTACATGTACTCTCTTGTTTATTTTTACATGTACTCTCTTGTTTATTTTTACATGTACTCTCTTGTTTATTTTTATATGTACTCTCTTGTTTATTTTTACATGTACTCTCTTGTTTATTTTTACATGTACTCTCTTGTTTATTTTTACATGTACTCTCTTGTTTATTTTTACATGTACTCTCTTGTTTATTTTTACATGTACTCTCTTGTTTATTTTTACATGTACTCTCTTGTTTATTTTTACATGTACTCTCTTGTTTTTTTTACATGTACTCTCTTGTTTATTTTTACATGTACTCTCTTGTTTATTTTTACATGTACTCTCTTGTTTATTTTTACATGTACTCTCTTGTTTATTTTTACATGTACTCTCTTGTTTATTTTTACATGTACTCTCTTGTTTATTTTTACATGTACTCTCTTGTTTATTTTTACATGTACTCTCTTGTTTATTTTTACATGTACTCTCTTGTTTTTTTTACATGTACTCTCTTGTTTATTTTTACATGTACTCTTTTGTTTATTGTGCATGGCAATGAGTTGCACCTGTTTATGGGCCAAGGCATTCCCACTACTATAACTATTTCTTACATAGCAGCAGTAGGAACCATTTTAACGTCTTTAGCTATGACGCAGTGTCAGACCTATCACCTTCCCGACGACGTGCGGATGCGCTACGTGTTGAGCCACGGTCGCGATTTTATTTCCATCCTTGTTTCTAATTAATATTCAGTGGGTGTCGTTTTTTTAGGACAACTTCAAACATAGACATACATTCAATTATTTTAATCTATCTAAATTAAATTATGTAAGATTTGTGTGTGGTTATTAACCTTTTATATACTTTTTAAAAAGCTTTTCTGTAATTAGGGTCGGTCCAACCGTCCGTACGTCCGTCCGAGATAGATAGCCTTTTTTCGTTAATTTAGGCATGTTAGAATTTTCCTATCGATTTCAAACTTTGCATAATGATTCCTGTAGTAGTCAGGTACGATATAGAAAGCGTAGTAACTCTATAATCGTTACAAGAATGTCCGTACGTCCATTTTAAACATGTTGATTTTTAACTTTTTTTACATTTAATTTTTATGTGATTTGTTTTGACGTTTATACACATTTATATTCTAATTATTCAGTTTTAACACTCTGTAAGTGTTAATGTCCGTTTGTCCTACCTTTTCAGTGCTTCGCTTTTATGAATGTTGTCATTCTTGTTATATGGAATTTAAAGACTTTATTCCAATACAGACTGAAAAGTTTATACTAATATAAAAGTAACAGGATGTTTGTCTGTTTATCCTTAACGATAGGAGCTTTGTATAGAATTCGGGAAACTTCGGCCCGTCACTGCGTCATAACTAAATACGTTAAAAATGGTTCCTTCTGATGAGAGTTTGAGAGTAGTTGGAATGCCTTGGCTGAGGTGCAACTCATTACCATGCACAGTTAGAACTCCTCATAAAAGGTCGTGGAATCAAATGGTTGTTTGTCTGTTGGATGTTACTTAACCAGAGGGCGTTAGTGCATTTGATTCCGTTACAAGCGGTTCTCTAGATGAAAACTTGAAATCCAAGGAGAATCTCGCCCTAATTAAAATATCATAGATAAAATATAGAATTCTGGAAGGTTTTTTTATCTATTTTAGGAGAGGGTAAAAGTTATGCACCCCCCCCCCCTTCATCTTTTGAGTTTTCCTAGGTTACTAGGGGCGCATCTACTATGGTAGTTTCAACTAACCCTTTAATTGCATGATATTTGTCTACTGGTCAAGACTATAAGTTGATCCTGTTTACAAGACAAGACATTCCTCTACTTCAACTAAAAATATCAAGAACCCTTTTTTAACCTCTATAATGACAAATATATCAACAAAATTTTTCGAGATTTTTATTTGATAGAAATATGTCTCTTTCCTTTTTAAATTTAAATAATCAAGATTTAAATTTATAATTAATGATTGTAGAATAATTGTTGCGTGTATGTATTTTTTTCAAAGTGCACAGTCAGGGAGGGGACAATCGGCTGTTTATTACACTAGTCCCCAAAGTTTTATAATAACGTTTTCTTATTAGTTTGCTTGACAACTTTGGGGAATTTTGATTGTAAGTTGAGTGTCCAAACGTTTCAACCGCTAATTATAATCTACAGAAGGGGTAATTTTGAGAATCATTGGGGTGTGTACATTAATTAATCGGCCATTGTCTTATCCCCTTAGAACCCTGGTGCACAGTACAAAATAATGTAAAAAAAATCTTGTTTTTTCAGGGGAGAGGGGACATTAGCCTGTAGATTACATTGGTACTCAAAGTTTCATTGCCACGTTATTTAATCGTTAACTCAAATCTAAATTGTTGTACATCCCCAATGATGAAACGCAGAATTACCCCTTTTTGTATGTTACAATTACCGGTTGAAACGTTGTGTCACTCAACTAAATGAATAATCAAAATTCAAAACAAAATACCCAAAGTTGTTAAGGCAACGAATAAGAAAATCTCATCATAAATCATCGGAAACTAGTGTAAAAACAGCCCATTGTCCCCTCCCTTCCAGAGAAAAATGACATATTATTCAAAAATGTATCACATATAAATGAAAGCAAATAAAACATGTATATAAATATAAATATTACAACAAGGACTACTGCGTCCAGTAATTACGAGGCTTCTAAAAAAATAATGAAAAAAAACAGTCAATAAGTAATCTATAGCGATAGATTTATTATTTCTTGGATCTTACACCAGATTATCATGTACTCTAATAAAGTGAAACTAGAAGCTGGCTAAGGTAACACTTTCTCATCCACCCTCCCCTAATGGATGAACGAACTGACCAATAAAGGATGTCCATATAAGCATTGATGGCACCAGTTTGCCCTTTCCCCCACCAAAAAAAAAATTAGTATAATATAAAAAGGGGAATTTTTATGAATCAGAATTAAAACAATACTCTTATATCAAAAAAAATAAACTGATAGACAGACCAATATAAACTAAACTAGAGTAGCTACGTACCTTTAGGTATTAACTTAATTCTTATCCTAACAATCTACGCCATATTTTCATATTATTCAATTTATATCCCTTTATATATTTTCTATATCAATATTTATAGTTTTATTTATTGTATTGTTATATATAGAGAACAATTGACTCAAAAACAAGGAGAAAAATTAGCCATAGAAACCTACTTTGAAACAATATGATCATAAAAGATACGCTTATCCCATGCCCATTTTAAAGAAGGAAAGCGAGAGAGATAGAGAGAGAGAAAGAAAAGAAAGAAAGAAAGAGAGACAATGAGAAAGAAATGAAGAGAGAAAAGAGAGAAAGGAAGAGAGAAACAGAGAGGGAGAGAGAAAAAGAGAGAGAGAGAGAGAGAGAGAGAAAAAGAGAGACAGAGAGAGAGAAGGAGAAAAAAATCAAAGAAGAAAAAGAGAGAAAGAGAAAGAAAGAAAGAAAGGTAGAGCGAGAAATAGCAAAGAAACGAAAGACAGTTTAGCGTTACAAACAGACAGACAGACTGATAGATAGACAGATAGATTGACAGACAAAGTCAATTTCATAGAAGTGTCGCTACTACAAATATGATAAATTTCTAAATGCTATGATAAATATGATTTATTAGGATAATAAAATATAAAGCTGAAAGTACAATAAAAATTTGTAAAAGCGAAGCTTTTTACTTTTAGGGTTGGAACGTACGTCTGTACATAACGGAGAGCGCATATAGACATGTTAGAATCATCCTATCGACCTTAAACTTTGCATGAGAATTGTAGAACCGTTTTTCAGCCATATTGAAAAATCATATATATCATCGAATTGGAGACAAATTACCACGAATATTAAAATAAAAAGCTGGCTATGATACAATGTGACAAATAGCTATTCCTGGAACAATTAGGCACAATATTATAATCTTAGCATCAAGGACGTCCAAGGGGAGAGGGTAAAGTGGCGATTCCCCCACCCTCAAAAAAATAAAGAACTTGGACGTCCTTGCTTAGCATCCCTTATCACGTATACATAGATTTAGCAAACCACATTTTTGGCAATTAATATTTTTTCTCGTATTCATTCGAATCCGGTGGATAGGAACCGGTTCTCATCCATACGAAAAAACTATGTCTAGAATCGTATTATATCCAGTTTTCTACGAATATAGAAATGTACAATCGGGGCTAAAAAAACTAGTTTTAATCTTATAATTGTACATTCTATATCCGCGGAAAGCCGTTTATAATACGATACGAGAAATAACTATTCTCGTATTCATTCGAATCCGGTGGATAGGAACCGGTTCTCATCCATACGAAAAAACTATGTCTAGCATCGTATTATATCCAGTTTTCTACGAATATAGAAATGTGATGAGCTCCAAATGGATTTCCTATTCTAGCCCTAGTTTCCTAAAGTGTACAGCAGATAACCCAATTATTGCAGACCCTATTTTCAGCTACTCCGGAAATTTGTGAAAACAAAGCGATTTATACATTATACATTCAAAATTTTAATGTTTAAAATTTTAATTTTTTTTTTGGAAGTTTGAAGCTTTTTTAGCTAATAGCAAATTTCGAGATAGGACGCGGACGCTAGGTACACTTTCGGAAACTAAATTGGAGTTCATCAGAAATGTACAATCATAAGATTGAAACCAGTTTTTTAGCCTCGGGACCTCGGGGCTAAAAAACTAGTTTTAATCTTATAATTGTACATTCTATATCCGCGGAAAGCCGTTTATAATACGATGCGAGTAATAACTATTTTTGCATTTGACCCTAACTTGGTAAGCTTCACTTTTGGATGTCGTCATACTTGTTGTTTACAAATTTCTGTCACATTTATCTTATCAACATAAGACCATAGTTGCAGGTTCTAACAAAACTTCGTAGATATAGGTTCCTAGTAGTAATACTATTTGACACAGAGCAAAGTATAAATCAATGACTCAAGAGGCTTAGTCCCTTCCATCTATGGGCTTTGGATTTGAAGGGGGATAATAGCCTAAAACCCAGAAATAAGGTATAACCAACAAGCGAAATAAATCTAAAATAATATTTGGGGGGCAAATGGAGAGGTCGTCAATTTTACGATGTGTTGCCCCCCAACGACAGCTGAAAAAACACGTATAGGTTTCGTGATTTCATTCCGAATTAATTTCATTGTTGGTATCAGCGGCCTAAAACTACTCCAGGAGAGATGTAGAGCTTCCCTTAAATGGATAACTAAATCGGTTCAATGGTTAAATGGCAAAATCTTAAAGGATATACAAATAAACTTTTTTGTAGAATCTCGATAAAACAACATTTTTTAGACTTTGATGGATTTGCCGTGGATGACATAACAAATTTTAATCATTTTATAGTAGTGCAACTTCTCTATAATTAAAGTATGTCCATACGTTCGTCCAACATACTAATAAAACTTTTACCATGTTTGGCTTCGAAACCGATTAATATCCGGTGGATTAGAACAAGTACTCAGCCATGAGTATTAAAATAAAAACTAGTTTTGTTAGTCCAGACTTTCGACCCTACGGGGCTAATAAAACTGGTTTTAATTTTTTATTTTAATATCCACGGAAAGTTGTCTATATTACGATGCTAGAAATAGCTATATGGAACTTTAAATTTGAAGAATGTTATAATGAAATAAAGTGACTCAATAACAATGTCTGTTAAAAATTCTTTGTTAATTTGTAGAAACATCTGAATGTAAGATTATGGTGTAAGGCTCAACTCTTATCCAGTGATCTAAAGGGATAAGACCAATAAATACAATAATAAAATATCCCCTTGGTTGATATATTTTGACAACCAACTTATTGAACCAACCAATCAAAATTCAATAATAGTCCCTGAGGTTGTTAAGCCAACGAACAAGAAAACATGATTGAAGACTTTGGGGACTAGTGTTATAAACAGCCTAATGTCCCCTCCTTCCCTGTGTAAAGCTGATCCCCATTCTTCTTTCTAGGATGTTTATACATAACAGCTATTAATTATAATAACATTTAGTTTTTAAGATTAGCAAGTTTATATGAACTAAATTGATAACAGAGAAAGAAGTCATTTTTTTCGCGTATTTTCTGTAAAGTTGTGTGTAACCCTTTAATCAAAAGTGCTTATTAAGTCAAACTGTTTTTATTTATGACCAAATTACCATGCACAGTTAGGACTTCTCGGACATAGGTCCTGCAATCAAAGGGTTGGTTGTCTATTAAATGTTACTTTAACTAATTTCCACCATCAGTGGGAATTAGATTATTGCATCCAATTACAGCGGATGATGCCCTTGGGTTCTCTAGATGATCAAAATTCAAATTAATTGCAGAAATGAAGAAACACCTTTTCCTTAATCCAAAGCCAGAAGATTAAAGACAAGGTGATCCAACAAAAGCCATATTAATCAATCAAGAAACTAAGATCGGGTTCTCCTTAAGTCCAGGGAAGGTTTTAAACTATTTTTGGGGAATGTACAACCAACCTCCCAAGAGAAATCGCCCCTAGAAAAAAATCCCCCCTCCCTACAAAAAATAATTGGCTTTACATTACTTCGCTACTTTTAAACATAATCATTTTTGTTAATGTTTAAATGTTATTTTTTCATAAAAACCTTTCATTTTCATTAAAAATATTCTTCTTTTTTTTTGGGGGGGGGGATGGGGTGATAGTTACCCCTGAACTGCTTTCCAGAGATCTAAAGGGATAATACAATGGCATAAATGAATGTATATCCCAATGATGATGTACAAAATTACCCCTACTGAAGAATAAGATTACAATTAGTGGTTGAAACGTTTGGACACCAAACAAAATTAAATAAAGTCCAAAAGTAAAGCCAATAAATAAGAAAACGTTTTTCTAAACTTTTAGGACTAGAGTAATAAACATCCCATTGTCCTCTCCCTCCCTGACTGCCTTCACTTTGTGACAATGGGATCTCTATCATGTCTTTGGGATCCAGGGGAAAGGGATAGGGCAAATGAAAAAAAATCACGTTCAAAATTTTTTTTTTACAGTTTTCTTTGTCCACAATAATGTACTTTCGATCTTTTTATTAGATTTTACGGACTAAAAAAAAGCTTGATACAATATATAATACTATCGGCTACGTCCCTAGAGCCTCTAGTGGCACTTTAAATGTTTTTTTTTTTTTTGGTTCAACTCTACGATACCTCTTTATGTTGCGTAGAAGTCTCCAAGCAAAACAATTAGTTTCGATTTTTTGTGTGATTTCTCATGGGAGGGTGGTGTTATCCTCTCCCCAAACAGTTAAAAACCTTCCCGAAACCTATAAGAAGCTACCCTGTTAAGGAAAACCCGATCGGTTTAGCGGTTAGCGAGATCCTTCATTACAAACAGACAATTGTTAATATGTTTAATAATATTAATATTATGCTAATGTTGAAATACATATCTATCTATCTATCTAAACAAACAGATAGACATCGATCTACTTTGTATTATAGATGTTTAGCGGATACGCCACTAGAAGCCTACAGGGACCCTTAAGGTTGGGGGGGGGGGGGTGAGAAGGAGTCAATCCTCATTTTCAATTTGACTGTAAGAACAGACAAAAAAAACCTTACTAGGATAGGATATCATTTCTTTGCAGGTGATTGATAGCAATATAGAGCCAGGCCTTTACAGGCTTGACATCGAAACTATTGCAGATAACCGACCCTTTAACTGAACACCCTTTATCTGGCTGTTTAACTGTACATGTCATTACGTATCATCTAGTTTTTGGCCAAGGCATTCCCCTTTCTCGATCAATTAATGTCACAAATTTGTCGCGGGTTATCATTTCCTCCGGTTTCGCTTTTCAAAGAAATGGCGGAAAAAGTTTTTTTTTGTGAGATATGCTATCCCTATTCTTTTGCTACATATCAGGTAGGGAGGGGACATTGGGCTAGTCCCCAAAGTTTTATTAAAATGTTTCTTAATTGTTGGCTGAGCAACTTTGGGAACTTTTATTGACTTTTGATTGATTGAGTGTCTAACATTTCAACTACTAATTGTAATTAATCATTAGGGAAGTACATCAATTTATTGGACATTGTCTTATCCCTTTATATCCGTGACCACGGATGCATCTCACGAATTTAACATTTTCTTAATCTCTCCTCTCTTTACTTTACATCTTAGTTTGTCCACGGATATGTACATATATTCTCGTAATTACGATTACGTCCATTATTTGAGTCTGACGTTAACTAAATGATTTAGAAGATTTCCAGGGATCTAAAGGGATAAGACAATGGCAGATGAATTCATCTACATCCCAAATAATGATACACAAAATTATCTTATCTGTAGACTATAATTAGTGGTTGAAACGTTAATTAAAAGTCTCAAGTGAGGATACCCTTGCAGAAACGATTAGTGGTTGAAACGTTTGGACACTTAACTTAATAAACAAACCAATCAAAGCAAAGTCTCCAAAGTTGTGAAGTTAACGAATAAGAAAGCGTTATCATAAAACTTTGGGGAATAATGTAATAAACAGCCCAATGTCCCCTCCCTCCCTGGAAAATTTCAGTAAACTGTACACTCTTACCCAAATACATAGAAATTTTAGCACCAGAATTATTCAATTGTACTTTTCAAAAACGTGCAAATTTTGGATTTTGAATTATGTGTCTCTTTCCCAGAATTTATCTAGTCTGTCTCTTCTATCCGGGAGGGTGGAGACATTTGGATGTTTATTACATTAGTCCCCAAAGTTTTATAATAACATTTTCTTGTTTGTTTTGTCAACAAGTTTGGAAACTGTGAATTTTTATGAGTTAGTTCATTAAGTTGTATTTCCAAACGTTTTAACCACTAATTGTAAATGCATAAGGGGTAATTTTAATTTATCATCATTTGGGATGTATATTAATTTGTCTGCCATTGTCTTATCCCTTTAGATCCTTGCACTACTCTACTGTTAAGTCTTGAAGCCTTTACAGATAACAAATCTTGACACACAACAATTTTCAGGCAAAATAGATTTGGGATAAATATGGACATTGGAGATTATTAGGGCAATAAGATATATAAGATAGATAGATAGATAGATAGATAGATAGATAGATAAATAGATAGATAGATAGATAGATAGATAGATAGATAGATAGATAGATAGATAGATAGATAGATAGATAGATAGATAGATAGATAGATAGATAGATAGATAGATTAGATAGATAGATAGATAGATAGATAGATTCAACATTATAGAAATTAAGTTTAAATGTTAAAACCTACAACTTTAAAATACACCTTATATCTGGAAGAAGGTGGTAAAAAAGCCATAAAAATAGAAACGTGTTTTATGCTATTGAATTTAAATAAAAAAAAATTAATTTGACTTTTTTAGTAGCGCAGCTACTCTTTAATAAGAGGATATTTCTCAATCAGTCCGAACATACAAAAACATTAATTGACAATACTTTCTAAAAAACTATTTGTTTTAATGCTGAGCTTTTTATAGATAACAGGAATTAACACATTCATAAAAGTGAAGCTCTGGAACTGTGGGATAAACGAAAATAACACCTAGGCCATCTAGGCTTTTAAAATCTTTTCGTATTGATGCAAGGTTTGATTAAGTAATAGATATAATATATATAGATATATAGATATATTCAAATGACAAAAGCCATTTTATTTTTTATATTCCCTTACGTATTCAAATCTGTAAAATGTTTGAACAATGACTGGTCTGGGGTGTACCTTAACTATTCTTCTATTGGCTGATTTAGACAGTATGGCTCTAGATTATCTCTATACAGTAAGCATGTGTGTAAACTTACAAAGAAGATGTCCTAACTTTTTTAATTTTTTAAAACCCAATCGTGACCAGCTTCCAAAGTTCAAAGTTTTGATTAAACGGGGTTCAACAAAATATAATTTTTCAATAATTACTTAACAGAATTTTAAAAGTAAGGTGTCAAATTTAAGTTCTTACTATTTTTGGCCATGATGGCATTTTTTTCGTTTTAATACCTTAAACCCAACTTAATTTTTTTTAAAACTTAAATTATGTCAAAAATAAGAGGTCTACAAAAAAAACGATTGCATATCTAAATTCTATGGATCATTTTACATCTACTACTTACTAAAAACACCGAATAGCTATTTTTTTTTAAATCACAAAAGTTAGGACACCTTCTTTGTGTTTTATTAGGATTGTAGACAATTTTCTTATGATAAACCGCCAGACGTATGTACATTACCAAGTTATAGAGTAGCTGTGCTCCTAACATAATATTTCTAAAGCTATAAGATAAATGTTGATTGTATGCTGGAGATGTCCCTTGAAGGCACGCGCGGCAGGAGCACAGCGATAAACTATATTTAAAAGCGTGGCTTGCTATAATTATGGTCGATCTGTCCGTCCGTAACGGTTAGCTCTTTCCGTTAATTTAGACATGTTAGAATTGTCCCATCGATTTCAAACTTTGCATGGTGATTCTTGTAGTAGTTAGGTTCGATTTTGAAAGCGAAGCAGCTCTTTTCTTTACCAGAATGTCTGTACGTCCATTTTAAACATGTTGATTTGTTAACTTTTTTAATAACAAAGTTTTATGTGATATAAAATTATCCGATTTAAGTAGCCGCTAGTAATTTATAAGGTACTATATAAATATTGAGGAAAATAGTCTGTACATTCTCATTCAGAAATACGCTACTTTTGAAGACAATTATTTTTGTTGACTAAAAAACGTTCTAAAATGGAATCCATTAGAGGCATCTATAATTACCAGGGAAGGAAAGGACAATAGCAGTTATATTAATTTTCCATTCTTTCCACCATAGACGACCAAGGGTGGTGGTAAAGGGGTGATTGCACCCCCCCCCCCTCAACTTTAAATCTCCATATATTACCCCCCCCCCCATAATATGTTATATTACCTCCCTCAAACCTTTGAAACTCCTTATTTTACCCCCACCATTGAACCTCGTAAAAGTGTCGAACTATGACGTCAGAAAAAAATAACAATTAACCAATGAGAAGCCAGTTTTTACTTTAATTGACCAATGGTAAAATATATAGCGGTCTCTCATTGGTTAATTGTTAATTTTTTCTGACGTCATAGTCAGACACTTTTACTGGGTTCCCACCATTCCAAAGAAAAAGCTTGTTCGTCCCTGCTTTCTACCCCCTTATTTTTTTTTTAAATTATTCAAGAATATAAATATGATTATTTTTTCAATTGTCATATCCCTTAATCCTCATAATTACTGAGAAGATGCCTAGAAAATAAAAAAAATAAATGATAGCTTTTAGGGCAAGTTTCTTAAAACCCTTACCTAAATTACGAAAAATTTAGTTTTTGCTTTATATTTGTTTATGTTCGTTTTTTGTAAAACTTCATAATTTCTTTTAATTTTTTGGATGTTATCATCCTTGTTTTTAAGAATCCATCTCTTGATATTTAAAATTTAAAAAAAAAAGATGCAGAATACACGTGGATATTATGACAGGAGAAAAAATGTCGTCAATATATGTTGCAATTTCCCCTCGCATATATTGGTCAGGCCGTTTATCCAGTTGGATTAGAGGGGATGGGGTAAAGGGGGGGGGGGGACTAAGGAAGTTCATTATTTTAGCCCACTACAGAGTTCACTTTATTATATAGCATAAAAATCTGGTGTTATATCCAATTAATAGTAAATCCATTGTTATTAAAAAGCCTCCATGTGCACATTTACTTTCTTTGAATTAACAACCATTAAAACCATGAAACCCACATATAATAATGTTTCACATACTTAAAAGTTTATGTCCTTAAAATCTTACTCTCTAAATTAATGTAAATAGATTAGCGGCTATGCCCCTAGTGGCCTCTAGGAGGGGGGAGGGGGGGGGGTAAAGATGTCATTGGTCCACTTTTATTTTAAATTTTATAAAGAAAAAGAAAAAAAATTGGGGGGGAAGTGTTTTTCTAAATAGGGGTGATATTTCTCTTGAGAGAGTGGTGGTATCCTACCAAAAAATAGTTATAAACCTTCCCAGGGTCTATGAGAAGCTACACTGTAAAGCAGAATCATACCGGTTAGCAAGATCCTTTAGTAGAAACAGACAGACACTCTGTTAATTTTAAATATTTATAGATCGTAATAACGGCGAGAAAACTAACTTTTAGAATAGATTTGCTGCAAAAACTAATCAAATCTGTTTTTAAAAAGTTTTTTTGTCAGCTGTTTAAAATCTCATTAATTACTAAACCGATTGAGTCCTCCAATTTATGTAAGCTTCACATAGGTTCTGTGATGATTTTGTTCTATTTATTTTCAGATTTAAGTCTTTAAATGGTACGAAGCTATTTTTTCTTGTCTCTTCGAATACTATAGTGTAGCCGCTATATAGATTAACTAGCGGCTTTGCCCCTAGCCTCTAGGGGCTTTGCCTGTAGCAGAGCAAAATAAAAAATAAGTGGGGGATTTTTTTGTTTTTGGGGGGGTTAGGGGTGTCCCACCCCCCAAGAAAATAGCTTAAAACCACCACAGGACCAATAGGTATATACCCTCAAGAGTAGAATCCGATCGGTTAAGTGGTTACCGAGATCTTAAGCTTCAGACGGACGGACGGACGGACAGACAGACAGACAGACAGACATCGTACTACTTTGTATTATTGATTAGTAATAAATGTAGTACTTTAGTACATTTTGGAAGCTTATTTAAATTTCTTTAAAATTCTTGCATAAAATATACACATACCAACCGGGGAGGGAGGGAGGGGGCATTAGACTTTAAACTAAACTAGAACCCTAAGTTCTCTCACTCTTTAAATCTTTGGGTACTTTTGGTTGGTTTAAAATAGCAGTATCCAAACTTTTTTCATCCCATCATTTTGATTTATTTACAAAAGGGATAATTCTGATTATCATCATTGGGGATGTTGATTAACTAATCCTCCAGGGTCTTATCCCTTAGAATCCCTGCAAACCAACACAGAGAAAACAGAACGGAGAAAAAAATGCTAATGCAGGGATTTAAAGGGATTAGACAATGGCAGATATATTGATTTAGATCTCCAATGAGGATACACATAATTTCCCCTTTTGTAGATTACAAGAAGTGTTTGTAACTTAATGAAACAACCAAACAAAATTCGATCCCAAAGTTGTTAAGCCAACGAAAATGATACCTAAGGGACCCTTCTTTCCTGATACTTATGCCATAAAAGGAGCACCATGAAATAAAAGGTCTTCACATTTAGGCCCCAACAGAAATGGGGACTTATATTCTACAAATAAATTATAGAACAGAATAAATTGGGATAATTAAAAATAGATTCATTTATGACAAATCTTCTCTAGGGGCACTTGAGATTGGGGAAGGGGGGAGGGGGGCAGTCGAACCTCCACTTTTAATTTTAGTTTAAAAGAAAAAGTTAATAAACATTTCAGGGGGAATTTTTTTTCTAGAGATGATTGTAAAGGTGAACTTTCTCAAAATAGTTATAACCTTTCCTGGACCTATAATAAGCTTTACTGTTCAGGAGAACCATACCAGTCCAGCAGTTGACTAGATCTTTACCTACAAACATACGTACGCATATCCTGTTTTATTTTATTTAAGGACTAGTACCAAAATAGTTATAAACCTTCACAGGACCCATGAGAATTCACAAAACGAAAAGTCTCCAAACTTAAGGCAACGAATAAGAAAACGTTATCAAAACGTTTTCATGAATACTACTCCATGTCTTTGAGCTCTGCACGTCAAGAATATGTTTCACCTTTCAGACTTGGGATTAGATTTGCCCATTAGCATTTAGCACTGTGTCCCCTTTACCCCCCCCCCCCCCCCCCAGGGATCTAAGGGATAAGACAATGACCGATAAATTAATATACATCCCCAAAGATGACATCATAACATTACCCCTTCTGAAGATTACAATAAGTGGTTGAAATGTATGGACACTCAGCTTAATGAACCAAGCAATCAAAAAGCAATAAAACTTCCAAAGTTGTTAAGTCAACATATAAGAAAAGGTTATTATAAAATTTTGGGGACTAGTGTAATAAACAGCCCAATGATACTCCCTCTCTGCTTTTCCCATTGTTTTCAAATCAAGAGTAACTTATATTTGAATTATTTATTTATCGCTCCATATTATAAACAGTTATCCGCGAGAAGTAAAAGGATTAATTCCTGTTTTGTTGGATATAAGGGGACGATAGCCATGTCCAATAAAATTTGGATCAATTTGAAAAAATGTTGTGTACAACATTCCAAATTGATCTTTTTCCTTAAAGTCTACAAAAATACTATTTGAAATGAAATAAAAAGTCAGTTACTGTGCCATTTTGAGGAAAAATAGTTCATGAAATGTTATGCATTTTAAAAATTAAAGGTAGTGGACTGTACAAAAACAACATCCATAAAAGCAAAGCTCTAACAACCTATGGTAGGACAGACGAACATTAACAAGAGTATCAGAACTCAATAACAAATTGTTCCAAAAATCAGATGAGTAAGATAATTATATCATACAAAATGGGCTGTCAAAAAGTTAAAAATCAAAATGTTTTATACAAAAGTAACGATTTTAAAGTTGCGTTCCTTTCATCTATTATTTACAGGAATCGTCCATACGATAAACATGTTAGTTAAAAAGTAGCTGCACTTCTGAAATGTAAAATATTATAAACCCGGGGAGGGAGAGGACATTGGGATGTCTTTTATAATAGTCTCCAAAGTTATATAATAACATTGGCTTGACAACTTAGGGAACTTTTTTATTATTTATGATTAATTTGTTCATTATGTTGAGTGTCCATACGTTTCAACCACTTATTGTAATCTACTGAAGGGGTAATTTTGTGTATCATCATTGTCTTATTCCTGTCTAAACTCATTGGTTCTGCAAATCCATCAATATTCCCCCCCTTTTTGTCTATTTTGAACAGGAATCTACAGGAATATGACAATAGACGATACATATATTGATAAACATTAGGGCGGGTTCATATCAGAATTAGACAAAGAGGGGATGTGCAACAGATAAAACTAACTTAAAGAAAATTTCTTACCAAAAAGGAATTTTAAAAATTGAGATTTAGAATGCGACCACTTAAAAATGTATTTCATAATAAAAAAATATGCAAAGACAACATTCAAGTCCTTTTCACTTATTGTCTCAGTTCCTATTAGTGCTGGAGGGCTAAATATTTTTGTGCATTTCCCCAGTTTAATAATGAATTTCTTACTATAAGTCAGTCAAAGTCATATTTCGCTTCCTTACCCTTAATTTACCAACCTTTTACCAACGACCAGACATACAATTGTATAGCTATTTGTAAATGAGAGTAAAAAATTTATTGAATCATTACTATGGCTTCATGGTGCTCCCAGGAAAGCCTCATTCCTAGCCTTAGAAATGACTAAAAAACTACCATTTTTAAAGGTTTATTGAGAATTGTACAATTTGTAGAGGTTTTTGAGGTTTGACTAAAAAAAAATATGAAAGTACCCAAATTTTTTCGAGGGAACAAATAAGATAACCTGCGTATTTACAACTTTGGGTACCACTGTAATTTACAGCCCAATATCCTCTCCCTCCCTGTTTTACAATGAATTCAAATATTTGATTTAATTGTAATTGTCTGGTGGCATAAGCATCTCTACTCAGGGTGGAGGGACAGTCATTTAAAAGTAGCAGGAAGTTTGTTTGTTTTTGCGTGGTTGTATGTTCAGTAAGATCTTAAAAAGTCAAAACTACCACCAATTAACAATTTATTAGGATATCTTAAAAAGTTTTTTTGAACTGCCTCTGCCGATGTCCTTCTATGGGTAAAAAATGTATCCAGCCATTTGCAGGATTATACTGGAAATACATACACACACAAACATACTGTGGTATCCGCCGAGGATAAATGGCAGACACCGGAGTTCAATTAGATTACGGCAGTGTGAACAGACGTGGACACCTTACTATAGAGAAGCTACGCTTCTCTAGCATTCACTAGATAATAATCAACATCTATTTCAGTTGTCACTTTATTGAAGGTCTAAAGAGTACTAAAGCTATATACAACAAACAATAATTACACAGATAGGAATAAATAATCATAACATAAAAGCATTATAATACATATACAATAGTCAGTTTGGGCAATAATGATCCCCCATCCCTGGAAAGGGTGGGGGGAATTAACAATGCAGCTTAACCATAATAAAGCTTGTCAGATTCAATCATTAATTTAAGGCATAGGGAGGGGGTCGGCAGACCCCTTCCCCAGGACTCGGGGGAGGGCCTGTGGCCCTTCCCTGAACCCCGGTCAGGGGTGCCATAGGCATGGCTCACGGTTGCCGAATACCACAACTCTCCCCTCGGAAGGCTGGGAGAGGGTTTCCCTACCAGACTTCCGACAGTGGTTGAGGCCTTCGGTCCGCTCCTTAGGGCTAAGATATATATACAAATGATAATGATTCAATGGAATCCTAGTGGTGAGTGTTTCTCAGGGCTGATGGCCTCCCAACGTGGGATAGAAGGCAGAGGCTGGCTTTGGTTGGACACGTAGTTCAGCGCCGGCAGGTGTCAGGTTGGCGGGTGGCACAGTTGTTGCTGGGACGGTCAACAGCGGGGCATTCTGGTTGTTGTTGGCAGCGGCTGGGGCACTGGCTGCCAAGTTGACCGTCTGGGCGGCAGCCTGACCTCCCGAGGGGCCGCGGGGTCGTCCAGAGGGCGGTCCTGGCCTGCCTGGGCGGTCATGCCCGCTATCGGCTGATTGCATGGACACCATTTCCTCGGCGGCTTCCCGGCCGATGGGAATGGCATCCCAGTCTACTGAAAAGTCCCGGGACTTGGCATGGGTGAGCCGGGCTCTGGCCAAGGCCTTCCTGTACAAAGTTGGATGGTACAGGAACACTTGTGACATCGCATTCATGGCTGCCCGTACACCTCCTTGTGCTGCTGCCAGGGAAATGATGGTCAGGTCCCCCAGCAGTTTGAGGATTAACAACAGCAAGCACAGTATGGCTGCGCCATCTCCCCACTCGTGAATAGCTTGCCTGAATCCAGCCCAGACATCCAGGGCGGCCTCTCCTTCCTCCGCCAGTCGGTCGATGTTGTAGGACACTATCCCATGGTCCCCTGTGGCCGAACAGCTACCTTGCTGAACGCATGAGCCATAGGACAGGCCGGTCAGCATGGCGCTTTTATACGCTGGGAACGCCAGCAGTTGCTGCCAGTCGTTCAACTCAGCCTGCGAATACAAGCCCCCTGAACTGAAGTCATCCAAGGGTTCTGTCAGCAGCTGCTTGGGCGTATCCAGCGGGGGTGGCCTCTTCTTAGGAGCGGGGGTTAACTCTATCCAGCCTTCCTCCGCGTGCACAGTCAGGGGGTATGTGGAGGAGCAGGGAATCTTGGTGGCGTGGCCGCTATACACTCGTGTCACGGCGTCTACAAATCCTGTGGGCTCCACTGGTACTTTGTCCCAACATTCCTTGTGTTCACGGACAACATATTTGTTGCGTTGGCAGGTCAGCTGGAGCAGGACATCTCCCCTCAGCACCGAGAACGTGCTCCCCTGGACACGCACCGGGTGGGCCGGGTCTAGTTGCTGGAGCTTCCAGCAGTTGGCCGCTACTTCTTCTGCTGCTGTGCTTTTCATGCGTGTCTCCAGAGTAAATCCAATATAACCTGCATGTATCTGGGCCTGCAAGGGGACATCAACATCCCTGGCCGATACTCTGGGCAGCGCTGCCGCGGCTGGGTCAGCTGCCACGAACAATGCTGGGTGGTTGGTGGCATGGGCCTCAAAGTCGCAGTTCACTATTGAGGTGGGGTTGGTCATGTTGATGAAAAACTGGGCTTGATGGTCAACCAGGAACGCATCCATCACTAGGCTAGGCTGGAGGCTGCGGATCAGCCTCAAGGGGCAATCTCTCCCCAGGTGGTCCCACACGTAGGTTGCTTCCCCAGTGATGCAAGACAGCTCAGAATGGGGACATTCTAAGGCCAGGTGGTCAGATTGGGACTCCACCCGTCCATCCTCTACTACGTAGGTCTCTTCCTTGACCAGCAGCCGTCGCTCCTGGAGCACTAATTCATTGCGGTACAGCTGGCCCTCGAAGTGGACGTCCTCCCCTTCACACCCCACCCCCTCGGGGCTGTTGACGAGGGCGCCCACCATATCGAGGGTGAAGAACAGGGGATGGTTCAGCTGGAACGTCAGTGGCTGGGTCTTGCCTGGCAGCGTGTAGACTCGGTTCCTGGCCAGGTCTCGGCACGTTTCTGGATCTATCTTGGTTGGCCTCATGAGGGTGGGGACTGAGGTCACCTTGAGGTGACCCCATACCCCACACCTGAATGTCCACTGGGACACAGTGAGCTGGCAACTGTATCCTGTTGTTTCCCTAATCTTGACTTGCTGCAGGACGTGTACTTCATGGCCCAGGGGCACCTCCTGGTGTAGCGGTTCCGTGTTACACATCTTTTCTTTATTGTAGGCTGTGACGTGGGTGGGGTTGGCACAGTCCCATCCCACCAGGACGTAGCTGGTTGTAGGCCACACGGCTGCCAGCAGTAGTCCCCACAGGACCATCCACCAGTGTGAGAAGCTACCAGACAGCCATCTGCCTCGCGCACGCGGCTGGGGATCTTCGGCTCGGGTCACGGCTGCTTCTCGGGGCTGGACACGGCTGGGCTGCTCCTGGCTAGATACAAGTTTCCATTGAGCGTTATCTTGGTGTGACCGGGGCACCCCGATACCCTCCCCAATGACAGACTGGCAGGCGACTGGCGCTTGCCTGGGTGTCGGCTCCCCTAGCCCCAAGGGGTCCCTTCCCTTGTCCATGGCATGCCCAGTGGCATGGGGCTGAAGTGCGTGTGGCACAGGCTCGCCCTGACTCACGTCCCTAGGAACTCAGGTGCATGTGGCACAGGCAAGTCCTTATATCCCCAAATTTCAATCTCCCCAGCCTCTGGTGCAGGGGGCACAGGCAAGGCTGGGGTTTTACAATGGCTTGGATACAACACATTTGTTAAATTTAACTTATCCTGGCTCGACTGGAAGTGCTGGGCAGCTGGGTTCCTTCGGCTGGCAGGGGGCGCTGGATGGCGTGTAGTTGGGCTCTCCCTGCAGGCTGGTGGCGCTGGCTGGCTGGGGGTGACGGGTGTCACCCCTTCCTCTGGGACTGCTGGCTCGTTCCAGGATCCAGGTCTCTCGGTGGCGGCGACTGTTGTCGCCCCAGGCACCAGGTTGGGGGCTGGCTCGTTCCAGGATCCAGGTATCTCGGTGGCGGCGACGGTGGTCGCCCCAGGCACCAGGTTGGAGGCGCTGGATAGCACCCCCCAGTCATCGCAGGTGGCGGCGCCGGGTGGCGCCCCATACATCGACTCTGATGCGCTGGCTAGCGCCTCCTGCCTCTCTCGTTCAGCGGCCGCCAGGGCCTCCCCGTACACCGCCTCAGTGACGCTGGGTAGCGCCCCTCCACTCTTGCTGGGTAGGCTCGGTCGAGCAGGCTCCATCATGTTGAGGCTAAAAGGCTGGGGCCTCAGGACTTCTGGCTCGGCGATGTTGTTGGGCTGCACAAACTCCGGCCCCAGGTGGTTGAGACTGAAGCCCAGGCCAACCCGGTTGGGTTCAGCCGCACCGCCCAGTACGTTGATCCTAGCTGGGACGGTCCCAAACTGCGGCATCCCGTCGGCTCGGCCCACTGCGTTAGGGGCGGCTGCTTGCTGCGGTGGTGCTGGGGGCGCGCTCCCTTCCATATGGGCCACTCTGCTGGGCTTTCCTGGGGGAGCACCCTTGTCGGCGGTGCGCCTGCGGCCGGCTACCTGGTCCCAGTCAGCTCTGCACTCGGCCGCCGTGTGGCCGGCATAGTGGCAACGCTCGCACTTGGCAGAACGGTCACGGCGTGGCTGGGTGCGTCTCTCTTCTAGGCTGACTTCCATAGGCGTCGGGCAGTCTCGAGCTCGGTGGCCTTTCCCTTGGCAGCGGAAACAGCGGCCTGGAACCTTGTCATCTGGAGCGACCTTCCCCATCTGGTGGAGACCCGGAGCCAAGGCGCCAATCTCCATTGGCTCCGACTCGTCATATTGGGGCAACTGGATGCTGGCTGATCCTGTGAGCCCGTCGGTAGCGTCCACTAGGCACACACCCTCCTTCAGCTGCTTGGTAATCATTGTGACGGTGAACATGGCTCTCCGTGTGTACTCAGGTACACTGGTGATATCATGACTCATCATTTCACGTTTCACATTAGCGTTACGAATGCCACAATTTAATTCGTCCACTAACAACTCGAGATCCTCATGGCTGTAGGCGTCCCTATACAAGGCACACTTTGTTGATATGTATGCTTGTATAGGTTCTGTCGAGTGTTGCCTGTAATCCCTAAACGCTTGTTTAAGCGTCTGGGATTCAAAGGCGGGACGAAATAACATTTCACACTCGGCCTTGACCTGTTCGTAGGTCAAGGCTTGGCCTGCCTCGCCAAACAGATGAGAAGCCATTTCCGCCGCTTGCCCTACCAGTGACAGTAAAAGGGCGTTGCGGCGGTTGAGGGAGTCATGGGGCGGCACGCGGTAAGCCACCCATGACATCTCGAGTCTGCGGATGTGGGAGCTCCAAGATTGCTTGGGCGGTCCTCTATACTCCGGCAGGTTACTCAGCATCAGCTTGCGGTACTCGGCTGGAGCCGGCTGAGGGTCATCCTGGAGCCATCCTGGGGCTTGGTCGCCTCCTGGCGCTTGCGGCTGTTCCATCGGGTCAACGGTTCAACGGCGGGACACAAGGATATAAGGCAATATTATAAATGGTTTGTCACTTGAGGCTTTCTAGCCTAACAGCCAACACTGTTTTATCACTAGGTTGGCAGTTTAGTTACAAAGATATAACTTAGCTGTACTTATCACTAGTTGGATTCTGAGGTTGTAGAGTAGGCTGGTAGGGGTAGATAGGTGTTGAGGGTCTGAACTGCTGTCAGGAACTGATTTGGTTTTCCTTTATCACACTATAGATAGGAGGGATAAGCTTGTAATTCTTTATCTTTCTAAAAATACCTCTGTTAGATGCTATGGAGTAGCTCCGCTCCGGTGTGTGTGTGTGTGCGTGAAATCTCCTGTCCTTGCAACGCGCTTACGCACCGTCAAATCCGCGCACACAGGTAAAACGCGCACTTATCCCTCAACTCGCTCTCTCATTGGTCCGCTTTGTCCGTTGAATTTTATGATATTTCCGCACTCCGTTGCGCGACCCGTAAATGGCGCTCTGTGTTCCCGGTCACTAGCTCCACACCGTGGGCGGACTTAGTCAAGTGTGGGTAGGAGGGGGGAAGCGCGTGAGGGGACGGGGTAAATCCGTCCGTTCCCCCTGTGAGGAAGGGGGGAGTGCTGTGGGTTTGAGGTAACTGTGTGATGAGGTAATGGTGCCCTTTCTCCTTAATCCTAGGCTTATCTGTTATGTCACCTTGATTGTATTTCCTTAAATGGAGAGTGGGCCCCTCCCTTTCCTCTGGAATAAGGGGTGTATTTTTGTTGTGCTGTAGGCTTGGGGTGGTTAGATTGTTTATCAGGGCATTGTTATATTACATCTAGCTTCTATTTTTGTCCTTATCACAATACATAACAGATTTGTTTACCAAGCCTGTTCTATTTTTAGTTTTATCACAATACACAACAAATTGTTTGCCAATCTTTGCTCATAAATCTATTGTTTAACCATCACACTAGGGTGACAATGTGATATAATATCTGCTTTTCTAGATGGGTGGCTGCGTTGTACCCTACAATGTGATATAATATCTGCTTTTCTAGATGGGTGGCTGCGTTGTAGCCTCTCAGGATACTTGGAGTTGACGTAGTTTTCTCTGCTTTGGTGCACTACACTCGTATGTTGGCTCGCAGCTCGCAGCTATGTGGCGTGTTTCAGCCTATCGGCGGCAGGGAATGTCCCGTCCTGCTAGCGCTGCTGATCCAAATCCGGCTGATGGCGGCAGGGAATGTCCCGTCCTGCTAGCGCCGCTGGTTCGGATCCTGCTATCTCTTGCAGTAAGGTTGGCCTAGTTTCGGCCGTTTGCACTTATTTGGCGTGTTTCAGCCAGTCCGCAGGCCTGTTTCAGCCTTTTGAGCGCCCAATTCTCCGTTAGATGTCGGCTCTTCTCGCGGTTCTCCGTCAAGTTTCGCTGTTTCACTTCCACTACTGCCGGATGCAGAGTTAGACCTTGCTATCCAGGGTGGGTAATTCAGGTTGCTTGTGTCAGTTTTGCCAGTTTCACTGCTGGGAGTACCTTAGCCTCAGCTGCGCGTCTGCTCTACACTTGTGGTTTGCCGTAATCTCACACAGCTGTCACCAAAAGTTGTGGTATCCGCCGAGGATAAATGGCAGACACCGGAGTTCAATTAGATTACGGCAGTGTGAACAGACGTGGACACCTTACTATAGAGAAGCTACGCTTCTCTAGCATTCACTAGATAATAATCAACATCTATTTCAGTTGTCACTTTATTGAAG
Organism: Acartia tonsa; assembly: GCF_053477335.1. Lineage (NCBI taxonomy): Eukaryota > Metazoa > Arthropoda > Copepoda > Calanoida > Acartiidae > Acartia > Acartia tonsa. Next base: position 42,789,032 of record NC_137269.1, on the reverse strand, counting down.
GTCTAAAGAGTACTAAAGCTATATACAACAAACAATAATTACACAGATAGGAATAAATAATCATAACATAAAAGCATTATAATACATATACAATAGTCAGTTTGGGCAATAATGATCCCCCATCCCTGGAAAGGGTGGGGGGAATTAACAATGCAGCTTAACCATAATAAAGCTTGTCAGATTCAATCATTAATTTAAGGCATAGGGAGGGGGTCGGCAGACCCCTTCCCCAGGACTTGGGGGAGGGCCTGTGGCCCTTCCCCGAACCCCGGTCAGGGGTGCCATAGGCATGGCTCACGGTTGCCGAATACCACAATACATCCAGACATTTTAGTTTACAGCTTAAAGGTTGTCTGAAAGGGGGGGGGGGAATATGTCGAACCTCCAATTTTAATTTAAGTATTAAAAAGAAAGTTTTTTAAAAAATTGGAGCAAGGGTACAATTTTTTCATGAGTGATTTCTCATGAGAGGTTAAGGTACCCTTCCTCACAAAAACAATAAGCCTACTCTTATACTTATATGGAGCTTCACTGTAAAGGAGAACCATATCGGTTTCGCGGTAAGCAAGATCCTGAGCTACAGAAAGACAGAGAGAAAGGCTGTTATTTTCATATTAAAGAATAAATGCCCCTGGCATGTTGCCCCCATATCAATCTTACCCCCTGTCACTTCAATAAATTGAATGAAAGATAAAAAGTTAGTTCTTGTCAGTGATAAAGAGATGGAATAATAGATTTAAAATTAATCATTTTGGTAGTATTGGATTTGGGGTGCTAGAACAAATGCAACTTTTATTATTTTGGCTGATTTGTGTGACTTTGGGTTCTAGCGCGAGAATGCCGCTGAATAGGTACTAATTATCAGACAAAGCTTACTGAAAATTGAATTAATTGCCTATTGTTCTATGCCCAATGTCCCTGGTTCTTGTAAGATTATTGTCTGCAGAGTTCCTGGGAATTAGGAATACCTAACAACAAACAAAATAATTAGGAAAATTTAAATTGTAATAATTAAAAACCTAATTCAGACAATTTTGATAATAAGAAAATTGCCCAAAAAATTACATAATTATTTGCCATATTGGTACAGCATTTTTCGCATACTTATTTGTTTCGATTTGCATTTGATTTTTCATGCATTTTTAACTTTTTAAGTATGCCTCACTTCTGCCTGAGTAAGCAATAATTACTTTGAATCAAACATCATTTCAATAAATGTGTAAATATAGATGTATAATCCGGAGTACTACTTGCCTCAAGTGGTTGTGACCCTTTTTGTCAACTTGCAAATTGCCTTTTTGTCTTTTGCACTGACTTGGCTGTGTTTTTATTAGCTAATTTCAAAGACCCAATACAAAATCAGGACTGGATCCCCTCACTCTAAGCAGAGTTAAACATAGCTCATGCCACCTCCATTCTTTTACTGTAATATTACTTCAATTCAATTTGGCTTAGTGTTATCATTGCTGCAAAAAGATACATCTACGATTTATGCAACTGTGCTAAGAATAGGTAAAAGCAGCAGCCACATATAAGTTCAGGGCTAGTCAGCGGTGCGTCAGTCGCCTGTAAGCCTTAGGAAAATCAACCTTGGTTCATTAAGTTGAGTGTCCAAACGTTGAATCACTTATTGTAATCTACAGCAGGGGTAATTTAGTGTATCATCATTGGGGCATGTACATCAATTAATCGGCCACTGTCTTATCCCTTTAGATCCCTGATGATAATATGTGAGCTCCTGGTGAATTGAATTTCGTTTTAAGTACCAAAGCTTCTCTTTAATTAAGTTCGTCTGTTTGTTTACTGAAACAATATAAGAAAAATTTGCAATAATAAATCTTTATAATTAACATGCATCCAAAGTAATGAGATGATCTGTTTTAACTATCACATAAAGTAGTAAGGTTTTTTTGTCTTAAGCTTAAGAGTTCTACTGTTTAAGGAAGCTTCCCATAGGCCCTAGGATGGGTTTGGTCTATTTTATTTCTGAATTTCAATCTTGGGATGGTTTTAGACTATTTTTTTGCTTCCAAGTTACTTGAATAGAGAGCCCTTAGATGCTATGGGTGCTGCCGCTAATGTTTTTTTTTTTATAAAATAAAGGTATATTTAGAGAAATTTTATTCAAAATAAAGTTTTAATGTGTCATTTTATGTTACGTAAATAGTGTAATAAATATTTTGTATGAACAACAATAATGTGAACTTTATCGTATGGATTATTTAATAAATAATTTTGATACATTAAAAAAAACATACTGTTAATTATATAGTAATTATTCGCTAAAAAATGAATGTTTACATAAGTATAGAGGTATTACCCAGACAACTACTTGGATCGAGTGTTGGCTTTCTGCTCTTTTTTAGCGACTTGGCTATATCAATATTTTCTATGATATTGACTCAAATTCAAGGACACAGTTGAAAATCGGCACAGGTCCCCGCGATTTAAACTCAGCTCCCCTTATTCTCAGTTATCTTAAGGTATAGACAATCGGCTATAAGTTCATGTACACCTCCAATTGTGACAAAATCTCCACTCTTTTAGATCTACTTTATTGGTGGAAAACTTTGGATACTTCGAACCATAAAGATTGGTAATATACCCAAATTTAAGATCAACGAATGAGAGAACGCCAATAAAACTATGGATACCAGTTTCTTTAACAGTCTTATGTCCTCTTATGTCCCCTCCCTCCCAGGATTCACCTAACCCACATTTATTTTTTATATTAAATAAACTGATTGAGGGGGGGTATTCATTTATAGGCTAAAACCTGCATTGGACCAATACTAAACATCCTGAATATTATAATTCTGAATAAAGATACTAATGACTTTAGTTGGGAAAACAGATCTATAGTATAGATGTATAATATACAGACAACTTCCTCATTTCCTTTTTCAATTACCTTTTTCGTCTGCTTCTAAATTATTTTCTGCTACTTGGCTGTGTTAATACAAGCGACACCATTGGTTGATTTTTAATGACTCAAGAGAAAAGTTGCACAAGGTTGATACGATCGGGAGATACAGTTATTTAACCCTTTCTCCCGCTAGTGTTTTACTCTAATGTTTATAAAAATTGTATAAAATTCCGAAAATAAGAAAAATATGCAATAAATCATTAGTTATGAGGGGATGATAAAAAATATAACGACAAACACATCCCATAAAATGTTAACGGGTAATTTAAGATACAGCAAAATAATATTTTTTTTAAAGCAAAGCTTTTCTATAATTAAGGTCGGTCCGTCCGTACGTCCGATACGGATAGCTTTTTTCGTTAATTTAGGCATGCTAGAATTGTCCTATCAATTTCAAACTTTACATGGATAGTAGGTATGATTTAGAAAGCGTAGCAACTCTATAATCATTACAAGAATGTCCGTACGTCCATTTTAAACATGTTGATTTTTTTACTTTTTTAACAACAAATTTTTGTGTGATCTAATTATCCGATTGTTCTGATTTTTGGTATAGTGATTCATGGGACAATAATGTACAATATTATAAGCAAAGCAACTCTATAATCAAGTCCTAAAAATGTAAGTATGTCCATAAACATTATCCTGTATCAAGAAGTTTTTCAACAAATTTACTCACAATTTTGCTCTTACTCTTATTCATTTATATTTTCTGTTATTCTGTTCTGACACTATACAAGTGTAAATGTCCGTTTGTCCTACCGTTTCAGAGCTTCGCTTTTATGGATATTGTCATCCTGTTTCATTATAAAAATACGTAAATGTGATTGAGTATATAGCAATAACATTTCTATACAAACCTCCTCCAAAATATTTATAATACTTTCCTACACCTATGAGAAGCTTCCCTGTAAAGGAAAACCATATCATTTCAGCTATTTGCGAGATTCTTTGCAACACACGCGTGCGCTCAGACAGACAGACACATAGACATCCAGGGAGGGAGGGGACAGTGGACTGTTTATTACACTAGTACCCAAAGATTTACAGTAAAGTTGTCTTATTCGTTAACTCAACAACTTTGGGGACTTTTATTGAATTTTGATTGGTTGGATCATGTGAGTTGAGTATCCTAATTCTAAAGAAAGGGTAATTTTGTGTATAATCGATGGGGATTTATATTATCAGTTTATCGGCCATTGTCTTATCCCTTTTTATCCCTGGTAATTTACAGACGGACGAACAAAATGATTGTTAAACTAGATGCAAAACAGCCATTTAAATCATTTAAATTCTTGCAATATATCTATATCGTTTGCAGCAGCCGAGAATATCATGTTTCTGACAAACGGACGTACGGACGTTTTTAATTGTAAGGTAGCTTGGACACGTATACAAGCAAGGGGAGAGAATGAAAGAGGGTAAAATACCAAAATCATGATCTTTTAACTTTTCCCCTCTAAAATTAACAGGGATTCAGGGACTGGACAATGACGGTTAAATGATATATTATTATTATCTATTACCTGATTGGGGCGGGATTGGAACCCAAGACAGACAACCAACCCTTTGATTGCATGAACTTTGTCTGAGAAGTCCTAACTGTGCATGTTAATGAGTTGCGCCTGTTTGTGTATGAAGACATTCCCTTACTCTATTCATGTCGCGCACATAACATAGTGACATTAGGAGCCTTTTTAACGTCTTTAGTTATGACGCGGTGTCGGCCCGAGATTCGAGCCTATCACCACCTCGACAACGAGTGAATACGCTACGTGTTGAGCCACACTCGCGGTTTTAAAATGATATACCATACTCATAACTGAAAATATTTTAAAGAATGGATATTATACATATTCAAGACTGGAAGAAAAATCAATTTGTTGTCCTTTTAACTTTCCCTGACTTCCTGAGAATTCAACTTTGTAAACAACATGATTCCAACAATTTTTCATTCTACAGCTTTCCTGCTAAAAACCCTCATCTGCCAGGGATAAGGGGATACGACAATGTTTGATAAATTAATCTCCCCCCCCCCCCTACATTTATTGTGATTATCTGGCTGTTTTTGTTTAATTCTATACTAGATGCTTCTAAGGGTACTTGAGGCAGAGGGCAGGGGGAGGGGTGTGTATTTTCTTGGGAAGATTTATCTTTATACAAAATAATTACAAACCTGGACTTATAAGAAGCTTCATTGCCAAAGAAAGTGAGTCCAGCAGTTAGCGAGATCATTCAGTGCACACAGACAGACATCCTGTTTCTTTTATATAAGGATAATAATTCATGGAAGAAAAGGGCAAAGATTAACTGTAACAATCCCTCTGTCCCTGACCAACCCTCCTTTCCCCGAAATCCGTCAACCCCACTTAAAAGTCAAATACCATTCTCGCAGAAAGGACCTCCCTTAAATTCTGAGAGTATGGGGTGGGGTGGAGGGGAGGGCTTAAGCATGGAAAAATGGATCTTGATATGTGTTTAAAAATGAAACACAGATTGATTTAACCTAATTTATAGAAGCTACGATTGATAAATTTGAACTGAACATGTAGAAATCACATTAATAAGTCCTTATCCTTTTGTTGGGTGGGGGGGGGGGTTATAATCCCCAAAAAGAATAAAACAGAGACTACCTTCCATAAAACATTGAAGGAGAGGAGGGGTGAGGTCAATAGCACAAAACAATTTAACGCCAATGTCTATCCATTAATCCCTGACTTAAAAGGGATGAAGCTCTTAACATTCTTCATAAATCTTTTTTTCACGATTTATAATCTTCAATATCCATAAAATTGCCAGTTATGTACCCCCCCCCCCCCCATGGTCCCCCTGAAACAACTTTTTAAAGATTTAGCAATCTCTGCTACCCTGTCTGCAATAACAAGCGAAATCATTAGTTAAGACCTACAGACAAACCTTGTTCAATGAAAGGATTGAATGTAGTGCCTCTGGATGCGGGTTGCAAGGGGTGTCACTCCCTTAAGGCTTACACGCCCCTCACAAAATGAAGTATAGTAGTAAAACAAGGATGACAACATCCATATAAGCGAAGCTCTGAAACGGTAAGACAAACGTACATTAACACATGTAGAGTGTCAGAATTGAATAAGCAGAATATAAATGTATAAGTTTACACAAAATTGCAAGTAAATTTGTTGCAAAACTGTGCGTAAATACAGGAGACTGTTTATGGACATACTTACATTTTTAAGACTTGATTACAGGTAATGCTTCGCTTATAACATTGTACTATGTAGTTCTAAGAAACAGTATTCCAAAAATTAGATGAACAGAATATCATACTAATAAAATTGTTGTACAAAAGCTGGAAATTAGCATTTTTAAATGGACATACAGACTTTCTGGTAACGATTATGTGATTGCTTTGCTTTCTGTTTCTAAGGACACAAGGATGGGTGAACCAACCAAAATTCTAGAGAAAAAAATTATTAAAAGTAACCCGCATGGATAAAAAAAAGGTTTAAAAGAAAGGAAAAAATGCTAGGAGGTGTGAGTGAGTGGTTCATTGTGCGATAAGAGGAATTTTACCTATTTTGTCGGTTGTAAAAGTTTAGATCTTTTCCAATATAATAATCTATTATATTTAGGAAGTTAAATTATTTCAAGCCGTCCTCACCTGTAGAAAATCAAACCAGGTTTTTTTCAGTTTCAATTGCAACAACTCGGCTGCCGATTCTGCTTAAATCTACTCAAAAACGGTTGCTTACTAGCCTAAAACCATCCCAGGACCTCTGCTAAGCACCCCTTAAAAGGAGAACTGATCTCAAGCTTCATACAAATAAATCCTTACTTCATTAAATAATACTAAATTAAATAATTATACACATCCCCAATGATGATAAACAAAATTAAACCTTCTCTAGCGAGAAAGAAAACTATGGATACCAGAATTATTTACAGTCCGATGTCACCTCCCTTCCTGAATAAAATAGAGGTTATAAGTTTTTTTGTCTGTAGCCTTAAGTTTTTATAATGGAGAAACATATCGGTTTAGCGGTTAGCGAGATCGTTCGGCACAAACAAACAGACAGAAAGCACTATGTTACTTATTATAAGGATAACAGTAGAATATTATATAGTAAAAGAGTAGATAATATGGTGAGAGTTTTGTAAATAATACAGATTTAGTAAATAGACCAAACATATAGAGTTGGTGTGCCTAAGGACGTCTAAGCTTTTTCTTCAGGGTGGGTGATATTTACTTCCCTCTCCCTATGACGTCTATGGCTGTGTTTTTTTGAAATCTACAAATAACTACATTCCATAATTACAGAGTAGCTGCGCTACTTTTAAAAAATTGGGACCAATAAATAATGTGGAGTAAAATTAAAATGTCATTAATTTTGATGTAAACTGTTTGCGCACTGAGGAATGCGGGTCCCAGCAGGGATATAGGAATATATTAACGTTTTATTATTCGTTGGCTTAACAACTAGTATTACACATTAATTGGTTGGTTCATTAAGTGTACAAACGTTTCAACCACTAATTGTAATCTTCAAAGGGTTAATTTGTGTATCATTATTGGGGATGCATATAAATTAATCGGCCATCAGGGGGGGGGGTGGCTTGCTAGAAACTTTTAGAAAAAGGACCAGATAATAAAACATGACAGACGGACAAACAGACATATACGACACATTGACATGTAGCTTCGCTACTTAAACGGGAGGAAGGAGAAAATTTTGTTTTTTGAATTTGCAAGCCTTTGCAAATATATGAAAAAATGCAATTTTCCAGGCATTTAGGGATACATTAATTAAATTTTCATTTAACGCTTTTATTTTTTTAAAATTTTTCTAAAGAAATTATTTTCTTGAAGATGCCAATTTTTCGAAGCTAGGGTCGAAGCCAGTAGTCTAAATATTAGATTTTTTTAAGACCTTAAGATAAATGTCATACTAGAGACGTTAGAAATGTTAGCAACACCTCCATTTTAATACCCGGCTTTGTCCATAAACAGGCACAACTCATTTCCATGCACAGTTAAGACTTCCAAACAAAGGCTATACAATCAAAAGGTTAGTTGTCTGTTGGTGGATGGATGAGGGGGGGGGGGCGGGTCCACTCGTCAGTTTGGAATATTGCGAATTATTGTTAAGATTTTTGTGGAAATTCAAACAACAAATATTTTACTACATTAAATTTGATTGTGAAAATTATGATGCATGTATTTAAAAACAAGTACAAATTAGCTTCAAAGACAGACAGACAGACTTTCTAGTTATTAAGTAGCTACGTTAAAAATATCATAATGATAAAAATTGCTTCATTCTTTTTTTTGGACTAGAGTTTGAAAAAAATGATTTATTTGAAAAATGAGAACAAAATACTCAATAAATCAAACAATGAATTCTAATCAAGGATCTAAAGGAATAAGACAATGTCAGATAACTTTAAGTACATCTCCAATGATGATTCACAAAATTACACCTTCTGTATATTACAATTAGTGGTTGAAACGATTGGATACTCAACTTCATGAACTAACCCATCGAAATTCATTAAAAGACCCCAAGGTTAAGACTTTGGGGACAAAACAGAGGGATAGGTTAATGGGTGATAAATTATTCTTCCCTAAATAACCATATGTGAAACTTTAGTATCTAGCACATATTGGAAGGCAGATGAAAAAAGTCGATGATTATTTAAATGCCATTAACCTCTCCCTCCCTGTAAAGTACTAGAAATTGTTACAAATCGAAAATAAATTATAGGACTATTTTCGCAAAAAAAAGTTTTAGAAGTAGCAGAGCTACTCTACAACTTTACTGTGTCTTTTTGTCTACTTTGTGTCTTACAGTTTATGTAAATCCTTATAATGAAGTAACAGGATGTTTGTTTGTTTGTATTGAAGGATCTCGCTAACCGCTGAACCGATATAATTTTCCTTTACAGAGTAGATTCTCATAGGTCCTGGAAAGGTTTATAGCTATTTTGGAGGAGGGTACCACAACCGTTCCAAGAGAAATTGCAAAAAAATATTTTTTATTTGGTAAATAGCTGATTTTAACATAGATTGACAAAAACAATTCTACGTGTCCCTAGAGGCCTCTAGGGGCGTAGCCGCTAGTGTTATATGTAATACTTGGTCGCCCTGCAGGGTCTATACCACCACTGGTATAGGCCCCGCAGGATATGACCCTTGCAGGGGTTAGGTAAATTAACCCCATTCCCCTTATCTTAGATTCATCATAACAAGGATGACAACATTCATAAAAGCGAATCTCTGAAACAGCAAGACAAACGAACATTAACGAACCGTTACGGACAGACGGACCAACCCTAATTATAGAAAAGCCTTGCTTTTTAAAAATACTAGAGTTGGCTCGATATAACTATCTCCCTGTTGGCTAGTTTTCTATATGCATATATATTTCTCAATAAATCTATTTTCCTCACCCGGCATCACTATTTAAACGGAAGTAAATATTTAATAATTTAAATGATCCTAAAAAGATCTTTTAAATTATATTTTTTTCTTTACATTACCATCACCAAAGGGTTTATTATATGATTACAATTTTAGTTCAATATTTGAACACACAAAGTGTCGCCACAATCGAATTCTTTTAAAACAGAGTTTTCTTAAATTTATTATATCATAAATTTAAATTTTCTTTTTTATGATTAGAAATTAAATACTTCATTATAATGTAAATAGCAACATGAAATGAAAAAAATTAATTTGTTTTTAATAAAGTAAAATAATGGGTCTTATCGTTCTGGGCAATGAGAGTTTATTATGGATTATTGGAGCACTATGAGTTTTCAACGAATAGTCCTTGGAAAACTTGAGCTCGTTTATAGACATTTATTTCCTATATAGATCTGACATGGATCTTGAAGCAATTAAGCAGGCCGTTTTGTACAGGTTAAAAATTGGAAGATTTCATTAAATAAAAGTTATCGCAAATATACTTAGTAAATGAGTAGGAATAATATCAGTGTTCACAGTGCAGTATGAATTTACAAAAAAAACTTAAAGTGAAGCTTTTCTATAATTACAGTTGGTCCGTCCGTCTGTCCGTACGTCATGGACATTTAGCTGTTTTCGTTAATTTAAACAGGTTAGAATTGTTATATCGATTCCAAACTTTGCATGATGATTCCTGTAGTAGTTAGATACAATTTAGAAAGCGTAGCATGTTGACTTTTAACTTTTTGACAGCTAATTTTAATGTGATAAAATTATCCGGTTGATCTGATTTTTGAAATACTAATTTCTAAACAACAAAGTACAATGTTACAAGCGAAGCAACTCTATAATCAAGTCCTAAAAATTTAAGCAGTTTTTCAACAAATTTACTTATAATTTTGTTTCGACTTTTATACATTTAAAATCTGATTATTCAGTTCTGACACTCTACAAGCGTTAATGTTCGTTTGTCCTACTGTTTCCGTTTATGCATGTTGTCATACTCATCCATAACAGCCTCCTCTAATGAAATCAAGACTTTTGAAAACCTCACCAAAAACGACTAATTAGCAATGAAACTCATGGATCTAAAGGGATAAGATAATGGCCGACAAATTAATAAACATTTTCAATAATAAATGACAAATTATATCTTTTTTAGATTAAAATGATTGGTTAAGCAGTTTGGACACTACAATCCAATTAAACTCAATAAAAGTCACCAATGTCAACGAATAAAAAAACTATTATAAAACTTTGGGGACAAGTCTAATAAACATCTCAATGTCCCTTTCCCTACCTGTGATTACCCACAAAGTGCCTTTCAAGAAGTAAAAATTCCTCCCTCCTGATTTTTTAAATAAAATAAAAATAAGGAGGGGTATCTTTTTCCTTTCATGGAACTTTTGCTCTTCATGGAACAAGTTTTCTTAATTATTAAGAAAAGTGTCATAACCAAAGACTATAAAAAGCAGTACTAAAAGCTCGGCCCAAACAGTCATAATTCGTTGAATGAACAATTATGACTCCCAGAAAAAAGTCTTTCAATCAAAGGGTTGGTTGTCAGCAAAAGTACCTTAGGACCTACTTTAAAGGTATGACTCTATTTGGTTATCAATTATCCCCTTGGGTATAAAAAAATGTTAAAATGTCTTTATTTAGTTGGGGTAAGACGAGCAGGACTCCGAATGGATATAGATTATGCGTGGATATTATGACAGGGGAAAATTTGGGGTAATTACCTAACCCAATATAACCTAACCTAACTTAACCCTATCAAAAGCAATTTTAAAAATACGACGAATCGCCCCTTAAGTGGCGTTACCACGAAAGTGAATATTCCCAAAAATTGTCGTCAATTTATGTTGCTAACATGGAACTCATCCAGTAGAAGGGAGAGCTAGGATGGGGTAAAGGAGGGTGGATTGGAGGTATCGTTAATTTAGCCCACTGCCAGTTTCACTTTCTTAGGTATCATGAAAATCTTGAGCAACATCCAAGTAATAACATATCCATTGTGCTCCGTTTAATTATGTCTTATCCGCTGGCGAACATGGAAAAGTAATTGAATTACCATAAATTAAACCATCCAGAAATTTTGTTTGGTTCACCCGCCAAGGATGCTGGGATGGACATTTTTACAAAGAAAAGTTGTAAATTTTAAAGGCCATTGTCCTCTCCATACCTGCTTTTAAGCAGGGAGGGTGGGGACATTTGGTTCTTTTTATAATAACGTTTTCTTATCGTTGGCCTAGTAACTTTGGGAACTTTTATTTAATTTTCACTGGTTGGTTCATAAAGTTTAGGGTCCAAAAGTATCAACCACTACTTGATAAACGACAGAAAAGGTAATTTTTTGTAACACAATTCGGGATCTACATTAATTTATCGGTCATTGTCTTATCCCTTTAGATCCCTGGGTATTGTATTAAGCCTCATGTAATTCTGGCGCTTGGCTTCTTTTAACGAGGAGTTAGCTTTTCATCAACTCATTATAGCTGCGCCACTAGAGAATCACAAATGCACTTAAGTTTTGTAGCTGTCTATATTGCCCTAGGAAAATGGGGATAGGTGTCACTGCTTTTGGCCTACTTATTCTATTGACGCCAGAAAATTCCCTATATCCCATCTCTTTTCAAGGGGGTTTCTTTCCCCCTTCCCTTTCTTTTTTCTCTCTACTATGGCGTCAATAGAATAGGTAGGCCAAAAGCTGTGACATCTATCCCCATTTTCCAAGAGCAATAAAGACAGCTACAAAACTTAAGTGCATTTGTGAATCTCTAGTGGCGCCCCCTTCTGGAGATTACAAGTAGTTTAGACCGTTTGGCCACTCAACCTATTGAACCAATCAATCAAAATTTAATATATTCCCCAAAGTTGTTAAACAAACGAATAAGAAAACGTTATTATAGGAATTTTGGGACTAGTGTATTAAACAGCCCTCTCTCTCTGAAAGTTACTCTATAATTTACAATGTCTGTCCGTCCGTCCTATTTGTTTCTTTTGGGTTAATTAATAGACACACTATTATTACCTTTACTACCTTTATTGGTTTAATGTGATTTTATGAAAGCTCTGACTTGATTATTTTCAACGAAAAATCTGGTTTCTACCTATACATTTCTCATTTCTATAAACCCCTTTTTAAACCATCCCCCAATTTGAACAAAAATATACATTCTTATTTAAAGTTGTTATTAAACCAAAGTCCGCAAAAATTTTTGAAAATAGCACAGTGTCAAATATCTGCAATGTGTTGGACCATTTTTAAATTAGTATTAAATAAAGGACACCAAACGCAGGGGAAGGGGACTTTGAGCTGTTTATTACCCTAGTCCCTAAAGTTTAATAATAATAACGTTTTCTTATTCGTTGGCTGACTACTTTGAGGACTTTAATCGAATTTTGATTGGTTGGGTCATTGTGATTGTATGCACTAACGTTTCAACCATTAATGAATAAAGTTTTGTGTATTATCATTGGAGATGTAAATAAATTTATCGGCTATTGTCTTATCCCTTTAGTTCCCTGTATCGAACGACATTGAGCCATGAGAGAGTTTTATTGGTGTCTGTTTAGATCTTACTTACAGCTGAATTGAATGCTTTTTCCATTATAAGCTTTATTTAGGTTATGTGATGGTTTTCAGCCATTTTTCTCCATAAAATTCATTTATATTAGGAAGTAGTGAGGAAGGGAGGGGACATCAGACTCCAAATAACACTGGTACCCAAAGTTTTTTAATCTTGTTATCTTGTTCGTTGGCACAAAAACTTGAAGCTCAATCTGTCCCACTTTTGAGCAAGACGATTTCCTTTTCTCCCATCACTTTTGAAGAGATTTTCTTCCCCCCCTTCCCTTTTTCTTTTCCCTTTATATGACGTCATATAGGAATCATCTTGCTCAAAAGTGGGACAGATTGGGCTTCGTCACTTTGGGAACTATTATCAATTATGATTGGTTGGTTACAAACTAGCATATCCAAACTTTCAAACAATACTTTTAATCTACAGAAGGGAAGATTTTGTTTATCATTATTCGGGATTTTTATCAATTTATCGCCCACTGTCCTATCCCGTAGAATACCTGGGACAGAAAAAAAAAATATTTCGAGGAAACACTTTCACACCTACATATCTGAAGGACTTGAAAATTGTGAAATTTAGTCAAATAAATCCATTCTAATCTTGATATATTTTATCATTCTTAAAGCCTCTTATGGGGGGGAGTGTGCTGTCTTTTACGCTAAAAATATTGGTTCAGATTAGAGCAAAAAAATAGAGGGAGAAAGGGTTAAATAACTCCCCATCACAATGTCCTTGTGCCGACTCTTAATTGGTTTCAATGGGAATTTTAACACAGCCAAGTAGCAGACAACAATTTAATAGGAGACGAAATAGGTCATTGAAAAAGGGAGGGAGGTAGTTTATAGAACTATTGAATACAGTAGCACAACTACTTTATAATAAAGATCTCACAAGTCACTGTGGCATTTTTTTGGAATCGCTAGAAAGTGTCATGTGTGACGTCATAAAAAACGTCTAAAAAGGGGGGATGAGAGGAGAAGTGGGAAAGCAAACCCCTCAAAAGGAGATAGATTGAGACGTATTTTTATGACATCACACATGACACTTTCCAGGCGTTTTGCTAAAATAATAATTCTTTCTGTAGACTCTTCTCCCCCCCTTTTTCAACCTATAAATGTATAAGGTTTTTTTTGTTGCAACTTGGTTTTGTTAATATTTTCGATGCTATTGGCATAAATTCAAAGACCCAGTTGAAAGTCAGCACAGGGTCCACGGAGTGGGGAAATACAGTTATTTAACCCCTTCCCTCTTTATTGTTTTACTTTAATATCTAACCCCCCATCAAAAAAAAAACTACATAACAAATTTCGTTGTTTTCATATAATAAGTTAGAAACTAAAATTTTTGCGGCAGTGTTAGGACACCCTCTTATAAAGCTCTTACTAATCTCTTACGTTCCTCTTAGCATCAGGAATTAGGGATAGGTCAATAGTCCATTAAAATGGATAAATTTTCAGATTTTCAAGTTCTCCAATAGAGTGAAACTTGCAGCGGGCTAAACTAGGTAGACAATTTAAGGGTTTATGTCGATTATATGGCTTTGATAAAAAGTGGTCATATCATATCGACAGTGTAATCCTTATATAAAAATAACAAGATGTCTGTATGTATATACAGCCAACTACCTCTCTTCCTTTTTCAAAGACCTCTTTCGTCTGCTTCTAAATAATTTTCTGCTACTTGGCTGTGTTAATATAAGCGACACCATTGGTTGATTTTACTCTAATGTATGTATATACGGAAGGATCTTGCTAAACGCTAAACTGTTATGGTTTTTACAGTGTAGCTTCTTATAAGTCCTGGTTTTTAACTAGTTTGGCGGAGGGTACAAAAACCCCCCCAAGAAAAAAAATTACTCACCCCAATTTTTTAGCTCTCTTTTATTAATAATGGGTAGGGGGTCAACTACTCTCCCCCCCCCCCCCACACATCCTCAAATGCCCCTTTGGGCGTAGCTGCTAGTATAAATAGATTTTTTTTCGATTGATGTATCGCTATGTCCGTGAGGTATTGTGCTCAGTGGGTATTAATGTAACTCAATCTAGCATATATACATTAAGATTCAGGCTGCAAGGGACAATCATATTCCAAATTAAATTGTGCAGATTTAAAAGGGGTAGTTGCACGAAATGCATTTGAATATGAATTTAGTGAACCGCATATTTTTTTTCCTGGTGAATGGTTTAAACTACATCTATAGAGCATAGAGCATCTAAACAGCATGACGACTTATTTATTTTATGTCTAATTTTTGTTATTTATAGTAATACAAAATTATATATGTTTGATGTTATATTTGTAATTTATGCTTGAAATAATTTTTCTGAAATGCACTTCATGCAACTATCTCTTTTTAATCCTTAATGAATAGCAAGTCGTTCCCCTACTTATGATACAAACCATTAAAGATTTAATTTAATTTAAGTCCCCAAAGTTTTTATGCAATTGATTAGAGATCGTTTTGAAAATCTTTTGGTCCATTTTCTCCTCCTACCCTGGATAAATCTACACTTCTTTCTTTCTCAATGTATGTAAGCAACCAAAGACATAATTTTGCATGTGAATATTTGGGGGGAAAGTTCATTTTTAATGTTCATTGTTCAAAAGAGAAAGGGGACATTGGACTGTAAATTGGTACCCAAAAACTTTGGGTACCCTTGTTGAATATCAATTGGTTTCCAATA
Organism: Acartia tonsa; assembly: GCF_053477335.1. Lineage (NCBI taxonomy): Eukaryota > Metazoa > Arthropoda > Copepoda > Calanoida > Acartiidae > Acartia > Acartia tonsa. The sequence goes on along the minus strand of NC_137269.1, from coordinate 42,773,396 downwards.
TATTTGTGTGCAAACTTTTCACCCAATAATTTCAATATATAAGGGGTAGTTTTGTAAACATCATTGGGGATGTATGTATATCAATTTATCGTCCATTGTCTTATCCCTTAAGATTCTTGTGTAAGGGATAAGACCAAGTCGATTAATTGAGCCACATACTCAATGATAATAAATAATAATACCCCTTCCGTCGATTAAATTATTGGTTGAAAAATTTGGACATTACTTGTTTGGAAAAAACATTTAGAATTTAAAAAGTGCCCAAAGTTTTAGTCAAAGCAGGTATAAAACTTTGGGTACCATTCTAATTTACAGTCCGCGGTCCCCTAAATCCCTGACTAACTTAACCCATCAACCCACAGAAAGATCCTAAAGAATTTTTGATTAACAAAAACGATTATATACAATTGCAATGGAGCGAAAATTAAAAGTAAATATTCCTTTAAAAAAGTAACATGTGTCTGTCTGTACCGAAGGATCGTGACAACCATGAAACCGATATGGTTCTCCTTTACAGTGTAGCTTATCATGTGTCCTAGGAAGGTTTATAACTATTTTGGGAAAGGGTTCCACTAACTTTCCAAGATAAATCAACCTTTTCCCCCCCCCCAAAAAAAAAAAGTTACTAAATTAAAAGGGTGGGCGCTTGACTCCCCTCTTCTTCAAGTGCCCTCAGTAGATTTTTAAATAAGAAAATTATGTGATTTCAAAAATCCTAGTTATATTTGGTGTATAAATATTTTGTTTGGTCAGGTCTCTTTTGATTAAATACTAATTGCAATGGTGGTCATTCACTTTCGCAAAAAAAAAATAGGTTTTTTTAGCAATATTTTTACAATAAATCAATGAATATAGATTTATAATCAGACAACTACCTGGATCCCAACTTTTTCGTATGCTAGCAAATTGCTTTCAGTTCTTTTGTAGCGAGTTTGCTCTGTTTATATTCCCAACATTATTGGTTGATTTTCAAAGACCCAATTGAAAGTCGGCACATGGTCCTCGGAAAGGGGACATATAATTAATTAACCCCTTCCCCCTCTAGGGCCCCTTGAGGCTAGGTTAGAGTTGTAAACAGGAAAGCTTTGTATGGGGGATATTTTTTTCACAGGGGCAATTTCTTGGGATGTTGGTGGTACCCACTCCCGAAATAGTTATAAACCATCCCATGACCTAGAAGAAGCTATCCTAATAAGAACCATATCGGTACTGTTACTTTATCATAAGGCCTCTAGTGCCACTTTAGATGTTCGTTTTTTATTTAAAATATCTAATTCTAGAAATAATTTGTCTATGTTGCATTCAAGTCTCAAAATTTTCGATTTTTTTTTGTGATTTATCTTGGGAAGGAGGTGGTACCCTCACTAAAAAAATAGTTATAAACCTCTCCGGGACCTATGAGAAGCTACATTGTAAATGAGAACCATTTCGGTCTAGCGGTTACTTTTATATAAAAATAAGTAACATATTAGGTCTGCGTAAATGATAAGACACCCAAAATTGAAAGCCAAATGTTTATCCAACCTTATTTGATCTGCGTAAGTCATTGCACATCCTAATAAGAAACCCAAATGTTTATCCAACCTTATTTGCTTCTTTTCAAAATAATTCCCTCAGCAGGAAAGGAATAGGACAATGAAAATTAATTTAATCCTTTACTTTGATATTTTGTATATCAAAACTGATTAATAACCATTAGAATGAAATTGTGTATCGTATTTTACACAATTTTCCGCGAATAATAAAATTTTAATCATAAAACTAAAATCTTTTGTTGGTCCAGGCCTTCGGGTCCAACAAAACTTTTACTTTTTACTCCCTTCAGAAAGCTGTCCACAATACGATACAACAAATAACTTCATAACCTTTTACTTTTCCTTAATATTGAACAGCTACCGAAGGCAGAACTTGGCCCAGAGCATGCGTTTTGCCTGTTTATGAGCCAAGGCATTCCTCCTACTCTTACTATTTATGTCTTGCACCTGACATAGCAGCAGTAGGAACCATTTCTAACGTCTTTAGTTATGACGCTGTATCGGCCCGAGATTCGAACCTATCACCCTCCCGACGACGTGTTGAGCCATGGTCTTGGTTAGGAAATCATTTATAGTCCATTGTCCAATCCCTTTATCTCTGACTAAACTGGGTTAAAATGGATTATCGATATATTATCACTTGGATGATGCACCAGATTTTCATGTATTCTGATAAAGAGATGATCACAGCTGGCTAAAATGATGATACCCCCCACCTCCATCCACCCCCTTTATCCTATCCCATCCCTACCCTACTGGATGAACGAACTGAACAATAAATGAGGTCTATATTTGCAATTTTCCCCTGACAATATATCCACATGTATCCTAAATCCATTTATAGGATGAATAATAAATAAAGATTTGGTCAGGTTGTGTTTATTCTAATCTCAGGAATATAAAGAGATAAGACAATAGCCGATAAATTACTGTACACCCGCAATGATGATACACAAAACTACCCTTTTTGTAGATTACAATTAGTGGTTGAAACGTAAAGACACTGAACTTAATAAATCAACTAATCAAAATTTATTGAAAGTCCCCAAAGTTGTAAGGCCAAGGAACAAGAAAACGTTAATACAAAACTTTGAGGACTAGTGTAAAGAAACCCTAATGTCCCCATCCTCCCTGCATTTTGGTTGTGTTTATTCTAATCTCAGGGATCTAAAGGGATAAGACAATGAAAGATAAATTGATATTCAGTTCCAATGAGGATAAACAAAATTACCTCTTATGTAGTTATTGGTTGAAACCTTGGACACCGCTAGTTTTGAACTAACCAATCATAATTCAGTAAAAGTTTTTGACTCAACAAATAAGACAACTGGGTTAACTTTGATTGGTTGGTTCATTAAGTTGAGTGTCTAAATGTTTTAACCATTAATTGTAACCTACAGAAGGGACCATTTTATGTATTATCATTTGGTATGTACATCAATTTATCGGCCATTGTCTTATCCCTCTAGATCCCTGGTAAGGTGCAGAGTTTGTGCGGTTCAAATGACATAACATTGTGTGGAAGTGGATATACACCTTCTCAGCTTAATCAACTAAGTATTTATTTTCCCTAAGTATTTATATAAGATTATATTTTTAAGGAAATAGATTTATTTCAGGGATCTAAAGGGATAAGACAATGGCCGATATATCAATGTACATTCCCAATGACGATAAACAAAATACTCCTGCTTTAGGTTAAAATTAGTGGTGTCAACAGTTAAACACGGAACTAAATGAAACAACCAATAATCAACTAAAGCCCTCAAAGTTGTTAAGCCAAAGAAGCAGAAAACGTTATTATAAAACAATAAAGGTACTAAGAAAGAGAGGTAATGTCTGATTGAGCCAATAGGAGAATCGCATCGGTACATACATTTAATTTCATTGGTTGAAATTGTGTACACATTTTGTTACGAACGCATGTTTTTTTTTCATTTTATACATAGATAAAAGTCAGCTGTAAACAGTATATTTTCTTAGTAGAAAGCTTTACGGAATCAGAAATAATTGCCCAAAAATTTCGTCTTAAATTTGAAAGCTTCAAACAGAGGTATTCTTATAATTTTTGTGAAAAATCCTCCGAATCGAAAAAAAAATTACAAAAATTAAATAAAATCTTAAAAGGTTCATCAACATATGATTTTGTTTAATTTTTGTAGATTTTTAATGTGCTTTTGGATGATTTTTCACAAAAAAAAATAAATTTGCCTCACTATCGAGTAGCGAGTCTATAATTTTTTAAGAATCCCCATCAGCTTGAGTCGAAAAAAACAATACTTTTGTCTGCTAGAAATGTTCTTTCTTAGATTTAACGAAAAAAGGGTTTAGAATATGCTTCTATTCTTATATTTCTATTTATAAAACTTTGAAGCCAAGTGTAAAGAAAAGCCCAGTGTCTCCTCTCTCACTGGATTTATTCAGATATAGGTTAATAGAGGATAAATTTATATTTAAATAATTTCTATTTCGTAGAATACTTTCTTTGGTAACTTATAGTTATTATCATCTATAAATCAAAGTAGAATGATGTCTGTCCGTCTGAAATTAAAATCTAAGTAACCACCGAACCGATTGGATTTTACTCTTCATGAAATTTAATATACCTATTGGTCCTGTGGTGGTTGTAAGCTATTTTCTTTGATTGGTTGCTTCAAACGCTTCAACCACTAATTTAAATCTACAGAAGGGGTACTTTTGTGTATCTTCATTGGGTATGTACTGTACATACATCCATTTATCGGGCTTTGTCTTATCCCTTTAAATCTTTGGGGTATTCCATTGCCTAACAGTTTTTAACAGTGACTTTACAAAACAAATTACAAGAATAACATCATCCAAAGATAGCAGAGAACAAGAACAACATCATCCAAAGATAGCAGAGAACAAGAACAAGAACAACATCATCCAAAGATAGCAGAGAACAAGAACAACATAATCCAAAGATAGCAGAGAACTAAATTATGATAGTTATTTATCGCATCGTAACAGCTTTAGGTGGATATAAAGTTGTAAAATTACAAGATAAAAACCAATTTTGCTAGCCCCGAGATGCCAGAGGCACGGGCTAACAAAACTGGTTTTAATATTATGATGGACAAAATACGAAACTATACAAGATTTTTCAGTATGTCTAAGAATCAGTTCTAATCCAGCGGATATTAATCGGTTTCGAAGCCATACTGGAAAGAATATTTCAACAGTTAGAGAGCAGATTTTCCGGGTTATGTAAAGGAAACGAAGTTGCGGGTTTCGTCATATTTTCACAGTAGCTTTTCTCCTATTAATAGCCTTGCGGGGAGCTCTAAACCTGCGGAGCCAATTGCCTAACCCCGTGGAGCAATCACCTAACCTAACCTAAAATAACCTTTCAAAAGTGTGAAAATACGACGAAACCTGCAACTTCGTTTCCTTCACTTAACCCTATTTTTAAAACAATTATAAAAAAGTCTATGTTTATTAGAACCTGAGTAAATCAGGTTTTCCAAATAGACGTACAGACAAATTGATAAAAAGAGTTACAAAGTAGCTTCGCTACTAAAAAAGGTATTTGTAACAGTAAATAATAAAAACTTTGATATGACAATGCACGTATGGTCCCTCAGATGTCAAAACTTTATTTTAGTGTTTGGCCAAAATGACTTAGCAATTGTATCTGTAAGTACGTCTAATAACACCCTATGCTATTTTTAAAATCCTAGAAAATTTTTTTTGCAAGAAAATTGCATAAATTCGCAACCTTTTTTAGAACCACTACATAACTCGAGTTTTAAAACTTTTTATATAAAATCCTTTTTACAAAAAATATCAATAATTACTTAAAATTAAACCTGAAAGAAAAAAAATCTCATTACACGTGTTAATTTGCATGTTTTAGGTCTTTTTTTGAGGAAAGTATAACTTCCACATTTTTCATTTTGACAATAATTATATTTTTTAACATTTCAAAGTAAAATATAATAAAACTTAAACGATTTTTCTTGTATTATCAGTTGAAAATTTCATCAAACATGCAATTTAAGTGATGAAAATTTAATAAAATCATTTTTTGAATGTTTAGAATTACCAATTTTCTACATTTAAAACAAAATGTTAACAAAATTTAAAAACATTCTAATATAAAACTTTAAAAATCAATAACATTTTATAAAATGATGTTTTAAAAAATAAATCATTAAAAGGTATTAAAATGCATTTTAAGTTGCTTAAAATTAAAACGAGAATATCTTTTTACACTTTATTCTTTGTAATAGAGATTAATCGTCATTTGCTGAAAATGAAACATTTAATAAACTAATTGAATCTTTTTGTGACCATATTTAGAATTTTTAATTTTTACACTAAGGTGTTTTTAATAAAAATCTTTGTTAATTTCTGTTTTACGACAAAAAAAGAAAGGGACTTTTTTACTATTTCTAGGTTATCTTATGCAATTTAAACTATATAATATGAAATAAATTTTAATTGTCTTTCTTTTGAGCCACAAAACACTGTAAAATGTAACATATATGCAAAAATAACAATTTTTTTAATGAATATTATAATATCCTTACATGACATTGCGTCAGAGCTTATTCTTTAGATCATATGTTCATGAAAAGTAGTCATAAACTTGGAGGGTTGCGCTATTTATTAGAATATTAAATAAACTTGAATGGTAAAAATATTAGCATATCCTTTGTTAATTCAAATGCTTTAGGTATATTGTTCGGAAAGTTAGTTAAAAAAGAGAGAATTTGCTGTGTATACTGTTGAAAGACTTTCAAAAATGTGAATTACAAAGCAATCCTAAAAGATCGGGCCGTAGGCGAGTCTTAGTCGATTGGGGGGGGGGGGGGGGGGTGGTTAATGATCACCTTTTCCAACCAATATTCAATCAACTTCTATTTAACCCTTATCAGTCGGGCGCCTGCCCCCCTATTATCTCAGCTCCTATTCGATCAGGGCTCAAAAATTTTGTGCATGTCCCCTGTTTCATAATGAATTTCCGACTATAAGTGACTCAGATTTTCGTTATTGGTATACGAGGTAAAAAAAAGAACATTTTAAAAAAATTATTTAAATAAAACCCAACGTGTATTGGCAGTACAAACATCTTAATGCTAGCAGACATATGTTTATCAACATTTGCAGAAAGCTATTTCCACAAGAAAAATTATTCAGGTTTCTACCTCACAATTTTAAATATTTCTTTTTGATAAAATGTTTGACATATATCGTATAATCATTTACCAAAAAAAATATTTTGATAATTTAGATTTCAGAGAAGATTAATCCTTTCAAAAAACTAAGACGACATTTTACATCTTCTGTCATGACATTTTAGAAAAAATATAAAAAAAACAAAATTTAGTATGAAAACTATTTTCATCGATTTTTCTGAAGGTATTATCGTATTCTGTGGCTTTGTTATTATCATTTACTTATATTGAAAGTGCCAAACATTGTACCCTAACTTATTCATTTAATAAAAAACCAACCGTGAATGGCCGATAATTTGATTTACATTTCCAATGATGTTACACAAAATTTCGCGCTCTATACGTTACAATCATTGGTTGAAACGTTTGGACACTCAACTTAAAGACCAACCATTCAAAATCTTATATAAAAAAAAGTCCACAAAGTTGTTAAGCCACAAATAAGAAAACGTTATTATAAAACTTTGGGGACACTAGGGTAAAAAACAGCCCTGTGAGGAAATGAATGACATATCAAAACAGAAAACAAACAACCTCGAAGCTAAAACTCAGTCTATCTAAAAGTAAAATCCTGAGGGAAATGGATAAGTGTTCAATGTTGTTTTATTTTCCCTGTTTGTATTTATTCAATCTGCATTTTTATAAGCTTGGACGTCCAAGGATGGGGGTAGATGATATGTTTACACCCCTCAAACTTTAAAACCCCTTATTTACCCCCTCAAAATCGTTAAAGATTACATTTTATTACCACCGTCAAATTTTTAAAACCCCTAAATTTACCTCCTTAAAAGAGAAAGCTTGTAGGTCCCTGGTTATAAGGTAGGGAGAGGACATTGGGCTATTTATTACACTTGTCCCCAAAGTATTACAAAAACGTCTCTTATTCGTTGGCGTAACTGTGGTATCCGCCGAGGAGAAATGGCAGACACCGGAGTTCAATTAGATTACGGCAGTGTGACAGACGTGGACACCTTACTATAGAGAAGCTACGCTTCTCTAGCTTTCACTAGATAATGATCAACATCTATTTTCAGTTGTCACTTTATTGAAGGGTTAAGAGATACTGCAGTTATATACAACAAACAATAATTACATGGATAGGAATAAATAATCATAACATAAAAGCATAAATAATACATATACAATGGTCAGTTTGGGCAATAATGATTCCCCCATCCCTGGAAAGGGTGGGGGAGAATTAAGAATACAGTTAACCATAATAAACATGACAGATTCAAATCATTAATTCTAAGCGTAGGGAGGGGGTCACTAGACCCCTTCCCCAGGACTCGGGGGAGGGCCATTGACCCTCCACCGAACCCCAGATCAGGGGTGCCATAGACATGGCTCACGGTTGCCGAATACCACAACTCTCCCCTCGGAAGGCTGGGAGATGGTTTCCCTACCAGACTTCCGACAGTGGTTGAGGCCTTCGGCCCGCTCCTTAGGGCTAAAATATATACAAACGATAATGATTCAATGGAATCCTAGTGGTGAGTATCTTCTTAGGGTTGATGGGCTCCCAATGTGGGATAGAAGGCAGAGGCTGACTTGGGTTGGATCCGTTGGTCAGCGCCGGCAGGCATCAGGTTTGCTGGTGGCACAGTTGTTGCTGGAACGGTCAGCAGTGGGGCCTGCGGGTTGTTGTTGGCAGCGGCTGGGGCACTGGCTGCCAGATTGATTGTCTGAGCAGCGGCCTGTCCTCCTGAGGGGCCGCGGGGTCTGCCAGAGGGCGGTCCTGGCCTACCTGGGCGGTCATGCCCGCTGTCCGTTGATTTCATAGACACCATTTCCTCGGCTGCTTCCCTGCCGATGGGAATGGCATCCCAGTCCACTGAAAAGTCCCGGGACTTGGCATGGTTGAGCCTGGCTCTAGCCATCGCCTTCTTATACAAGGCTGGGTGGTACAGGAACACTTGTGATATCGCATTCAGGGCTGCCCGGACTCCTCCTTGTGCTGCTGCCAGAGAAATGATGGTTAGGTCCCCCAGCAGTTTGAGGATCAGCAACAGCAAGCACAGGATGGCGGCGCCATCTCCCCACTCGTGGATGGCTTGTCTAAATCCTGCCCAGACATCCAGGGCTGCCTCTCCTTCCTCCGCCAGTCGGTCAATGTTGTAGGACACTATCCCATGGTCTCCTGTGGCCGAACAGCTGCCTTGCTGAACGCAGGAGCCATAGGATAGGCCGGTCAGCATGGCACTCTTGTATGCTGGGAACGCCAGCAGTTGTTGCCAGTCGTTCAACTCAGCCTGCGAATACAAACCACCTGAACTGAAGTCATCTAAGGGGTCTGTCAACAACTGCTTAGGCGTATCCAGCGGGGGTGGCCTCTTCTTGGGAGCAGGGGTTAACTCTATCCAGCCTTCCTCCGCGTGCACAGTCAGGGGGTAGGTGGAGGAACAGGGAATCTTGGTGGCGTGCTCACTGTATACCCGCGTCACAGCGTCTACAAAACCTGGCACTTTGTCCCAACACTCCTTGTGTTCGCGGACAACATACTTGTGCCTTTGGCAGGTCAGCTGCAGCAGGATGTCTCCCCTCAGTACCGAGAACGTGCTCCCCTGGACACGCACCGGGTGGGCCGGATCTAGTTGCTGGAGCTTCCAGCAGTTGGCCGCTACTTCTTCTGCTGCAGTGCTTCTCATGCGTGTTTCCAGGGTAAATCCAATATAACCTGCATGGATCTGTGCTTGAAGGGGAACGTCAACATCCCTGGCCGACACTCGGGGCAGCGCAGCCGCGGCTGGGTCAGCTGCCACGAACAACGCTGGATGGTTGGTGGCATGGGCCTCGAAGTCGCAGTTCACAATTGAGGTGGGGTTGGTCATGTTGATGAAAAACTGGGCCTGATGGTCAACCAGATATGCATCCCTCACCAGGCTGGGCTGGAGGCTGCGGATCAGCCTCAAGGGGCAATCTCTTCCCAGGTGGTCCCACACGTAGGTTGCTTCCCCAGTGATACAGGACAGCTCAGAATGGGGACAATCGAGGGTCAGGTGGTCAGACTGGGACTCCACCCGTCCATCCTCCACCACATAGGTCTCCTCCTTGACCAGCAGCCGCCGCTCCTGGAGCACTAATTCATTGCGGTAGAGCTGGCCCTCAAAGTGGACGTCCTCCCCCTCGCAACCCACCCCCTCGGGGCTGTTGACGAGGGCGCCCACCATATCAATGGTGAAGAACAGGGGGTGGTTCAGCTGGAACGTCAGTGGCTGGGTCTTGCCTGGCAACGTGTATACTCGGTTCCTGGCCAGGTCTCGGCACGCTTCTGGGTCTATCTTGGTTGGCCTCATGAGGGTGGGGACCGAGGTCACCTTGAGGTGACCCCATACCCCACACCTGAATGTCCACTGGGACACGGTGAGCTGACAGCTGAACCCAGTGGTTTCCCTCACCTTGACTTGCTGCAGGACGTGGATGTCATGGCCCAGGGGCACCTCCTGGTGTAGGGGCTCCGTGTCACACATCTTTTCTTTATTGTAAGACGTGACATGGGTGGGGTTGGCACAGTCCCACCCCACCAGGACGTAGCTGGTTGTAGGCCACACGGCTGCCAGCAGGAGGCCCCACAGGACCATCCACCAATGGGAGAGGCTTCCAGGTAACCATCTTCCTCGTGCACGCGGCTGGGGATCTCCGGCTCTGGTCACGGCTGCTTCTTGGGGCTGGACACGGCTGGGCTGCTCCTGGCTAGACACAAATTTCCATTGAGCGTTATCTGTATGCGGCCGAGGCACCCCGATACCCTCCCCAATGACAGACTGGCAAGCGACTGGCACTTGCCTGGGTGTCGGCTCCCCTAGCCCTAAATGCTCCCTTCCCTGGTCCAAGGCATGCCCAGTGGCATGGGGCTGAAGTGCATGTGGCACAGGCTCGCCCTTACTCAATGCCCTCCCCTGCCCTAGGAACTCAGGTGCATGTGGCACAGGCAAGTCCTTATTTTCCCAATTTTCAATCTCCCCAGCCTCAAGTGCAGGGGGCACAGGCAAGGCTGGGTGTTTACAAGGTTTTGGATTCAATACATTTAACAAATTCAACTTATCCTGATGGTGAGCCGCTGGGTTCCCTTGGCTGGTAGAGGGCTCTGGATGGCATGTAGCTGGACTCTCCCTGCAGGCTGGTGGCGCTGGCTGGCATGTAGCTGGGCTCTCCCTGCAGGCTGGTGGCGCTGGCTGGCTGGGGGTGACGGGTGTCACCCCTCCCTCTGGGACCGCTGGCTCGTTCCAGGACTCAGGTCTCTCGGTGGCGGCGACGGTTGTCGCCCCAGACATCAGGTTGGAGGCTGGCTCGTTCCAGGATCCAGGTATCTCGGTGGCAGCGACGGTTGTCGCTCCAGGCACAAGGTGGGAGGCGCTGGATAGCACCCCCCCATCATCCCAGGTGGCGACGCCGGGTGGCGTCCCATACATCGATGCAGAGGTGCTGGCTAGCACCTCCTGCCTCTCTCGTTCAGCGGCTGCCAGGGCCTCCCCATACACCGTCTCAGGAACGCTGGGCAGCGCCCCTCCACTCTTGCTGGGTAGGCTCAGTCGGGCAGGTTCCATCATGTTGAGGCTGAAAGGCTGGGGCCTCAGCACCTCTGGCTCGGCTATGTTGTTGGGCTGTACCAGCTCTGGCCCCAGATGGTTAAGACTGAAGCCTAGGCCAACCCGGTTGGGTTCAGCCGCGCCGCCCAGTACGTTGATCCTAGCTGGGACAGTTCCGAACTGCGGCATTCCATCGGCTCGGTCCGCAGCTCTGGGGGCGGCTGCTTGCGGTGGTGGTGCTGGGGGCGCGCTACCTTCCATATGGGCCACTCTGCTGGGCTTCCCCGGAGGGGCACCCTTGTCGGCGGTGCGCCTGCGGCTGGCTACCTGGGCCCAGTCAGCTCTACAATCGGCCGCCGTGTGACCGTCATAGTGGCAACGCTCACACTTGGCAGAACGGTCACGGCGTGGCTGGGTGCGCCTCTCCTCTAGGCTAACTTCCACAGGCGTTGGACAGTCTCGAGCTCGGTGGCCTCTCCCCTGGCAGCGGTAGCAGCGGCCTGGAACCTTGTCATCTGGAGCTACCTTCCCCATCTGGTGGAGACCCGGAGCCAAGGAGCCAATCTCCATTGGCTCCGACTCGTCATATTGGGGCAACTGGATGCAGGCAGATCCAGTCAGCCCGTCGGTCGAGTCCACTAAGCACACGCCTTCCTTCAGCTGCTTAGTAACCATGGTCACGGTGAACATGGCCTTGCGAGTGTACTCAGGTACACTCGCAATTTCATGGTTCATCATGAGGCGTTTTACATTGGCGTTACGAATTCCACGACTTAATTCGTCCACCAACAATTCAAGATCCTCATGATTGTAGGCGTCCCTATACAAGGCGCACTTTGTTGATATGTACGCCTGTATAGGTTCTGTCGAGTGTTGCTTGTAATCCCTAAACGCTTGTTTAAGCGTTTGGGATTCAAAAGCAGGGCGAAATAGCAATTCACACTCGGTCTTGACCTGTTCGTAGGTCAAGGCTTGGCCTGCCTCGCCAAACAGATGGGACGCCATTTCCGCCGCTTGCCCTACCAATGACAGTAGTAGGGCGTTGCGGCGGTTGAGGGAATCATGAGGTGGCACGCGGTAAGCCGCCCATGACATCTCCAGTCGGCGGATATGTGCCGACCAGGACTGTTTGGGCGGCCCTCTAAACTCCGGCAGATTGCTCAGCATCAGCTTGCGGTACTCGGCTGGGGCCGGCTGAGGGTCATCCTGGAGCCATCCTGGGGCTTGGTCACCTCCTGGGACTTGATGCTGGTCCATTGGGTCAACGGTGAAACGGCGGGCACAAAGTTATACAGTACTACAATGAATGGGTTGTCACTTGAGGCTTCCTAGCCTAACAGCCAACACTGTTTGTATCACTAGGTTGGGAGTTTTAATTGCAAATATATAACTTAGCTGTACTTATCAATAATTAGGTGTTGAGGTAGATAGATGTTGAGGGTCTGAACTGCTGTCAGGAACTGATTGGGTTTTCCCTTATCACACTAGAGCTAGGAGGAAAGAAACTTGCAATTCTTTATTTGCTAAAAATACCCCTGTTAAATGCTATGGAGTAGCTCCGCTCTGGTGTGAAAGTGTGTGTGTGTGTGTGCGTGGAATCTTCTGTCCTTGTAACGCGCGTTCGCGCCGTCAAATCCGCGCACACGGGGAAAACGCGCTCTCACCCCTCAGCTCGCTCTCTCATTGGTCCGCTTCGTCCGTTGGATTTATGATATTTTCCGCACTCTGTTGCGCTACCCGTGAATGGCGCTCTGTGTATCCGATCGCTAGCTCCACACTACAGACGGACTTAGTCTAGTGTGGGTAGGAAGGGGGGAAGCGCGTGAGGGGACGGGGGTAACTCCGTCCGTTCCCACTGTGAGGGAGGGGGGTAACTGTGTGCTGGTGTAATGGGGCCTTTGCTTCTTAATCTTAGGCTTATCTGTTATATCACCCTGATTGTATTTGCCTTCAATGGAGAGGGGCCCCTCCCCTTCCCTTGGAATAAGGGGTGTATTGTTATTGTGCTGTGGGCTTGAGATTGTTTTGATTATATTACATCTAGCTTTATTTTTGTCCTTATCACAATTGCATAACAGATTTGTTGACCAACTCTGTTCTATTTTTAGCTGTTATCACAATACACAGTAATCCAAGCCTGTTCTATTCTTAGATTTATCACAACACAACAATTTGTTTGCCAAGCTTTGCTCATAAATCTATTGTTTGGCCATCACATTAGGGTGGTAATCCCTACAAATGTGATATAATATCTGTTTTCTAGATGGGTGGCTGCGTTGTAGCTTCTCAGGATACTCGGGGTTGACGTAGTTTTTCTCTGTTCTGGTGCACTACACCCGTATGTTAGCTCGCAGCTTGCAGCTATGTGGCATGTTTCAGCCTATCGGCGGCAGGGAATGTCCCGTCCTGCTAGCGCCACTGGTTCGGATCCTGCTATTTCTTGCAGAAAAGTTGGCCTATTTTCAGCCGTCTACACGTATTTGGCTTGTTTCAGCCGGTCCGCAGGCCTGTTTCAGCCCTTTTGGCGCTCAATTCTCCATTAGATATCAGCGCTGCTCGCGGTTATTCGTCAGATTTCGCTGTTTCGCTTCCACAACTGCCGGATGCAGAGTTAAACTGTGCTGTCCAGGGTGGGTAATTCAGGTTGCTTGCGTCAGTTTTGCCAGATTCACTGCTGGGAGTACCTTAGCCTCAGATGCGCGTCTGCTCTACACTTGTGGTTCGCCGTAATCTCACACAGCTGTCACCAAAGTTGTGGTATCCGCCGAGGAGAAATGGCAGACACCGGAGTTCAATTAGATTACGGCAGTGTGACAGACGTGGACACCTTACTATAGAGAAGCTACGCTTCTCTAGCTTTCACTAGATAATGATCAACATCTATTTTCAGTTGTCACTTTATTGAAGGGTTAAGAGATACTGCAGTTATATACAACAAACAATAATTACATGGATAGGAATAAATAATCATAACATAAAAGCATAAATAATACATATACAATGGTCAGTTTGGGCAATAATGATTCCCCCATCCCTGGAAAGGGTGGGGGAGAATTAAGAATACAGTTAACCATAATAAACATGACAGATTCAAATCATTAATTCTAAGCGTAGGGAGGGGGTCACTAGACCCCTTCCCCAGGACTCGGGGGAGGGCCATTGACCCTCCACCGAACCCCAGATCAGGGGTGCCATAGACATGGCTCACGGTTGCCGAATACCACATAACAACTCTGTGGAATTTTATAGAATTTGATTGGTTGGTTTGTTTTGTTGACTGTTAAAACAACTTTTTTTGTAATCTATAGAGTAAATTTGTGTATCTGGGGATGTACATCACTTATCGGCCATTGTCTTATCCTTTTACATCCCTGAAAATAATCACTAAATGTGATTTGATACAAAAATCCATTAACGTTCCCCTCAATTCCTGAGAAAAGCACACAGCTTGTTTTTATTTCTTTACAAAAATGATTTATATTTTGCCATTAGATAGATCAACATTAATATTAGGGATAAGACAATAGCCGATAAATTGATGTACATCCCCAAAGATTGATACACAAAATTGCCCCCTCTGTAGATTAAAATTGGACAGTCAATAAAACTTAATTAACCAACCAATCAAAGTTTAATAACGGTCCCAAAACATGTTGAGCCAACGAATAAGAAAACGTCATTATAGAACTTTGGGGACTAGTGTAATAAACAACTCAATGTCCCATAACTCCCTCATGCGATACAAAATTAGGCAAGGATCTAAAGGCATAAGACAATGGCCAATAAATTGATGTACAGCCCTAATGATTATACACAACTTTACCTCTTTCGGATTATTCAGTTCTGACACTCTACAAGTGTTAATGCTTGTTTGTCCGACCGTTTCATAGCTTTGCTTTCATGGATATTATCATCCTTGTTTTCTGGGAAAAGAATGATTTAAAATATTTATTGATTTAACAGACAGGAAGGGATAGAACATTGGACGTTAATTTTATCTTTTTTCCTTTGGTAATTTATGGTTATGGGGGGGGGGGGAGTGTTGTAGATCAATATAACCCAAGAGAGAGAGAGGGGACAATGGACTGTTTATTACACTAGTCCCCAAAGTTTTACAATAAGGTTTTCTTACTCCTTGGCTTAACAACTTTGGGACCTTTACTGAATTTTGATTGGTTGGTTTATTAAGTTAAGTGGTCAAACGTTTCAACCACTAATTTTAATCTACAGAATAGGTGTAATCATTGAGGATGTACATAATTTATTGGCCATTGTCTTATCCCCTTACATCCCTGCTCCACCCCCCTCTCAGGACAAATTCACAAATTCTGACGCAAAAACAAAATTTAAAATTTCGCAAAACTCTTGTGAAAAGCATATTTAATATTTATGACTTTTTATACATGACAAAAAAAATTCTTGAAAAATGTGAATTTAAAATGTCATTGTTTTTAGCGAGGGATAGGATAAGGGAAGATTTTTAATTTTCTTTCTCAAAGTCTTTTCTGTCTATCGTAGCTAGTAAACGGGGATGTTGTTATAGCTATTTATCGCATCGTATTATAGACAGCTATCCGTTAATATTAAAATAAAATCATAAATTAATACCTAGGGCCTGGACTAACAAAACTTTATCAAATTGTGAATTTCATTTTAATATTTGTGGAAATTATAATAGTATGGCCGAGAACCGGTTCTAATCCAGTGGATATTTATTGGTTTCGAAGTTTGCGGTTCAGCTGTTACTGAGATCTTAAGCTTAAGAAACAGAGAGACATCGTTCTACTTAGTATTATAGATTAACCTTGTTAAAATAAAGGTCGAACGAAAAATAAAAAACAAATGAAACAGTAATTTTTATTTAAAAAAAAACATCTTGCAACGTACAATTAAAGATATTTATTACAAAAAAAAATAATTCACAAACAAGTAATTTTATATGTAATTGAACATTCGTAATTTTTAAGATGTAACTAAAAAGCAAAAAAAAAATGAGTTTTGAAATAATTCATTCAGTATTATATAATACTGAGCTAAATACCAGGGAGGAAGGGGACATTGGACTATTCATTTTATTAGTCCACGAAGTTTTACAATAACGTTTTCTTATTTGTTGGCTTATCAACTTTGGAGACTTTGATTTAGTTTAAATTGAAAGCTCGGGTTTACGGCTCATAGGGGTTTTAATCGTATACTTTTTCATAATATCCGCGGAAACTGTCTATAATACGAGGCGATAAAACTAGGGTTGGGCCGGATATCCGGTTTGGCCGGATATCCGGCCGGATACCGGATATTGAAACTATCCGGCCGGATATCCGGCCACACCGGATAACCGGATATTGAAACTATCCGGCCGGATATCCGGCTACACCGGATAATCGGATACCGGATATTGAAACTATCCGGCCGGATATCCGGCCACACCGGATAATCGGATACCGGATATTGAAACTATCCGGCCGGATATCCGGCCCAACCCTAGATAAAACACTATTCAATTGACCAATCCCAGCTTCCCTGAGAAGCAGCCAGCAAAAAGTGTGCGGCTGTCAATTGCATTGATGGATAAATCATTACAGACTACACACACACACACACATACACACACAAACAGACAAACACACACCACACACACCCATACACACACCCACCCACACACACATACACACACATCCACACACACGCACAAATCATTACAGATATCATTTCTTATGCCAATTAGCATTACTAAGCTCACCAGTGAGGAATATTCTTTTTTTTCTCTTAAAATGATATATCCCCCACCTACTTATCTTTTAAAGATAGGAATCGGGACCATGGGCGTCTAAGCTTTGTTTTGAGGGGTTTCAAAGTTTTTAAGGGGGGGGGGGTATATGCATACTATGAAGGTTTTAGTCCATATTTCCAATGATTCATACAAACATACATTCTCAACAAAATTGATTAAAATAACTGAATAATTTTTTGCTTTCTAATAATTTTTTTTTTATTAAAAATCCAAATAATTTTCAAAATACGACAAATACAATTATTAATTTTTTTTTACATCAAAATACAAGAAATGTGAGTTTTAATCTTATTTTTAAAGAAAATGTGACAATATTTTAATATGTATTATTTAATTTTGACATTTTTTGTTATCAAAAACTAATAATCAAGGATGAGGGGAAAGAACAATGGACGAAAAACTAATCTTACCCCGATTCTTTCTGCTAATAATAGGGAGGCAGATTAATTAATAATCCTTGCACCGTCAGTCCCTGAATATTTTGTTTAAAAAAACCGCCAAAATGCCCATTCCCGTATGCCGCCATTTTAAGATCTTGATCTTGACCTCGACTTTGACTTGGTGCGAGACCTGCGGGGTGGGCTGGATCTGGCTCTGGAGCGGCTACGGGAGCCGGATCTGGTCCTTCTGCGGCTGCGGGACCTGTCCCTGCTGCGGCTGCGGCTCCTATAAAATAAGCCCAAATCATAGAAAGAAAACGAAGTAGCGGGTTTCGTCGTATTTTCACAGTAGCTTTTGATAGGTTATTTCATGTTAGGTAAATGTTGATGATTGCTCCGCAATGTTAGCCCGCAGGAGATAGAAAAAGGAGAACAGCTACTGTGAAAATACGAAAATAAACCCAAAAAAAATCCATAAACCGCAAGGACAAATTTTTCCTAGTCCTTAGGTTAGTAATAAAGATAAAATAAATGACAATAAAGCACTAGGTATTTATTTTAATTGGCAGTAACAGTATATTTCTAACGTCATGACTCAACAAATCCAGAGATCTAAAAGGGATAAGACAATAGTCGATAAATTGATGATTCACAAAATTACCCCTACTGTATATTTCAGTTGCAACGTTTGGACACTAAACTTAGTGAAATAACCAATCAAAATTCAATATAATCCCGAAAGTTTTAAAGCAAACGAATATTAAAGCGTTGTCATAAAACTTTGGGGACTAGTGTAATAAACAGCCAAATATCCCATTCCTCCATGAAAAAACTCATACCTGTATCTTGACCTGCGTTAAATAACGAAAAAGCCTGGAAGGGAAATGATATTGGACTGTTTATTACACTAGTAACCAAAGTTATATAATAAAGTTTTCTTATTCGTTGGCTTAACAATTTTTAAGGAATTTTGATAGGTTGTTTTATTGAGCTGAGTGTGCAAACGTTCCAACCACTAATTGTAATCTACAAAAGAGGTAATTTTGTATATTATCATTGGGGATGTACATCAATTTATCGGCCATAGGTGAAAACAGTATATTTCTGACGTCATGACTTAAGAATATTCATACCTGGATCTTGACCTGCGTTCCCTGTCCACTCGGATATAGTTTCCATCCAGCTTGGTATCATCCAGGTCCTTCAGGGCTCTCTCCATCCCGTCACGGTGACGGAATTCAACAAGTCTGCAACACAAAAAGTAAGTTACTTATGATCTCTAAAAACCTACAAGCTTACTTTAAAGATACCGATTTTTTTAATGGAACTTTTTTTTACAGAAATGAGTTAAGCTGCCACTACAGATTTAATTTTAATACTTAACTTATAGGGGCTTCTTAGCTGAGAACTTATAAATTTTGTAATTGGGAGCAGGGGGATTTAACCCAAAAGCTCCTATTAGTATATTGCGTAAATTATGCTTAATATGCAGTTACTGCTTATTTCAGTTAAGTGAAAATAAGTTTCCAATAAAAATATCAGGTCGATACCTTTAAAATTGAATTAAAAACTTAAAATTTTAGTGTTTGAAGGGGTGTCTTACCCCGCTAGCCAAAGTTGTATAAGTGTACAATCTTCCTTCCCCCCTCTTAATCCTCTTTAGTACGTACTTTAAAAAAATAATATTAAGAAGTTTATTTTTTAGAAGAACAGTTATTGTTTAAACTTTATAAAAAGCTTTCATTTAAATCATTCTTATGAAATAAAAATCAATAGATAGGAAATAAATATAATTCTTATGTTATGTTTAATAGAAAAATATTTATATTCAGAGAAGAGAGAGGGGACAATGAGCTGTTTATTACACTGTTCCGCAAAGTTTTATAATACCGTTTTCTTATTCATTTGTTTTAAAAAAATTTGGGGATTTTTAATGAATTTTTGATTGATTGGTTCGTTAAGTTGAGTGTCAAATCGTTTCAATCACTAATTGTAATCTCCAGAAGGAGTAATTTTGTGTAACATCATTGGGGATGTATATCAATTCATCGGCCATTGTCGTATCCCTTTCGATCCCTGATTTATATTAGTGCAGCTTCTCTTTAAGTATATATCTATCTGTCAGTCCATTATGAAAGATAAAACTTGTTTATTAAGTCAGGGATAAGACAATAGACAAGAAGTCAATATTCCCAAAATCTTAGAAATTCGTTTGCTGTATATTTTTGGGGAAAGGGGGGGGGGGGGTGATATATTAGGAGATATATAACAAGAGTAGTTTTTGTGAAAACTTATGCCTTTTTGAATAGAAAAAAAATGACTGTCCTTTTAAGACATATAAACATATAGAAATTAAATATAAGAAAACCATCGTTTTAGATGTCATATATTAACTACCTAGGTATACAAATGACGAGAAAGCTTTTTTTTATTGTTGAAGGTGGAAAAATTAATTTTTCCCAAAATGGCATAAAAAGCTTTGTCCCTTCCCAAAATAACCCGTTAAAGCCTATTTGTATTTAACAATAACAATAATGAATTTTTATGCTTCGCTACTTATGGATATAATCATTACTATTATCAATTATTTACATTATACAATTGCGCATGATGTTTTATTTATCAAATTGATAAATAATTTGATAAAAGGAATTTATGCGGCAATATACCTCAAATTGTAATTTAGCCCTCATAAAAAATGTTACACTAATAAATTGAAATTCATGTATTATAAATGTATGAGTATAGATGAATAACCCAGACAAATACCAGGTCCTAGTGGCAGGGACGTTTATCGTCTTCTAGCAAATTGCTTTTTGCTTTTGTGAAGCGACTTGGCTATGTGTGGTAATATTTCCGACGCTATTGAGTGATATTTAAAGACCCAATTGAAAGTCAGAACACGGTCCCCACTCTTTAAACAGAGTTAATAACATATGATAAAACTTGTTATTTTACTTTAAAGGTTTAACATAAATTTAAACAAATGGTGAGATGCTAAAATTAGGTTAGGTTTAATTAAGTAAAATTTAGAAAAACTCTGTGGGGTTTAAGGATCTTCAGGGATAAGACAATGGACAATCCTAAAATAATAATCCCTTTTGTAGACTAAAATTGTCGATAAAATAATTGAAAACACTGCTATTTTGTACTACCCAACATAGACCGGATAAATGTCTCTAAAGTTTTAAAGCCAACAAACTAAAGAACGTGTATACAACACTTTGGGGATACACTAGTTCCACTAGAAGATAAAGGGAAATTGCTTCAATTTGTTACATTACTCATACAGCAAATATTTGATATTTATACAACTGTACTTCATTTTATTTATGATTAAGAGATTAATTTTATAATTTGACCTAATAAAAAACAAGAAACATTATATACAAGACCTTATAAACATATTATTAAATTATCTGAAGTTTTATTTAACAGATATAATCAATAAAAGTTATTTGTTTGCTTATTAACAAGTAGCGCATCCTTTTGTTGTATATATAACCCAACACCGCCTCATAACCAAAGGCATGAAAAATGGTTCATACTGCTGCTAAGTCAGGTCCGAAAAATAAATACATAGAGTAAGGGGAGTGCCTTGGCCCAAAACAGGCGCAACCCAATTACCATGTACAGTTAGGACTTCCAAACAAAGGTTCAGAGGTGCACCAAAATAAGATCTCGTGGTGCATGACATCATAAGCTATCTTTCACAAGTAAAATTAGGTGAAATGTTTAGCACCTCTTATTTGTGAATAAATCCAAGGAGGAAGGGGACATTGGCCTGTTTATTACACTAGTCCCAAAAGCTTTCTTATTCGTTGGCTCAACAACTAGGTATTGAATTTTAATTGGTTGAGTGTCTAAATATTACAACCAGTAATACTACAAAAGGGGTAATTCTGTGGATCATCATTGGGGATGTACATAAATTTATCGGCCATTGTCTTATCCCTTTAGATCCCTGAAATAAATCCCTTTAGTTACCTTTTTCAAATATTTGCAATAAAAATCTCGTTACTTTGAAACTCAAAATTTTACTCAAGTATCGACCCCACACTAAAATCAAGGATGACTACATTTTTAAGGAGCGAAAAACTAAAATTATGAATGAACAAACGGACAAAGTGGGTTATAGAGCAGATAATAGAAATTGACGGACTGACGGATCTAGTAAGTTGTATACTAGATTCTCTTTGGTCTTAGGTATCATAATAAAAAATGAAGTCGCTTATCCTAAATAGCGTACACGGGCGGACGGACGAACAGTCACGTTGAATAAAACAAATATTGTGTTGATACTTTTCAATTGCAGGGAGGAAGGGGACAATGGGCTGTTTAATGTTTATTACATTAGTCCCCAGAGTTTTACAATAAAGTCTTCTTATTATTTGTTTGCTTTGAGAACTTTTATTGAAATTAGATTAGTTAAATTGTAAGAGGTAATTTTGTGTGTCATCATTAGCAATACACTTTAATTTATCGACCATTGTCTTATCCCTTTAGATCCCTGTTTATTTTTGCTTTGTGGGCGGTATAAATCCAATATTTAATATTTCTTTTATTTGACAGCAAAATAACATGTATAATTTTCTCCACAAGTAACATATAACAGGGACATATAAATTCCATTTAAATCAGAGATCTAAAGGGATAAGACAATGGTATATAATTTGATGTAAATCCACAGTGAAAACAATGATAAAAAATTACTACTTCTGTAGATTAAAATTTGTGGTCGAAACGTTTGTACATTCAACTTAATGAAACAACCAATAAAAATTCACTGAAGTCCCCAAAGTTGTTAAGCCAACGAACGAGAAAATGTTGTTGTAAAAGTATAAGAACTAGTGTAATAAACAGCCCATTGTCCCCTTTCTCTTTTACAAACAGTACATAATTAAAATTTCAGAATAACTATCCCTACGAATAGGTGGGAGGGAGTTATTGTATGCAATCAAGTGTTTGTATATTAGACGTATTCACTAGAGTACTAATCATATTGACTAGGTGAGAGGGAGTTATTGTATGCAATCAAGTGTTTGTATATTAGACGTATTCACTAGATTACTAATCATATTGACTAGGTGGGAGGGAGTTATTGTATGCAATCAAGTGTTTGTATATTAGACCTATTCACTAGAGTACTAATCATATTGACTAGGTGGGAGGGAGTTATTGTATGCAATCAAGTGTTTGTATATTAGACCTATTCACTAGAGTACTAATCATATTGACTAGGTGGGAGTGAGTTATTGTATGCAATCAAGTGTTTGTATATTAGACCTATTCACTAGAGTACTAATCATATTGACTAGGTGGGAGTGAGTTATTGTATGCAATCAAGTGTTTGTATATTAGACGTATTCACTAAAGTACTAATCATATTGACTAGGTGGGAGGGAGTTATTGTATGCAATCAAGTGTTTGTATATTAGACCTATTCACTAGAGTACTAATCATATTGACTAGGTGGGAGTGAGTTATTGTATGCAATCAAGTGTTTGTATATTAGACCTATTCACTAGAGTACTAATCATATTGAATAGGTGGGAGGGAGTTATTGTATGCAATCAAGTGTTTGTATATTAGACCTATTCACTAGAGTACTAATCATATTGACTAGGTGGGAGTGAGTTATTGTATGCAATCAAGTGTTTGTATATTAGACCTATTCACTAGAGTACTAATCATATTGACTAGGTGGGAGTGAGTTATTGTATGCAATCAAGTGTTTGTATATTAGACCTATTCACTAGAGTACTAATCATATTGACTAGGTGGGAGTGAGTTATTGTATGCAATCAAGTGTTTGTATATTAGACCTATTCACTAGAGTACTAATCATATTGAATAGGTGGGAGGGAGTTATTGTATGCAATCAAGTGTTTGTATATTAGACCTATTCACTAGAGTACTAATCATATTGAATAGGTGGGAGTGAGTTATTGTATGCAATCAAGTGTTTGTATATTAGACCTATTCACTAGAGTACTAATCATATTGACTAGGTGGGAGTGAGTTATTGTATGCAATCAAGTGTTTGTATATTAGACCTATTCACTAGAGTACTAATCATATTGAATAGGTGGGAGTGAGTTATTGTATGCAATCAAGTGTTTGTATATTAGACGTATTCACTAGAGTACTAATCTTATTGAATATGTGAGAGGGAGTTATTGTATGCAATCAAATGTTTGTATATTAGACGTATTCACTAGAGTATTCATCATATTGAATATGTGAGAGGGAGTTATTGTATGCAATCAAGTGTTTGCATATTAGACGTATTCACTAGAGTACTAATCATATTGAATAGGTAGGAGGGAGTTATTGTATGCAATCAAGTGTTTGTATATTAGACGTATTCACTAAAGTACTAATCTTATTGAATAGGTGGGAGGGAGTTATTGTATGCAATCAAGTGTTTGTATATTAGACGTATTCACTTGAGTACTAATCATATCTAACAACTATATACCTAGTGACTTGATGTCCCGCTTTTATATGAAAATGAAATGGTCATTTTCGGTTATCTAGGTTTTCTAAAATTTATAATTACTATTTTTGCCTTCCAACCTTAACCCCTATTAATACAGAGTTCCTTGATGCTAATCACTGTCATCTTCCCCTAAATGCTACGGGCGCAGCCGAAAGAATCTATATACAAAAAAAAATTAATTTATAATTAAAAACGTCAAATTTCTTGTAATATCTTGAGTCAACTACTGAACCGATTTAGTTTTCTATTTTGGGTAGGCTTCACATAGGTTATATGATGGTTTTAGGCTACTTTATTTCCAAATGTTATGGGATAGTTTTAATCTACTTTTTAGCCCTTTTTTGTCTCTCAAGAAAAGAGCACCTAACTGCTAGGGACTTAGCCAATAGTAATCTAATATAGAACTCTATTACATGTACCTACCAACGATATAATAAATTGCATAGAATAGTTATTATACTACTTCTTATGCCAGATATTATCTTCCCAATATTGCATAACAATCAGACACAAAGAGTTAATTATATAGCCTTAGCTTTATTTAAAAGTAACAAGATGTTTGTCCAACCGACTGTTTGTGAGTCTGTGTCTTTATTATTTTTATTTTAACGCTAAAATTGAATATGGGGTGGTTGACTTCTTTCACTCCCTCCCCCTCACCTAAAGTGCCCCTAGAGGCCGCTAGTTTTAATAAAGAAGTATTTTTTAGAAACGAATTCAACAAGTTAAGGTATTAGGGAGTCAAGATACTAAATGTAAAATATAAAAAAAAATTTATGAAAGATCTGAATTATAAATTTTTACTTATCAGTTTTAGAGAAATTCATAAAAATATGTTTTATGTTCAAAAAAGTTATCATTTTAGAAAAAAAAATTGTTCAAATGAATTACAAGAGTATAATTAGACTAATAAAAAGCATTATGGACAGATGAAAAAGGGCTTCTATGAAAGATAAAGGTCTGAAGAAATATGTGTCACGTGTGGTTTCCTTTTATAGAGCAATATTTATTTTTCAAGTTAAATTAATTGGTTTATAATTTTTATCTGGAAATGGTAAGATAATGATACTTAGTTTGAACAGAATTATTAACTTATTTCTTTATTCCTCAACCAAAAATAATAATAATAATAGTACAAATAATAATGAGCTTAATAATGAAATATTACTGGCAACAATCCAATAATAAGATTTATACATTTTCATTGATTTTTTATTATTAATCTTAATGAATTGGTTTATTTAGAAAGAGATAAATAAATGCATGAAAATTAAACTTTAACCTGTTTTCGTTCACAGAAACATAAAAAAATAAAATCTTAATTATTAATCCAAGCTTTCTGCCTTTCGAGGCTAAAAAACCATCATTAAATCCTATAATTCTTATTTTAAGTATCAGCAGTTAAGTATCTGTAAATACCATGTACCGATAAATTGATGTGCATGTCCAATGATGATGCACAAAATTACCACTTCTGTTGATTACTATTATTTAGACACATAATGAACCAAACAATAAAAATTCCCTAAAGTTGCTAAGTCAACGAAATAAAACGTAATTATAAAACTTTAGGGACTTCCTCCAAGCTTTTATCTCAAAAGATAACTTACCCTTCTCCTGGCTTTGGTCTCTTGACACTCGAGTAGAGAACCTCTCCAGCTTTGCTCATGTAATCCTTTAGATCCTAAAAATATTAAAAGTTGAAATCTTAGGTATTATATATAGTATAAGGTTTTTTTGTTTGTCTGAGGCTTAAGATCTCCATAACTACTAAATCGATCGTGTTCACTATTTCAGGTATTCTTAATTTAGGTCCAAATGATTTAAGGTTATTTTGTTTTCATATTTAAGTTTTGGAATGGTATTAAGCTATTTTTCTAGGGACTCTAGGGCCCATTCGAATACATAGACCCTCAATACTAGGAGAAATTTAGTTAATAATCGGATAAAGGTTCTTGTTTTTCTGAGGCAAATGATCTCGTAAATGACTGATCAAATCTGGTTGTTCTTTTTTTCTTAAGCTTTATTTCTGTTTAGATGATTTAAATCTATTTTCTTATCATCCCTCCCCCACAACCTTCCAAATCAAACCTCTAGAAAATGGCTGGTCAAAATTGGTTATTCTTTTTTATTAAAACTTTGTCCAAAAAACAATGTCCTGAATTTTGTGTTCGTTGTACTGTAATATAATCAGCTTTGTTTACTTTTAATCATGAAAATAATACCTAGGATATATGAAATATCAAAATTTTGGCGCAATTTGATTTTATGTACCATATGTACCACTTTAGTTTTATTTAAAAAATAATGCTATAAAGTTTTAGAAAATTTCTTTTATGCATTGAGAACAAAAGAGAATGTTCTGTTTGTTATTAAAAAATTGATTATGTGAATAACTTTAAAAGTGTTTTGGTATGAATTTATAAAGATTTGTAGTACAAATCGAGAGAATTCATCTTGTTGATCACTGATGACGCCTATAAGTGCAAAAATAATACCGGCACGCTGGGAGGGATAGGACAACCGCGGTAAAATAAATCTACAAACCTTACCCCCCCCCCCCTCAACGTAGTGCGTACGTTAAGAACGTTGTAGTAAAAGTACCGATATTGAGTTCTCCATTTCAGGGAAGCTTATGTATGACTTCTCCAAAATATATCCCCTGCGGGGCCAATTTCCTAACCCTGCGGGGCAATCATTAACATTTTCCTTACCTAACCTATAATAACTTATCAAAAATACGACGAAACCCACTAGTTCGTTTTCTTTCTATGGTCCTATCTTTATTGTGTCCATTGTCATATCCCTGTAACCCCAGTAGCAAGTCAAATAAAGAGATTCCTGGTATCAATTCCAAAAACAAAAACAATGATTTCCATTTGAAATTAACAAGTACAGCCTATATCCAGAGTAAAACTTGTTTTTTTCCCAGTAAGGTTTAAAAACGGATTTATATCCGATGGTTTAGAACCGGTTTACAGACATACTGAAAAATAATGTTCAGCAACTTATTATAGCCAATCTTCAACAAAAATTAAATAAAAATCATAAACTTAATACCAATTTTGTTAGCCCAGCCCTTCCGAGGTAACAAAAATGGTTTTAATCTCATAATTCTTCATTTTAATATCCACGTAAAGATGTCTGTAATACGATCCGATAAATATCTACTCCTTCAACTTTTAAATATAAAGATCTCGGAAAATACTGGTCCGAATTAGTTGTTCTTCTTAAGATAGTTTTATAAATGTCTTAGTGTGGTTTTAAGCTATTTTCTATACCTCATTCACTCTCCCTTATTGGTAAGGGCGAAGAAAGTTGTATAATATAAAGAAGAATGTTTTATGTGATTGAAAAAATATCTTTAAAAAGGCTAAAGCTACATTTTTCCTCTATTTCTTTAAGCTTTCAAATAATTAAGGCAAAAAAGATATTTATCTAATATAATATCTCTTCATTTTTATAATGAATCATATTATAGAGAAAATAAAATGACTTTAAGCACAGCTTTACTCTTAAAAATGGAAATAACAGAACGACGGAAAAGAAAAATATCCAAACTTGAAATAATAGATTACGTTTATATTTTTCAAAAGCGAATCTATTCTTAAATTGGTTATTGAAAGATCTCGTTAACGACTGCCATAATTTAAAGATATCCCCACTAATAAAAACCACTGCTAAGTTTAGTCAAATGAATATATATGAACCGAAACTCTGCCTTTGAAAGCTTGGAAATAATGGTTAATTGAGAGAGGATGTAAACAAATGTCCAGCAGACAGTATATTTCATCCTGGTGGGATTTCCAGGTTTAATCCAGAATTCCAGAGTCAACGACATCCATAAAAGCGAAGCCCTAAAATCTGAAGAAAGGACAAACAAACAACAACTTTTGATAATTCGTCTAGACGAAATTGTACATAAATTTGTTGCAAAGGATCATTATTTCAAAAATCATATAAAAAAAATTGTCAAAAGAGTAAAAAAATCAGCATGTTTTAAATAGACGTACGGACTTTCTGGTAAAGATTATAGACTTGATACAATTTCTAAATCGTACCTAAATGTAATGGAATAATCAAGCAAATTCTGAAATCGATAGGATGGACCGACCCTTATTATAGAAAAGCTTTGCTTTAAAAAACTGAAATACAATGCAATTCCCTTTTCTTGGAAATATATCAAAATATTATTTTCATAAAAACGAAAACATTGATAAATTGAAACGTTTTCTAAAATAAATTTGGATTTTTTATGTTGATAATGATTAAATTGGGTTTAGGGTACCTATCAAATCAAAATTATGTAAAAATATCAAGAAGTTAAATTATTAGGTTTTTTTTAATGTCTATAATCTTAATAAATATTCAAATACTGTTAAGTCAGGTTTTAAGCTGTTACATTATCTGCTTATTTCTTTAGTAAACTTACAGCAGATAGATGCTTTAAGGAAAAGTAGTGGTTGCACCCATAGCCTCTCGGGGCTCTGCATTGGAAAGGGCACAGAAAATCTGAAAATTGCATAAAAACCAACCAAATTTCTAACTCGAGAAATAAAATAGCCTAAAACCATCTAATGAATTATGTAAAGCTTCTCTTAAATGGAGAACCCAATTTGTTCAATGGACTTAAAACCTTAAGCTACAGACAAAAAAAACCTTGCTACTTTATTCAAAAGAATGCCTTAAACTTAAAAAGCTACCCGCCTGTTCATCTTTAGTAATAGTGGGCAGGAAGGGATAAGACAATGGCAAATAAATTAATGTACATCCTTAAGGATGATACACAACATTACCCATTATATAGATTACAATTAGAGGTTGAAAAGTTTGAACCCTCAACTAAAAGAAGCAATCAATCAAAATTCAATAAAAGTTCCCAAAGTTAATAAGCAATGAATAAGAAAACGTTATTATAAGACTTTGGGGACTAGTTCAACAAACAGCCCCATCCCCTCCCCCCAATCCCTGAATAGTGGGACAGTTACCCATCCAGCTATCAAAGTTTTATGCATATTTTACATATTTTTACCCCCAGGGAAACAGGGATAGGAAGATTGACGATAATTTAAGCTTTAACAAATTCTTTTGAATGATATGATATACTAGCGCCTGCGCTCCTAGCATCTAAGTGCTCTGAATTCGAAGGAATAAAGAAAAAAGTACCTAGGTAAATAGACTAATACCAAACCTAGATACAAAAAAATAAATGCCTAAAACCCACCATAGACCTATAAGAAGCTTATTGGTTAAAAAACGTTGACACGGGTTTTGTCGTATTTTCACAGTAACTTTTGATAGTAAGATAGGTTATTTTAGGTTAAGTAAATGTTAAAGATTGCCCCGTAAGGTTGGGAAATAGGCCCCGCAGGGTTTAGAGCCCCCTGCAAGGTCTAGAAACAGGAGAAAAGCTACTGTGATAATACGACGAAACCTGCTACATTGTTTTCTTTCCATGATCTGAAGCTTTTATAAAATGGAAACTCTTTTGGTAGTTATCGAAATCTTAAACTACAGACAAAAACCTTACTTCTTTATAAAATAGGATAACAAGTAATTGATTGGAAAAGAAAAGAATAAGGAAAAACATAATAGATATTGTTCCCTATCGTCCTGGTTTTTTCCTTGTCTTTCTTGCAAATATAATTTTTTGTTGCCCAGTACAGAAGTTTGACAGATGCGTGTTTAAGGGGGGCGTAAGGTGGGAGGGGAGTCACATATACACTCCATTAAAAACTAAAAATCAGGGATCTAAAATATGACAAAGGACGATTTATTGATGTATATCCCCAATGGCAATCATGATACACAAAATTACCCCTTCAGCACATAAAACTGAATGAACTAACAAATCAAAATTCAATTAAAAGTCTACAAAATTGTTAAGCCAACAAATAAGAAAAAGATACTTAAAATCTTTGCATTGGTAAATAGTGCAATAAACAGCACAATGTCCCCTTCCTCCATGACTAATAATACTAAAATCTTTTTTAATACAACATTAAAGCTTCACCCTACAGATTTTTTCTGAGCACGCCTCTGAACTTTAACAAAGTTTTACTTTAAAAACTTTTTACATTCAGTAGTTTTGCGCTGCTGAATATTTATGTGTCATTTTTTATAGATTTATGCTCATTGTAAAAAGATAATATTATTGTTTCTCAAATCGCCTGTGGAACAACTGTAACCCCTCCCCCCCCACCAAAAAAAAGAAACTGAATTATTTATGAAGCATTTTAAAAGATTATTTTGACAGAGAAAATAAGAGATTTTACTTTTTTTCTTAAATGAAGAATACTATAGGAGATTTTTTAATAGAAATATTTTTGAGATTTATAATTCAAGATTTAAGTTTATGAAAATTTGTTTTAGTATACCTATACATTAATCAAATTGTAAGATTCTGAAGATTCACAAATACATCCAATCTATTGAAATATGTATAAATAAACTTATTCAAATTTACTTAAAGCAAGGAAAAGAAATTTCTTAAAACTTGAAAAACAAAAATCATAAAAAATTGTTTTGCTTTAGTCCCGCAAATAATGAAAAAAATGATGACTTTCATTGCATTTTTACAGGGAGGGAGAGGATAACTCGGATCTACTGCAGTTCACGGTAAAATATTGCTGGTAAGCAATATTTCCAAAAACCTATGAATTTTAAAGGCTGCTAGCTGACAAACAGCTGAACGTACAGATCATACCCGCACACCATTTTAAGCGGTTTAAGAAGGCCTACAAATAATCTAGAAAAGCCAAGATCCAATGATGCACAGGGAAAGCTTCACTGAAGAAAAAACGCGTAAAATAGGCCTTTTTCGCGCATTTCTCTGCACTGCGAGATAATTATGCATTATTGATTTATGGCTTTTCCAGATTATTTGTAGGCCTTCTTATGCTGCTTAAAACAGTGTGCGGGCATGATCTGTACGTTCAGCCGTTTGGCAGCTAGCAGCCTTTAAATTCATAGATTTATGGCAATATTCGTTACCAGCAATATTTTACCGTGAACTGCAGTAGATCCGATAACTCAAATTAATCCACAACCCTTTCGTTCCTCCAATATTAATCAGTTTTTAAAGGTTAATTTTTCCAGGGATCTAAAAGGATAAGACAATGGTGTACACAAAATTACTCCTTCTGTAAATTACAATTAATGGTTGAAACATTTAGACACTTAATGAACCAATCAATCAAAAGCTAAGATAACGTTATTTTAAAACTATGGGGACCAGTGTAATAAACAGATCAATGTCCCCTCCCTCCATGTAATTTTCAACCGATTGTTCTATCCCTAATTCTATTTTGTCTATGGCGTAAATTGTCCCCCTTTCATTTTGATCAAAGCAATTCAGAGAATCAGAAAGTCAATATTTTAGTTAAAGTCAAAGCTTTTCTACATTTAGAGTTTGTCTGCACGGCGTCAGTCTGTCTGCTTATTTTAAGGTTTTATCATTTATTTAATAGCAAACAAATGGTTATTACTAGAAATTAACCAACAGGATTTTAATAATATTTTTATTGAATTATGAAATAAATGGTTCTGTCTGTCCAAGCTTTTTAATTTAAGGGGGGTAAAATGATGAGTTTTAAAGTTTTGAGTTGGTAATCTGATGCGTTTAATAAATTTTGAGGGGGGTAAAATGAGGGGTTTCAAACTTTGAGGGTGGCAAATACCATAGGACGTCCATGGTCTGTATTATAATTTTATAAGCGTTTCATCTCTATGACAGTCTACCTATAGAAAGAACATTAGAAACTAAGATAACGAATTTCTGTTTTTTTTAATACATATTGTTAATCTTCGCTTTAGTGAAATTAATAATTCTTGTTTTAACTGAAAATTGTGTAAAAACAACAATAACCAAAGCTGAAAGAAAAACAGAATGATTTTTAAAATGTTTGATCAGTCCTGTAACTAAACAAGGATACCAAGATTTTGATGTTCGATGTTAAATTCTGATGTGTATTATAATATTATCCGCCCATCTTCCTCATAATAAGAGGTAGGGTACCTTTCTGTATGTTTTTAATGGTTGTCATAAAAGATCTTACAAATGGTGATATTTCTCCTGTTTTACGGAATTGGAAAAAAGTACTAATAAATCTAAAAATAATAATAAGTAAGAATTTTTAAAAGTGAAGCTTTTCTATAATTTTGTTCGGTCCGTAACGGTTGGCTCTTCCCGTTAATTTAGACATGTTAGAATTGTCCTATCGATTCAAAAATTTTCATGATGATTCCTATAAAAGTTAGTTAATTTACTTAACATTTTGTTAAACTTAACATTTATATTCTACTTATTGAGTTGTGACACTCTACATGTGTTAATGTTCGTTTGTCCTACCGTTTAGAGCTTTACGTTTATAAATTTTGTCATCCTTGTTTATAATAATTGAAGTAACTGTTGATGACTGACAGGACGGATGAATAAAAAAAAGGGGTTCTGTAACTAGATAAACAATGATTAGAAGTATCATGTTTTTTTTTCTTTCAGGGAAATAGAAGGAAGTGGCTACTGATAAAAAAAAAATATGGAACTAAAAAAATGTTCCCTTAAATCAATTATTGATTATAAAACATCATGTTGCAAAATAAAAATAATATTTTTTCCTTCCGATCAAATATGGTTTATAAAAAAAATATTAGTCAATTTTTCCTTTCATGTATAGCATCAAAGGCAGAATATTGACTTTTAGTAGACAGTTTTGAACTATACATCAACAAATATAATCACATAAAGTTTATTTGTCTGAAGCTTAATATCTCGGAAAACCCTCAATTATCAGAATTGATCTTACTTTTTAGGAAAGCAGATTTTGTGGGGTGGCCATATCCTGAACTCCCAGGCTTTGAGTTTATAGAGGCAAGGGGCGAAACAACTAATCTAGCAGATATTGTGGGGTGACCATATCCTGAACTCCCAGGTTTTGAGTTTCTAGAGGCAAGGGGCGAAACAACTAATCTAGCAGATATTGTGGGGTGGCCATAACCTGAACTCACAGGCTTTGAGTTTCTAAAGGCAAGGGGCGAAACAACTAATCTAGCAGATATTGTGGGGTGGCCATAACCTGAACTCCCAGGCTTTGAGTTTCTAAAGGCAAGGGGCGAAACAACTAGTCTACAATATGATGAAATGTTTTCAACTGATTAAATAAAATTTGTCATGTGCCCTATCTCTCTATGTTCCTGTCTGTTTATAGACTTTAAAACTAACTACTTGTCATGCTACTCAATACTCTAGCCCGATATTTTACACAATTTTGGATCAAGATGATAATATGACAAAGGACCTAGTGTCGACGTTTTTTTTCAATAGCAAGGCTTATCTATTATTATTGTCTTTCATATGTCCGTTATCTAGTTCCTTTCTTGTTTTAACAACTTTTTAGGCCTAAAATCCGAAAATACACAGAGAGGGCACTTAGTAAAAGTGGTTCATTGCATTACTACAACCGGCATAAGTATAGCTATGTAGATGTTTTTCAGTCAAAATGTAAAAACCCCGGGGAAAAAAGGCAGCAAAAAGGCCTACTTCATATTTCAGACCTGATTCCATTTTCCGTCCCCTAGATATTTGAAGAAACTTTGTTCATGATTAACAATATTGAAGTTGTAATTTTGATAAACAAGCGGAGCTATGACAAGGCATGATATTGAAAAAAGCAGTAAAATATTATTAAAATGTTTTAGAAGATTTGCTTTTTTTGCAATTGTATTTTTATATTTATAATTTTTTTCTGAATAAAATATTCTAAAAATGCATACCTACCTAAAATAAATAAATATTTATTTATATACAATGCTATAAATGTATATTTTTGTGGCAAATGTTACACATTCTATTTTTTTTTTTACAAATGCTAACACCTGTCTTCCATTTGATTTAGTAAAACAAAAACTTTGGTAGAATTCATAGACGTCTAAGGGAGGGGGGAGTCAGACTTGTTTAAATTAAACCACTTAAAACCCTCATTATATCACTCAAAATAAAAAGCTTAGACTACCCTTGCAAAATAATTTAGTAGATCATCATTGGGGATGTACATAAATTTATCAGCCATTGTCTTATCCCTTTATAGTTTAACCAAGTTAGAACTAGCCTAAAACTCGAGACATCATTGGGGATGTAAATCAACGTTTATCAGCCATTGTCTTATCCCTTTATAGATACCTAGTTTAACCCAGTTAGAACTAACCTAAAACTCGAGACATCATTGGGGATGTTCATATCAATGTTTATCAGCCATTGTCTTATCCCTTTATAGATCCCTAGTTTAATCAAATTAAAACTTGCTTAAAACTCGAGGCAAGAGTGTTGGAAAATTGCAAATAGTTTTGCGCAGGGATCTAAAGGGATAATACAATAAGTGGTAAATTAAAATACATTCCTAATGATGATACACTATATTACCCCTTAGTGGTTTAAATGTTTGCACACTGAAATTCTTAAACAAACTAATAAAACTTAAATGTGGGGTGCCCAAAGTTGTTAAGCCAACTAATAAGAAAACCTTGTTATAAATATTTGGGGACTTGTGTAATAAAGAAGCCAATGGCCCCTGACTCCCTGAGTGTTGCGGGTGATTAGAATTACTCAGAGGAAACAGAAATCCATCAATCATTCACATTAATTGACCAGAAATAGGTTTCTACGAAAATGCAAAAAAAGAGGAGTTCCACAAAAAGAGACAGGTTTCGGAGAAAATATTTTCTTGTATTCATTCGAAACCAATTCATATCCGCTGTGTTAGATCCAGTTCTCAGCCATACTGAATAATCATGTATGGCATCTTATAACTAAGGGCTAAAAAATCTGGTATTAATCTTATGATGTTTCATAATTTTAATATTTGTAGAAAATTGTCTGTAATACAATGCCATACATAATTTTTCAGTGTGGCTTAGAATTGGTTCTAATCCTGCAGATACTTATCGGTTTCGAAGCCATACTGGAAAAAAAAATATTCTAGAGATTTGACAGAAAATGTAAGGAAATGTTTTTTCACAAAATTATTGAATTCTTTATGTATGTGTTTCTCTTTCTTTGGTTTTGTGGGTAAGGAGAGTGGTCGTTTAAATGTTTATTGAAATGAAATTGCTTTGTTAATGGTGGAAAACAGGGTTGAAAATACAAACATATTTATTGCATTGTATAATTATATTTTTAGCAGCGAAGCTACTCTATAATTCACTTTGTATATCCGTCAGTCATACTTATAGTCAGTAATTAACGCTATGGGAGAAATGTTAATTTCTCAGCTGCTATTCAAGATGGATGGCTGATTTTTTTAAAAGTGAAGAGTAGATTACAATTGAATGTGCATCCGGTATGTAATTTACTTTAACCGTTGTTCCGCCAGTCATGCTAGAAATTATAAATGTAAAAAAATCTAAGAAATGTTTCGTGATTTTTTCTTCACACATAATTTATATTCTTGCTTTTAACAAATGTTCTTTAAATCTACTTGTCCATATTCCATCCATGATTTTCTTTTTTTTTCTTCATATTAATAAGTCTTAAGATCTATATGATAAGATCTAGGATACTGCTGAACAAATATATACAAAATTGCAGGAAATTTTTTCATTGGTACTAAAATTGGTCAGGTTTTAGTCGATTTTAAGAGGGCATGATAATCTCCTCATGATAAATAACTCATAAAATATAATAGACCACCCCCCCCCCCTCTCATACAACCAAATATACTTTAATTAAGTTATCATTTTAGAAAAAAAAACACCAATATTATGTTATTCAAAAAATAAAATCATCCCCCAGTCAGAAATAAGATCCGTTGAAACTACATTTTTGTTTATTTTTGTTCCAAGACATGATTTTGTATATTTCCTGTTTTTATTAACTTTTCACCAGTCCAATATTATTGGTGTCCTATCAAATCCGCGAAATGTAACATATTATAATAATAAAAGAATAGTAATTAATCACATTGTAGTATGAACAGTTTTGTACAATTTTAAGATTAAACTAGTTTTGTTAGTCCTGGGATTCCAAAGGCACCGGTTTAAAAAAATGGTTTTAATATTATGATTATATTTTTTTGTTAGTAGAAAACTTGATATAATACTATATTATTTTTCAGTATGGCTTAGAAATACAGCCACCAGGGATCTAAAGGGAACAGACAATGGCCAATAAATTAATGTACATTCCTGATGATGATTAACAAAATAGCCCCTTCTATAGATTATAATAGGTGATTGCAACGTTTTGAACACTCACTTTATGAACAAACCAATCAAAATTCAATAAAAAGTCACCAAAGTTGATGAGACAACGAATAAAAATGTTATTGGAGACTATTGTAATAAACAGCCCTAAGACCCCAACCTTCCAGCATAGCTAAGCAGCTATATATAAAGTAGTAGCCAACTGCCAACTTTTATAAAACATGCAAAGAAGAAAAATAAATTAAATATGTTGCAGTGGTAATAATTCTCAGTGATGATAAAATTAAATTCTTCTAGTGGATGGGATTGCATACCTCCCAATATTGCACTATCCACCATTTGCAGGAGAAAAACAAAATTGTTTTTATATTTTTTTGCTTCAAGAAGAAGGTGTAATTATACTTAATTTTGATTTAATTTAATTTTATTTGTTTGGTTAAAACGCATTAGGTACTGATTAAAGGATTCTAAACATTACATTAATCATACACTTCACTTCGCCCTACATTTATTTTTTTTTAAATTGGGTGGAGAAGCTATGGCCTAAATAAAGCCTTCTCTAATGTAAAATTATGGAACGATCGTCCCAGCTGTTTAAAAGATCTTGGCAGACAACCATAAATACATGCATTAAGGTTCTATCCCCTGCAGCACCATAAAGATCACTCATTTATTTAGGTTAGGTTTAATCAAAATGTTACCAATGCACTATCCTTCTCCCTGATTTTTTTCTGTATTTGGTAAATATGGGGGAGGGGGATATGTCAAGGGGTGAGGGCATGTGACAAGGGGGAGGGGAAATGTCAAGAGGGAGAGATGATATGATATTTAAAGAGCGAATAAGAATATTTCATCTCAATATAAAAAAAATCTCTAAAATAGCTATTAAGCTTCTAACTAATAAAAGAGAACCATATCAGTTTAGGCATACAAACAGACAGACACCCTTTACTTATATATACTGCATGAAAACAATACATTTTGTCCTAATGATGATAATGTTACATTTAGAAATAAGTTTGAGTTAAATTAGTAATTTTTCAGAAAATACATCCCTCACAATTTGAGAAGTAAATAGTAATGTTTTGATTTATTCTGAAATGAAAACACTATCCAATATTTTAGATGTGCATGCACTTCTGCATATCATCAATTTTGTATAGAGCTTTTTATATTCAATTTGTTTGTTAACAGACCCCCTTCCGGACTTTCATTATTGGGGTTGGGAGGGGTGGTTACATTATCCATCCACTCCCTCCCTCTGTTATCTCTGCCATTGTTAGAGATAGAGGTTAAAAAATGTTGTATATATCCTCTGTTTCGAATATCAGTCAGTCAAAGTCATATCAAAGTCACAACCTTTTGGTTTCATGTCATTTTGTAATTTTGTCATTTAGTAATTTTAAACAATTTTGTTTTCTGATAAATTGAAAATGAGAAACATGCGGGGAAAGGAATGTACACCAATATTTTGACTAGAATTTATGTTCAATTTAACAGTTACTTCAATATTATTTTTAGTAAACTAGCAAAACTACTCTTAAGCAATAATATGTGCAATGATTCCTGTGAAAAAAAGGAATAATCTAGGTAGAACAACAACTCTCTAGCCGCTATCAAAAAAATATTATTTTGAGTTCAAGCTTTTTAAAAAATACATTTTTCTTTTTAAATGATATGAAATGTTGATTCCTCATACGACAAGAAATTAAAATCATAGCAAGTAAGTGTATACATTTGAATTAGTATTTTGATTGTCCTAAAACTATTTTGGAAACTGTCATACTTGTTTTTTTCTTCTAGCACTTAACAATTTCTTTAAAAGGTGATTTGATAATAATCTTATTATTGTAAAAGAGGCAAAATATTATTTCAATTTTAGACAAAATAATTTATCGTTTAGATTATTTATTTGTCACATCGTATTATAGGCAACTCTCCGTGGATATAAAATAAAATGTATAATTATAAGATTTTATTAAACTCAGCTTTTTAAGCCCTGAGATGCCAAAGGGTTCAAAACTGGTTTTAATATTAATTCGTAGAAAACTGGATATAATACGATGCTATACATAATTTTTTTTATTATTGCTGAGAACCGATTCTAATCTACTTGATATTAATCAATTTCAAATCAATAATGAAAAAATTGCTCTTTAGATTATAACAAAGACACCTAGGGAAAAAAACATCATTGGAAAAAAATACATAAACCAAAATTTTTCGCCAGTTAACTTAATTTATTAAGACATGTCTATGTTCTCGTTAAGCAAGTACTTAAATAGAATAAAAATCAATTATCTTCACAGATAAAGATCATCGCACTTAAAAAGAAAGAAAACAAAGATGACAACATACATACGTAGCATAGCACAAAATTATGGATAGACATCGGAAAAAATAACTATAAAGCAGTGTTATAAAAGATAAACATTAAACTTGATAAAATAGATCACAAAACCTTTTTAAAATTATAATTATGTATTGAAACATAACAGACTTAACAGGAAAATCTAGGAAACGATCTAGCACCCCACTAAGCAAATCTTAATAAAACTTAGTTGAAATATGAAAAATGTCCTCGGTCCTCTATCTTAAATAGGAGCCGAGAAAATCACGTTTTCACCATAGCGTTACGGACTGCCTGAAGGATGGACGAAGTGGATATTCAATAAATGTTAAAACTATCAGTTCAGTATGTTATTAGTTACAAACAAACAAAAACCTTGCTAATTTTTTATTAAGAATGTGTTATTTAATTTTTAGAGTTCTTCGCCTCAGCCTTTAGGGGCTTTTTTCCCCCAAAAGGTAATTAAAAAAAATTATGTACGTGTCTAAAAAAAATTATGTGAGTACATGAATCATCTTCTATTACCTACCCAGCCTAAAAAATTGCGAATGGTCGCCAATTTTTGCAAAAAATGGCGAATGCGCAAAACAATTCTAAAATTCTAAAACAAAATATTTTGGGGGGGGGGGATTGTTTATTTTCTTCTTGGGGGGGTGTCCCATTCGGTTCAGTGGTTACCGATATCTTAAGTTTCATACGAACGGACAGACATCAAGCTAGTTTTTATCATAGATAGTACATTCTAGAGTAGCAGCGCTGCTACAGAAAAAAGTCAATATCATTCCCCTAACTCTAATTAAAGGATTTAAATTTGATCTTTTCACGGGTGCCGCTACCAGCAACTTTATTTGACATTTTTAATCTCTAATCACAGGGGGGGAAAGGGATAAATGTTTCCAATCATTTGGATTCTTGTATATAGCAAGTTTAAATGGATATCTAACTTGACGGCAATTTTCCACAGATCATAAAATCCACGAATATTCTTTATCAATTCTACTTTATAAAAAAAAAGTTTTTACGTCTGCCAATATGAAAGATCATTTTAACAAAAATTCCTTGTTTATTGGTTGATTTTAATAATAATAGGCATATTTTACTTTAAAAGCAATTACTCCTAAATCCCTGTCTTTAAATGGAAATACTTAGTCTTTATATATAATTAGCAATTTATTTAATTGATAGTAATGGTTTACTTTTTAATTAAAACTACAACAATTATGTCCATTTAATATAGTCATCCTTATATGAAAGTGACAATCTGTCTTTACCAAGAGATTTCGCTAACTGTTGAACCGACATGGTTCGCCTTTACAGTGAAGCTTTCTATAGGCCCTGGAGAGGTTTAACACTATTTTGGAGAAATTTTCCTCTGCCTTCCCAAGAGAAATCGCCCAAAAAAAGTTTACTTATCTTTTAAAACTAAGTGTAGGGTCGATTTCTTTCCCTTCTTATCTTAAGTGCCCCTAGAGGCCTCTTAGAGGCGTAGCCGCTAGTCCCTATAATAAGATAACAGGATGTGTTGTTTGTCTGTACCGAAGGATCTCGCTAACCGCTGAACCGATCGGGTTTTCCTTTTACAGGGTAGCTTTTCATATGTCCAGGGAAGGTTTATGACTATTTTGGGAGAGGGTACCACCACCCAACCCAGAGAAAACGACAAAAATAAAAAATCGCCGCGTTGCGGTCATTTTTGCAATTAGCTAAAAACATAACTAACACCATCAACCGGCGAAAAAAAATATTTTTGGTAAATAGCTGATTTTAAAATAGATTGAAAAGAAACAATTTTACGTGTCCCTAAGGGACTCTAGGGGCGTATCCACTAGTCAACTATATATAAAGAGCCATAATCTGGGCAAATGTCTACTTTCCACTACATATCAACTTAATGAATATATTTTAACATTTTCCGCAAGATTTGAGGCGTAATGGCTGGAATAAAATATATAACAAAATGGTCTCTCCGCATGGGTTAAAGGATAGGTCAATAGAAAAAAGTTTTAGATAGCGAAGCTACTCTAAAAACAAGCACACGCCCGTAAATCTATCCCATCAATGACCTGAACTGTTTTAATTAATAGCAACTTTCTCGATTTTTTTTAACATGAAATACATTTGTTAAAATTTCTAATTGCTAAAACTGAGAGCCACAAGAAAATAGCTAAAAACCACACCAAAATTTGTAATAAGCTAAATGAAAAGCACAATCAGATTAAATTAGTCACTTATAGAATATTTATCTTCAGGCAAAAGAAACTTTACTTTAATATCTGCATTTACTGCCCTACTTAGGAGTATGATTGTCCTGATGTAATCTTATTCATGCAAAATTAATCTCCCATAAACATATCCCTATATTCCTTGCCCCTCTTAAAAGATTTAGAAAAAGGAAATAATGTTAAAGACATTCAAACAACAAACTCATAAACAGAGAGGGGGACAGTTATTCAGACATTTTAACATGAATTAAAAAGGATAAGACAATGGCCGTTAAATTAAAGTACATCCCCAATGATTATACACAAAATTACCCCATCTGTAGATTGCAATCATCATAATGGACCAATCAATCAAAATTCAATAAAGTCTCCAAAAGTCAAGCAAATGAATAGAAAACGTTAATATAAAACTTTGGGACTAGTGCAATAATCAGCCCAATGTCAACTTCTTCCCTTTGTTTTAATCATGTAATGCTTGTGTTGAAATGGTAACTGCATGAAATCTGACGTCTTAATTTTAGATTGAAGCCTTACGATTGTTTTAGGCTATTTTTCTGTATTTCCCTACCCTTTTGAATACAAAGTCCCTAAATAATTGGGGCGCAGCCACTAGTCTCAACAGGAAAAGTAAAATGAAGGAAGCTTCACATAGTTCCTGGGTTGGATTTAGGCTATTTTATTTTTAGATTGAAGACTGAAGTCTTGATATGTTTTGGCTATTTTTAAGCTTTTCCCTACCCTGTCGAATACAATATCCTTGCTTCAATAAAAAAAAATGATTGAAATAAATCAAATTATCTAAATATCTGTCCTTCTTTTTCATAAAAAGAAAAAAGAATTTCTCTTTTTTTAATTTGAAGAGAAAAACAACTCAACTTACTTTTATTACACTGTCATGTTATTAATAGCGCCGCTACTCAATAACTATGTCTTGTGTCCGTCCCACTATCAACATTAATAAATATTAGATTTACTAAGTAGGATTTAAAGAAATATTTTCCTTACAATATA
The DNA here is from genome assembly GCF_053477335.1 of Acartia tonsa. Classification (NCBI taxonomy): domain Eukaryota; kingdom Metazoa; phylum Arthropoda; class Copepoda; order Calanoida; family Acartiidae; genus Acartia; species Acartia tonsa. Next base: position 42,731,680 of record NC_137269.1, on the reverse strand, counting down.
CAAGCGGCTACAACCCCTAGAGGACTCATGCAGAACGTTAAAATGTTTTCTCTTGGGAGGGTGGTGGTAACCTCCCCCATACTAGTTATAAACTTTCCCAAGACTTACGAGAAGCTACACTGTCAAGGAGAACAATATCGGTTCAGCGGTTAGCAAGTTAGACAGAAACACACAAATCTTGTTACTTTATGTTGTTTATTTTTTGCTGTGCTTTTGTGGACATTTCTGCCTGTTTGGTCCATAAAGTATTAAAGTAATAAAAAATGTTCATAAATTAATTTGTATTTAAGCTTTATGAATCAAGTCGAAAATATCAAGGAAGTATACTTACAAAAAAATATGGGATATTCACAGGGATCTTAATGGATAAGACAATGAATGATGATGATTAACAAAATTACCCCTTCTGTATAATAAACTTATTATTTTTAAAGTTTGAAACCAACCAATCAAATTTCGTTAAAAATACAAAAAAGTATTTGAGCAAACAAATAAGATAATATAGTAATAAAACTTTTGGTACCTACCAGAGTTATTTAAGTCCAATGTCCCCTCCCTCCCTTTCCGACATGATCCTAAACTTTTTCCTTGCTTGCACTGTAAAACTTTGTACATTAATTGGCATAATCCATCACAAGTAAAACAACAACTCACCCCCCCCCCCTCCAAAAAAATCCTTTAATTCCAGAAGATTGTAAGGTTTCGGTAAAGTTTTCCTAACTCATGAATATAGCTTAAAACCTGCAGGACAATTCAAATCTTTAAAATTAATACATGATATATAAGAATCTTACTAGATTCAATTGCACAAACCTACTACGTGTGTTTTTATTTAAAAGGAACAAAAGTATTCCTTCAGTTAACCCACTTACCATGGACAGAAATTAATAATCAATATCTTATTTTCCTCATTTTCTCATTTTAGTTTTATCCATCTTTGTAAATAGTTTATTGACTTTGTTGATTTGGTAAATGTTGATTTTTGTTTGAAATAAGAGATCATGAATGCCAAGTATCTTATTATTTTATTGAATAGGTACTAGTTATAAAAAAAGGCTTTATTTTAAAAAAAAATGGAGTAGGCGTTTTCTGAGATAGGCGTTTTTTGAGATGACCTAAACCTAACCTATAATAACCCAGCAAATGCTACTGTGAAAATACGACGAAACGCCCCTTAAGAGGTGTTGCCACAAAAGGGACTATACCCTAATTTTCTACTGGTGCATGGTGTGAGGGGTTACACATGTACCCACTGGAGAAGTAACAGGAATGTGCAGATTAATTTGCAGGGAAATTGTAAATCATAAGTTTTATGATTAATAATCTCAAGCTTTAACTTGGCCATAAAATTTTATGTAGCTACCCAGAGGGATAAGACAATAGATGATAAATTAATGTTTCTCAAAATTCTTAAAGTATCCCCTTTATTTAGAGAGGGAGGGGGCATTGAGCATAGTCCCCAAAACTTATAATAACATTCTCATGTGTGTTGGCTTACCAACTTTTGGGTTTTTTCTAGGATTTGAATTGGTTGGTACTTCAAACTTATTAACTACTAATTGTAATCTATAGAAGGGGTCAATCATTATGTGTATCTTTATTTGGGGATGTTATACATCAATTTATCGGTCATTGTCTTATCCCTTAAGATCCCTTGGGTAACCTGTACCTTGAACAAGCAAGTTAAGAAGTTGCGTGGCAAATGAAAATAAAAATATATGTATATAAGAACCCAACCAACTCAAAAATGCAAAACTCCCCCCCCCCCCCCCAACAAAAAAAAAATTATTTTCTTGGAAACACATTACCTAGACTATGAGCAGCACCAGTAGTAACTACTTAATTTTTTTTATATTTTATTATTATCTCTTGGGGCAAACCCCTAGAGGCTAGGGGCGAAGCAGCTAGTATATGTATATAGGAATGGTGGAAAAAGCTTTTCACGAAAAAAAGCGCCATTAAGCCTAGCTTCTATGTAAAGAACAACCAAATCTGACCAGCCATCAAAAAGATTTTTTATTCAGAAAAAAACTACTTTTCTTCTTCGTAATAAATACAGGATTTAAAATATAATTTCAAGAGTTAGTAATTCATTTTTTATGAAGTCGATTTTCAAACTGTTTTTAAAAACATCATGTGAGTTTTTCATTAAATCTGATATTTTTATGAAACTTATTTCCGCTTCCGAATAATTTTAAGCAGAAATGTGTAACATATCAAATACCCTATTAAAAATAATATATTTTCCAGGAAAGGAGGGGAAATAAGGGGTTTAAATTAATCTACATCACCTTTCTTCCTTCCAATTGTTAAAAGTTAAAGGAATAATACCACATAAAAAATGTTTGGGTTAGAATTAATTTATTGTCTATTGGCCTATCTTTGTTTTCCTGCTGTTTTAGCTTTTAGTTACAATAACAAGGATGACAGCATCCTCTAAAGGGATTAAAACATTCTTAAGAAAATAATATTTTTAAAAGAGTTTCGGTTGTGAAGCTATTATAAAATTAGGCATATACGTAAGTCCGACTGTCTAACGTTAGTGCTTAAGTTATCTCTTTGTGACATTCTCTCCTTAAATATTTTGTAGCTTTTTGAGGGGGGGAGGGGGGATATTAATCACCCTCCCCTAAGAAGAAACCTGAAAACTAAGAAGAAAAAAAATTACAAATCAATTATATAATCAATAAACTTGATAAACGTAGTTGTAACACCTAGTGCAGTTAGTTATGAAATAATAAATAACAGGAGTAAAAATATCCATCTAAAAAATATGGATATTTTAAATCCTATTAACCTAAAAAATATTTCCCAATGTAATTAATTAAAAACCTATTAATTTTATATTTTATGAATCTTACCTTTCTTCATATTAAGCTATCCCAAATAAATATAAAGAGAGAGACCAAGAGATAGCTTCCCAAGGACCAAGGACGAGTAACAACCAAAGGCCAAAGGACCAACCAACCATATCTTCCATAGGCACCAAAGGTTACCAAGGAGGGACCAATTAGAAGACGGGGGCGCATAGGTAAGAGCCGCAGCCGCCGTGTGCCGCCAAAGACCAAAGGATTTTTATCAGGCCAGGAGGAGGGATAGTTAACAGCCAAAGGCAGCCGCCGCCGCGCCGGTTGGAATTACACACCAAGGGGGCCAGCTGTGAGTGTGAGACCATTAACCAAGATTTTACCCAGCTAGGACGATTTTAACAAAACAACAAGAGAGAGGTCTCACACTGAATAAAAGAGCAAAATCATTTTCAGATTTTTTTTCAAATATTTGGATTAGGTTAGGTAAACAAAAAGGTCTTGTTGGTCATTAGTTGTTTGTTGGTTAGTCAAATAAGCACGCAGAGATCCGGGGAGGGGACAATGGAATCTACAATCCTTGCATTCGCCTCAAATTTACCAGAAGCATAATTTTCAACTCTATGATTTTGGGGGGAAGATTAATTTATCATCCATTGTCCTTTCCCCGTATCCCTGTTAAATTCAAGATGACAAAACAAAATAAAAAGTAAATAAGGCACAGCCCCGTATCCCTTACAAGAGTGTGCATTCACTTCCACATATTATCATATCCTTTTCGTTTTCATATTTGCATAAAAACGAAATACGAATAAATGGGCGATTTCCCTCTAAAGGCCTAGTGAACAGAAAACCCCACCTTACCTCACCTTATTTTGAAATAAATTAAAAATAAAGAGAGGGATAGATAGGCTAGGTAAGGTTATGCTGCATTGAGTACAAGGTAGCTCTTCAGGGTTAGGGCACAGCAGGTATAAGAAATGCATTGATTATGCTTAAGAAAAAAATAGCGCCCCCCTTATTTACAACATTTAAAAAAAAACAATGGAGGGGGGTGGGAGTTGTGCTCAACAGGCACTTTAAGAGAAAGTACAAAAAATGAGTATTTTTTGGTATATAAGTAAGGCCTTTTTGCTCTTTAAAAAAATTAAATTTTTATGATTTAAAAGTGTGTGATACATATGCGGAAGTGAATACACATCCCTTACAATAAATATAGAAATATAATCTAAAGTAAACATAAAAGTACAGTGTACAAAAAATTTGGGCGGTTTCCCTCAAGGTGCGCAGTCGAGTACAGCCCCCCCCTTATAAATAAATTGAAAATGAGGGGGGGGAGGGGTTGATTTTTGAATACTTTGTCTGGTTAGGTTATTTTGGGAATAGAGGGGGAGGGGGGCGCACTTTGAGGAAAAACACCAAAATTTTTGTTGATAACGTAAAAAACCTGGATAAATGTATTTAAGAAATATGGCACCTACAATAACGTATTTCAAAATATAGAAAGCAAAATAGTTTTTATGGAAGTGCCATATTCCTTTCTTAAAGTATGATATTAAGTTCCTAAAGCTCCCTACATTAAAAAAAAGTATATGTATAAATAGAATAAAAATTGTCATGCATTAAAAAAGATGTTTACGTTAACTGAAAATATTTGACATACAGTAAATAAAAAAATGTACATTGATAGAAGAAAAATATAAATAAATGTACAAAACTTGATATAAGATTGATCACTATGAAACTTAAAGGATAGGTTCATCATGAAATCCCCGCATGGTTAGGATTAGAGAAATAAAAATAATGCAAGTTCGCCACATTAATAACAAAATTATTAAAAAATAAAATTTCAACGCTATGCTACTTAAGATTGTATAGCATTAATATGAAACGTTTATCTCACAAATAACAGTAAACTATAATCCTTATATAAAATTAACAGCATGCATGCATGTCTGTCTGTGTGCTCAGTAAATGATCTTACTAACTCCTTTCCTTTGCAATAAAGCTTCTTATAGGTTCATGAAAGGTTTTTAACTATTATGGTTGAGGGTACCTCCACCCTACCAAGAGGGATCATGCCTAATAATAAATAAACATGCCCCCAACAAATCAATTTAAGGTTGACTCACCCCTCCCCCCACCACCACAACCTCTTACCTAAAGTGTCTCTAGAGGCCTGTAAGGGCGTAGCCGCTAGTAAAGTCAAATATTAATACAAAGGAAAAAGGTCTGAAAAGAGATTAAAAAGTGATGTCACAATATGAATAGAAAAACACAGGGATCTAAAGGGATAAGACAATGGCCGATAAATTGATGTAAATCCCCAATCATAAAAAAATATAACTACCTTGTATAGATAGGGTAAGGCGGGGGAAGTTTCGGTAAGGGGCTATTTTCGGTAATTTCGACCTACCTTCATTAAATTACCTTTTTCTCCATGTTCCTTTCAAATGACAGAAAAAAACATAAAAGCAAATTTGTTCCTTATTAAATTGCCTACAAACGAGTATAAAATGAATTTTTTGTGAGATGAATATTAAGGGTACTTATTGGGTCTCAAAGTCGGACGAATTTTTTTTTTTTTTCAAAAATTTTTAGTAGGTGTGTAAAGATCGACGTACATAAAAATTGGTAAGACCTAGAGCTGATCCGTAAAAACCTTTTGAACTAAGAATTGCCCGCTCTTTCCAAATCTGTTGAGAGCTTTAAAATCGGGGTAATATTTTTTTCAAAAATGACCAAAGTTGGCGCCGGGGGAAATTTCGGTAATTTCAAAAGAAATTAAAATTCAACTTTTAAGGTCATTTTTTCATGTTTTCTTTTGTCAAATCTATTATTCCATATGGACTTTTTAAGAATTAGGCCTAAAAATGAATAGAACAGATAAAAAACAAAAAAAAAATAATTTTATTTTTTGAAGCAAATTTTTGCGAGGAAAAAATCAAAATTTCTGGTCCTTTGAAAAAAAATATTTTTGACATTGGAGGAATAGTCCGATCTTTATGAATTTTTTTTGTGGTTAATCCCAATAACCTATACTAATTATGATTTATTACGCTTGTTTGGTCGTTTGGCCTTTTTTCATTGATTTTTTTAAGGTTAAAATGTAGTCAAGATTTTTTGCAAAGATGACACTTTTGCTTCAAATTCGATTATTGAGGTCAATTTTTAATCAATTTTCATGTTTTTTGGTCTAAATCTATAGTTCAATGTGAGCTTTTTTAGGATCAGGCCTAAAAAGTAATAAAATACGTTTTTTTCTTATATTAATTTTAAGTTTTTTTAAAAAAAATTTCGAGAAAAAAAATTGAAAATTCGCGTCATTCAAAAAAATTCATTTTTAACATAGAAGGAATAGTCCGATCATTATGAAATTTTTTGTGGATAATCCCTATAACCTATACTAATTATGATTATTTATGTTCGACTGGCCGTTTGGCCGTTTTTCATCGATTTTTTTTAGGTTGAAAAAAATTACCGAAAATTCCCCCGCTGGTGGGGAATTTTCGGTAACTTTTTTGCGGTCAATTTCGGCAAACTTCTAAAAGTTCTAGGATAACGTCCTTTTAGGACCTGATAGTCCTTTCCATAAGCTTTCTACCGGTCTTGGTTTCATTTGAAAATATTAATATTTACCCCCTTTTTTTTCAAAAAAACCGAAAAAATACCGAAATTTCCCCCCCCTTACCTTATTATTTTTGGTTGATACGTTTGGACACTCAACTTTATGAACCAACCAATCAAATTGAATAAAAGTTTCCAAAGCTATTAGCCAACGCATAAGAAAACGTCATTATAAGACATTGAGGACTAGTGTAACAATGTTCCAATGTCCCCTCCCTCCATGCCTGTAGAAAACATATTTATTTTTGAATAGGGAGAACAAAATTATGCTGAATAAAGTTCTTTTCAAATGTTGTACACATATACGCTGTGCTATAAAACGAAATAAGTAAATTCTTCCAAAATAAAGGTTACTTTAGGTTAGATTTTTGCTATTAATAATCTACAAGATAAGGATATTAAAGGTTGCGCATCTGGCCTCCAGTGACATGTTTTCAAAGAAGGGAAGTGTGGGTAAGGACATAAAAATAGCCTTAAACCATCCCGGGGCCTATGTGAAATATCTCTAAAATGGATTGATCTTAACGTTAACAAAAAAAAATAACTTGCTATATTCAATAATAGGACTAGCGGCTACGCCCTTTGAGGCACTTGAGTGAGGGGGGGGGGATCAATCAATCAATCTTTCCTTCAACTGTTCTAGCACAGAGCAAATATAACAATTATTTGCTTATTTCTATGTAATACAAAAAGTAAATATTGCAAGAGAATTTGTATTGTATGTCGTAAGTAATAAAGCCCTATATACAAATTACCATATCAAATATCATTAGAAGCACAGTTGTTATTTTACTATGGTATGTCCATCAATTGTCGTTGTAACCCAATGAAGCCGGGAAGAGGGGATGCTCCACTATTAATTTAGAGGAAATTGCCCCAGTAATTCGTCATAACTCTAAATTTGTAGGAAAAACATTTTAAAATGAAAAGACTAGAAAGCTTTAGTGAAAGAAAACAACTTGAATTAGTTTTTAACAATGTTGAAAACATCCATTAAGAAATAGAACATAACTAACAGTAGTATTATGACATAGGTAATCTTTCAAATTATCTTCTATACCAGCCAAGAAAATTTAACTATTGAAAGACAGAAGGGCGGAAAAAGTTATCTATAGAGTATTTGCTTATTTATCATTGTTATATTCAAAAGAAATTTAAGACATCTAATTATAATAGCGAAAAATCACATTTCTTTTCACTTATGGATGGACAACCAGGTATCATGAATTATTAAGCAGCTTGCTACTAGAAAACAAAAAAGTCATTTTTAAAGGGATTATATTATTATTTTGATTTTGATTTAAGCTTGCTAATGCTTTCTAGCAGCTCAGCTATTCTATAACTGAGGAAATTATTGCAAACCCCCTGCCGCCAACTCCTAGCCCTATGGGGCTCAAAAACCCTAAAATAAACCTAACCTTAATTTTCTCAGAAACTATTTGACCAATAGGGATGATTTCTTAAACATAAGCTTTTATGCTTATAAACTAACTTTTACTTTAGAAGTCACCCTCCTGCTGCCAACCCCTAGCCCTCTGGGGCTCAAAAAATCCTAAAAAGAACCTAACCTTTCCCATAAACCATTTGACCAATAGGGATGATTTTTTAAACTTAAGCTATATTGCTAATAAACTTTAGTGTTTAGAATTCACCCCCTTGCCGCCGACCCCTAGCCCTCTGGGGATCAAAAAACCCTAAAAATGAACCTAACCCTAATTTTCTCAGAAAAAATTTGATCAATTAGTATGATTTCTTAAACTTAAGCTTTTATGGTTATAAACTAACTTTTAGTTTAGAAGTCACCCCCCTGCCGCCAACCCCTAGCCCTCCAGGGCTCAAAAAATCCTAAAATGAACCTAACCTTAATTTTCTCAGACACCATTTAGTCAATAGAGATGATTGCTTAAACTTAAGCTATAATGCTAATAAACTAAATTTAAGTTTAAAAGTCACCCCCCTGCCGCCAACCCCTAGCCCTCCGGGGCTCAAAAAAAACCCTAAAAATTAACCTAACCTTAATTTTCTCAGAAACCATTTGATCAATAAGGATGATTTTCAAACTTAAGCTTTTATGCTTATAAACTAACTTTTAGTTTAAAAGTTACCAGTAACCACATTATTAAAAGTTCAGATATTTTGGACTAAAGCTTTTATGTGTACAAACTACTTTTTTGACATTAACAGAAAGTCCAAATGTCCATTTAAAACTTGCTGATTTTTAACTTAATGTCATTTTTTTGTCCTTCCTTATCATTTAAAAGCTTCTCTACTATTGACGTTGTCATCCTTGTTTATTTAATATTTTTAAAAGCGAAGCTTTTCCATAATTAGGATCAGTCTGTATGTCCGATTAGAGGGTTTTTGAGCCCCGGGGGCTAGCAAATCAGGGCAGGGGGGTGACTTCTAAACCATAAAAGTTAAGTCCTAGAAATCTGCTGTATTGATCAAAAGGTTTCTGAGAAAGTTAAGGTTAGGTTCATTTCTAGAGGTTTTTTGAGCCCTGGAGGGCTAGGGGTTTGCGGCAGGGGGGTGACTTCTAAACTATAAGTTAGCTTATAAGAATAAAAGCTTAAGTTTAAGAAATCATCTCTCTTGATCAAATAGTTTCTGAGTAAATTAAGGTTAGGTTCATTTCTAGAGGTTTTTTGAGCCCTGGAGGGCTAGGGGTTTGCGGCAGGGGGGTGATTTCTAAACTAAAAGTAAGTTTATAAGCATAAAAGCTTATGTTTAAGAAATCATCTCTATTGATCAAATGGTTTCTGAGAAAATTAAGGTTAGGTTCATTTCAAGGGTTTTTTGAGCCCCAGAAGGCTAGGAGTTGGCGGCAGAAGGGTGACTTTAAAACTGGAAGTTAGTTTATAAGCATAAAAGCTTAAGTTTAAGAAATCATCTCTTTTTGTCAAATGGTTTCTGAGAAAATTAAGGTTAGGTCCATTTTTAGGTTTTTTTTAACCAAAAGTTAGTTTATAACCATAAAAGCTTAAGTTTAAGAAATCATTTCTATTGGTCGAATGGTTTCTGAGAAAATTAGGGTTAGGTTCATTTTTATGGTTTTTTTAGAGCCCCGGAGGGCTAGGGATTGGCGTCAATGGGGTGACTTTTAAACTAGAAGCTCGTCTATAAGCATAAATACTTAAGTTTAAGAAATCATTCCTATTGGTCAAATGGTTTCTGAGAAAATTAAGGTTAGGTTCATTTTTAGGGGGGTTTTGAGCCCCGGGGGGCTAGGGGGTGGGGGTAGGTGGTTGACTTCAAAAATATAAGATGTTCATACCCCTAAAAGCTTAAGTCCAAAATATTTACACGGTTCATCAAGTGGTTCCTGAGAAAACCCCCCCCCCCCCTGCCTCAAAAAAGCTTCAGTTACGTCCCCCTTTTCCCTATAACTGCGCTACTTATGTACGTAATAGTGTTTGTTAGTAGCAAAGCTACTCTATAATTCACTTTGTCTGTCCGTCAGTCCATCCGTAACGCTATGGGGAAAATGTGATTTTCTTGGCTGCCATTGAAGATGGACGGGTGACATTTTTGGTAAATATACACTGTATTAATGAGCATCAAGTGTATAATTTACTTTGTCCGTCAGTCTGTCGGTCATGCAAAAAAAAGACATTGAAAATAATTTTTTAACAATATATCAGAAAGGTTTCGTGATTTATCAAAGAATTACAGCACAGTTATCAACTAAACAAAGTCTCTATAATTCATTTTGTCTGTTTGTCCTTCCATAATTTTTTTGTGCTTAATGTATGTTGTCATCCTTTTTTATCTATAAATTAGTGTAAATCTTAAGGCATAACGAAAAGAAAAATTATTTATGAGTAATATATATTTTGCTTAAAAGGAAACTCTAGGAGTACCTAGTAATTTATCGCAAATGTAGTATTCACAGTTTTCCGCAGATAATAAAATGAAAATAAGATGAAAACCAGTTTATAGATTTTTATTTCAATATTTGTGTGGCTATTTGTCTGTAATACTGTACATGATTTTTCAGTATGGGCAAGAACCAGTTCTAGTCCAGCGTATATTTATCGGTTTCGAAGCCATACCTGGAAAAATATACATTATCTTTTTTGACTTTCAAATTCATTCGAGTCCATCTGAATCTATTTCAAAATTATTGAATGTCCTTTTAAAATGTAATAAATAAGTAAAAGTGTCATAAACATTTATTACATCAGGTGGACAAATAAGGAAATTAAAAATACGAGGGAATCAAAAAGATTAGGCATCCTAGCTTTTATTCAGACATACACGCATACGTGTAATATAGACAGCTTTCCGCGGCTATTAATCTTATGATTTTAAAATAAATATTCGTAAAACATTGTCTGTAGTACGATGCTTTACATGATATTTCAGAATGGGCGAGAACCGGTATTAATCCATCAGATATTATTCAGTTTCAAAGCAAGTGGAATATATTTCATGGTCCTTTAAGAAAAAATTTCGGATCTACTGCAGTTCACGGTAAAATATTGCTGGTAACGAATATTGCTAAAAATCTATGAATTTTAAAGACTGCTAGCTGCCAAACGGCTGAACGTACAGATCATGCCCGCACACTGTTTTAAGCGGCATAAGAAGGCCTACAAATAATCTGGAATAGCCATAAATCAATAATGCATAATTATCTCGCAGTGCAGAGAAATGCGCGAAAAAGGCCTATTTTACGCGTTTTTTCTTCAGTAAAGCTTTCCCTGTGCACCATTGGATCTTGGCTATTCCAGATTATTTGTAGGCCTTCTTATACCGCTTAAAATGATGTGCGGGTATGATCTGTACGTTCAGCCGTTTGGCAGCTAGCAGCCTTTAAAATTCATAGATTTTTGGCAATATTCGTTACCAGCAATATTTTACCGTGAACTGCAGTAGATCCAAAATTTCTACTCAAGATGAAAATAAATTTGGCAAAGAAGCACAGCATTTTTTTAGAAATATTATGACACAGACATTTTTATAGACAATTATTTTAAAGGTCCTTAGGGCCATAAAAAACACTAGAAAGTAAAATTTCTCTATATTTTTAACGTCTAATGAAGGGGAGGTCTTCAAAACAAACTTAATAAAATATACCTTGAATATACATTTAAAAATTCAAATAGATTAAAATCAATGTTTTCAACAGAAGAAATATACTTCAAATTCGTGAGTAAATATTGTAAAGAAAATTGGACCAATTAAAGGTCAATTAGACTAAAATAAATATCTAATAGTTTTATGATTGCCTTTTAAGAGTTGTACACTAAAGCTACTCTATAACTCACTAAAAGCGTTTTATTAAAAATAATATTATATAGTTTTACATTGTCAGAGAAAAGATAATAGTAATTTAAGATTTTTAGAGGGTTTCAGAACAAACGCAGGAGTGACAAGCGTCGGAGTATACAATTAAACGCAGGAGCTAAGTTAATTAAGTATTTCTATACAGGTTAGGTTAAGATATAAATATACAAATAATCCCCCCGCAGTGGTTAAGCATTTAAAAAACCTACGATATGGTTTAAAATAGGTTAGGTTAGTTTAAGTGTCCACTCCGACGTTTGATTTAACGTAATATTTTGCAATTTGAATGGTAAATGGAGGAGAAGGTGTTATATGAGCCAGCTACAAGATTCACTGAATAATTTAAAGTAAAATAAATGACCAATCTTAAATCAAATAATTTGTATAAGTACATGTTACGTATAAATATACACAAATTTTAATAATATAAATATTAGATAGTTAAATACAAGAAATACAAATATAAGTAAAATACTTTTTAAAAAAATAAACATATCTACGTGATATTTAAGAAATATTAGTATTTATTACCAACAGAAATAAAATTATGATTTGTTACTAACCAATGGAGATAAAAACTAAGAAAAATATTTTTTCTTGTAATGTATGCTTTCTTTCGTTTATTATAATAAATCAGGGAGGGGGGGGGGGGGGATATTGGGCTGTTAATTTCATTATTCCCTAAAGTTTTTTTTAAACGCTTTCTTATTCCTTTGAGGACATTTATTAAATTTTCATTAGTTCCAGTGTCTAAACGTTCAACCACTTATTGTAACCTACAGAAGGGGTACGTTAATGCATCATCTTTGGGAATGTACATAAATCAACCCGACGGGCAAAATTAATGGGAAAACAGGTTAATCTCTGCTGGATTAAAACCGGTTCTGAGCTTCACTACAAAAGCATGAATCATATCGTATTTCAAGAGAATTTTCTAAGAATAATAAAAGATCCTAAAACTGTTTTGTTGGCACGGGCCGTTGGCCCTGCGGGCCACAAAACTGGAATTAATTTCATGATTTTTTTATTTTTACCCGCTACAAAAGCTTTCTATAATACGATAGGCTAAATAGTAATTCTAGTAACAAAGCTACTCTATAACTAAATTTGTTAGTATCTTTATCCCTGTTCCAAATTATAGACATTATGGAACTTAAATTAATCTTAAAATCCCTGTTTACATAAAATATTTATATCCAGTAATATTTAATGTTTACAAATTGTAAATTATTGATCCAGAAAACTTAAAAACTAATAAATTCTTAATACGTTTAAAGCCTAGGTACATACATATATTATAATATACAATTTGTTGCCTTAGGATTTTAAAATATTCAAGTCCCAAATAATCAGAGTCTAAGGGGATAAGACAATGGATGATAAATAAAATTACCCCTCCTTTCGAAAAATTATCTGTTGAAAAGTTTGGACACTTCAAAATTTGAAACGACAAATCTAAAACTTCTCAAAGTGTTCAAACCAATGAATGAGAAAACGTAGTTATAACCCTTTGGACAACGGTGTAATTTACAGTCCAATGTCCCCGTCCCTCCCTTGCAAAAATTTGTGTTTAAGAAGGCTTTTTCTAATTTTGGGTCTTCTTATAGTTCAGTTTTTGTTATCTAATATAGCAAAATTTATGATACCCGATATGTAAATTTGTATACATACATAATTAGATACAAATTAATAGTTCATAGGTACTACAAAATAATACAAAATTATCATGCAATTAACGATATCATATTGAAGTTCTTTTTTTCATTAAATATTTTATCCATAAAAGACCAGTTAAAAATGTATTTTCATAAAAAAAAATTAATCATTCGGTACCTTCCTAACATTTAATATAATATTATTTTGAAAAAATATTCGAGAAGCTTTTGAATAATTAGAAACAAAAATTTTTTTGTTAAAAAAATTATGAATTGATGATTAATCCCTTAATTTATATCAATGAACTATTTTTGTTATAAAACTACTCGAACACATGAATAGACACTTAAATTAGTAATTAAAATTAATAGGTATAGGACTCAAATGATTTAATAAAAAGAACTTTATAAATGATAATAAAAGAAACACTTGCCAAATATTATATAATCAAAAGCAAAATAAAAGGGAGAGGAAGTTTCGACTCTTTGGCGTACTCAGGGATTATTGAGCTAGAGTTTGTGTTTTGAATTTTGCAGGGATCTAAAGGGATAAGACAGTGCCCGATTACTTGATGTACATCCTCAATAATGACAAACAAAATTATCCCTTCTATAGATTACAATTAGTTGTTAAAACGTTAGGACACTCAACTTAATGAAAAAAACAATCAAAATTCAATTAAAGTCCCCAAAATTTGTTAACATTTTTACAAAACTTTGGGGACTAGTGCAATAAACTGCTCAATGTCCCCTAATAAAACGATAAGCCCAATAATCAAAGAGTTAAAAGAAAGTGACAAAAGTCTACCCCTCCCCTTCCTTTTTGAATTATAATTGGCCGTCAATAATTCTGAATTTTCATCTGGCAAATATCCCTTCATCAATAAAAATGTAGAAAATTATAAATGTATAGGTAGTATATGGAAGGGAGAGGACAATAAAGATTAAATAAATGTTAATACCATTACGTCTCCGAAATATTTACAATACAAACTACACTAAAAGAATTCAGAGGAAGAATACCTAATGTATCTTTAATTGTCCTATACCCGAAACCCTGTCACTAATGATACAGTATTTTAAGTACATAAACAATATATATAAATAAAAAAGTGTGCTTATTATATAATATAGTTATATACTGGTTTCGTTTCCCAAATCAATACGAAACGAGTATAACTACTTTATTGATTTTAATATCTTTTTTAGGCAAATGAGACAGAAAATTAAATAAATAGGTGATTTAAAAAGTAGAAATTTTTAAAAATAAACCTCTCATTTATCTATCTAAAATCCTTGCAATTAAATTAAAAATTTACTAGCGCAGCTAATATATGACTAGGATCTGTCCGTAGTATACCTGCCAGGAAGTTCTGGAGCTGAGGCCGTTGACAATGACCCTGTAGTCACTCTTCCTGTACCTCCCGTCAGAAAATTTCCTGAAATTAAAAAAATAAAATTTTAAAAACGTCCTAGGTACTTACCCTTCCTTTGAAGTTTGATAAGTGTATTTTAAAAGCGAAGCTTTCTACAATTAGGTCATTATGTAAGTCCGTAGATTACAACATAATTTAATATAGGTATGTATGTAAAACGTTCTATTGATTTTAATCCTTTTTTTTTAAAACTATTATTAAGTAATAAAAATGTCCAAATTAATATGTGTATGTAGATTCCTATAAGTATTAGGTATGTTAACTTTTATAGGCGAAGTAAATCTATAATTAAGTCTTACACGATAAGCAACCAGGAAAATTATAACAGATTTACAATGTCTTTGTGTACAGACTAATAAATATTATTTTCAAATATAAAGCTCCTTCCACAAATCATGTTGTATTAATCGATTTATTACTTGAATGTAGCACAGAATTTTCATGTACTTTAATTGACTAAAATAACACTAAACTCGACCCCCTCAGCTCCAACTGGATGGACAACATAACCAATAAATGAGTTCCATATTAGCATTTGACGCAATATATCCGGTCAATATATCCACGTATATTCTATATCCATTGCTGTAATATTTGTTTGTCCGGCCGTCTTAATTGATGAGATTCGCTTTTATAGATGTTATCATCCTTGTTAAGTTACTTAACTTACAAGATCCCAGAATAACAAAAGACTATTTTTTAAATACTTTTTAAGTTAGGTACTAGCTTGGTATTAAAACGTTTTAGTTTAAAAATATTTTTGCAATAAAGAAGCTAAAGTCTATACCTAAAAAGCTAGGTATTAGAATAGTAAAATAGTTTTGGCTTTATTAAGTTTTAAAATACTAAAGAAGGGATTGACTTACATAAATTAAATTTCAAATGATTTCCATTCTTCAATATACCTAATTTAATGATTTCTTTTCTCACTTTTTTAACTTACTACATAATCCCTGAAGATATATTTCTATCGTGTTGTTTGTATTGGAGAAAAAGGAAAATGGCTCTGAATATGAAATATTTATTATAACAACTTTTTACTTTTGTACTTGTCAAATACATATGGGTAAGGGAAATCTTCTTTTTGTTTACAATCAAATCCATTTATCAACTATGTTTTATGGGATCTGTTTAAAGCGCTGGCGTGCATTAGGGGGGGGGGGGGGGAGTGTCAACACTTACATTGCATAATTAACAAAGGGGAATGTTTTCCTTGCCCATTTTCACCACCCCACCCCCCCTTGTTTCAAAACCCTGGTGAATTGCTGTTTATGTTACTGAAATTATAACCTCCCCCATTTTTATTTCAGTGAATTCAGATTGCCTTTTTCTATTTTCTCTTGTTATTAAAAAAAAACTACTAAATATCCTGTATCTAAACCTATCCAGTGCATAACTTCAGGCCCTCTTGGTTTCTCATTGCTGAGGACAGGAACAAATATTATAGAATAAATCAGGGATCTAAAGGGATAAAACAATGGCTGAAATATTGATGAACATCCCTAATAATGATACACAAAAATACACCATCTGTAGATTACAATTAGATTTGGAAGGCTGGCTAACAAAATTTGTTAGTCATATATTTTTTCATTTAAATATCCACGGAAAACTGTCTATAATACTACACGATAAATGACTATTATCATCATTAAGGATGTATAATCCATTGTCTTATCCCTTGATATCCCTGTATTTTATGCATAATATGCCTTGTCCTTGCATGAATCCTCATAACTAACCTGCCTGTGAACTGTGATCTACCTGACTGTCCTACCCAGAAGAATCCTGCCTGTACTACTCCCTGCTACGTGGGAGCTTTGTTGTCTTACCTGCCGTCCTCGTCCCTGGATCTAGACCTACTCCTCCCATAATACCTTCTGCTGCTACTACTGCTACTGCCCCCGCCTCCACCAGAGGCGTTGGAGAACTCGATTCTGATTCTAGAAATATACAAAATTGATGAGTTTTATTGATGCATTTGGATCATGGAAAGAAAACGGATTAGCGGGTTTCGTCGTATTTTCACATTAGCTTTTCTCCTATTTCTAGCTTTTGCGGGGGGCTCTAACCCTAAGGGATGATTATTAACATTCACCTAATCTAAAATAACCTATCAAAAGCTACTGAGAAAATACGACGAAACCCAGTACTTCGTTTTCTTTTCATGGTCCATGCATTTTTAAGTCTCAAAGAAAAATACAAAATGCCAACAAGAATTGAAACTATTCTTTTTGATTTTTCTTTTGAAAAGGATGAAATTTCGTGGTTTCCCTAATAGTGCCTAGTGTATAAGAAACAAAATTTTAATATTTATTCATAGAAATTCGAAATACATTAAAGAGCAAAAATGATTTACAACGTATAACATATATTAGAATATATTCGCTAACGCAATAAATTGAACTATTTACCTACTATTAAATTGTCAATAGAGTTTATTTTCAATGATAATGCATTTAATCAATACAATAAATATAGAAACCGAAAATAGTAAAAGTTCGTTTACATTTTAAATAAGTTAGTCATGACTCATGACTTTGTTAAAAAAAAGTTACTTTTAAGTTTTAGCTCTTTATTATAGACAGCTTTCCGCTGATATTAACATAAAAAAATTGAAGATTAAAACCAGTTTTGTTGGAACCGAGGGGCCGAAGGTCCAGGCTAACAAAACTTGTATTAATTTTATGATTTTTATTTTATTATTCGTAGAAAATAGTTAGTTAGTTAGCTCATTAAACGTTACAGCTACTAATTAAAATCTACAGGAGGGGTAATTTGTAAATCATTACTCATTAGGGATGTACATCAATATATCGGCCATTGTCTTATCCCTTTAGATCCCTGACTGACCTGCCACCATTGAAAGATTTTCCATTAAGATCTCTGATAGCATCCTCTGCATCTTCTTTGTCTTCTATCTCAAGAAATCCAAATTTCCCCTGATTTTTAAAACATGTTGAAATAAGACCTACAAGAATCACGCAACCTTTTCAGTCAAGATCTGTTGCGTGGATATTGTTAGAAGCAGTAGTGTGCCTGGGTCCCCCCCCCCCAAAAAAAAACACATCCGTAAATTTTTACATAGTGCTATGGGATAATGCGACTTTATCGGCTGTTATTGAATAAAAATGGCTAAGATTTTTGGTAAAGATTCCCTGTATCAATGAGGATCAAGTGTATAATTTACTTTGTCATGCATAAAATACGTTGAAAATATTTTTTTATTGCTATCTCGGATAGGTTTCGTGATTTCTAAGAATTATTGCACATTTATCAACTGAACATCTAATCTATAATTAATTTTGTCTGTTTGTCCTTCTACGAATTTAGAGTGCTTCGCTACTTATGGATGTTGTCATCCTTGTATTTTAGTTTTACCTTGATGTTGATATTTCTAACATCTCCGTAGCCTTTGAACATGCGCTCAATATCGCTCGTCCTGCAATCATACCCAAGGTTTCCCAAAAATAGACGCGGCATCTTGCTTAAATTCTGAAATATCTAAACATATTAACTGTCACAATATTTTTCATGGTTACGGTGTGTATACTATTTTGGCAGTTATTGTAACTTAAATATTAAAAAGGCATAAATTAAGGTTGAGTAAGTGAAGTAAATCCTCCTCCTTAATTTTCGGGAAAGTGAATTGAAAGAACGAGTTTTTTTTTTTTTTTTTGGGGGGGGGGGGGTCGGTACTCAATAAAGAAAAAGATATCAAGTACTTCGTACTATTTGAAATTTAAAAAAAAAACATTTACATAAAACTAAATGATTGTGATAGATGGTAAGAAAAAGACAATGATTGATGACTTAATTAAACTTTTACCAAAAAGTAAATCGAATCGGAATGATGATTAATATATAATGCTTTTTATGTTAATCAAAAATATATCAATGATTTTTTTTATTTCATAATGAATCACTCGAAACAAATACAAAAATGTTTAAAAGTAAAATATTTTAATCATTTAAAGTTTGTTTTTAATTCTAATTTCATAAACCTAAAAGTCGACTAAATAACCCAAATAATGGTAAAAATGCCTTTTCTCCTCGTTAATAAATGTTAATAAATAATATAAAATTGATTAATATCCCTTGGAATGTAATAGAACGGGTTCTCAGCCATATGTATAGCAACGTATTACAGACAATTTAAAATAAAAATCCTAAATTAAAACTCGTTTAGCTACCCCGGAACTGCGGCCCCTAGGGACTTGTAAAACTCAATTAAATCTTACAATTATTCATTTTAATATTCACGAAAAGCTGTATGTAATAAACTGCAATACATAACTCTTCTAATTTATACAAAACAAAAATATCATGATTAAAATTTCTCTTATACATTTACTGTAACTGTTACTTGTAAGTAAACATAAAGTTAAAGAAAGTGTATCTTTAATGTATCCTACTTTTTCTCAAGATGAATTGCATTAAATCTCGATTGCATTTAAATTAAAGGTTGATTGAAATGTCAACATGGTAATTTAAGTAAATAACTCAATCACAAGAAAATCAATTCCGAGTATTAGGACGATGAAATTACTCAATTTAGATTTAGTTTTTACATTTACATTTCTATGAAATAAAATGGATTAAATTTGAACTAGCGGCTGTGCCTCTAGCATCTAAGGGCCTATTATTCAAAAGGGTGAGAAGGAGGCAGAAAATAGCAACAACAACAAAAACGTTTCAATGTATGTATTAATCAAAAAATAAAATAGCTTGAAACCGACCTGTGTGAAGCTTACCATGGTAGGAGAACTAAATCTTTTCAGTAGTAATTGAAATATAAAGTTTCAGACAGAAGTAAAGAAAAAACTTACTACTTTGAATAAAAGGTTATAACAATACAACATGATTTAAATTTTTGATTTTTTGGGGGAAAATTGTGGTTCAATATTATTTCTCAATATATATACACGTTAGAGATCATTTGTTGAGTAATTGAACTAATCAAGTTATTCCTTGATTCATAGATCAATCCATGGATCTAAAGGGATAAGATAATGGCCGATAAATTTATGAGAATAGATAAAATTCTCCTTTCTGTAGATTTAAATTAGTGGTTGAAACGTCTGAACACTTAACTTAAGAATCAACCAATCAAAATTCACTAAAGTCCCAAAATTTGTTGGGCTAGCGAATAATAAAACGTTATTATAAAACTTTGGGGACTAGTGAAATAAACAGTCCACCCTCTCTCTCTGGATCTATCCCTTTAAGTGGTGGAAGTATTCATTAATTTGGCATTTTTCTGTATATAATCCTGTGGAGCATTGTAATAACTTTTCTTCATGAAGAACATGGATCTGTTAGTGTTCAAATACAACAAGAAATCCTCCAGCTGATCTTCAATCATTTTCACATGGGAGTCTGCAAATTTGGACGCTGATAGATAATCACCAATCTTAAGACAGAATAACAAAACTAAAATCATTGATTTTAAAATCTTTAAAAAATATTCTTAAGGCTTATTATTAGGAATATGCGCACTAGGTTTGTAAACTTTGTGCCATCCCTAAAAGTGCCAAGCGAGCAGAATAGTCAAATAAATTGAAAATAAGAGGGGAGTGGGGCAGTAATTTCTTCTTCATTCCTCAACCAAGAAGGACCTAGGTCTGCAAACCCTTTAAGCTAACCTTTAACCAATATAGAATTTTAGAAATAATTGTTATTGTAACATGCTCTTTAAGTAATAGGAATAGGCTTTTTAAAAGCATTTAATTTTTAATAGGTAAATAAATATACTACCAAATAAACATAAAGAATCAAGTGATTATGCAGTCTTAGTATGTTACGCACTAATATTTGTGTCAAAATGTGTAAAATACCAACAAATACGAATGTTTTTAACACATTATGATTTATCTCTACAACGTTGTCAAGATGAAACCTTAATTATAACAAATGATTCTAATTTGCAGACAAGTCCTGCATCTAGAAGCTGGCAACTTTTAAGTTTTATTTCCTTAAGAATTAATCTGAGTAAATGTTGAGAACCATAAACATCACAAGGTTGCACTGCCCCCGCGTTTTCACAATCCTAGTTTTTATAAATTGTTCAATAAATATGGATGACAATATCCATAAGTAAATCACAAAACCTTTTACACTCATAAAGTGAAAATCTAAGAATCGATCTAGCACCACAACCAACTATTTGAATTTACTCAATCCCTGAAATTTCAGACGTGTATCTTGAATAGGAGTCGAGGAAACCATGAAAACTTAAAAATCTAGGAATCAATATAGCAATCAAATTAATTGACCTATTTCCATAAATTTGAAACTTACCTACCTAGTGAAAATATAAAGAATGTAAACTTGATTAATCCCTAAAAATTTCAGACGTCTATCCTGAAAAGGAGCCGAGAAAATCACGTTTCTTTCATACGTTCCAGACGAACATTTTAAATTATAGAGTAGCTTCCCTACAAAAAATATTCAGTTTTAAATTAAAGTTTCCAACCATGTAGTCTCACCAATTAGAATTGACTGGAAAAGGAGGGATCTTAAGGGATAAGCCATAAACTAATGAATTGATGTATGTACATCCCAAATCATGATGCACAAAATTACCCCTATAGATTACAATTAGAGGTTGAAACGTTTGAACACTCAATTTAACGAACCAACCAATCAAAATTCAACCAGCCAAATGTTTCCTCCCTCCCTTCTGGAAAAGGCTCATATTTCTTATGTTTGTTTTCATAAATTGCCTTTTCCTGAATTAAAAATCATAATTTGATACTGAAATATCAACTTAATATTATAATACTAAACGAAATTGACTTATTGTCGAATAAAAACTTATTTTTAGTAAAAAGCAGATACATTTTTACTGTAGATTTTTAGTTTTATTCGAACAATTTCCCTGTTTATATTGATATCTTTCAAATGAATACAGTAGCTGTGAGCCTAGAGATACATTAAAATAATCTCCGAACCCTCTGATAACCTCAACAGCCAGAGATGTCTTGAGTGTGTTGTCTGTTGGGTTGGTAGAGGCACTCGAGGGAGCGGAGGTGGGGTTGGAAGTTGTGTTTATGTGAGATATGTATTGGTCGATTATGTTTGTAACTGTTACCTAAAACATCAAAATATATAGCCTTTATATTTCTAGCGTTTTTTGAAATAATCGTTTTCCTTTCGAGTCTAATGAAAGGGGGATGTGGAAAATAACCATTTGGGCAGGGGGGGGGGGTTTACTCGAGAACCCTTAGAGCTAGAGGGAGCTAATTTTGGATATAAGCTTCTATGGGGCCAAAGTTACTTTTAAATTATCGTCGACCCCCCACCCCCCCCCAAAATTTTTTTTTTTTTTTTGGGGGGGGGGGCGGGTGGATTATACTATAGGATGTTTCTCATAAACGACTTGAGATAAATGGAGCAAACCTTGGTATACAAGTTTTGTAGGCCTATATTTGATTTTAGAATTATCGTTGACCACCCACCCACCCCCAAACCCCTAATTTTTTTTTTTGGGGGGGGGGGGCGGGTGAATTATACTATAGGGTGTTTCTCATAAACGACTTGAGATAAATGGAGCAAACCTTAGGATACAAGTTTTGTAGGCCTATATTTGATTTTAGAATTATCGTTGACCACCCACCCACCCCAAAACCCCTAATTTGGGGGGGGGGGGGGCGGGTGAATAATACTATAGGGTGTTTCTCATAAACGACTTGAGATAAATAGAGCAAACCTTAGGATACAAGTTTTCTAGGCCTATATTTGATTTTAGAATTATCATTGACCACCCAATTACCCCCAAACCCCTAATTTTTTTTTGTGGGGGGGGCGGGTGGATTATACTATAGGGTGTTTCTCATAAACGACTTGCAGCAATTTTATTTTGGGTGCTACTCCCTTAGTTTTAGAGATAATTGGATGAAATCTTTTGGGCTGGGTCACTAATTACCCCAACTATTGGTATCTCTAAAAAAAACGGCTGCGAGACCGCCGCCCGCCGCCGTTTATCGCCGCCACCAAAAAAAATTTTTATTGCATTTCTCGCCGAATTAGGCAATTTGGAATCATTTGAGACCATGTTATTTTTTTCAAAAATTTTTCGCCTTACAAGCAACCCTGCGGGGGATTTAGTCATTTTTTTCAAATTCTTGAAAAAAATAACATGGTCTCAAATGATTTCTAATTGCCTAATTCGGCGAGAAATGCAATAAAAATTTTTTTTTTGGGCGGCTGTAAACGGCGTTAGGCGGCGGGAGTGGCGGTCCCGCCGCCGTTTTTTTTAAAAGATACCAATAGTTGGGGTAAATAGTGAACCAGCCCAAAAGATTTCATCCAATTATCTCTAAAACTAAGGGAGTATCACCCAAAATAAAAGTCGAAACAAAATTGTAAGTAAAGGGGGGGGGGGGAAATGTGGTGACTCGTCACACGACATACCAGCAATTTTATTTTGGGTGCTACTCCCTTAGTTTTAGAGATAATTGGATGAAATCTTTTGGGCTGGGTCACTAATTACCCAAACTATTGGTATCTTTAAAAAAAAACGGCGGCGGGACCGCCGCTCCCGCCGCCCGTCGCCGTTTACCGCCGCCACCAAAAAATTTTTTTTTATTGCATTTCTTGCAGAATTAGGCAATTTGGAATCATTCGAGACCATGTTATTTTTTTCAAAAATTTTTCTCCTTACAAGCAACCCTGCGGGGGATTTAGTCATTTTTTTCAAATTCTTGAAAAAAATAACATGGTCTCAAATGATTCCAAATTGCCTAATTCGGCGAGAAATGCAATAAAAAATTTTTTTTTGGTGGCGGCGGTAAACGGCGGCGGGCAGCGAAAGCGGCGGTCCCGCCGCCGTTTTTTTAAAAAGATACCAATAGTTGGGGTAATTAGTGACCCAGCCCAAAAGATTTCATCCAATTATCTCTAAAACTAAGGGAGTAGCACCCAAAATAAAATTGTAAGTAAAGGGGGGGGGGGGGGGAAATGTGATAACTCGTCACATGACATACCAGCAATTTTATTTTGGGTGCTACTCCCTTAGTTTTAGAGATAATTGGATGAAATCTTTTGGGCTGGGTCACTAATTACCTAAACTATTGGTATCTTTTAAAAAAACGGCGGCGGGACCGCCGCCCGTCGCCGTTTACCGCCGCCACAAAAAAATTTTTTTTATTGCATTTTTTGCCGAATTAGGCAAATTGGAATCATTTGAGACCATGTTATATTTTTCAAAAATTTTTCGCCTTACAAGCAACCTTCGGGGATATTTGTCATTTTTTTCAAATTTTTGAAAAAAATAACATGGTCTCAAATGATTCCAAATTGCCTAATTCTGCAAGAAATGCAATAAAAAAAATTTTTTTGGTGGCGGCTGTAAATGGCGGCAGGCGGCGGGAGCGGCGGTCCCGCCGCCGTTTTTTTAAAAAAGATACCAATAGTTGGGGTAATTAGTGAACCAGCCCAAAAGATTTCATCCAATTATCTCTAAAACTAAGGGAGTAGCACCCAAAATAAAAGTCGAAACAAAATTGTAAGTAAAGGGGGGGGGGGAAATGTGGTGACTCGTCACACGACATACCAGCAATTTTATTTTGGGTGCTACTCCCTTAGTTTTAGAGATAATTGGATGAAATCTTTTGGGCTGGGTCACTAATTACCCCAACTATTGGTATCTTTAAAAAAAACGGCAGCGGGACCGCCACCCCGCCGCCCATCGCCGTTTACCGCTGGCACCAAAAAAAATTTTTTTATTGCATTTCTCGCCGAATTAGGCAATTTGGAATCATTTGAGACCATGTTATTTTTTTCAAGAATTTGAAAAAAAATACTAAATCCCCCGCAGGGTTGCTTGTAGGGCGAAAAATTTTTGAAAAAAATAACATGGTCTCAAATGATTCCAAATTGCCTAATTCTGGGAGAAATGCAATAAAAAAATTTTTTTTGGTGGCGGCGGTAAACGGCGACGGGCGGCGGGAGCGGTGGTCCCGCCGCCGTTTTTTTTTAAAGATACCAATAGTTGGGGTAATTAGTGACCCAGCCCAAAAGATTTCATCCAATTATCTCGAAAACTAAGGGAGTAGCACCCAAAATAAAATTGCTGGTATGTCGTGTGATGAGTCACCACATTTCCCCCCCCCCCTCTTTACTTACAATTTTGTTTCGACTTTTATTTTGGGTGCTACTACCTTAGTTTTAGAGATAATTGGAGGAAATCTTTTTGGCTGGGTCACTAATTACCCCAACTATTGGTATCTTTTAAAAAAACGGCGGCGGGACCGCCGCTCCCGCCGCCCGCCGTCGTCTACAGCCGCCACCAAAAAAAAAATTTTTACTGTATTTCTCGCCGAATTAGGCAATTTGGAATCATTTGAGACCATGTTATTTTTTTCAAGAATTTGAAAAAAAATACTAAATCCCCTGCAGGGTTGCTTGTAGGGCGAAAAATTTTTGAAAAAAATAACATGGTCTCAAATGATTCCAAATTGCCTAATTCTGGGAGAAATGCAATAAAAAAAAATTTTTTGGTGGCAGCGGTAAACGGCGACGGGCGGCGGGAGCGGTGGTCCCGCCGCCGTTTTTTTTAAAGATACCAATAGTTGGGGTAATTAGTGACCCAGCCCAAAAGATTTCATCCAATTATCTCTAAAACTAAGGGAGTAGCACCCAAAATAAAAGTCGAAACAAAATTGTAAGTAAAGGGGGGGGGGAAATGTGGTGACTCATCACACGACATACCAGCAATTTTATTTTGGGTGCTACTCCCTTAGTTTTCGAGATAATTGGATGAAATCTTTTGTGCTGGGTCACTAATTACCCCAACTATTGGTATCTTTAAAAAAACGGCGGCGGGAGTAGCACCCAAAATAAAATTGCTGGTATGTCGTGTGACGAGTCACCACATTCCCCCCCCCCCCCTTTACTTACAGTTTTGTTTCGACTTTTATTTTGGGTGCTACTCCCTTAGTTTTAGAGATAATTGGATGAAATCTTTTTGGCTGGGTCACTAATTACCCCAACTATTGGTATCTTTTAAAAAAAACGGCGGAGGGACCGCCGCTCCCGCCGCCCGCCGCCGTCTACAGCTGCCACCAAAAAAAATTTTTATTGCATTTCTCGCCGAATTAGGCAATTTGGAATCATTTGAGACCATGTTATTTTTTTCAAGAATTTGAAAAAAATGACTAAATCCCCCGCAGGGTTGCTTGTAAGGCGAAAAATTTTTGAAAAAAATAACATGGTCTCAAATGATTCCAAATTGCCTAATTTGGCGAGAAATGCAATAAAAATTTTTTTTTGTGGCGGCGGTAAACGGTGGCGGGCGGCGGGAGCGGCGGTCTCGCAGCCGTTTTTTTTAAAGATACCAATAGTTGGGGTAATTAGTGACCCAGCCCAAAAGATTTCATCCAATTATCTCTAAAACTAAGGGAGTAGCACCCAAAATAAAATTGCTGCAAGTCGTTTATGAGAAACACCCTATAGTATAATCCACCCGCCCCCCCCCCCCCTTAAAATTAGGGGTTTGGGGGTGAGAAGGTGGTCAATGATAATTCTAATATCAAATATAGGCCTACAAAACTTGTATCCTAAGGTTTGCTCCATTTATCTTAAGTCGTTTATGAGAAACACCCTATAGTATAATTCACCCGCCCCCCCCCCAAAAAAAATTAGGGGTTTTGGGGTGGGTGGGTGGTCAACGATAATTCTAAAATCAAATATAGGCCTACAAAACTTGTATTCTAAGGTTTGCTCCATTTATCTCAAGTCGTTTATGAGAAACACCCTATAGTATAATTCACCCGCCCCCCCCCCCAAATTAGGGGTTTGGGGGTGGGTGGCTGGTCAACGATAATTCTAAAATCAAATATAGGCCTACAAAACTTGTATCCCAAGGTTTGCTCCATTTATCTCAAGTCGTTTATGAGAAACATCCTATAGTATATTCCACCCGCCCCCCCCAAAAAAAAAAAAAATTGTGGGGGGGGGGGTGGGGGGTCGACGATAATTTTAAAAGTAACTTTGGCCCCATAGAAGCTTATATCCAAAATTAGCTCCCTCTAGCTCTAAGGGTTCTCGAGTAAACCCCCCCCCCCTGCCCAAATGGTTATTTTCCACATCCCCCTTTATAAACAGTAAGCTTTTCAAATGTTTTACACTATGTACATATATTTAGCATAACTTTTATCGAAAAGGTTATACAACTTTTCTTCTCTTTACCTTGTAAAGTTTAAACTATAGTGATCTAAAGGGATTAAAGAATGGTCGATAAATTGATGTATATCCCCAATGATGATACACAAAATTGCCCCTTCAAGATTACAACAAGTGGTTAAAACGTTTAGACACTTAACCCGAATGAACAAACCATTCATAATTCAATAAAAGTCCCCAAAGTTGTTAGGCTAACGAATAAGAAACATTATTATAAAACTTTGGGGTCTAGTTCAATGAACAACCTTATAGTAAGTACAACGGAAAAAGTTAAAATAAATTCTTACTTTAGCAGGTATTCTGAAGAGCCTTTTCTTGTTAACAATATTATCCCAATCTCTACACAGTATATATTTCAATTCATTTGGCATATCAATGTTTAGATTGGTTGAATCGTCCAGAAAGACCGGCATTATTTCAATTCTCCGCCGTTTTTTCTTTGGCGGTTGGTTAGCGGGCTCCTTAGTCTCGTCATCTCGTGATGAGGTTGATCTATCATCTTCAACAAGTGCTCGTTTGTTCTAAAAAAAAGGATAATTAAATTAAGTAAAATTAACAACGAATATTTATCAGGTTTCAGACAATTATAGACCATTTTATGATTCTATGAATAAAAAGGAACACAGATGAGAAAAACGATTTCTAGTGTTAATTTAACATAAAAAATAATCCACAAGTAAGTAAAACGATATAAGAACCAGAACAATTATGAAAAGAGCCATGGGTTTAAAAAAGAATACATAGCGGAAATTATACAAACAAGTTCCGATTTTTAAAAAAAAATCACTTACTTTGCTTATCATAATAACAGTAACACGGTATTTATTTCAATACTTACAGAGCAGCTATGCTAAAAAAAAGAAGAAACAAAAGACTAACCGTTCTAGAAGGAGGAACTCTGTCCCCGACCGGCGTGCTAGCCCTGGAATTACTATTCGAATCAGATCCGCCTTTAGTTTTATTTCTCCCAGCGCCGCTGGGCGGCAGGGGCAGAACTGTATCCTTCCCACGTTTCTTGTTACCCTTGGAGTGTGAAGCAACGTGGGAGTTGAATAGTTTCTTTTGTTTTTCAATATTTTCTGGGGTTTGTTTGAGCATGCGTGAATCGCTCACCCATTCGTCCCAGTTCTTGTTCCAGCCTGAAAAAACTTCATTAATTCAAGTTTTAGATTGAGAAAAAATATTTTTTTTTCAGAGAAAGCAAAATTTAGGTAGCTAAAATTCTAGGTACTTATTCTTCTTCAATATTAAAGAAGTACCTATATTTTTATTTGTTTGAAAGTATCAAAATTTTTAATAAGACAATGAGATTTCCAAAATTAGATACCTAGGTATTAAACAAAATTCTATTTTTACCCATGACAAGCTAAGTACCTAATCTTTTTACTTTAGTAATTTGATTTACTACAGGGAGAGATCGAGGGGACATTGGGCTATTTATAGTATTAGCCCCCAAAGTTTATAATAATGTTTTCTTATTCGTAAGCTAAACAATTTTGGGGACTAATATTGTACTTTAATTGGTTGGTTCCTTAAGTAAGGTGTCCAAACCTTTCAATAACTTATTTTAATCAATTTTCGGTCAATGTCATATCACTGGATTTATTAACTTTACCTTGATAGTGAATTAGATAAGTATATGAGTTGCCCTCTTTCTTGAATTTCGTACACTTAGCTTCATAGAGCAAGGGTCCATGGTAACACAACACTTTCTCGTCTACTTTATATTTAGGCTGCATTTTTATTTCTAAAAAGTAAGATATTTTGTCTGTGTATTAAATTTTTAAAAAAAGATTCAGCTGACCGCTGAACTGGTATGCATGGTCCTCCTTCTTAATTTTAAATGTTTAAAGATTATTCTTGACTATAATAAGATAGTAGCTCAACCCTTCTAAACGTAATATCTTGTTCTCACAAAAAAATAATCCGCCCTTTTCTTTTAGTGCACAAAAGCCTGTTGTAAAAAGACGTTCTTTTAAAACTATTCTTTTTTACAAATTAAGAATTATGTAGAAAAGAAGAATTTATAAGTGTATTTACGATCTATTAAACACAAAAACAAAGCAAAAACAAAAAATCCACAAAGCGAAGCTGAACTATTCCTAAAGTCAAACAAAAAAGCTGATTGGTATTCTACCTATAATGAGTACGTTCTTCAGCTCAGGAATCAAAAATACAAAAACAAATAAAACAAAATACAATTTATTACATTAAAATTGGTTTATAAAACGCCTAATACTATCATGTTTGAAATGGAGATGCTGTCTTTCTAGTAAAAATTATAGAGTTGCTATTTAAAAAAAATGTACCCAAACCTGTTACACACAGGAATCACCACGCCGGTTAAGTAAGTTCAAAAACGTTAATCCATTTACAACGCGCTACAAATTACGATAAGAGGCATATGTTAGGGACGTACGTACTGAATCTTAATGTAGAAAAGCTTCGCTAATAACAATTTAATGCATAAAATTAAATTAAAACGTAATAACCGAAAAATTAATGCGAGGCTAGTTTATTTATTTAACAATTTGTAATCAGCTGATTTTCCGATGCTTTACTTAGGAAAAAAACTTCTATACAATATTTTCCCGAAAAAAATGTCGGTTTTAAAGTAAAAAAACCTTTCTTTTCCTCTATAAATGTTATTATTATTTTAGTCAAAACTTTATCTTTTAGAATGAAAAAATACTTTTATTTAGTATTTACTGTTTAAATGACCCAATCCCATTTGTAATAAAAGGACAATAAATACAAGAGAAAAAAGGTAATCAAAAATAAAATACTGATTTCTGATTGGACTAAATCATAAAATGTCGACCAATAGAATTTTTTCATTTTACAATGTCGTCCTCATATTTCTTTATTTTTGGACAAAAGTTTTTTTACTAGTTTTCCCCGAAAAGTATTATTAAAAGCAATTACTTTTAACCCAAAAATTATTTTATAGTTGGTTTTAAGAAATCTTATACCCTTATCCCTTTCCTGTGAACAATTAAGACTTTACAGCCAAATAATAACGCAACTTTAATATTTTGGATTTTTTTGAAGGGAAAATATGTCTGCAAAAAATAAGTCTTCATTTTCATTGAACACTAACAAATGGGCTGTACAACAGTTTTCGGTCTGCTCAGTGCTATCTCACTTCGCTGACGCTGTTTGAAGTAGTTAGTTGTCTATCTGAAGCTTAAGATCTCGGAAACAGTTGTTTCAAATGAGTTGAAGTTTTAAGGGATGCTTTATAAATTTCTCTGGATGGATTTAGGCATTTTTCTGACCTCCTTTGCCCTGCCCTAAAGACAAGGGGCGAAGCAACTAGTCACTTAAAAATTTTTAATTGTAAATTAGATTTCAATACTAAAACAGTTTAATATATACTTTTTATGTGTCCATACGTTTCAGCCACTTATTGTAAAGAACAGAAGGGGTAATTATGAGTATCATCATTTGGGATCAACATCAATTTATCGGCTATTGTCTTTATCCCTTTGTATATCCCAGATATTTTTTATTCACTGTTTATTTTCTATTTAATTTTAGTTGTCTAAAAATGACAATCCTTCAAAAATGGTTAATACTAGTGCTGGCATCTGTGCTAGCGCCTGTTAGAGCAGCAGAAAATGTTCTCGTGATTGTGGACAGTCCGGCAAGACTTGATACACATACATTGTTTCTTAACAAACTCAAATCAGGTTAGTTGTGTGGTTTTAGTCAGGGATCTAAAGGGATAAGACATTTGCCGATAAATTGATGTACATCCGCTATGATGATACACAAAATTACACCATCTTTAGTTTAAAATTAGTGGTTGAAACGTTTGAAAACTCAACTTAATGAATCAACCAATCAAAATTCATTTAAGTTCCAAAGTTTAAGCCAATAAATAAGAAAACTTTATTACAAAACTATGAGAACTAGTGAAATAAACAGCCTATTTTCTCCTCTCTCTCTCTCTCTCTTGGTTATAGTGGATGGGCGGGACATTAGGCCGGCAGTAAATTACACCGGCTAACCTTGAGATTTACAAACATGTTCATTTATTAAATTATTGTTTGGCTTATAAACTTTTGGAACTTGCATGATTAGATGCTTATTTTTTGTATTTAGGATTTAACACTGAAATCAAGCACGTGGAAGACCCGACCCTGATTCTGAAAAAGTACGGCCAATTTCTGTACGACCATGTTGTGCTGCTTGCCCCGAGCACAGAGGAATTCAGTGGTGGAAAAGTGAGCACTGACACGCTTGTAGAGTTTATTGATGCTGGTGGTAATGTGCTGGTCACGGCGGATGTTGAGACGGGAGATGCCATCAGAGAATTAGCATCTGAAGTTGGGGTTGAAATTGATGAAAGTGGAAATACTGTCATTGATCATTTTAACTTTGATACACAGGTACGATTACAATTAAGTATAAACACAAATAAAAAAATGAAGAAAGGGAATTTTTGTAGAGGAGATGTCAAAATCTACTTCTGAGCATTAAGGAATTTAACACACCAAATACATAAATAATTTGAAAATAGGTGCTACAGAGCCATAGGTATTTAACAAATATCTAGTTAATTCTTTACATTTATTGGTATTTGGAAGGTATGATTTATTATACAAGATACAATCTCTTTGTGATGTCCCCAAGTGTACTAGAAACTCGTTGAAAAACCCTCCATTCTATCGCTTTTCTTCTTTTATTATTTACTTTTCTTTAACTTAAAATCATATCAAAACTAAGTATAGAATAATCAACTAATTCAATGTATTTAATATAATTTAAGATTTTATAGTCAAGCTTCTCTGAAAGATTATAAAGATTAGCTGTAAGGTTTTTTTTCATTGTCTTTTTAAACAATATTTATATTTAGGATGAAGGCTATCACACTAGAATCAAGGTGTCACCTGACAACCTAATCAAAAGCGAACACATAGTGAAACCGCCCAGTGCCGAGTGTTTATACCATGGAACAGGAATGGAGTTATTATTACTTGGACGTTACATCAGATTTTCATGTTCTCTAATTAAACTGTTTTTAACCTATTTTTGAAAGTTATATAAAAAATACTCTGACACCTGTAGAATCATACTACAGAGCTAAAAATACGAATAGGCCCCCAAATAACGTTATTGGGGGATTTCAAAGTTTTTTTTTACTATAAATTGAGAAAGTTTTTATAGATATTTAGGGCGAAAGAACTTACCAAACCATGTTAGCAATCTAAAATGATAATAATTTTTTCCCTGTCATAATATCCACGTATATTCTATATCCATTTGAACAGGTCTTGCTACTGACTCAGCTAATCCGCTGGTTCTCAATATCTTGACTGGTTCCTCTACATCATATTCTCACAATCCACAGGTCTTAAATTTAGTTCAACAAATTATCTATAACTTATTAACCAAAAAAAAACACCATTTAATTTTTTTAAAACATTATTTTTGTTTTGTAATCCTTATGCAAAAGTATTGGTATGTTTGTATGTCTAGCTTAAGTTTTCTCCTAACTACTTGACTCTTGACTTCCTTTAAAAAATGAAATTGACTTTCTCTCTCCCTTCAAGTTCCCCTAGATGCCTCTAATGGCGTAGACTCTGTAAACGACATAATGAAAGTGATGACATTTTTATTTCAGGAAATGATTAAAGACTATCCACATGTAGTTGGCAAAAACACAATCCTAATTGCTGGTCTTCAAGCCAGAAACAACGCCAGAGTCATTATCCTTGGCTCCATAGATTTTCTGTCAGATTCCTATCTGACAGCCAAGGTTGGCAAGGATGGAAAGGTCGCTGGTAATAGCGATGTTGTGTCGGATATAGTTGCGTGGTGTTTCAAACAAGCCGGTGTTATCAAGATTGATTTTGTTGAACATAAAAGTGTTGAAACTGGTAAGTATTTACATTTCAATAGCCTATAAATTTAATAGCAGCTGCACTCGTGGAAACTTTAGTGGCACTTGACGATTGAGTAAACATATTTGGATTTAAACGATCTTCTACTAGAGATTTCATTTTAGAAAAAAACATAAAAATATTGTTTTCGGAGTGGGCTGTTTTTTTTCTAGGAGCCATATCTCTTGGAAGGAGAGATACCCTCCCTTAAAATAGTTCTAAACCTTCCCTGAAGTTTGATTACGTTTCACAAGGTACAAGAGAACCATATCGGTTCAGCAGTTAAGTTTGTCTACGGTGTTGGGCATGTAAGGTATTTTTTTACTAAAAGTTCGTTTTTAGTCCACTTGATAACTATTATTGTTTATATTTAGCTGATAGTGATATTTTTTAAGGAAACAAATCCCCATCCTTCTACACCGTCAAAGAGGAGTGTGAATTTTCTGTAAAGATCTCTGAACTGGTACAAGGTGCCTGGGTCCCCTATCAAGCCAACGATGTTCAGTTCGAGTTTGTCAGGATTGATCCGTTTGTCCGGTCGACAATGGTGGCGGATAAAGGGGGTGTGTTCAGAAC
The DNA here is from genome assembly GCF_053477335.1 of Acartia tonsa. Lineage (NCBI taxonomy): Eukaryota > Metazoa > Arthropoda > Copepoda > Calanoida > Acartiidae > Acartia > Acartia tonsa. Next base: position 42,698,216 of record NC_137269.1, on the reverse strand, counting down.
AAAGTTCATGATTCCGGATGTTTATGGAGTCTTCAAGTTTGTTGTGAAATATTCGAGGTAAAAAAAAACTTAAATGTTTTGCTGAACTTGTGCATTATATACTCAACTAGATGCTATGCCCCTAGAGGCCTCAAGGGTACTTAAGGGTAAGGGGGGAGGAGGTTATGAGTTACAATTTGCATTTTAATTTATTTTTTTTTGAAAACGAAAAAATGGTGGTGGGGAGTTTTTTCCCGGGGCAATTTCTCTTTGGAGGGTAGAGATACCCTCCTCCATAAACCTTTATATACGGATACATGGCTATTTTTTAGACCTGGACTAACCAGCATATCATCCAGTAACCAGATCTCCGTGCACCCACTGCGTCACAACCAGTATGAAAGGTTCATCTACTCGGCCTACCCCTACTACGCCTCCGCATTCAGCATGATGTTCGGGGTCTTTGTCTTCTCCTTTGTCTTTTTACATCACAAAGAACCAGAGGCTAAACCAAAAAGCGAATAAAAACGTTTTGATCCATTATGTATTATTAAATTGAAGCATTTGATTAAATTGTCAAAAAAAATGATAGAAATATCACGTAATTAATTTTCAATAAAAATAATCTTTCTTAACAAACTTTAACTTATTATTTTCAGAAAATAAAAATGGAAAATATATTGTCGTGTGGTTTATGTAACACAAAGTTTCCAAACTTTGACAACTTTAGGACACACATGAAAGAACATCTAGTCCAAAGCCAACAGAAAAAGAATTTATCAGCTGTTAAATCTAATTTACAGGAATTTTTTAAACATTGTTAAGATTTACTTTTAAGCTTTTTTTTTAATTGGGTTCCTGTTCACGTCAATGGGAGAGCAAAGAGATTAATTATGAACATAATTGACAATCCTCCCTTGCCTCCCCTCAATTTGTATACGCGCTACCAAAATTGACCATATATTATTAATCTTTTATAATTCAGGGTACATCATTGTCATATTGTACAGGGTTAGGTTCATTCTTAAGGATCTAAAGAGATAAGACAATTGCCGACAAATTTATGTACAACCCCAATGATTATGCACAAAATTAGACATTATTTTGATTACACTTAGTGGTTGAAACGTTCATATACTGAACTTAAAGATCAAACCAATGAAATTTTAATAAAAGTCCTCAAAGTTGTTGGGTCGACGAATAAGAGAAAGTTATAAAACTTTGGGGTGGGGACTAGTGTAATGAACAGCCAACGTCCCCTCCCTCAATGAAATATTCGTGTTTTCAAGGATAAAATCCAGCAGTTTGTCTACCAGATAAAGCAAGAGAAAATTTGTATTATTACATGTTTGATAAATATTAAGGTTCCATCCCGATTGCTGAATCCTAATCACAAAACTATAATAAGTTTAAGAAAACCAATCAGAAAAATTAGGAATGTTTAATTTATTTAACCTATTATATCAAGAAGTGAGATTTTTTAGTTTGTCCGTTGGGACCTTGGTAGCCACTGAGCCGATTGAGTTATAAAATCTAGGGAAGCTGTACTTTGATGTTTTAAGGCTATTTTTTATTTATCCTAGTATTTGGATGGTTTATGCTATTTTTTCCTTTTATATTTGATATTGAGAGTTTTTAAATAATCTTCTTGAGGTTGAGTAAAGGAACTTAAGAAAATAATTTCGTTTTTTAAATTTTTAGAGGAGTTAGAGGCAAAGACGTCCAAGCTTTTTTTTTTAAATGGGGTGTTAAATTATTTAAGTGGGTAGGTAATCTAATGTATTTTTAAAATTTTGAAAGGATTAAATGAGGGATTTCATAGTTTGAGGGGACTAAACAACATCCCTTTACCCATCTCCCCTCTTAAATGTCTATGGTTGAAGGTTAGGTAGTGTTATTTTTTTACCTTTGCCAATTTAACTGTTAGGTATCAGGAATTTGAAGGGATAAGATAATGGATAATATCACTCCCTTATGACGATACAGAAAATTATCCCTTCTGTAGATTACAATTAGTGGTTAAGACGTTTGGACACTCGACTAAATAAATCATCAATCAAAATTCTATAAACGTCCCTATTATTATAGTTGCTAAGAAAACGTGATTATAAAACTTTGGGGACTAATGTATTAAACAGCCCAAGGTCCCCTCCCTCCCTGGATAGGTACCTAAATCAAATACCATTAACCAGGAAGAAAAAGAGAAAAGCTGGAGGTCGAATAAAGAAGGAGGAAGTGGAGGGAGAATATACATGTCAATTCTGTGAGAAAGTATTTAAATACCTGCCTCTCCTGCATAAACATGAGAAAATTCATAATCAGGAAAAGATTATTTAAGATTGTTTTTTTTTCTATTCAAGCAGTTTCTCTCAGAGATATAAGACGATGGACAATAAATTGATTTACAATATTCCCAAATGAAGATAAACGAAATTACCACTTCTACCATGTATATTAAAATTATCGGTTGAAATGTTTTATAAAAAACCCAGGTTTTTTTGGGTTTTTTAAAAATTTTATCCAAATTATAGGCCTGCACCCCCCTCTCTTTTTTCACCCCCAAAATAGGAGGTGCTCTAATCTGCCCAAAAGGACCCGATAAAGGGCAGCCCAAAACCGCCCGCCTGATATGACAACCCTGGCTGATACGGTAATTTAGGTTTTTGACACTTATTTACTGTATTATTTACATTATAAAAAGATATAACTGGAAAGATAGGCCTTTGCATAAATATTTTTTTTAAACCATCCCCACATTGGCTTTTTTGTTTTTTTTTAGCTTGTTTTTTTTGGTTTAAACCAAGTGGTTTTTTTAATGCCAACTCTGCATGTGAGTCTCATCTCTCCCTAAGTTATTCTATATCATGAGTATGTCTGTACGTCTGCAACTAGTCACAACAATTTACGTATACGAGAAGGTTGCATTAAAAACTCCCCCCTTGCATTAATTATAAAATTAAGTAAAGTTAAGGAATAAATCTATCCTCATGTAAAAGTAACAGGATGCCTGTCTGTCTCTGTGTACCAAAGGATTTCGCTAACCGCTGAACCGATATGACTCTGCTTTAGAATGTAGCCTCTTATAGGTCCTAAGAATAGTTTAAAACTATTTTGGGAAAGGGTCCCACCACCATCCCAAGAGATATCGATAAATGAAAATATAACAAACCCCCTCCCCCCGAAAAAAAAAGAATTGCTTTTCCCCCCACCTCTACAGTCTATAGTCCTCTAGAGGCGTATCCGGAGTTGTTGTGATTATTAATGTGATGACTATTTATAGGTCATGATAACAAGCAAGAACTATAACAAACCAGTGTGTGGGCAAGAGGACGATATGACCATGAGGACTCTTCCCTACCAAGCCTAGTTAATTATGATAACAAGCTATTTTTGTCATAGATTAATATATCATTATGTTATGTTCTTTGTAAATAAGATTTTATTCTCTCATTAATTTAGTCTTTGTACATTGCAGATTTACTGGGGTTTAATTTATACCTATATGTGGGAGCACCTGTAAGATTATTATGTTATGTTTTAGACTAATGTGAACATGTCATTTTATGTGCTGGTGTTTAAGTGTCTCCATAGCTGCGCTACTACTTTAGGTAAATTTAACAATGGTAGCAGGAACTAAATGTAACGATCTACGGAGCACATAAAAACTATGACATAAAATCACATAACATAACAAAAAGTGATAAGCAAAAGTGTTTTTTTATTTTAACGGGCTGAGGCTTGCTAGTAAGATAACAAACATTGGTAAACTTTTTAGACAACAAAGACACAAGCTGTGTCATAACTAAAAGATAACAAGGATTGAGGTCCAGTGCTGATTTTAGATAACAAGGATTGAGGTCCTGACTTTAGATAACAAGGATTGAGGTCCTGATATTGGTTGATAACAAGAATTGAGGTTCTGACTTTAGATAACAAGGATCGAGGTCCTGATTTTAGATAACAAGGATTGAGGTCCTGATATTTTTTTCTTGATAACAAGAATTGAGGTTCTGACTTTAGATAACAAGGATTGAGGTCCTGATATATTTCTTTGATAACAAGAATTGAGGTTCTTACTTTAGATAACAAGGATTGAGGTCCTGATTTTAGATAACAAGGATTGAGGTCCTGATTTTAGATAACAAGGATTGAGGTCCTGAATTTAGATAACAAGGATTGAGGTCCTGTTATTTTTTTGGTTTGATAACAAGGATTGAGGTCCTGATATATTTGATAACAAGAATTGAGGTTCTGATACAAAATTTTTTTTTTGGATAACAAGAGTTGAGGTTCCGTGATTAAATACAATTAACAAAAACCGAAACCGAGTCATAACTATATATAGATAACAATAAGATAACAAGGATTGAGGTCCTGAGATTAAATACAGTTAACAAAAACCGAAACCGAGTCATAACTATATATAGATAACAAAAAGATAACAAAGACCCCAGTAAATAAAAAAATGGCAGAGGGGGAGAAAACAGATAATATAACAAAACCGAGAATTTCGGAACAAAAAGGGGAGAGATCAAAAATGGACTTTCCTGTGAGAAACAACATTCCAATCCCTTATATCGAAGATTTTAGCGACGTATCGATGTGGATAGAATGCATTCGTGCTTGGTCTGCCACAACAGATTTACCGCAAGAAAAACAAGGTTTTGCCCTAGCACAAGATTTACCTAAAGAATCTTCGAGGTTCGGCGCGACGCTAAGGGAGGACCTATACAAAGAGGTCAAGCCAACTGAGCTTATTAACAATGCTGAAGGGGTGGAGTTGATTATAAAGTTTATGGAAGAAAGATTCTGGAAAAATACAGACGAAGAAATATATACGACGTACGCTCAAATTAAGGTCATAGAACGCAAAAATGGCCAATCGATTCCAGATTACATTATCGAATACGATAAAATGCTACAAAAAGCTAAACAACTAAAAATCAATAACCCAAATGATAGAGTTTTAGCCATGGATCTCATGATTACAGCAAAATTGACGGAAACCGAATTTATGCTCATAAGAACCGTAGCCGACATACAATCCGACGACAAAAAACGATACCAAACCGTAAAGCAAAAAATGCGTGAGATTTTTGGAACAATAGATAACAAAACCAAAAATAATGAAGCTTTTCTTACTAACTCCGCCAACAAAGACGACATTTCAAATCACGACGAAATATACCTTTCAAAGGGATGGAGGCCGCCAAAGAAAGATAAGCGATACCAAAAATCAGAAAACCGATACCAAAAGTATGATAACAATAAAAACAACTCAACAAAACAATCCCGATATGAAAACAAAACGTTTTTTCGCACCAAAAAGAGAAATCCGCTAGGAAAAGATGGAAAACCATTGCAATGCAATGCCTGCAAGGCTACTACACACATGGTAATAGATTGTCCGGATGCAATTCAGAGTTCTGGAAATTTCAAAAATTTCAAAACAGCATTTGTCGTTAATGAAGCAACAAAGGAAGAAGAGAGAGTGCTGATACCAACATTGTCAGACAGTGAAAGTGCAGGAGAAAGTCAAGAAGAATGTAATCTTTGCTCCATATATTGCACGGATAACATTGATGATCTAAATGCATTCACAGCAGAAGCCTTAAACAAAGGGGCTCTAGATACTTGCTGTACTTCCAGTGTGTGTGGAGAAAAATGGCTACGTATTTACCTGCAATCATTACCAAAGGAGATGAAAAACAAAGTTGAAGGACCAATGACAAGTAATAAACAGTTCATCTTTGGAAACCAAGGAAAACTGAAAGCCATGGCAAAATACAATATACCTGTACGCATTGGTGGTGAAGATAATCAAATAAGTATAGATGTCATTAGTTCAGACATACCTCTGCTACTATCAAAAAGTGACATGAAAAACCTGGGAATTGCACTTGATATGAAGAATGACAAAGGTTACATCAATGGTAAACCTCTTATTCTAACAACAACCGCAGCAGGTCACTACACAGTCGATTTACTACATAACAAAGAACAACTAGACCAAGTAAATATTGCAGAATTGGATGAAGATAACGAGAAAGTACAAATGAAATCCTTATTGAAAATTCACAAACAATTCGGTCATCGGAATAAAAAGCAGTTTATAGCAATTCTGAAAGATGCAGGAAAATGGCAAGAGAAATTTTCTGCTATGATAGATAAGATAATGGATGCGTGTGAAGGATGTGTGATGAGAATGAAAACACCTCCAAGACCTGCGGTAGCTCCACCAATGGCAAGTGATTTTGGAGAAGTGCTTGGAATGGATCTGAAGGTATGGGACAAAAACAAAAATATTTATATACTATACATGATAGACATTTACTCAAGATACCAAGTTGCTACAGTGATTAGAAGCAAAGAACCAGCGGAAATAGTAAAAGCTTTCACGCTCAAATGGTTGCCAATCTTTGGAAAGGTGAATAGGATAATAACTGATAATGGTACTGAGTTTTGTAACGAGGATATGAGGGAAGTTTGTAGTGCATTGGATGTAATACACATGACAACAGGCGCCAATGCCGGTTGGCAAAATGGAACAGTGGAGAAGGCACATTACTCAACAGATAGTGTGACACACGCAGTTAAGAGAGATTTTCCCAGCATGAGTTTAGAGGTTGCACTTGCTTGGGCAGTTTCAGCAGTCAACTCTATGTCAACAGTCAGAGGTTTTTCACCATACCAACTAGTTTTTGGAAGGCAGATAAAGCTACCAAACATTTTAGAGGATCCACCAGCTGCATGGGAAGAACCGGAAAAGAGTAAGACTCTTTTAGAGACTCTTGAAGCCATTCATGCGGCTAGAGTAAAGTACACTCAAAATGAAAGATGCGAACGAATCAAGAGAGCTCTCAAAGCCAAGATAAGAGTAGCTGACACCATTTATGAAAAAGGTGATATAGTTTACTTTAAGAAAGAAGGGGAAGAAAAGTGGAGAGGTCCGGCTAAAGTAGTTTTCCAAGATAGCAAAGTAATTTTCATAAGAATTGGCTCAATTTACTACAGAGTCAGTGCCAATAGGCTAGTAAAAGCAGGACAACAACTAGCCAAAGATATTATCAGCAAAGAGAACGCTGAAGTAAATGGAGAAACAAAAGCTGATAACAAAGAGAATGATAACAAAACAACACGTAGGACATTGAGACAAGGAAAAGAAGTGGAAGACTATCAAGAACCTGATTGGACTAGTCTAAAGATGGATGAAAACAAGAAAACTGGCACAGAGGAAGTTATAGAAGAAGACAATGATAGTGTGATTCCAGGAGCTGATACAGAGGAAGAAGTATCAAATACTCCAACAACATCAAGCACAAGAGTTACTCAAGAAGTAGGAAGGAAAAGGAAGAAAAATCATCAGAGACCAGAACCTGAATTCAACGAGGATGGATCTCTAGCAAATGCAGCTGCTGTACTTAAAAAGAATGATAGAATAGAAATCCTTGATAATGGAAAGTGGGAGAAAGGGATTGTTCTTGGACACGGTGGAAAGGTAGGTGGTAAACATGCAGGGTGGTACAATATACAACTAGACAATGGACAGGTCTTTCATGATGAAATGTCCAAAAGAGAAGTAAGATATAACAAAGCTCAAGAGGAGGATGAAGAAGTACACCTGATACTTAAACTAGATAATGGTAAAACAATAGAAGTGAAACAAAACAAGGATAACAAAATCAGAATGGAAAGCGAAGAAGAAGTGTTTGTCCTTTTAGTACATGAAGCCATATTAGCAGTAATGTTGTCGAGAGAACAGAGAAACTCTCCAGCTGCCCTGGCAGCAAAATTAGTAGAGCTGGATAAGCTAAAAGCATTTAACACATATGAAGTAGTGAATGACGAGGGACAAGACAGGATAACAACAACTTGGGTGTTAACAGAAAAGGGCGATGAAATTAGAGCAAGATTAACAGCTAGGGGATTTCAAGAAGAAGGTGATTTTCCGACAGACAGCCCAACAGTACAGAAGCATTCTGTAAGACTTTTACTGGCGTTAGCAGTGAAATACAACTGGGATATCAGTACAACTGATATATCATCAGCATTTTTACAAGGAAACAGACTAGAGCGGGATGTGTTTATAAAACCACCAAAAGAAGCAGAGCTACCAAATCAGCTGATGAAACTAAACACCTGTTTATACGGCTTGAAAGATGCGAGTAGGCAGTGGTATTTCAAGGTACATAAAAAGTTAATGGATTTAGGTTTCAAGAAAGCTTTTTGTGACAAAGGTGTATTTTTCTTGATCAAAGATAACAAACTCATAGGATTTGTTGCGCTGCATGTGGACGATTTTTTGCATGCAGGTGATTCACATTTTGTTGATAACATAATGCCACAAGTGCTTGCTATGCTTAAAGTAGGAAAATCTGAATCAAGAGATTTCCTATATACAGGAATTAGAATACAACAAGGTGACAACTATATTAAAGTAGATCAGGAGAAGTATGTTAAGAATGTGAAGATACCAAGTCTAGATCTGAAGGAACTGAAGGACAAGAAGAGAGAGATGAATCAGGAAGAGCTCACATTGCTAAGACAATTGACAGGAATTGTGAACTGGGCTCAAAGAAGCACAAGACCGGATCTAAGCTTCGAAACTATTGAGTTATCCACAAAGTTCAAGGGAGGAGTAGTGGAGGACCTGATTCAAGCAAAGAAAGTAGCTAACAAATTGAAGAAATTGGAAGTGACTGTGACAACATCAGATATTGGCAACTTTGCAGATTGCCAAGTTTGGATCTTTACTGATGCAGCATTTAGGAACTTGAATAACAACACAGACAGTTGTGGAGGCTACTTTCTCATCTTGGTGAACACAAAAACAGGAAACTGTGCACCAATTGAGTGGAAAAGTGGGAAGATAAAAAGGAAAGTGAACAGTACACTCGGTGCTGAAACACTGAGTCTTTACAATGGGCTAGATGCTGCACTTGCGATCAAAGAGATGCTCAAGCAAATAACAAATGGTGAAGCTGATCTCACAATCAAAGCCATCACAGACAACAATTCTGCAAGAGTAGCTGTTTACTCTGAATCAGAAGTAACAGAAAGAATGCTGAGAGCGGACATAGCAATGATCAAAGAGATGGTAGAAGATGGAAGAGTGAGTGAGGTTAAGTGGGTAGAAGGAAAGAACATGCTAGCTGACATTCTTACAAAGCGCAATGTTAATAAGCTACCGATACTGGAAGTGCTTGAGAATGGCAGAATTCCAAGAGAATTGCTTGGAAAAATTGTCAAATAAGATAACAAGAAAGATGTTCAACATCAAAAACCAACCTAATGTATGTAAATATAAAAATTACTGTACTAAAAGAAATAAAAACCAAATAAAAATACTAAAAATGTCGAAAAATGAAACAAAAACAAACAAAAACATGCAAAAACCAACAAAAATAGAAACCATAATGTAAAAATTGCACAATTATGAAAACATTTCCAACAAAATGCGAAAATCGCTTGCGAAAAAATTCGTAACAAACTACGGCTGGGATACGACGCACAAAAATGGCTCCGATAACAAATACAAGAGTTGGCAACTTGAATAAAAGCGAAAATAGAACGCGGCATCCAGAGCATATGCAAGTTTCAACGTTGCCGCTTAGTGATCAATTTTTAGAAACATTTTTTATACAGTTATTACACATTTTCATCAAGTTTTAATTATTACTACGTCTAAACCAGCATAGAAAAGTGAATTTTAAAATTGTCCCCTATAATTTGAAACATTTTTTATCTTCGTGTGTTGAGTAATTTCTACAGTGAGCGATAACAAATATTAAATATAAAAATTTAAAAAGCGAACCCTGAAAAACAATCAAAATGTGCTTAAATATGGGGCTTTCATCAAGTTTCACAGTCGAATATACAGTTTCAAGATAACAATTAATCTCTTTTCAATATTAATTTTTCTTTCTTTTGACTTTTGATAACAAGTACAAATTTTTGGGGATGTTCAAACATAGATAACAAAAATAGCTTTATGCACAAACATGTTATTTTCAGAAAACCATGGCGCCAATTTCATCAAAATTCAACAATAAGATTGTGGATGTTGTTTTTGCTTCTTTTAAGCTCAAGGAAGAAATCCTCGATGAGGAACGTGAGGGTATTCGCTGGGTTAGCCTGGCTAACTACGATCTCAAGACCACGGTTGCCGTAATCAAGGAGGCAGTACTGCAGCAGAAAACTGCTAAAAATATTCTTGTAAGTGCTTTTCAAAAGTTCATTGGAAATACGGATATTCAACTGCTAATTAAGTACCTACATGAGATCTGTGAGATAACAAATAAGCAGTCCCAGAATCGCCTAGTCTTCGGTACGGCGTTATTCTTGCCTACTCAGGAAGAATATTGGAATCTAGTTGCCCTTTTCAACAAGGAGTGCCAGCTATTGAATGAAAGATTGAAGATGCCAAGAGTGAATCTACATCGCAGCGTGATGAGGCAGATGCCCGACGACACGATGGAGGTGAAGCCGCAGAACTGGCAAGAATTTCAGTTAGGGGTGGCGACTGGAAGGACTCTGAGTCATGAGGGGATGGAGTGTCTGTTTAGATACATAAGGAGGGCGTTTGACACAGTTTTTTGTGACAACGCATTGACCCTCAAGAGTAAACCCCCCAAAGTGGTGTGTCCACCTTCATTGGCCAAAATGCCAGAGTACAAAAATAATGCTTTTTTTCGCCAGGTCCTGGAATTCAAGGGTATTTTACCAAAGAGAACACAATCTTCAGGATACGCAAGGAGAGAGAGGCTGGCATGTACGGATGATAGGCTACCTGGTTGGCGCCACTGGCGTATTTTCAAGGATCAAGGGCCACTATGGTCTCTCAGTAGCCGGGAAGGAGCGCTAGAAGCTCACAACTACATGTTAAGCAGGTCGGATGAAAAGCCAGTTTGGGAGGAGGACAGTGAAGAGGAAGTTGACATCAAAGGGCAAGATAGAGAGGTTGAGATTCTGGAGGATGAGGAAGATTCAGTTTTTGAGGAGGAGATGAGTGCAGAACCTAAGAGAAATGAGGAGAAGGAGACAGAAAAGGAAAAGAAGGATTCATATGAGAAGTCAGATAGTGCTAAGAAAGATGATAGTAAGATGACAACGAAGCTCCTGAAGCTAGCAAGAGACAAAGTAAGAGAAAGTGAGCATATGCTAACTGTGGCGAATGAAAAGATAAAGGCTTATAAGAAAGAGGTGGCAAGTAAGGAGGCGCAGATTGTTAAGGAGAAGGCAGCTGTAAAGCACTGGAGGTCAATGGTAGATAACAAGCAAGCTGAGATTGACAAGCTAACATCTGAATGCAAGAGTCTAGAGGCTAGCTACGAGCGTACTATGGACAGGTGTGAGGAAATTACTCAGGAGTACGAGTACCTATGTGGTGTCTATGGTGAGGAGATGGATAAGCCTAAGAAACTCAAGGCTACTAGGAAATATCCTAAAAGAGATAATTAGGTAGGAATCATGATAACAAGTTTTTTTATAAGTAGATAACAAGTGTGTATGGGAAAGATAACAAATAGTTGTGTATGTCTATTAATAGTATAATAGCCTATAGGATAACAAGTTTTGGTTACCAGTAGATAACAAATTTGATTTGATAAGATAACAAGTACAAAAACACTAAAGAATAGAGAGATTTATATTAGTGTTGTGATTATTAATGTGATGACTATTTATAGGTCATGATAACAAGCAAGAACTATAACAAACCAGTGTGTGGGCAAGAGGACGATATGACCATGAGGACTCTTCCCTACCAAGCCTAGTTAATTATGATAACAAGCTATTTTTGTCATAGATTAATATATCATTATGTTATGTTCTTTGTAAATAAGATTTTATTCTCTCATTAATTTAGTCTTTGTACATTGCAGATTTACTGGGGTTTAATTTATACCTATATGTGGGAGCACCTGTAAGATTATTATGTTATGTTTTAGACTAATGTGAACATGTCATTTTATGTGCTGGTGTTTAAGTGTCTCCATAGCTGCGCTACTACTTTAGGTAAATTTAACAGGAGTTTTAAGAAAAGAATTTGAAAATACTAGGATCTTATTCAACTTTAGTATTGAAATAAATAATCCTAAACTTCAGGAGAAAATGAACGATTATTGTTCGAAGTGTAACAGTAGATTTATAAATTCCCGAGCATTAGAAATACACAAATCTAATTGTCTAACTTCTTTCCACAGTTTATTTTACCAGTAAGTTTTTTAAAAGCGTAGCTTTTCTTCAATAAGGATCGGTACGTCCGTATGTCTGTAACGAATATCTCTTGTCGTTAATTTAGGCATGTTAGAATTTTCCTTTGGATTTCAAACTTCACATGGTGATTTCTGGTGTAGTTAGGTACGATTTAGAAATCATAACCAGAATTTCTTTACGTCCATTTGCAACATTTTACTGTTGATTTTTTACTTTTTCAACGTCAAATTTTTATGTGATGTAATAATCCTATTTATCCGATTTATTTATTTATCCAATTTTGTTTTGACTGGTACATTTATATCTGCCAAATTCAGTCCCAAGACTCTTCAAGTATTAATGTTCGTTTTTCCGTTTCAGAGTTTCGCTTTTATGGATGTTGTCATCCTTGTTTATACACTTTTTAATGGCATATTTATTTTTCAAAGGAATTTTTTTTTCGACGTTATACATAGGTTATTACTTATTTTTTACTTTAGCTAGGTGGAACAGTATATAAAACAAAATCTTAGGGATTGATAAAAGAAATCACAAATAGGTTTGATAGTTATTTATCACATCGCATTATAGACAATTTTTCGCGGATATTAAAATGAAAAATTATAAGATTATAACCAGTTTGGTTAGCCCCATACCTAACAAAGGCCCGGGCAAAAACTGGTATTACTATAATGATTTTATTTTAGTATTCGTGGAAAATTATCTGTTATACGATGCTATACATGTTTTTTAAAGTATTATTGAGAACTGGTACTAATCCAGTGGATATTTATCGGTTTTTGATACTGGACAATTATATTTCAGATGCCCGGCCTGTCCATTAAATTTCGTAACAGAGGAGAAGCGTAATGAGCATGAAAGAATTCAGCACGCCAGGAATGAATATAATAGACGTGGATGTATTGACATGGGAAAGTTTATCGACCTTGTAGGTTGTTAGAATGGACCAATTTTTTTGGCCAGTACGTTCTTCCAATATCAGTGGAAGGGAAAGGGGTAAATGGGGGGAATCGTTATTTTAGCCAGCTGTGAGGATCATTTTATCAGAGTACAGGTATATTGGGTAACATCCATGTATTTATATATCGATTACACCAGGCTACGCTGTCCGAACTGTACACTCTGCTTCTATGATAGATCATTTGTGAGCCATCTGAAGACTTGTAAGGCCAGCAATGAAAGCCTGGCAAACAGTGGAGGAGAGGGTGTTCACACTTTTATAGTGTCGGCCAACGTTAAAGGTATTTTAAGTTTTGTTTTTATAAAAAAAAAATGATTTTAAAATTAGAGTAAAATAATAAAGGGGAAAGGGGTTAAATAACTATATGTCCCCACCCCGAGGACATTAGGTCTTTAAATACAACCAATAGCGTCGGGAATATTAACACAATCAAACTCTGAAAAAAGTAGAAAGCAATTTGCTAGCAGATGAAAATTGTTTGTAATACGATGCTTTAAAAAACTTTACAGTATGGCTGAAAACCGGCTCTAATCCAGCAGATATTAGGTAGTCGGTTTCTAAGCCATACAGTAAAGAAATTCTATTTATTTTTGGAAATATACACCCCTGAAGTATATGATTTTTATTTTAGGATTACTAGAGAGTTCAGATAAACAGGCAAACTATGCTGTTGTAAGTGAAGAGGTAAGCAATAAGCATTTTTTTCAAATATAGACAAATCAGGGGTGTATTTTCTGCACAAGATTCATTTTTTTCCCGGCTGCAAAATATTTCATTATTTACTAATAATATACTAAATTGATGTATCATGGAAAGAAAACGAAGTAGCGGATATTTTCACAGTAACTTTTGATAAGTTATTTTAGGTTAGGTTGGGTATTAAATTAATGATTGCCCTGCATGGTTAGGAAATTGGCCCCGCAGGATTAAAGCCCTCTAGAAATAGGAAAAAAGTTATTGTGAAAATACGACGAATCCGATACTTAGTTTTCTTTTCATGATCCAAATTGATATAGGTGATGAAGCACTTGCAGTTGGAGGGGAAGAGTGTTGAGACCCTGTACCTGTGCAAGAACTGTAACCATGCTTTCAAAAGTGTTGACCAGGGATGCCAATCCTAGCAAGGATTTTCGTGTATTTTTCTCCTAAATGACCAGCTTTTGGTACCTAGATTTTTTTTAGTGTGGGTAAATTCAATTTTTTCTTTTTTTTCCCTTCTGTTTTTTTTTCCAGCAACGAAGGGGAAAAATAGAAAAATATTTTCAGAACTCTTTATTTTATTCATATTATCCCCCCTCCCACACATTATTTTATTTTATCACCAAGGAGGGGAGAAAATTGGGAAAAAAAATGTTTTCATTTATCTCAATTTTTACATTTTTCCCCCTAACAACATATTTTTTATTTTCTTACCTCCCTCTTTAGGAGGGTCAATTTTGCAGAATATACACACCTGTTAGCCCGAGCCTAGAAACTGGTTTCAATATTGTAATTTTTCATTTAAATATGCGCAGAAAGTTTCAATAATACGATGCGATAAATAACTATTATTAAATTTGGATTGTCATGTGATGCCTGTATTAGTTGGAAAATCACCATGAGCATTGTTCACCATCTGAAATCAAGTCAAGTACACATACGATTCATAAAAATCAGGTAATCCGTATAACAAAGTAACAGTATCATATCTCTGTCTGTCTAACTCTACGGAAGGATTTATCTAACTGCTCTGAACCTTTATGCTTATCAGGTACTATCCTATTAGGATTTTGAAGATTATCCCTCTCCCCCCTCAAGAGAAATAGCCCCTAGAAAAAATTACCCCCCTTCCAAAAGAAAAATTTGTCTTTACTTTTGCTTTTTAAACCTAAAATATCCAAACAATTTTGGTTGTCGAATTCAACCCCCCTCCCCCCTTACAGGTTTACTAAGGAATGATATAAAAGATAAATTGATATACATCCTCATTCCTCATACAAGATTATTCCTGTCTTTTGAAAAATTTAGACACTACTATTTTATTTAAGTTGAACTAACCAATCAAAATTCAATAAAAGTTTCCATTTTGTTAAGGACAATGAAGATGAACTGATCTACGCGACAGAGGCAAATGATAATGTTGAATGTGATACTGTTGGCGAGGAAGTGGTTCTGGATCAAGATGGATTCCAGGAGATGGAGGTCAATTTGCAGGTAGTAAGGTGTAAAAAAAAACAAATCAACCACAATTCTCACAAATTAAACTTAACATTTACAGTAATCATCGTACTAAACCTGTATCTGATATACATAATGACTGACAAACCAAAATTGTAAAAGTTTTGCCTATTTAAAAGATTAGGTAAAATGTTGCTAGTTGATTGACAGGTTATGAAATTAAAGTATACAAATTATCCGCAATAAAATATGTTTTTTGCTTATACAACTTAAAGAGGACTATCCACGAACCAGAGCACATGATTCTAAGTACCTTCCAGCATTGATCCTAAGTATTTTCTTTCAGAATATAATAGGTCACCATATATTATTAATATATTGACGAGAAAATTTATGTTTCACCATGTTTTTTTTAGGTATTTTAATTGATTTTGAAAACTTTTATGAAGCTAATTCTTTTAATAAAATGGATACTTGATAATACATATGCGAATACTCGTGTTATATAGATTGTAAATTAATCCATATTAGCATTAATTTAAACATAACATATAAGATATAGTAAATGTGCTTTTGACTTTTTTTAATTTTTATCATTTGACAACATGGACAATTAAAGACACCCCGAACTCAACAAAACGTTTGATAGAATTTTAACGAAAAATGGTGAAATTTTTTTTACTTTTCTTCAACTTGAAGTGGTGAAACATAAATTTTCTCGTCAATATATTAATAATATATGGTGACCTATTATATTCTGAAAGAAAATACTCAGGATCAATGCTGGAAGGTACTTAGAATCACGTGCTCTTGTTCGTGGATAGTCCTCTTTATGTCTTATGTATGCTGTATTTATATCAAGTTACTACAGCATGACCCTCAAAAAAGTATTTTTAAGCATCTGCAGCCCTTATTTCTCAATGAATTATAAAAAAATGCATATGTCCTTGTTCTCCATAGTATTCCACATAAGTAGATATAAAAATATTTTTTTTACCTCCATTAACACCGGAGATTTTTAGAGCTAAAGTTTTGAAAAAGTGACTGAGGAAAAAGTAACTTTTAACATGAAACGACTTTTTTAGCAAAATTAAGGTAGAAATCCTTTTATTTTCGTTACTAGCAGAAAATTTATACAAAAATGAAATAAAAAATTTAGTTTTTGAGTAAAAAGCATTTTTTTACACATATTTTTTGAGTCTTTTTAGTTTAATGATATTTTGAAAAACTTACTTATTAGGCAAAATTTTTTAAGATTAAAAAACCAAATAAATCTTTATGAATATAGCAGGAAAATTGTTTTTGTTTCACAATCCTAACTTTAATAACAAAAAAGTTATGAAGAAAATAAAATTAAAAAATAATGATTTTTTTGTCTAAAAAGCTTAATTAACCCCCTATTAAATTATTGAGATGTCAGAAAAGTAGGCGGAGCAACTGTCATAATTAATCCTTTTCTCAAATAAGGGTTAATAAATAACCTAAAATTTGCAAATAATCAATTCATTCAGTAGTATTTTTTGCCATTAAAAATTTATATTTTTTGGTGGAATAAAAAAGAAATAATTGGTTAACTTGTTTTTCTTTGTGTCTCATTATTCAGTTGCCAGAAAAACATAATATAACCATCCAAAAAATAAGAGAAACAAAAAAAAATTCTTTTTCTCAGTCACTTTTTCAAAACTTTAGCTCTAAAAATCTCCGGTGTTAATGGAGGTAAAAAATTTTTTTTATATCTACTTATGTGGAATACTATGGAGAACAAGGACATATGCATTTTTTTATAATTCATTGAGAAATAAGGGCTGCAGATGCTTAAAAATACTTTTTTGAGGGTCATGCTGTATTATTAAACCATAATGAATACAGGGATAAAACAATAATAATTTGCAATTTTTGGAAAAACATATAATTTTTTTCAGGATTCACCCGACCTGAACTACCTCGTGACCTCCTCCGATTGTTCTGAGGACACTACCTATGTTGTGTGCCTCGACAACAACCAGACCTCAGAGGAGGGGCACCAGGAAAACGCGGGAATTGAGGAGGAGGGCGAAGAATCAGCTGATCAACAGCTGATTGGCGGGAACAACAAAAGAAGCAGCGTAATTTCACCGGCGGCGGCAGCAGCTGACAGGGTCAGCAGTATCATAACAGTTGCAGGTAGGATACTAAATCTATAAATATAGATGTTTATCCAGACAACTACCTGGGTGTACAGAATGTACATCTAGAGCAGCAAAATGGAATTTCACCTTAATCTTCTGAATTTTCTAGATCATCATTGGCAGAAGAGTCCCCATTGTCAAGAGGATCCTCCAGATGATTATTTCCACCAAAGATCAAGAAGATTTAGTTATGAAATTATTATTTAAACTTGTTTAGCTTGAGTAAGGCTTTATGTAAATAGGATGCCAATCTTAATGATTCTATGTAACTGTAAATGTAAAAGTCTAAATGATTCTTTTCTTGATTTTGCTTTTGCTGCATTTAATTCCCTTAAATTAACTTAAATTAGCAGTCATAGGCAGGAAAGATAATCTATGAATAGACCTTATTAATTGTTAATTTTATTTCCAGATATCCTAAGTGTTTTATTTAAAATGAATGTATGAAACAATCTGAAAGAAACCAAAGATTTAAAAAGGTAGAATTTTGACTCTTTTTTACAATTTGCTCAGTAGCCAAGAGAGGTGGGGCTGAGGCATTGTTGATGTTGATCCTGATCTTGTCTTGTTAAGGACTGTTGCTGCTGATGGTGATGGTGACAGAGATGATCTGGTAGAGTTCAGAGAGGAGGATCAAGCAACACTAGAGTTGGTCAACTGTGGATAAATGTCTGGCACTCAAATCCCCAACACCCTACCAAACAAGGGTTGAGCTTGAGTTGGGAAGCTTGCAGGTGTGTAAAGTTTAATTTAATGCTATCTGATGTTTAAAGCAATCAAATTCATGCAAGCAAAGTTGATCTCCTTAAAATTGAATCTGGCACTGAATAGTTTAAATTGTCTGATGATTATGTATCCATTCAATCCTAATCTGATGATCTTTAGGAGTGGCTTGGAGTGGAGCCAGCCCAGTAGAGAGGGAACCCTGCAAGAAGTGGCCTACAAGCAAAACTGCCACTTGAAAAAGGTACATACATTTAAGAGTCAAATTTAAAGAGCCTTGAAACTAGCAATTTCATAAATATCAGCAATTGAGTCCTGTAAGTCTTCTTTAATAGTGTTGAACAAAAGAATCTTAAGTCAAGTCTTTAAAATAACTGATGATTCATTATCATCATCTTCCAGCTCCTCAAGTATATCTTTTTTAGAGCTGCAGCTGCTGACAATCACAAGCTGACAAGGAGCACCAATTGACAAAGAAGTACTAGAGGATGAGATAAGAGTTGATTGCTGATGATCTGATCAAGATGATGATATAGTTGATGATGATACCAAAGATGATGATATAGTTGATGATGATACCAAAGATGATGATGAAAGTAATGATGAAGAAGCTATGAGTGATGAAGTTATTGATGTTGACAGCCAAGAAATGTTGAAGTAAAAGATGCTTGAGAAAGACTATGTAAGTTTAATTATTATTGTAAACCAATTTATTTTAATTTCTTTCTTCAATAATTCAAATTCAATCAATTTCTTTTACAAAAGCAGATAAAGTTTGACCTTCTGTCACTAAAAAATATTCAATTCAAAATCATTCCAAAAGTTTTATTTTTATCAATTTTAAACATTTTAAATTTTAAATCAAATGCATATATTTATTGTAAAGGATATCTGGATTAGTCTAATGGTCTATTCTTTTTAGGTTTACCGCACCTTTGATGTAAGAAACTATTGAACAAATTAAGAAACTGTGTGTAAATAAAGTTGAAATATTTGCAGAAGTCAACACAGAATGGCTAGAAACAAACTTTAAAATTCTACCTGTGGGCAGTCAAGCTGAAATACTATGCAGGTCAGAACAGTAAACATAGTAAATCTAGTGGACCAGTTACTATAAGCCAATGTCTGAATCTGATGCTTCTGAATCACATGGATTTAGCCTATCATCAACTGAAACAGCAATCAACATATCACTGGAATTATCAAGAAGGATTGAAGCTCTTGAAACAGAACCAGAATCATCTGTTGGAAGTGCCTCAGGATTAGATGATTATGATATAGATCTTACTGGTACTGAGTATATTGTTGAAGATCCTCCTGTTAATTATGGTAATAAAACAAGTGTTCCTCTACAAATAGCTTTTGTCTCTGATACTGATGGTACTGAGGAAGATGAAGCTAATGCTACCATTAGGGATCTTGAAAGGTATATTAGTGCTCCTACAACTCCAGTACCCTCAACCAACAACTCAGCTCTTTCTCTACAAAACACAGATACAGTTGTTGTAAAGAAAACAGTCTCCAAAACTATGGCAAAAACAATTAAGAAGCATCTCACCCAACTGCTTGATGCCTCTATGGTCTGGGAAGATGACTTTGAGGATGTTGATCCTACTAAGATTACAGCAGCTGCTAGAAGTGGCTTGGTTGAAATTGCAAGAGACCAAGCAACTAAGACCAGAGAAGTTATCACTTTCTTCAATGAGAATCCTTCTGATCAGTTCCTTGAAAACAAATTAGAGGAAGCTAACCTGCTGAGGAAGAAGTTCTCTACTTTTATCAAAGCAGCTAATGAAGCAGAGCATGCCACACCTTCCTCTTCCTTAAACACTTCTTCAAACTCCATATCTGATGAGATTTCTGGTGAAAGAGCCTTGGCTTTGGAAGCCCCAGTCTTGAAATTGGTTGATAATGTCCTTGCAGAGTTGAAAGCTGTGAAGGAGACATCTGTCAAGACAATGGCTAACTATAAGTCTATGGAGGCTAGTTATGAGGCAGCTGAAATGGAAGCCAGGGAAGTAAAGAATCAGATTGATGACATTGTTAAACATGCTATTGCTGCTGGTAAGAGAGAAGCTGTTCATAGATTAGATCTGAAGTCTGTTGAAGTTCAGAATGCTAAACAGGATGCTAAAACTGCTCTCAAGGCTGCAGCCAAGAAGCTTGGAATCACACCAGGAAGCACTAAGAGTAAGGCAGATATCAAGTTCAAGGTTCCTGTATTCTCTGGCAACTATAAGGAAGGAAATGACTACTTCACATTCTCTACTCAGCTGAATGATTACTTTGATTGTCAAGGAGATTTTAGTGATCATGAGAAGTACCTGAAGCTAACAACTGAGTGCTTGCACAAAACTCCAAAGGAAGCCTGTGCTGGATTGACAACATATTTGGAATGTATGGAGTTGCTGGAGTCAATTTATGGTCAGCCAAAGATTCTCTTTAGTCAGAAGGCTGCTGAAATTGAAGAGTTTGGTAGGTGTCCTACAGGTTATATTGAGAGGAGAAATTGGGCTATTAATGTGCAACACAAATTGTCTAGTCTGCACCAGATGGCTACCAGGCATGAGATTACTGATGTTTATGGATCTACTGATATTCTGTCTATTGTGCAACAGAATATGCTTCCTCATGATGTGCTAGAGTTGAAGAAGAGAGTTAAAAGTAAAAGGAGAGCTTATGGTGGATTGATGCCTGGCAGAGAAGAACTGATGATGTTACAGATTGAATACTTACAAACTATGGTTGATGAAGCTACCTTTGAGCTTGAATATGATATCTCTATCTGTGGGAAGACAATTACTGATCTTGGCAAGAAGAGCCTTAAATCAACCAGGAGTGGCAAGTCATATGCAGCTAAAGTCAATGATAATACTGGTGATAGTGATGATCATAATCCTACCCAAGCAAGTCAATCTGTTGGTACTGTTGTTGCAACCCCTTCTCAACCTGTTACAAGTACTCCAATCAACAGTCCAACTGCTGCCAAAGAGAAGAAAAGTAGTAATAAGTCTAAGAATGCTGCTCATCAAGTGAATCAAGCCAAGGATCCTAAAGTTGTCCCCTGTTCTTGGTGCAACAAGAAACACACTCACTTGTCATACTGTAAAAGATTTCTGAAGAACAAGTCCTATGAGAGGTTTAAGCAAGCATGTGCTACTGGGAGCTGCATAAGATGCCTGAGAATGGATGCTGGATTTACATATGATAAGAGAGAGGAATGGTTCAAGCAGCATAAGTCATATTGTCTTGATAAGTATGTTTGTGATCAAGAGATATGTAGAGACAAGGAGCCATGGAGACAGAATCATATTTTATTGTGCAAGTTTCATCATGAGGAGAATGAGAAAAGGAAAGAGGAATATATTGCTACTTTAGACACCAAGTATATGCCTGCTAATGCTGAGATCCACTTCAGCAGTTTCCCCATCTTCTTCAATGACAATAAGATTGATTCTGATGATGTACCTGAAAATCCTGCTGTAGTTAAGGATGTTGATAGTCCTCCAATTTATATGATGCAATATGTACCTGGACCCAAGAATGAAAAGTTGCTCTGCTTTTATGACAGTGGTTGTATGGGAGCTGTGTTGTCTGAAAGAGCCTTTTCAATACTTGATTCTTCATTGACAAGACCAGGACCAACAGTATTGGAGGTAGCAGGAGGTGGAACTGTCAGGATTCCATATGGTGACTATACTGTTCATTTACCACTTGTTGCCAAGGATGATCCTAATAAGGTTGCTGAAATGACTATGCTGAGGATGGACCAAGTCAGCTCTGAATTTCCTGTTTGGAGACTCTGTGAAGCCTGGGATGAATTGAATGAATCCTACAACAATGATAACCCTGATGGTAAACCACTACCTACTGTTGAGGATGAGATAGGTGGAGCCACAGTTGATCTGATGATTGGGATCAGATATCTCAAGTATTTTCCTGTGTATGAGTTTTCCTTAAGTTGTGGATTATCCATCTTTACAGCCAGATTTAAAGGAGTTAATGGCAAGCAAGGAGTCCTTGGAGGATCACATAGCTCATGGAGGAATGCAAGGAATGCTGCTCAAATGATGGGTCCAAAGATGTTCTTAACCATGGAAATGAGAACATACAACTTTGTTAACTCTACTCTTTATGGTCCTACTTTTCCTGTAATGGAGTGTTCTGAGGAGTTCACCAAACCACTAATTTGTCAAGTGTGTGAGTGTGAGGAGGATTATGAAGATTACAAGGTAAGAGTGACCATTGCAGCCAACCCCCCTAAAAGAGAGATCAAGGAATTCCAGCTACTAGAAGAATATGGAGGTGAGGATAATTACAGATGTCAGAAATGCAGAAATTGCCAAGACTGCAAGAATGCTGAGACTCTTGAGGAAGCTAGTCTTAAGGAGGAGCATGAGGATTTGCTAATTCATGACAGTGTTACCTATGTACCTACCAAGAAGAAGTGTACTGCTAAGTTGCCATTTATCCTTGATCCTAGCAAGTATTTGGCTGATAATAAGTATATTGCTGTAAAGATCCTTGAGTCACAATTGAGAATTGCCAGTAAAAGCCCTGAGATGATTCCTGATATTTTACATTCCCATGAGAAGCTAAGATCAAGAGGATTTGTAAAGAAGATTTCAGAGCTGCCTCCAGAAATCCAGAAGTTAGCAAGAGGGGATGGATATTTTATACCTTGGAGATGTGTATTCTCATCATCATTGAGTACACCATGCAGAATGGTCTTTGATGCATCATCAAGAACAAGCACTGGTTATAGTCTTAATTGTATTCTTGCCAAAGGATCCAATATGCTTGCAACACTTGTAAATCTTCTGATACAGTTTAGAGTTGGTGCTTCTGCTTTTACAGCAGATGTTCAGATGGCTTACAATGCAGTTGAATTGGAGCCAGAGTTCCTGAAATATCAAAAGTATCTCTTGTGTGAAGATCTTGACCCTAAGAACCCAGCTGAGGAAATGGTTGTTTGTACACTTATCTATGGAGTAAGACCCAGTGGAAATCAGACTATGGTTGGTTTCAAGAAAACTGCTGATTTTGCTGCTACTATCCCTGAGCTTGAATATACTGGTGGACCTGCTGTGCTTAAGAAGAAGTTGTATATGGATGATGCTATGTCTTCTCATTTAACTGATCAAGCCAGAGATCTTGCTGCACAAGGATTGATTGATTCTCTTGCCCTTAGTCAGATGGGTGTTAAAGCTATAACCAAGAATGGGGAAGATCCTTCTGATATAGTATCTGCTGATGGAGAATCTGTTGGAGTGTGTGGATATGTTTGGAACCCCAAAGAAGACACTATTGGACTAGACATAAAACCTCTCTTTTTTGGTAAAAAGAAAAGGGGGAAAATGCCTGAACTTGTCACAGGTGATGTTAAGGAAGCTCTTGCCAAAACATTTACAAGAAGAACTCTTTCTGGTAGAGTTGCTTCAGTTTATGATCCTCTGGGTATTGTTGTTCCAGTGACTGCTGACTTGAAGGTTGATCTTAGCCAGATGTGCAAGCTGTCTGAAGGATGGGATGATTCCTTGCCAAATGAACATCTTGACAAGTGGGTGCAGAATCTTGCTAGTATTCAGCTGCTTGGAAATATTAGAATCCCTAGGACAATCTTCCCAAAAGAAGGTCTTGACATTGATAACATTGAGCTTCTGATTGCTACTGATGCCAGCCAAGTTGTTGCAGTTGCTGCTGTTTATGTTAGACTCCTCTGTCCCAATGGAGAATTTGCTTGCCAGTTGATAGCAGCAAAGTCCAAGCTGACATCAAAGTTGACAGTGCCTAGGGCAGAGATGAAGGCTTGTACAATGGGAGCAGTTCTTGGTGATGTTGTCAAGAAGCAGTTTAATGGTTTAATCAAGAGATGTCTGTATGTGACAGATTCTACTGTGGCCCTCTCATGGATTCACCAAGACAGCAGGCCATTGCAAGTTGGAGTAAGGAATTGTGCTATCCAGATAAGGAGGTATTCTGATGTTAATGAGTGGAGACATATTGAATCTGCACTTAATCCTGCTGATATTGGTACAAGGCCTTGCAAAGTTTCTGATGTAATGGAAGGATCAATTTGGCAGATTGGACATGAGTGGATGAAGCAGCCCCAGCAACAGATGCCTGTCAAGACTGTTCAAGAGATGACCTTGTCCAAGGAGGAGAAGATGATTGTTGCCAAAGAAATCAGAAGCTCTGATATTCAAGGGATCATTCTGACAAACTTGGTTGCTAAGGTTTCTGAAAGGTATGAGTTCTCCAGATATATAATTGATCCTTGCTCCACCACTTGGCCAAAAGTTCTGAGGAAGTTGGCAATATTGGCTAGATTGACCAAGATTTGGAGAAAGAAAGCTAAGAGTCTTGAAGTAGTAGCAGAGAAGGTTGTTGTAGTTGTTGATAATGAAGATGAAGAACATGCTAAAAGGTATCTGTTCCAAGTTACAACTAAGGAAGTGCAACATTTTAATAATCCTTCCAAGTTGGTTGATGGTAAACTTGTTGATGGTGTTCTTAGACATGATGGAAGAATCCTTGAAGGGGATGAGCCTGACAATGTTGCCAATGTGATGGTGGATCTGAAGCCCTTCACCTTCTTCAACCCTATCTTGGACAGATACAGCCCTGTAAGTTATAGCATTATGACATATTGTCATGTTACAGTCACTCATCATGGTGGAATCAAGAGTACTTTGAGAGCTTCCAGAGATATAGCATTCATTCTTCTTGCTGACAGTTTGGCTGCTGAGATCAAGAAATCCTGTAAGTTTTGTCAGAAATACAAAGCCAGACTTCTAGAGGCAGAGATGGCCAAAGTTCACCCATCAAGATATACTATTGCTCCTGCTTTCTACTCAAGTCAAGCTGATCTTTTTGGACCCTTTGAAGCTCACTGCAAACATGGCAGGAGATCAACAATCAAGGTGTATGGTGTTGTCTTCAAGTGTTCTACAACTAATGCTTGTGCTGCATTTGTTATGCAAGCATATGACACTGAGAATTTTGTTGATGTGTTTCTCAGATTTGGCTCCAGATATGGTTATCCCAATCATGTGTATATTGACCAAGGATCACAGATTGTTGCTGCTTGCAAGAAGATGGAGTTGTCTGTTGTTGACCTCACCAAGACCATCAACACTAAAACTAAGACAAAGCTTAGTTTTGAAACTTGTCCTGCTGGTTCCCATAATTTCATTGGTGGTGCTGAGAGAGCTGTAGGAAGGATTAAAGAGTTGTTTAATGCTGTGTTCAAGGGATTGAAGTTGGATGTTCTTCACTATGAGACTGCCTTCTGTTGGATTACCAATGAACTCAATTCTTTGCCTATGTGTATGGGGAACAGGTACACAAATTTGGATGAGATGGATTTGATCACCCCTGCCAGGTTGTTGCTAGGAAGAAACAACAGGTGTGCCCCAGCTGGTTCTATCACAATGGCATCAGGAGCCCAAATGCTTAAGCATATGGAGTTAGTTGAGCAGAGTTGGTGGAAAGTTTGGGCAAGTCAGAGAATTGCTGATTATATTCCCAAATCAAGACAATGGCATGGTGATGGTATCCCAATAGTGAAGGTTGGTGATGTTGTTATTTTCCTGAGAGATACTGGTGTTCAGCTTGGTGGATTATCATGGAGAGTTGGTATTGTTGCAAATTTGGAAGAATCTCATGATGGTATTGCCAGGTCAGTGAGTATCAAGTACAGAAACAAGATTGGAGGGAAGTATTACTACACCAAGAGATCTGTAAGAGAGATTGCTGTGTTGGAATCTGAGGATGAGTTGGATTTGCCAGGCCAATTGAGTGAAGCCCTTGCCAGAGCCAACATCAACCTGACCATCAATACTGTAAGTACAGCATGAACTCTCTATCTTTCTTCTTCTATGAACTTTAAATGTCCTTTCTTATTAGTGAATTGGCATACATTTTGAACTGTGTAAAACATCTATGCCACAGTCAGCCTTTATGGCACTCCTAGTTTTAGTGATTTTATCTGATGAATTTATTATAAGTCTGTTGGAACACTTAGTCTGTAAGAAAAACTTTGAATCTGATGAATTGATATGTGAAACAAAGGACATTTAAATATTTGTTTATTTCCATGTTTTCCTCTATCTCTATTATAGTTGGCACAAATTGTGTCATTTTATGAACATTTTATGAAACCTTTAAAGATTTTAAACAAACTAATCAAAGCTCAAATAACCAAATCATATCAAAGTGGAGCTGGAGTTCAGTCAAGATTCAAGTACTGGAGTGTTGAAATTCCATTGTGGCTAACTTTCTGTGGTGGGACTGTACAGAATGTACATCTAGAGCAGCAAAATGGAATTTCACCTTAATCTTCTGAATTTTCTAGATCATCATTGGCAGAAGAGTCCCCATTGTCAAGAGGATCCTCCAGATGATTATTTCCACCAAAGATCAAGAAGATTTAGTTATGAAATTATTATTTAAACTTGTTTAGCTTGAGTAAGGCTTTATGTAAATAGGATGCCAATCTTAATGATTCTATGTAACTGTAAATGTAAAAGTCTAAATGATTCTTTTCTTGATTTTGCTTTTGCTGCATTTAATTCCCTTAAATTAACTTAAATTAGCAGTCATAGGCAGGAAAGATAATCTATGAATAGACCTTATTAATTGTTAATTTTATTTCCAGATATCCTAAGTGTTTTATTTAAAATGAATGTATGAAACAATCTGAAAGAAACCAAAGATTTAAAAAGGTAGAATTTTGACTCTTTTTTACAATTTGCTCAGTAGCCAAGAGAGGTGGGGCTGAGGCATTGTTGATGTTGATCCTGATCTTGTCTTGTTAAGGACTGTTGCTGCTGATGGTGATGGTGACAGAGATGATCTGGTAGAGTTCAGAGAGGAGGATCAAGCAACACTAGAGTTGGTCAACTGTGGATAAATGTCTGGCACTCAAATCCCCAACACCCTACCAAACAAGGGTTGAGCTTGAGTTGGGAAGCTTGCAGGTGTGTAAAGTTTAATTTAATGCTATCTGATGTTTAAAGCAATCAAATTCATGCAAGCAAAGTTGATCTCCTTAAAATTGAATCTGGCACTGAATAGTTTAAATTGTCTGATGATTATGTATCCATTCAATCCTAATCTGATGATCTTTAGGAGTGGCTTGGAGTGGAGCCAGCCCAGTAGAGAGGGAACCCTGCAAGAAGTGGCCTACAAGCAAAACTGCCACTTGAAAAAGGTACATACATTTAAGAGTCAAATTTAAAGAGCCTTGAAACTAGCAATTTCATAAATATCAGCAATTGAGTCCTGTAAGTCTTCTTTAATAGTGTTGAACAAAAGAATCTTAAGTCAAGTCTTTAAAATAACTGATGATTCATTATCATCATCTTCCAGCTCCTCAAGTATATCTTTTTTAGAGCTGCAGCTGCTGACAATCACAAGCTGACAAGGAGCACCAATTGACAAAGAAGTACTAGAGGATGAGATAAGAGTTGATTGCTGATGATCTGATCAAGATGATGATATAGTTGATGATGATACCAAAGATGATGATATAGTTGATGATGATACCAAAGATGATGATGAAAGTAATGATGAAGAAGCTATGAGTGATGAAGTTATTGATGTTGACAGCCAAGAAATGTTGAAGTAAAAGATGCTTGAGAAAGACTATGTAAGTTTAATTATTATTGTAAACCAATTTATTTTAATTTCTTTCTTCAATAATTCAAATTCAATCAATTTCTTTTACAAAAGCAGATAAAGTTTGACCTTCTGTCACTAAAAAATATTCAATTCAAAATCATTCCAAAAGTTTTATTTTTATCAATTTTAAACATTTTAAATTTTAAATCAAATGCATATATTTATTGTAAAGGATATCTGGATTAGTCTAATGGTCTATTCTTTTTAGGTTTACCGCACCTTTGATGTAAGAAACTATTGAACAAATTAAGAAACTGTGTGTAAATAAAGTTGAAATATTTGCAGAAGTCAACACAGAATGGCTAGAAACAAACTTTAAAATTCTACCTGTGGGCAGTCAAGCTGAAATACTATGCAGGTCAGAACACTGGGTCCTTTTTCGTCTTTTAGCAAATTGCTTTCTGACACAGAATTACACCATCAAACCTTGTTAAGGTGCAGTTTTAAGGATGGACGTTTTTTGGAAAATATACGAATTTGAATGAACACTAGTTTTTAATATAAATTAATATGACTGTAAAATTCCCTTTAACTCTTTTTTTCTGATTGAAGGTCACCCCACCAACATGCTAGCAGCTGTCTCTCAGTCTCAGAGAATAATAACAACCTCTGGAGGACAAAATGGCCACAATGTAACCTCCTCGAGAAGTCATATGACAGGCGGCAGTGTCATCACTACAGCTGGAAGGAACATAACGATTGGCAAGCAACCCACCACCATTATTACATCTGCAGGTATTGAATACTATACAATTAAATTGGGGCATTTGAGATAAGTGGAGGAGCGGGGAACAACCCTACTCTTTCAATTTTAGTTTTGAAAACAAAAATAACAAAAAAAATTTGTTTAGGGGCAATTTCTATTGAGAGGTAGGAGGTATTCTCCCCAGAAATAGTTAAAATAAAAACCTTCCATGGACCAATAAAATGTTTCACTATAAAGGAGAACCATGTCGGTTCAGCGATTAGCAAAATCCTACAGTTACTTTATGTACCACCTATCTTACTTCGGTTAAATTAAATGATGTCCATGTTAGCAACCTAAATTGACGACAATTTTTGCCCTGTCATAATATCCACGTATTTTATAAATCCATTAAGACACCTTACCTTTCATCTATAGTCATCTTTATCTCCAGGTCAAGCTGGCACAAACTTACTAACACCCACAGTTGAAGCGGACAACCAGTTTACCTCAGACAGCCAGGCTGACACTATATTGCCTGATTCTGGTGGGCCAAGCAGCGAAATAATAATTACACGAGAACCTCATGTTATACAGACTATTAGAAATACCACTCTTGCAAATATTCATTTAAATTCTTAAGATTATTTTAAATTCTCCAATTTTTTGAAAACGAAAAGACAATAAATTACACTTTTGTTCTGTACTAGGGGCTGCGCCCTAGCATTCAACGGCTCTATTAGAAGGGTTATGAAGGTAAAAACTAGCGTAAAAAAGCGTAAATTGTCAAATGAAATAGCTTAACACCATTCCGGGAAACTCAATCAATTAAGTGTTATTGAAATCTTAAGCTTCAGAAGAAGAAAAACTTTTTTACTTGATATGTTAAATCTGATTAAATAAAGTACAGAGGTTTACAATTGAATATGGAGGGAGGGAATTTGACAAATCAATTGTCCTATGCATGTGTCCATGGCTATTAATTAAGAATACATAGTCATCTATGGTTTCTATATGCTGTTAAATGTGAATTATATTTCTAGTATGGCTTCGAAACCGATAAATATCCGCTGGATTAGCAATACTAAAAAATATGTATAGCAACGTATTATATCCAGTTTTCTACGAATATTAAAATGTACAAACATAATATTAAAACAGTTTTGTTAACCCGTGCCTTCTGCATCTCTGGGTTTTATCATATTATTGTACATTTATATATTCGCGGAAAGCTGTTTATAATACGATGCAATGCGATAAATAACTATTTAAGTTCAAAGAACTATCCTCTTTGTCAAATATTAAAAATTGATTGTTTTTAAGCAATTAAAAAGAAAAAAGAAAAATTTTCTTTAAAAGAAAAAAAATAAATGTTTTGATATTGTAAATGTTTTTGTTAATGAAATACATAAATATATATATAGATATATTTATCTTTCTAATATTCTATATTGTTTTAATTGTTTACCAAATATTATTTTGTGTGTTTAAAGGGAGTATGCACGAATGAGAGCAAGTTAATTTAAGAATATTGGAGTTTAAAGTGCAAAATTATCAAGTATATCAACCAATAAAATGCCTTACATCACTAGTGGAAGGTGCTAAACATCAACTGCTCTCGTTCGTACATAGTCCCCTTTAGTTGTTTTGTTTTATGAAGTGTATTTTATTATTAGAAGCATAGCCACTATGTAACTAAGTAATTTTTTACGTCCTCATGAGAGAATATCTTTTGAAATTTATTTCGCTGCTTGTTTTCTAGGCTTAATAAATGTTTATGTGCTGAGGGTGACATTGGGCCATTTATTACACTGGTCCCCAAAGTTTTATAATAACGCTATCTTTTTTGTTATTCGTAGAAAACTGGATAGGTATAAAACAATGCTGTACATAACTTTTCAGTATGACTGAGAAACGGTTCTTATCCACCAGAAATCAATCGGTTTCGAAGTAATACTGGATATTTTTTCAGAATTTTAATAATATGGCGGTAGAACCAAAAATCCCTTGTCAAATGTATTTTTCTGGCAAAGCAGGTTGAAAAATTTAAAAATACATTCAATTAGACGTCCAAGGGTTGGTGTAAAGCGTGTTTAACCCCCTCATTTTACCCCTCTAAAAAATTTGAAACCCCTCAATTTACACACCCAAATAAAAAAGCTTAGACATCCCTGATTTGATGATTCCTCTTTTATACTATAAAGTAGTACATTGTATTCTTGTGTGTGCATGTCCGAAAATATCTTTGAAATTGTAGGGCTAAATGGTTTCAGTTAAGTAGTATAAGTGACTACGCTATTAGATATGAAGTCTTCAACAGTATGGCTTCAGGCTTCAAAACCGATAAATTTTCACTGGATTAGAACCAGTTCTCAGCCATACTGAAAAATAATGTATTATGTTTCATTTTAACATCAACAGAAAGTTGTCTATAATACGATACGATAAATAACTATTCTTTATTGTATCTTCTGCAAAGTCTTTTATTTCAATTCATGTTGTTTAGGTTGTCCAGAATTTCACCCAAATCAGTTTCGAGCTGACCGCTGCAAGCATTGTACAAACATGGCAATTATATTTTTCCACTTACTGTTTATAGAATAATTAGTGTTTGGACAATAAATGTATCAGGATAGACGTATAACCAAGACTACTACCTGGCCTTAGAGATAGGGTCCTATTTGTCTGCTAGCAAATTGTTTTCTGCTCTTTTGTAGCGACTTGGCTGTGTTTATATTTCTGATGATATTGGCTGATATTCAAAGAAAGTCGCAATAGGGTCCCCACCCCACCCTGTTGGTATAGTTAAACATAGCTAGTATCCCCTCTATTCTTCTAGTTAAATGTTTGAGAAGTTTGAGACACTTTTAAATAGCCACTATGGCTAGCTCAAGCTCAACGTTCATTCACATTATGACTTGACTCGCTATCTCATGAGAGCTTCTCATTATTACCTACTTCTCTCCGAGTATGGAATAAGATTAGATGTTTTTGCCCTCTTCCTCTATTTATGAAGACATTTTTGCCAGTTAATGGTATTTGACATTGATGCTGAAATATTATGAAACAAGTTGATAACATTAATTTTAACTGGTATCCAAAGACAGGGCTGGGTTGTGTGATATTATGTTTATTTTAGATTCAAGATCACTCTGGGGCTACACCAGACCAGGTTATTATGTAATGTATATTTCTTAAATGGGTTTATTCGGTTCTTTTCCACAAAGTGCTTATAAAGCACTGAACCCCTCCCCTAATTTATAAAATGAATTGAAAAAAGGAGGTTTAGTTTTCTTTTCTATGCTGAGCCCTACAGGTCATATACCTGGCGGAGCTACTCAAATTTACATAACCTAGTGTAGTAAACAAACCATCTAATCTCACCCCATATTTTCAATTTATTTTAAAAAGAAGAGATGGGGGTATTTGTGCTCAACAATTCACTTTAAGGAATAACACCGACTATTCCAGTATATTCAGTGAGAACAATACAAAAGCATAGCAATTATTGTATCTTACTAGTAGAACAAAACTGTGTAGTTTCCCTCAAATTACCTAGCGAACAGTATGAATTTTATATGTAGATCTCGCATGCTTTGGAATACATAGTTGATAAAGAAGCCACTCTAGTATTAGAAGAAAAAGGTATTTTAATATTAGGTTCAGTTCATTTTAAAAGTGCCTAACTTGTTATGTTATGTTGTTGGATACGGGCTAAGTTGCAAAAATTGGATCTTAATTTCCTCATAAGGCTGTGAGAGACTCAAAAATTGTTCAGCGGTTTTCCTAACAGAACCCAACATACCCCTCACTTTCAAAGTAATGAAAATGAGGGAGGGGGGGAGAGATTTGTTATTGTTAGTTTGTTTTTATTTTGGGTGAGTTTTGTTAAGTAGGTTAAATGGGGACAGAGTAGCCACACTGATTTTAGGCATGGGGAAATTAACTACTTAAGTTTTACAGGAATCATCATGTTAAGTTTGAAAAAAATAAAACAATTCTCACATGCATAAATTAAGTATTAGAGCTTTCCATAATATATGGACGTACGGACCAACCCTAATTAAATAAAAAATTAGATATGCTTTTAAAAAGGACTAAGAATTTTTCAAAACCCCTGGAGTTTTTTTTAGTATTAATTTACTTTTTTAGTCTTCCACTTTTCAGGTTGTTTGTACCTGGGTGGTTATAAGCCTGCATTTAATACTGAATACCTAGAATCCAAAGGGAATAGAGATAACCTAGAGGCATACTGTCTAAATCAGCCAAAGGGATAATAGTGAAGTTACATGTCATTCATGTCATTGGTTGAAACATTTTACAGATTTTGGTATGTAATGGTGGCATAATTTTTTCATTAAGTTTACATGAGTTGCATACCTTAGGATAAAGCTTTTCATGTAAAAATTTCTTTCCTCGCATATTGTGAAGCATATGACTAAACCTATAATAGGTTAGTTATGAATAGTTAAATTTCACAGTATACAGTTAGCTTTCTAAAAATTATAACGGCGAAAAATGTCATTGCCTGCATTTCGTATTTTTAAAAAACCTGTCAAATGGACCGTCTAAATAGATAATATTATGTCTATTCCAAAGGGATAAATCTGATTGTGAACACAGCTGAAGGTCTTAACAAGTATATGGGCCCCAGATATGCTAAGCAGGTGGATGACAGATGTAAACAAGGATGACAGCATCCATAAGTAGCGAATCACAAACAGATAAAGAGAGTTATAAAGCAGATGTTCAGTAGCATAATATAAAAAAGAGATGTTATGATAAAACTCCTTATTATATGCATATAAATCAGAGATCTAAAGGGATAAGACAATGGCCGATAAATTAATGTACATCATCAACGATGATACACAAAGTTATCCATTACTAAATAACAGTAAGGGATTGATATATTTGGAAACTTAACTTGATGAACCTACCAATCAAAATTCAATAAAGTCCACAAAGTTGTTAAGAATAAGAAATCCATATCACTAAAATTTGGGGACTATTATATTAACAGATGTTGATTTAGCTAGATATTACACGTTATTTCAGCATGCCAACCGTGTTCAAAAATTGCCCCATATAGAAGAAATCAACATTAATTTACAAGACAGTATTGACCAAAAACTTGACTTTAAGGTAAATGATATTTTAATAGACATATAAACTGTTTTAAATGTTTATTAATATGTCCATATTTTTTTCTGCAAAGCTACTTGTTGACTTTTTTTGTCTGTACGCAAGGAAAATTGTGTGTTCTTGGCTTATATCAAATATAGGGGGCTGAATTTTTGTGATGATTTCCCTGACCCATAAGCCCCTACTCTACAAATTACTTTGTACGTCTGCAATGCTCCACAAATAGAAAATGTGCCTTAGTAAATAAAGATTATCTGGAACTCATTAACTCTATATTGTTAGTCTATTACCTATGCTGGAGTGTAGAATTTTGGCTGCAGCTTTACTGATCATGGTTGTTATCATCTTTGTTTTAAAGGAGTTATCAGAAGTGGCCCATAAAATCAATGAATATTTAGAGAACAAACAGTCAGTTCTTGGTATGTTTCATATTATTTTTAAAAACAAAGCTTTTCTATACTAAGGGTCATTTTTACAAAGTTTGCAAAAAAGGGAATAGTAGCTTTTACAATATTGCATAAAGTTGTGAATAAGATTCCAGTCAAACGCGCATATTAAGTCTAACTGTTCTTAATGTTGATAAAACGCATAGTATAATTAAACGCATATTTGAAAGCAGTTTGACCCAATAAGCGCCTTTGACTGGAATATTACACAAAACTTCATGCAATATAATGTGAAATTTACTATTCCCTTTTTGCACAATTTCTTTTAGAATTAAAAATTAATGTTCTGCTTATTAAGTTCTGATACTATACAAGAGTTATTGTTTGTTGGCCCTTACTTCTGGTTTTAAAGCTTCGCTTTTATGGATGATGTCATCCTTGTTATAGTATAAAAGATTTTAGAAATATGTTCATTAACTTCTAACAAATTGTTGAACTAGTTGGAATTTTCATTCATTTTTTTACTTTTTATTATTAAAACTAAAATTGAAACAGAATGTCGACCTACCCCACCCTTTAAACTTCCTCATGTGCCCCTAGAGTATCAGCCAGTAAAGTATTAATTATTTTTCCATTCTTTTCAAATTATCAAAATATTTTTTTCTAATCAAGTTCATTGTGCACAAGGAAAGTCCAGATCAGCTACTCTGGTCATATTCTACCTTTTTAAACATCATAATATGAGGTAATATTTGGTTGGTTCCAGGGAGGGAGGGGACATTGGGCTGTTTATTGCACCTTCAAGTTTTATGATAACGTTTTTTCTTATTCATTGGCTCAACAACTTTGGAGACTTTAATTGAATTTTGATTGGTTGGTTCAATTAAGTTGAATGTTCAAACTTTTTAACCATTATTTGTAATCTAAAGAGGGGGTAATTTTGTGTATCATCATTGAGGATGTAAATCAATTTATCAGTCATTGTCTTATCCCTTTAGATCCCTGGGTTGATTCTAAACTTAGGGAAAGGAACTAATATGATAGAAATTTTGTTTTCAAATGACATAAAAATTTGGCTAAAGGGGACTATGCACAAACGAGAGCAATTGGCTGGCACTAAAGTATACTTTTTCGATGAAAAATGTGTAGTTAGAAAAGGGGGTGGTAAATTGTAATAATATAAATGTCTCAAAATGTACTTTTCCTATTTACAGCATTTGATGATAATTTACTGTGTTTTTTTTTAAATTTGCACTTTGAATTCAATATAACATTTAATTTGGTCCAAATGCTTAACGTTTAAAAAAAAATTATACTTTTTTTCACATTTGATAAAACTATATCAATCATAAGCCTAGTATATTCATAAAAGACACAAAATCACTTGCTCTCGTTCATACAAAGTACTCTGTAACAAAATTTTTACCAACACAATTTTTGTTGTTTAAAGTATTAGAATTTACATAGGTTTGTATATACTTTTCATACACAAGATCATGTGTGTGCTTTTTATATAAATGCGCAATTTAATTTAGAAGTGTTGTAAATCAAGGGTACTGACAAATTGTTTTTATAATTGCAGGATGGCAGAGGCCTTTAAGCTTGTCCAAAGCAAGCGGAGGATGGCTGAACCTAATCCAGGTTTTGTTAATCAGTTAATGGAATTTGAAAGAATGAAAGAAAAAACGAAGTAGTGCGTAGATTTCAATATGAAAAAATAATTCTACATGTACACTTTGCAATTATGACTTATGTGAATTAAATCATTTTGTAAAAAAAAATTTAATACTTTGTTAAAATAATTTTTTTATTATAAAATTTGTTACTTGGAAATTTTTTAGTAGACAGTTTTAAAAATACATTAACAACTGAAAGTTTGAATTAGAACAATGAAGTAAGTTACAACAGTGCTGAGAATAGAAACCAGTAATTCTTTATCAACTGTGTAGAATCCAAGAGCTGTAAATGGTCCAGCATTCTCCACCTCATGAGTTAACTTTAGTATTCTTTTTTCCATATTGCTAGGACAGCTTAGATACTTAGTTCTAAATAAAATATGTCAAAATATAAAATGAATTTTTGCCAATGTACATAAAATAGATGTATATATGGCACTATTAAATATAATTTGGCATTAACTTCAAGTAATGACTATTTTTTTTGCTCTGATCTATACATTTTAAATAAAACACATAGAGCTAGCTGTATCTCTGTCAGTTTTAAAATTGGCAGTATCATGTTTGTTATGTTAAAGGGATAGTTTTATTAAACATTTACATGTAAATTCTTTTTTTTCTCCACATTTATGGGAAAAATAACTTTAAACTAAATTTTTACTCACCTCAAGATATCACCCAAGCCTTGAACTGTATTGTGACAGTGTTCAAGGCTTAAACAAATATAGAGCAGACCAAGAATAGACTTCAGGGTTGTGGTGGATAATTGGTGTATCATCATCCATTTCTGATCAGGGAGGACAACTCCTTTAATAACTGGTATTAAATTGTATGCCATAAGTATTATTACTATAGTGTGGTAGGTTGTACATTTCAAAAGACTGAATTTGTTTGCTTCTCTAAAGCTTTTGTAGTATACCAGTATTCTTTCTACATATGGTAAGTCTGTATCTGTGGTAATTTCTTTGACTTTATTACAGATATATGTAGTTATAATTCCTAAAATTAAATAAGGAATATGATCTAGCAATGTAGGAAATACTGGCTGAATTATTGAAGAAAGGCTAGGCAGCAAGTTAGTCTGAAAGTTTGCTTTCATATCAAAATAAGCAAAATAATTCAAGAATTCCATAAGGACAATACAAAGAAAGAGTAACAAGTTGAATGGTGCTTTGATTTCACTTGGATTAAGTTGGTATAAGTTTGTATATGCAGTATTTCTGAATATGATTAGTAAAACAAAATAGTAGCAGATTTGAATTCCAAATGATACATATTGAATGATAATATTTGTGCTTAGTTCTACTTGATATGCAATACTAGAGTTGGCTCAATATAACTATATCGCTATTGGCTAGTTTTCTATAAGTACATATCTATTTATCTATTTCTCAATAAATCAATTTATCTCCCCCGCCATTACTATCTAAAAAAAAGTAAATATTTATTAATTTAAATGATTTAAAAAATATTTTTTTAATTATATTTTTTTCACATTACCATCACTAAAGGGTTAATATGATTTACCTTTTAGTTTTAATATTCTAACACAAAGGAAGTGTCGCCACAATCGAATTCTTTTAAAATACAGTTTTCTTAAGTTTACTCTATTATAAACATATATTTTTTCTTTATGAAATAAGGATTAAATACTTCAATGTAATTCAAATATCTATATGAAGTGAAAAACTTATTTCATTCCTTAAACAAATAGAATAAAGGTCTTATCGCTTTGGTCAGTGAGAGTTTAATGAGGATTATTGGAGCACTATGAGTTTTAAACAATTTACCATTGGAAGACTCGAGCTCATTTATAGACGTTTATTTCCTATATAGATCTGTCATGGATCTTGATGCAATAAAGCAGGCCGTTTTGTAAATGTTAAAAATTGGAAGATTTCATTAAATAAAAGTAATTGCAAATATACTTAGTAAATAAATAACTAAAATAAGTGAGAAGACTTGACAAAGCTAGAAATACTATTGCAACAATGATAGCAACTGGTAATGAAAACAAATAGATTTTCTTGTACAAGTTGATGAGCCCTGCAAAAAGGTTATTGGTACAAGCCATTTTAAAACGCTTTGGTTAGATAGCAGAAACCAAGCTACTAATTTTAACTTTTGACAGTTTGGCTTTCCTATACAAACTTTTTTTAATGGTAATAGAAATGAAAACATTTATTTAACTCTGCAAACTTTGATTGTTTTAAAAAATAATTTCAAGAAAATATTAAATGTTAAGATTTATATTTTTTTTAGAATTATATTTTAAAATTCTCATATTGCTCCAAAGGCCTATATTTTATTACATTAAATCTAATAATCACAAAATGATTTATTTATCTATTTGTGATTAAAAAATCAAATTGTTGAATCTAGTAGTTAATTTTGATGTTTTTTGAGCTCCTAAATTGGTATACATAATTAGGAATTCCTGAGAGCAAACACGTACACATTAATAAAAATCAATTTTCCAATTTATTAAGCCTCTAACAAACACTAAAGCATACATACAAATTAGTATTTATTTTTTCTACAATTCAGAATTTATGATTTTTAATCAAGATAAGACTAGAATGTAAAATTTATTTGTTCTGAATGATATTTCTAGAAATTTGACATTATTTATTCTATGGATAAGGACATCCAGGATTTCCATCAGGACAACCAAGCACTTCAGCTGCATCCCTGTCAATAAAGGATTTTTTTTTTAATTTTCTGTTTTACTTGATATAGTTATTCAATCAGTTCATAAAAACTAAAAATTCTAGAAACCAACAAAATTATTAATAGGAAAATTATAATATTTCAGGTGGGGTGCAGGTATATTAGGTCCATAATTTTCAGGGTAACTTCATTTTGTACAAAAATTAAAACACAGACCAGAGGAAGGTCCATAATTTAATGTAGACTTATATTATTCTGTTGTTTGTCTTTTCTTCCCTTAGGTGTGGTATATCAAACACTTAAATTTATTTGAAACCAATTACAGTAGTTGGAATGGAATATATTTTTATTTGAATACAAATACTTGCCTGAGAGCATAAGCTACACCTTTGTCACACTCACACATTAACTTCTGGCATATATCCTGGTCCTTACTGCAGATGACCTGCAAATTGGTATTTTATTGAAAAAAGTTTTTTTTGTTAGGTTTTGTATGAATGAGGGTCTGAACCTCTAAACATGTTACCATATTTTCATATCTACTACAGAGTTGTGACTCTTGACTAATATGCATAATGTAATAAAAAATTTAGTTTCTGTTTGAAAAACTTCTTTACCTCTTTACCATCATCTGAGAGTTCCCAATCATAGTTCCAGATATATTCATCCAACCAATCACAGCCACTGGCCACAGCATCATCATAACAGTGATCATGAGTCTAAAAAATTGTTTACAATGAAATGTTTTTTTTATGGATCAGATAAAATCATTTGTGTATAAAATGGTTATTAGATGATGCCAGACCATTCATGAATATGAAAAAATAGGTGTTGCAGGGGCGTCCAAGCTTTTTATTTTGGGGGGGGTAAAAAATTTTTAGGGGGGGGGGTAAAATGGTGCGCGAAGCAAATTTTTTTTACTCCCCCCAAAATTTTTACCCCCGGGGTAAAATTTGCTTGGGGGGGGTAATTACCCCCCCTGAAATCTGTTGGCAGGGGTAAATTTAGTTTACCCCCTCCAAAATTTACCCCCGGGGTAAAATTTAGGGGGGGGTAATTTAAATATTATTAAATATATAGTATTAAAAATGCGCGCGAAGCGCGCAAAAATTTTTTTAATAGAGATTTTTTATTTTGGGGGGGGTATTTACCCCCCCAAAATTGTTTGGGGGGGTACATACCCCCTCCTAAATGGTTGGGGGTGCCTATGGCACCCCCAGGGTAGGGGTAAATTTTGAATGGGGGGGGTAATCGCCCCATTACCCCCCCCTTTGGACGCCTATGGGTGTTTTGTATGCACACAGAGTTATTAGGGGTGTACAGTAAGATATATAAGTTTTCTGGAATTTTAAAGTTAGGGGGAGATTTGAAATCTGCATCAAATTTTAAGGATTTTTTATAAAATTCGTTTTTTCTATAATTCTTTATCTTAAAGCGGAAATGCAATTTAAGTTAATTAATTTTGGCATCTGTGATTGGTGGATTTAAAAAATCTGCGCTCTGATTGGATGTCGTACATCATTCAACCAATTAGAGCGCAGGTAGTTTAAAATCCACCTATCCTAATGGTCAAAATTAATTAACTTAAAATGCATTTCCGCTTTTAGATAAAGAATTATACAAAAAACGAATTTTAGAAAAAATCCTTAAAATTTGATGCAGATTTCAAATCTCCCCCCAACATTAAAATTCCGGAAAACTTATATATCTTAGTGTACAGGGTTTTAGGGGGAAAGGTGAAAGCAGACTAATGCACTTCCATTTCTTAGTGGTAGTATAAACCAGTAGCAAATGCCCTGACCAAGGATTTTGGCAAATTAATCCAAGAGAATAGTGAATTTAATGAATTATGAAATTTTCATGATTTCCCTTTAAACTGTAGGATTGGTGTAGAAATGTTAAAGATATTATAAGATATTCTGTCCTCTAAAGTAGGAATGAAGTTTGCAAGATTATCTACCAGTCCTACTTTTAAAGGATGGAAAATATGGTTTTATTTCATTACCTTACAGCTTTCATCAAATCCATCTATAGTTGGCAGATCAGCTGGAGGGTCAGGGGTGAATCCACACCTTAGAATTTGATAACAAATGAAATAGACCTATATATATTTTAGGCCAAATTTTGTAATTGCTTTATTTAAATTTTATATAGTGAAATTTTATAGTTTTTAGACCACACATTTGTGTAGATAATTGATATTAATGATTGTAATTATAAGCATTTGATAACAATATGATTACCAACATCCATATGGAATAGGAAAATATGGAAAAGAGCAGTCTATAATTTCAGACACCATATAAGCCAGTTGTAGAACATCTAAACAAAACAGTTTATATGATATTCAAGATAGGAATATAATAATTTTGATTTGAATTTTCTAACTTTTAGAACAAAAACAGTAATTCAGACTGACTTTTTTCATGGTCCACCTGTTCTAATAATGTTGTTTGAATGCTAATTTAAATACAAACAATTTTTATTGATTTAATATTGCCTTTCATCAATGTGCATAGCTGGCATCAAAAACCCCAAACCTCCTTATAATTCCTAGTCCAATATAACCCAACTTAGACTAAAGTAAAAAAAAACACACCACAATTACCCATGCTACTCACTTGTATTTATTCCAAAACAAATAATTCACTTTGAGGGAAACAGCAAAATTAAAAATTACTTTTTTGTTGATGTACTTGGCTACTACTGAATGCAATCAAAACACAAAAAGCAATCAGATGAGATAGCTTCATCATCCTAAACAAAAATTAACAATTAAAATCAAAGTACATTTTGTAAAGTGTTTATTAAAGGGGGGGGCGAAAGTGACACTTTTTGAAACCAAAACTAAAAGTCAACAAAGGAACTCAACTAAAAAAAAGAGTTGCAGGTCTGAGATTTTGCATGGCAGTTGCTTTATAGGGGTAAAATATGGAACTGTGAAGAAACGGCGGCGCAACCGCCAAAAACCGCCGTTTCCCGCCGACATTTTTTTGCCTTTTTCCGGCTTTTTCAATGCACTTATTTTTTGTTATCATTAATGCAAAGTTATGAAAATATTTACATAGCAAACTTTTTATCTTAATGAAATAAATTAATTCTTTAATATAAAAACTATAATTACCATAGATGGGCTATCTGACACAATAGTTCATTCTACTTCTAGCAAATAAGGAATTTTTTATTAGTCACATTATTTTTTCTAATTATACAAACATCATGAGTTTTAGACATTACAATCTTCCCAAAGTTAGCTTTATCCAAATCAAATCAACTATTTAAAGTTAACTTATTTTTAATGGATAAAATAAAAATGACTGCCCTCTTGTACAAGAATGTGTACAAATTCTACATGTTTAGATTGTTTTTAAACTGTGTTTTTATTGATCAAATTTACTTATTTTGGATCTAAATCTACTAGAGTTATTAATAAAAACAAAGTTTATACCTTGAGACAACTAACACTCACAGTTTGTCAGCAACAGTTCCCATTCATCATCATTTTGTTCTCATTAACTGGCACCATTTTAACTCTATTGCTGCCTGTCTCAGATTTTCTCAGCTGCTCATTTCGTTTACTTTTTGCATATTTAATGCAGATTTTTTATCGTAAAGGTGCATATCAGACTTAGAAATACCTTACGTTTGAATGTTATGGACTTAAATTTATTCCATAATTAATTAATGTGCATACCAGACAAATTCATAAAAAATACCCTTTTCTTACCTGATAACAACAATTTAGTTGTATTGTAATTTACAATGCAATGTAAAAAATGTTTAACCACCTCAACATGTTTTACTTTGAATACCTCTTGGAGTGGTCCTTCTTGTAGAAGTTACTGTTGATGTTATTGGGTTAGTTGCAGAGTTTTCTCCTGATCCTTCCCCTGAATCGTTTCCATCTCCTGAATTATTTTCCTGAACTGTCTATTAACCAAACAAATGTGTATACTTTTTTACACACATAATTATGAAGGGATCCTACAGCTGTAATAATTATGTTTTACCTGTTGTTGCTTCATTCTTTGCTGTTGTAGTTGAACCATTTCCTGATCCATCTCCTGAATTATTTCCTGAATTGTCCATTAACCAAAACAAGGATGACAACATCCACAAAAGCGAAGCACTGAAACGGTAGGACAAACGGACATTAATACTTGTATAGTGTCTAAACTAAATAATCAGAATATAGAAGTATAAGAGTCGAAGGAAAATTGTGAGTAAATTTGTGGAAAAATTGCTTGATACAGGATAATGTTTATGGACATACTTACATTTTTAGGACTTGATTATAGATTTGCTTCGCTTAAAATGTTGTTCTTTGTTGTCCCAGGAATCAATATACCAAAAATCAGATCAAAAGGATAATTGGATCACATAAAAATTTGTCGTTAAAAAAGTAGAAAAATCAACATGTTGAAAATGGACATACGGACATTCTGGTAATGATTATATTGTTGCTACGCTTTCTATATCGTACTTAACTATTACAGGAATCATCGTGCAAAAGTTGAAAACGATAGGACAATTCTAACATGCCTAAATAATTGAATAAAAGCTATCTATATCGGACGGACGGATCGACCCTTATTATAGAAAAGCTTCGCTTTTAAAAATATTTATAATTTTTACACGCATTTAATTATTAATGGATCCTGCAGCTTTAATATTTAGGTTTTACCTGTTGTTGTTTCATTCTTTGCTGTTGTAGTTGAACCATTTCCTGATCCATCTCCTGAAATATTTCCTGAACTGTCTATTAACCAAAAAGTATATTTTCTTCTTTACACACATAATTATGCATGGATTTTGCATCTCCATTTATGTTTTACCTGTTGTTGCTTTATTTGTAGCTGATGATGAAGTAGTTGATGCTATGGTTGTTGTTGCTGTATTGTTTGTATTTTCAGTTGTTGTAACAGTTGTAGTTGTAGCTGTAGTGTTTATATTTGTAGTTGTTGTTACAGTTGTGGTTGTAGCTGTAGTGTTTATATTTGTAGTTGTTGTTACAGTTGTGGTTGTAGCTGTAGTGTTTATATTAGTAGTTGTTGTTAAAGTTGTTGTAGTTGTAGTTGTTGATGCAGTTGTAGTAGTTGTTGTTGTTAATGTTTCATCTAAAAAAGTAAAATAAATTGTCATAAAATAGTTCCTCTGATAGCCATATCTTACTTTGCTTAAGATATTTTTATCTTCCTTAGATAGCAAAGAACAAAGTTTGGTTGGAGAACGTTTTTTTTATTCAACAACCCGCCCCCCCCCCCCCCCTAGTATACTTCCAAACTCACATTCAAAATTTGAAGTAAATATTTGTAATTGTATTTCCTATTATAAAAATGAAAATGTTGTTTTGGCTGAAGCTTCTTAAGATTTAATTATATGGTTTTAAACTATTTTTTGCACTCTTCTTGCCCTTTAAATGCAAAGATCCTAGATGCTAGGGTGCACCTGCTAATATAATTATATAGAGAAAAAGATATCATTTAGGTTTTGATTTTTGATAAACAAGTGGCTTAACCCTAGAGGCCTCTAGGGACACCTGAGGGAAGGGGGTGGAGTTGATCATTCCATTAGAGTTTAAAAGTAAAGAAAATTTTTGTTATTTTTTGGGGGGAGTGGGTGCTGGGTAATTTTTTTAGGGATGAATTTTCTTGGGAGGATAGAAATACCCTTCCTTAAATAGTTATAAACCTTCCCTGGGCCTGTAAGAAACTGCTTTAAAGGAGAACCATATTGGTTCAACAGTTAGTGAAACCTTTACTACAGAAATAGCTTAATACTTTACATAATAGGATGATAATAGAAATAAACAATTATACTTGATTTGCAGTAAATTTCATAGTCAGTTGCCTTCGGAAGTTCATCATACAAATAACAGAATCTAAATATAAAAGTTAAATGATAGTTTGTAGAAAATAAAATTCATGTGTATTGCATATAGCACAGAAAATTTGATAAAGTTGGCTAAAATCTTTTTTAAAAATTTGAAATAACAGACAGGGGTTCCTGAAAGGCTGAGCTGCCAGCCATTATACAATAACAATCTAACTTTTATCAATTTTGGAAATAAATATCTACCAGGTATCACAAAATTTAGATCATAA
This sequence comes from Acartia tonsa, assembly GCF_053477335.1. Lineage (NCBI taxonomy): Eukaryota > Metazoa > Arthropoda > Copepoda > Calanoida > Acartiidae > Acartia > Acartia tonsa. Next base: position 42,653,662 of record NC_137269.1, on the reverse strand, counting down.
TTGATATTTTTGCACTAACTCTGAATTGGCCCTTTTTAATATAGTTAGTGCAGCCCTCTTAGAACTGTTTACATCTTTCTGTATGCTTTTGTTGGACTTTACTCTAATGGATTGTATCATCCTTGGTCTTTACTATTCTGTATATTCTATTCACATAATTTAGCTAATATAAATTTTACAATAAAAACGTTTAAATCTATGTAAGAAAATTAAGAAACCATTTTGGGGGGGTAAATACCCCCCCAAAATAAAAAATCCCTAACAAAAAAAAATTTTATTACTAAATGTATTTCATTTACCTTTTTACCCCCCCCCCCCTTTCCCAAGCAAATATTACCCTTGAATTAAAAATTTTGGGGGAGGTATAAAAAAATTTGCGACGCGCGCCATTTTACCACCCCCCCCCCCCAAATAAAAAAGCTTCAATGTCCCTGTGTCCGTTCGTCTGTCTGTTAACATATGTTAACAGTCTTCATATTTTCACCAAGTTTCATTAAGATTCGTCAGAAATTTTCAGGGATTGAATACTTTCATATTCTGCATACTTTTATCAAGATTTGCTTATTGGTTGGGGTGCTGGTTCGATTCCTAGATTTTCAGGTTTTCATGAATTTCTTTACTCCTATTTATATAGGTGGCTGATATTTTTAAGAATTAAATAAGTTCACAATTTACATATCCCTCAAAGTTTCATTAAGATTTGCTGAGGTGCTAGATCAATTCCTAGATTCCTAGATAGAAAAAACTATGTCTAGCATCGTATTATATCCAGTTTTCTACGATATGAGAAATAACTATTAAAATGTTACTAAAAAATCAACCTGTAATCTTTTTCATAGCCCATGTAAAGCATGCCATTATTTTGTTTAAATTTTTCACCACATTCTTTAATACTGATAAAACCAAAAATGAATTTGTGATCCACAGATTTATTTCCTCCTTCAGTTGGATTGAAACCTTCTGGGCACTCTAAAACAGAAGAAATTGAAAAGTTTAAGGAACTCTTTACAAATTTTATCTTGGAAGTTTTTGAAACAACATTGAAACATAGCATTATAATAAGATATCATTTTGAGATAAGTTAACTGTGCATCAAAAAAGATATTAAACTATAACTTCTCACAATGATCAAATCATATGTTATTTTCAATTCTTTTTAGATTCTAATAAAAATTTTCATCTTTTGTCTTTTTTGTGCATTAGGAGGGCTAATTATTATGTTTGGCATGTTAAGTTTTCCTTCCTTCAGTTAGTTGGTACATATACCATCACAACTGATGGTAAAAACTATGTACATAATTCTGCAATAAGCAGTTAATACTGGAAACTTACCGTTTTTATCACAAAATTTAGATCCAGAAACCACATTTTCACTCTCTTCAATTGACTCAAATAACTCTAAGTGAATGCAGGATTTGTCCCGTATTTTCCAAGTCCAAAATGAACATGAAGTTGATGTTGTACATCTCATGGAACATTCCTTGGCACTCTAGATATAACAAGGATGACAACATCCATAAGAGCAAAGCTCTGAAACGGTAGAACAAACGAACATCAACACTTTTAGAGTGTCAGAACTGAGTAATCATAATATAAATGTATAAAAGTCGAAACAAAATTGTAAGTAAATTTATTTAAAAATTTATTAAATACAGGATATTGTTTAAGAACATACCTACTTACATTTTTGGATGATTATAGAGATGCTTCATTTATAAGATTGTACTTTGTCGTCCTAGGAATTAGTATTCCAAAAATCAGATCAATCGGATAATTTTATCACATAAAAATTTGTTTTAAAAAAAACTTAAAAGTCAACATGTTTAATATGGACATAAGGACATGTTGGTAACGATTATAGAGTTGCTATACTTTCTAAATTGTACCTAACTACTACAGGAATCACCATGCAAAGTTTGGACTCTATAGGACAATTCTAACCTGTTCCAATTAACGAAAAAAGCTAACTGTCTGTGACGTATGAACATACCAACCCTAATTATAGAAAAGCTTTGCTTTTAAAAACACCAATTAAAGTGCATCAAAATATGAATTTTAAAAAAAGAATGTTATCAAAATCTATTTTCAACATTTTATGGAGATTTACCTGTACGCCTGCAATGTTTTCATCATCCTTTTTTTGGAGTAAACTCAAATTGTTGTGACATGATAGGTGATGAGGCATTGGCATAAAGTAGTTTAATCCAAAAACTAATCCATAAGCTCTGGTAGGATAAAAATCAAGGATTTTGAAAATACGCATGGAAGCAGTTTGTACAGCTTAAAACTTACTGGCATAAAAGGTAGCAACTTTTAGAGTGGCTAAGCTACCAATGACCAACACAAGGTGAATGATAGAAAGGATAAGTTTATCGTTTAAAAGCTCAGACAATACTATAGATTACAGGTATAGGTCACTCCACCCACAGTGTTAAGGCACTGTTGAAGTTTTGTGGTAAAAATGCCTAAAATTACAAGAATTCCAAGGATATATGCATAAGTAAACACCTTTATTCATCAAATAAAAAGGGTGAGTTTAACATTTGAGGAGTTTATATGTCTCTGCATATGTAAACTACACAGTCCCTCCATTTTGTTTCTTTATAGAAATTATTTAATGAAAAAGGTACATTGTTCTGTTTACAACTTTAAGCTAGAGGCTGTTACCCTGGAACCAGTAAAGAAAACCTCAGTTCTACTTTACATATAGCTAAAGTTAATATTTGAAATACTCTCAACCCCCCCCCCCCCCCCTTCAACCCCCTATTGCAACCCATAAATTTTAGGGGGGTGGGCAATGTAATAGTATTATGTTTTACTCAAAAAGACTTGAAGTATTGAAAACATTATATGTAAGATTCTTAGGCCCAATTTTTCTGGAAATATTGTTCACTACACCTTCTTCCCCCCCACCCCTAATGAAATCTAATTGGAAGGGGGTGAAGAGGCAGAAGAGTTCTGTAGATAGCACTAAAGATATATATAAGCTTTAGTACTTAAACTTTAGTAGCCATCAAAATCTCTTGCAAATATTGCTGCAACCAACCCACTCCCTCCTTTTTAGATCACAAATTATTAGGAGGGGGGCAGTGGATATGGAAAATATTCTTGTGTTACTTTGAAATCACTGAATTATATTAAGCAAACTTTGGATTTAAGTTTTTTTGGGATATTAGTTACTTTTACAAATATTGCTGAATTCCCCCCCCCCCCCCCCTCCATCTGTTGGAAGTAGTGGCTAGTGGCATAGGTAAATAATATTGTATATTATTTAGAAACCTCTGGAGATATTCAGGGTTAATATTTTAACTTATGTAGGCTATATTTTATTTGATAAATATCTATTTCAGCTACAACCCTCCCAATCTAGTACAATTATTTGCTATGTAATCTCCTCCAGCCTATTGGACTAATAAAAGAATAATTGTCAACCCATTGCTCCTTCCCCAAACATTGAATAGGTAATACATATAAAGCAATTTGAAATCTAAAAGTTTTATTCCAATGTTTGCTCCTTATTGCTATAGTGGTTTCTGAGTAAAACACAGGTAGTGAGGTTGTATGGGGTGTAGCTGGAGAGGGAGGGGGAGGGCAAGCAATATTTTAATATTTCTTTTTATGGGGGTGGAGAAAATTGAGCAGCAATATAATTTTTCTGGATGGGGTTGGTTGAGGTTGGGGAAAGGTCAGCAATATTTGTTCAATTATGAAGTAATTATGGACCTACTAAAGTTTAAATCCTAAAGCACTCAATATCTTGAGTAATCTCAAAGTAAATCACAAGGGTATTGCTATACTCCCTTCTATTACTTATTTGGAGGAAGGGGGGGGGGGAGAGATTGTAAAGCAATAGGGACGGAAAGGGGGCTTGGAAGGAGGTTTCAGCAAAATTTGTTAAAATTACTTTTGATCTACCAAAGCATATTTGCTTTGCTGCTACAATTCTGGTGGTTTCTTAGTAACACACCATAGTTGTAACCTTTCAACTGCAACCCAACTATTCTCTCTTTACAAAATTTTATGTTTTTGATTTATGAGGGGAGGGGAAGAGGTCAGCAATATATGTAAAAGTGCTTTGGGTCCCACAACAATACAAATCCAAAAGCTTTATATGTATCTCTAATATTTTCTTAAAACACATTGAAATGATCTTCTGCCACCTCCTCCCCCCCCCCCCCCAATTATATCTGGGGAAGGGGGAGAGAAGGTGGTCAACATAATTTCTACAAAATTTTGGCCTAAAACCTTACATAAAAAATTTTCCCACTATACTTCAATTAGTTTATGAAAACACATAATAGTATTACTATGCTCCCCCACCCCCTCCACCCTAAAGTTTTTAGTTTGTGAGAGTATGGGGGGGGGGAGCAGAATTACTAAAAGTAACTTGGGCCATATGTAAACTTAAACTGAAGTTTTTTCCAGGGTAACAGCCTTTAGGATAAAGTTGTAAATTGGAAAACCTCTTTAAGCTTATGGTACCTTATTTATTACTCTTATTGAAGTTAAAAACATCACTTATAGTAGTAAAAATTGTTCTAAACGGGGATGAAGTGTGTAGTTTACAAATGAAGAGATATCTAAACTCCACAAATGTTAAACTCGCCCTTTTTATTTTATGAATTAAGGTATTCACTTATGCATATATCCTTGGAATTCTTGTAATTTTGGGCATTTTTACCACAAAACTTCAAATTGCAATCTCTGGCAAGAAGGAGCAGCTAAGATTTAATCTCCAATGGATTCTGACCACCACTGTACTCTATTTGAAGGCCCTGTTGTCCGTTTCTTTCAAGATTTTTTTTAATCTAAGGTTTTGCTAAGGAGACCTGTGCATAATTAAGGGCATGACTGCAGTCCTAATCAACCCCCATATCACAAGATAGTGAGGGTTGAATAGGCAAAAAAAGGGGAGATTTTTTTCATATGTATTTAGGAAAAAAATCTTGTACTATGTTTGAGATACATGTTAAATAAGATTGTATTTATCCATTATAAATAAGTAGCTGGCCTAAAACCTGTCTGCCCAATACATATTTTCAAAAACCCAGAATTCTTTTTATCCTACCATAATTTCCTCTACGACCAGATATAAGTTGAATTTTGATGTATCTATATTCATCTGAATTGTTTAAGTTCCAGGTTGAGAAATAATCATACATACAATCCTGAAAATCATTCTTTAAATAGTGATTGACTAATACATTTTTCAATAATACAATAAAAATTAATTTTCTGTGCTTTAAAAACATTTTGCTATTTTCAAAAATACACATATATTTGGGTTTTGATTGATATTTATTAGTCAATTGGTACAGAAAATTCTAATAATAGATTACTACCTCTAATAACAAAGCAGCGCCAGAAATTTATAATATATCTAGAATTATTGAGTTGCGCCTTTATAATCTTCCTTCTAATGTTTGACAAAGCAGAGGTAGTTACACTTTTTAACATCTTCAGTCACAGTCATTTTTTTAAAATTCATTTTTTTGTTGGTAAGATAGAGAGCTGTGACTTCATGACTTTTAATTTAGTAATTATATGTTGGCAAGATTTTATAAGTTTATCTGGTCTGTGTCAGTTGTGGTGTCTGGTCAAAGTCAGTTAGGTGGCACCAAAATTAGAAAAAATTCTAAATAAATCTTAAACTGTTTTTAACCTATTTTTGAATGGGGGGTCAAAAATATACTAGGACACCTATAGAATCAGACTGCAGAGCCCGAATTTGAATTAAGTCCCCAATAAACTTTTTTGGGGGGATTTAAAAATAAATTTTTAATGTTGCTCTGATCATTTTGACCAGAGCAACAGGTCTTTTTTACTCAGGGTAATATTGTGGCTTTTAGCACAATTTATATAATTCACTTTATATTGATACAATAAAACAAGGATGACAACATCCATAAGTAGCGAAGCACAAACAATTTAATAAGAATTTAGATATTAGTTGTCAAAAGCATGTTTATTAGGAAAAAATCACGAAACCTTTTCAACATTTTTTTTTAATTTCTTAATATTTATATTTCAGTACTATGATAAACTGACTGATGGTTAAAGTAAATTGCATAGTAGATGCTCAAAACAACGGAAAATTTAATTTTGATATGTTTAACTACAAAAATTTAAAAAAACGGACCATAAACACCAAAGATATTAAGAAAAATGTAAAAATAGAAAAATAGCCAAAAACCTGAAAAAAGGCAATTCTGACTGTCATAGTTGTTTTCTTTAAACGATAGAAAATTTAATTTTGATATCTATAACTGAAAAAAGTTTGGAAATCAAACCATAAACACCAAAGGTATGGAATAAAATGTGAAAAATTCAAAAATAGCTTAAAACCTGCTTAAAGACAGTCTGACCGTCACAGTTGTTTTCTTAAATCGACCGGAAATTCAATTTTGATATCTTTAACTGAAAAAATTTTGGAAATCGGACCATAAACACCAAAGGTATGAAAGAAAATGTGAAAAATACAAAAATAGCCTAAAACCTGCTTAAAGATAGTCTGACCGTCATAGTTGTTTTCTTAAATCGACAGGAAATTAAATTTTGAAAACCTGCTAAAAAGCGGTCCTACCGCAATTGATGTTTTATAGTTAATTGTGCTCCTTAATAATAGGAATGTTGTCAAAAAAATTCAGCCTTTTATCTTTTATAGGAGCTGAGAAATTTACGTTTCCCCCAAACTAAGACGGACAGACGGACGGACAGACGGACAGATGGACATTTCAAATTATAGAGTAGCTTCGCTACTAAAAAAGCATTACTCTGTCCAATGGAAATATTTTTTTTCTCTAAAATAATTAATTTCATTGAAAAATCTAACATATACACTAAAACATATAATTCTGAAGTCTGAACCAATAAGAAGTCTGCTTTCATTTCAATTCTTTACATTTAAAGGGCGAATATAGGTTTGATATGATATGGGCTTATTTCAAGCATGCAATTATATAGATTATAAATAACTTAAAGACATTAACATATTTAACTGTATTAAGTCCGTTTCTAGCCTAAAACCGAACTGATTCGTGGATATAATTACACCAATTGGCGTAACATGTATGGTTCCCTAAGAAATCCAAACATCCCTGCATCACATAGTCATAATGAAGACAAAAGGAATGGGAAAAAAAAGGATGCTGCAACTTTTACTTTTGATCAAATAAATTTTTCATAACATAATTTTGTAAAGGTACATTGAAAAAGGGAGGGCTGAAAACTAATTTTAAATCAATATTTCAAAATTAAAATATTATTTTTGTTTGCTAAAAGTTGCATCATGTTTGTGTTTGTTACGCAGGCTCCATAGGGTAAATATATTTTACATATTATATATTTTTATACAAATATATTGTATTCATCATGAATCAATCTAAAATCTTAGTAGAGAAAATAAATTTAAAAACTTAATATTTATCTTTATGCACTATAAAGCAAAATTTTTGACGCTATTTAAAATTTGAATAAAATAGTATATAATTAAAGAAAATAAACATTTAAATTATCATTTAAGATGCATGCCAATCAAATAATCAATTAAACTTAAGAAAACTAATCAAAAAAGTCTTGTAAAGGGCTAAAATAAACGATTTTGTAGGCCATCTGATTTATTATATGTTGAAGTAAACACGAAAATTGCAAAATCTACTTAAGGATTTTTTTGAATTTTTAGATTTGGCATAGATATTCTAAAACTATGTAATGGCACCTTTGATATATCATATCGAACCTATATTCGCCCTTTTAAAAAAAAGTGTTTTCACAAAGTGACTTATTTCCAATTTAGTTAAATAACTTTTATTTAATTAAAATGAAAAGAATGAAAACTATACAGATAAAAGATACATACTTTTAAAAAATATTTTTAAAAAATAAGTTTGAATAATCTTATGTTATACCATATTTGTATAAGTGACAAAAATAAATTTGTTGTATTGCATAAACATTTGTTGTCATCTTACATTATTTAACTCTTTACAGCCAATTTTTATATGTTTTAAATAAGTGATAGAAAACAAACATGATAATGTTAATTCATTGATATATTGTAAAGAATTAACTTTTTAATTAATTAATTTAGATGAAATCAAAAGGCCTAATATTACTCTATACCAGAATACAATATTTATGAAGCAAAACATTCTAAAAGCTATGAATTTTAACCAAATAAAAAAAGACCTTTTGCTCTGATCAATAAGAATCACAGCAACAGTAAAAATTAATTTTTAAATCCCCCCAAAAAAGTTTATTGGAGACTTAATTAAAATTTAGGCTCTGCAGTTTGATTCTACTGGTGTCATAGTATATTTTTGATATATGTTTTAAAAATAGGTTAAAAACAGTTTAATTTCTACATTATGATTGTTGTATATAAAGTAGGTACCTAAATTTTTTTTGTGTAAAACTTAGGTATCAAAGTACATCTGAGAAAAATGGTGATATGACTTTTTGACCGCTCCCTGAACGATTTTATGACTGATTTTTTGTCCAGCTTTTTTATGAATATCGTGGCTTCTATTACAGCTTCAGACCTAATGATTTTTGTGGTAAATCCTTGATCATTAATAAACTTCTGTTATGTGAATAGTAAGGTAATGACCATATGACCACTCCTTGACCGATTTTCTATTTCCTACCTATAATTTTGCCATTTTTAAGCTGACAGCCGCCAAATTTTAAAACAGCTCTAGACTAGCCAAATTTTTTATGTAAAGCGTGTTAAAAAAATTACCGATCGCTCACAATTTGAACCACCATAAGTACCTCAAATCTAGGAGATAGACCCCATAATGTTTAGAGTTTTTGATGGGGCATGTAAAGACCTTTCTTTAGCCACCTTAACAAGGTTTCTAACTCAATCTCAAACTGTTTTTAACCTATTTTTAAAACATATATAAAAAATATACTATGACAACAGTAGAATTGGACTGCAGAGCCTAAATTTGAATTAAGTCCCCAATAAACTTTTTTGGAGGGATTTAAAAATTAATTTTTACTGATGCTCTGGTCATTTTTGACCAGAGCAAAAGGTCTTTTTTTATTTGGGTAAAATTCGTAGCTTTTAGGGTGTTTTGCTTCATAAATCTTGTATTCTGGTATAGAGTAAAATTAGGCCTTTTGATTTCATCTAAATTAATTAATTAAAAAATGAATTCTTTATAATATATCAATGAATTAACATTAACATGTTTGTGTTTAATTTTTTTTTAAAAACATAAAAATTGGCTGTAAAGGGTTTAATGACAAGAAATGTTTAGGCAATACAACAAATTTATTTTTGTCACATATACAAATGTTATGTAAAATAAGATTATTCAAACTTATTTTTTAAAATAATTTTAAAAAGTATGTAACTTTTATGTGTATGGTTTTCATTCTTTTCATTTTAATTAAATAAAAATTATTTAACTACATTGGAAATAAGTCACTTTGTGAAAACACTCTATTTTTGAATTGTAAAGAATTGAAATAAAACAAGACTTCTTATTGGTTAGACTTCAGAATTATTTGTTTTATTGTAAATGATAGATTTTTCAATGAAATTAATTGTTTTGGATAAAAAATTATTTCCAATGAACAGAGTAATGTTTTTTTTATTGTATCAATATAAAGTGAATTATAAAAAAATGTTCTGTAAGCCAAAATATTACCCGAAGTAAAAAAAGAGCTTTTGCTCCGGTCAAAAAGACTACCTACAGCAACACTAAAAATTAATTTTTAAATCCCCCAAAAAAAGTTTATTGGGGACTTAATTCAAATTTGGGCTCTGCAGTCTGATTCTATAGGTGTCCTAGTATATTTTTGACCCCCCATTAAAAAATAGGTTAAAAACAGTTTAAGGTGTCTAAAGAAAGGTCTTTACATGCCCTATCAAAAACTCCAAACATTATGGGGTCTATGTACAAGATTTTAAGTACTTATGGTGGTTCAAATTGTGAGCGATTGGTTTTTAAAAAGACAAAGGGAGAGGTCATTTTCTAGTAAATCCCGTAAAGGTGTGTGTTATAAGGCCTAAAAATAGTAGTAGAACGATAAGGTGCTCTAGATATATGTATTCCCTATTGAATAGAACAATAGGGAAATTTTTTTTTTTTTTTTGATAACCGTACCTGGATTATCTAAAAAAAATACGAAATTTCTATCAAACGCTTTGTTTGGCTCAAACTGACAAAAATTTAAAAAAAATATAATTATAATAATAATGTTTTCTATAGGTACAAGGTAAAGGTTAAGAACAATCTATACCATTAAACAAAGGAAGAAGTCATTCTTTACAGGTTGATTTATTATAATTATATTTTTTTTATTTGTGTCAGTTTGAGCCAAACAAAGCGTTTGATAGAAATTTCAGATATTCCAGGTACGGTTATCAAAAAAAAAAAAAAAAATTTCTTCCCTATTGTTCTATTCAATAGGAAATACAAATATATAGAGCACCTTATCGTTCTACTACTATTTTTAGGCCTTATAACACACACCTTTACGGGATTTACTAGAAAATGACCTCTCCCTTTGTAATAAAATATGCACTTTTGGCGTTGGAAATTTTTTTTGCAAGGTCTAGGTCTGAAGCTCTAGGGCTCTGAAAGGGTGAGTAGATTCAAAATTCAATATTGTTTTCTCATTGTCATTGCTTGGGCATGAATTGTATTATTTTTTATTAGTTTTGGACCAAAACTGTAAGGTTTATATTTCAAAAAGTGAAGCGATTGGTTTTTATTTTAACACCCTTTAGTCTTTTATTGTGATCAAAAACAGATAAAAATATTCATTGTGCCCAGCCAACCGCTGTTTTACTGCTGTAACTGCCGAAAATTGCGGTTTCCATTGTTTGCTGTTTTTCCCCGATGGTCAGAAAAAAATAAGTAACCCTAGCTTAAAAAATGGCTGCTCTCAGCTGTTTTAATATTTAGTGGCTAGCTGCTAAAAAACGGCTAAGGAGTGGTCTGACCCTTATGACTAGAGAAAATAATTATCTCTACAAATGCACAAGTACAACCAGAAAAAAAATTATGTCTCTATCTGTAACAGGAGTCGAGTTAGAGGGGAGGGGGGGGGGGGGCTAAATTAGGCCCCTTTCCCCAACTCAATCTATTAAGATGCGAATTGGGGTCCAATCTGAAAGGGTTAAGAAATAATATATTACTTACATTTGTTTCGTTTTTGCAAAAGTCATCCTCCAATAAGGTTTTATAGTCACCATGAATCTTCAATGAGGCTGAAACTTGGAATTTTGAGGATCGCCTTGTAGAAACTTCTGTATTTCTCATTATAACAGACTTAATTGTTTTTGGGCAAAGTAAATCTAAAATAAAACTCCATTTGAATGTTTTCTGGTTCACCACAGATGTAATAATGTCAACTATCAAAATGCTTATAGACATTTATGGAAAGTTATTCATCTATCAAAGCAATTGAAACTCTCTATTTTAGCTTACCTAAGATAAGATATGGTTCTTCATAGAACATGAACCTGTTTAAAATCCAATTTTCATCATCATAAGTCAGTACATTTTCAGGATAGTAAGTAGATGAATAAGAGGAGTGATAAACACTGTAGGCTATAACTGGATTTTCCTTGCATTGATCTAAATAGTTTATTTTGATTGATTTAATTTTAAGATGATAATTGTTCGTTTATAATAATCTACTAATTTAGAAATTGTGTCATTAGGTGAGAACTGGTTTTGAAATGTTTGAATAATAGATTGACACTCCATGTTTCTAGTCTTTTTATTTTTATCAAATGTTTTGCTAAAGACTCCGTTAAAGTGTCATTAGAATATCTTAGGCCCTTATTCCTCTGTGACCCTTTCACATCACCCCCTTCTTGAAAGTCTCCAAGGATTACTTTTAATTTCACCATCAAAAAATTATCCAAATCACAAAATATTTCTTATGATTTAGACCTCATGTTCAAAACTTCAGCTTTAGGAAAATATTTTAAATTTTAGATTTTTCATTTGTGCATAGATTACCTGGAACACAATTTCTATGTCCCAAAAAATTGAAACTATATTTTCCTTGTTCTTTAATTTGTATGGTAGCAGCATAATACAAACTAAAAATCAAAGTATATATAAAAATATTTTGTTTATCGTTTGTTAAGCCAAGTGGTGTTTTACAAAATATCAAAATTTTCAGCAATATCAAATGGAATTAATTTGCTTAATCACATTCCCAGTTAATTCTTTTCTTTACTAGAGTATTCAAATAGGCATTGAGTATCTGATTGACTCCTTTTATTTTAGACCACTGAAATTCAGTTTCTGCTGAACAATTATCATCTACAATGTTAAGTAGTTGATGGTCCATAGTTTTACTTATCTTATTTTAAAAATATATTTACATTTATGTGCTTTGATACACATATTTCTTCTTTGTAGAAAATAGAAGTTCTCTTTAAACTTAGAAAGATATATTATTGAGAAACATCAAATGTGTTTGAAAGTATAATTACCAACAACCATCGTTGTAGCTATGTGCCCAGAATTGACATTCTAGGTCATTCTTGCATTTTTCATAGCAGCTTTTACGATATTTCACATTGGGATATTTTTTGTCTGGTTCATCATCAGAGGAAACATCCCTCTTGTCACATTCAATATCTAGTTCATAGAATATTATTACATTATTGTAATTTTCAGTAGAAACTCCAGTACCCCGGCTCCACCTACCCCCCCCCCCCCACATAATATTACATGATTGTAATTTTCAGTAGAAACTCCAGTAACCCTGCTCCTAACCCCCCCCCCCCCATAGTTTATAGAATATTACATGATTGTAATTTTATAGTAGAAACTCCAGTACCCATGCTCCACCCCCGGGCCCCCACCCTCATGCAGCTGAAATGAGCATGAAATACATGAATCTCTCTAATTTGGGTAGATGTTATTTACTCTTAGAACAAATGGCTTTCTGATAGGAGTTATCTTATTCAAGTAATTAAAAAAGTACTTTTCATACAAACAGGAACTATGGGTTCATCATGATGGCTTTTACTTCCACAGGCCACAGCTTCAAGTTCATCATCATAAAGCACCACACAATAGTTCTTAAAGAATATTTGTTTACTTCAAGCAAAAGTATACATTTCCACATTGACCCATATATTTTACTTAAAATCATTTGTATTCATTAAACAAAAATTCAGGTATATAAAGGGATAATACAATGGGTGATAAATTGAAAAAAAAATATCCCTTCTGTAGATTTCAGTGATTGAAATGTTTGGACACTCAACATATTGAACTAACCAATCAAAATTCAATAAAAGTCCCCATAGTGGTTAACCCAAGGAATAAGAAAACATTATTATAAAATTTTGGGACTAGTATGATAAACAGCCCAGTGTCCCCTCCCTCCCTGCAAAAAATTATTAAAATATTAACCTCCTTTGCTCCTAAATTCTTAGTCCAGGAAGTTGGTATTTGTTGTTGGGTAGAATTCCACAAGTAATGTTTTACTATATTCATATGATATTGTGAAATATTGCATTTACATTGATTTGATTCACTAATGAAGAGCATTAATATCTCAAACTTTTAGAATAATATTGAAAGGTGTATCAAAATATGCTCTGACACATGTATGTAGAATCATGCTGCAGAGTTTAAGAATAAGAATAATAACCCACATCAATTTGTATAAGGATTTTAAAGGGATAGTTGCATGAAGTGCATTTAAAGAAACCATGCAAGAAGTACACCAATCTTACTGCTGAAAGACTGACTGAAGAAATACCCCAAATTTGAAGCCTTCAGCTTTAATAACTAAAAAGTTGTAACAGTAAAAAGTAACAAGCCCTTTTCACTCCACAGGGGGAGCATAGGCCGCTGACAATTTGTCAGTGTTTCTGTAACAATGTGGCTTTTTTATGGATATGGGATATGGTTGTCAGCCCTAAGCCCTATGATTGCGGTGTAAAGCGTCCATTTGCCCATCAGACAACCAACCCTTTGATTGCACGACCTTTGTCTGAGAAGTCCTAACTGTGCATGGTAGTGAGTTGCGTCTGTTTTGGGCCAAGGCATTCCCCCTACTCTAACTATTTATGTTGCGCACCTGACATAGCAGCAGTAGGAACCATTTTTAACGTCTTTAGTTATGACGTGATGTCGGACCGAGATTCGAACCCATCACCTTCCCGACGCGCTACATGTTGAGCCACGGTCGCAGGTTACAAAAAAATTTACGTTTTTACAGTTTTAATTTTTAAATGATACAATTATCTCATTTTTGAAATCATGATCACTAGAACAACAAGGTACAATGTTATAAGCAAAGCACCTCATTTATCAATCCAAAAATTGCAGTTAAACTACGCTTTTAATGATGTTATTAAGGTGATTATGTTCAAGGTGCAATAAGTGGGTAGACATTTTTCGGCTTCTTTGTACATCTTAAATTTAAGAAATAATCAAACGTGGATTGATTTATATCTAAATGGTATTTATTTATTGTAATTTGATAAAATAAAAAGTTTATTAAAATTTTCCAGGGCAGGACAGTATAGTGCACATGAATATACGCAAAAAATCATACACATATATTACCTAAATATATATTATAAACTTACACTTTAGCTGGGTGATTCATTTAGAAAGACTGAAACTAAGATAATCCTTGGTAATTTATTGCTCAGGGGTACTATCACGAACAAGAGCAAGTGCTTTTTAGTACATTCCAGCAAAAAGGTTAAATATTTTCTTTACAATATTCTAGTTTAAAAGAAAGGAGAAAAAAAAGAGTTTTCAGTCAAAATATTATCAAACATTTTGTTGGGTTCAAGGTGTCTTTAATTGTCGATGTTAAAACGATACACAAATAAATGTGCATAAATTATTTCACGAGTTCATATTCTAATATACACCAACATAGATTGGTATACAGCTTACAAAACCGGAGTGTTCTCATGAGAAGCATCAAATTATTTTTAAGTAAAGTGTTTGAGTAAAAGATTTACCACAAATTGATTGTTTCTCACAAAATAAATTTTTTTTTCAGGGTTAGTGTAATAATGGCCATTGGTTAAAATAAATGCAAAATAATTTGGATGCACTACTGGAAGGTGCCAAACATTACTTGCTCTTATTCATGCATAGTCCCCTTTTGATTTGTAGGTAGATATATTTTGTGTATAATGATAAGATTTCCTATTCGCAAGTTATTTACTCTAACCTCTTGTGCAATGTTAAAACTAAAATATTAAAAATATTAGTTACATTTCCAATAGCAATCCTGTAGAATTGTAATAAAGGTTCAGCCATATTGGATCTGCTTGTGACATATTGTAAACAACATCGTAGGATATGTTTTTGGTACTAAAACAAGAAAAGATTTAAATTAAATTATATACAAAACTAGTGGGCTTTTTTTAAATGGTAAAGGGTTCTATGTATTATTAACTAGCAGCTACGACCCTAGACGCCTCTAGGGGCACTTTAGGGGGTAGTAGAGAAGTTGACCCCTGCCTATTTTTAAAAAAAAAATTTGGGGGGGGGGGCTCAATAGTTACAACCGTCCATTGATCTATGAAAAACTACTCTGTAAAGGAGAACCATGTTGGTATAGTGGTTAGCGAGATCCTTAAATACAGACAGACACACTTTGAAAGTTGGACATCTTGTTACTTTTTTTATAAGCATTGAAAATTTACTTGCCCCAGATTCACTATTTCTGCCAACTTTTCATTATTGTTTGAACATTCTACACTTGCTTCTTCCTTTGTTAGGCCAGGACCTAAATATAACATTTCATTTAAATTTATCTTTCAATATTATATGGGGTTAACTACTATAACACCCCTCCCCCACAAATTATTAGTTAAAAGTTGTAATGGGAACCCATCTCTATTGTATTTTAAAAATCTCAAACCCAAACCAATCAATATATTTTTACTTTATTGCACTAGATTTTCATGTACTCTGATGAATTGATACTTGCAGTTGGCTAACATAACGATACCACCCTATCCCCTCCCTTCCAACTGGACAAATAAACTGACCAATATATGAGGTTCATATTAGCAACCTGTATTTTAACAACAATTTTTCCCGTGTCAAAATATCCACGGATTCGGTATCCATATGATTAAATATTGTAGTAGACAGACCTAATTCTTGGCTAGCTGCCCTACCTCTAAATGTATATTCCTTGTTAAACATGTATACTATGTGGTAATGTTGATTTTTAAATTATATAGTAGAAATGTAATATAGAATTTCTTTCCAAAATACAAGATATCCTGCTTAACCCACCCTAACCTGTGTGATTAGTGGGTTAAGCAATACTGTAGGACCAGCCCCAACCCTGGTTTGGAGGAGGAGACTAATTACATGCCTTTTACACTGTATATTATCATGTTCTTCAGCATTTGGTTGACTATTGTTAAATAAACTTTTAAATACTTGAAACCTAGTGTATTTATGCTTGAGGAGCAGAGCAGCTCTATCTTCTGCTAACTTTTATAAGTAAGAGTGGAGCTATTCAATAACACGTTACCGCAGGACTTGCGTCGCTATGCTACAATATAACAAACTTACTATCTGATTTTCTGTAGCAGTATTTCTCCACAGTAGAGACCTCGCTTGTAGGACAAGACAATTGTTCTTGACTAGGCATTAATGATGAGCCAGCGGCTGGATCAATGTCAGCGTCTGGATCAGTGTCAGCGGCTGGATCAGTGTCAGCGTCTGGATCAGTGTCAGTGGCTGGATCAGTGTCAGCTGCAGGATCAGGCGCTACAACCTGAAAAATTTCAATATTGAAGCTTTAAATCATAGTACCCAGCAAGCAAAGTAACCACCCAGCCCCCTCTAATCTTTAGATAAAATTAGAATAAGAGTTAGGGATCTAAAGAGACAAGACAATGGTAGATGAATTGATGTACATCTTCAATGATAATACACAATGCTTCCTCTTCCGCCAATAATTTTTCTCTTATCCCATTTAAACAATTTTTATTCTCTTAGTTTGTAAATTTAAAGTTCAAATTCATCCCCTAAGAGCTCACACTTATTGGTGATAAGAAAAACAAATATTCTCATTTTTTATCCTTTACAGATTTTCATAAAATCACCCTGACATAATTTATTGTATGCTGAATTTACAATAACTTCAATTTCATGGTTTTTCTGGTTGCCAGAAATGTAAACCACTTAGCTTGTTTAGCTTGACTACATTGGTCTAGTTAAGATTGTCAATTTCAAACTATTTTTTTTAGTATTGAACTGTGAACAAGCTGCTTAAAGCAGTTGGACTGCCATGGATGTTATATATGCTCTTTATTGATTAAAATGTTGCCAAGAAAAACCAGAAGTTTAGCTTTGATTACAGCAGAGTAAGTCCTATTTTCTCCGCAGCGTCAGGGATTGATGGGCAGTGCTAGAGAATTATAGAGTAGCTTTGCTTCTAAAAACGAAAGAAAAGTTTTTTGAAATTAAAAAAAAAATTTCGAGCCCAATGTATTGAAAATAAAGATACCTTAAGAATCAGAAAAGCACTAAATATTAAAATTAGTGCTTTCATGGTGAAAGTTTTGTAATGACTGGGCATTCAAACTTATGATATAAGCAATTATGTTCCTTAGTAATGGATATATAGAATGTATCAAAATTTATTAATAATTTACTCCTCAAGTGACCTGAAGAATAGATTTGTAGTATAGATGTATGAACAGACAACTTTATGCTTCACAATTGCAAGGACCTAAAATTCTGCAGAGGAGAAAGAATTTCATAAAACTATGCTTTCAAAATTCAGCTGTTTAAAGATTTCTTTTGCTTTTTGAAAAAGGAAGGAACAATTTTTTTGAACAATAATCATTTCTTTCTAAACTTATATAGAATATTTAAAACTATCATTATCAATTTCTCATGTCTAGGCTCCTGACTATAAAATTATATTAATAATCATCTTTTCCAATTTACACTACTGCATTTATAAACCTTGTTATTTGTGATTAAGAAGGCATTTTCATATTGATGTATATACTTTGTTGCAAATCATAATGATCAAGTTTTTAGTGATATCTAGCGACAAATATAGAACTTATATATTGCAGATGTTCCCAAATTTATTTTATGCCTTATTTTATGACGTTTCTAATTATTTTTCTATAAAGGGTTGAACTCTCCATGAGACGGTGGCAAATTATCTATGTCCTTATTGTAAACAATTGGGTTATTGTCAGTTTTATGAGATCAATAGATAATTTTCAAAATATTTTTCAACAAAGTAACACTAACTAAACAATGCAAAAACAAAATTAACTAGGAAAAAATGCAGACATTATTATAGGTCATACATAGACGTCCAAGTAAAGGGGTGTTAGATTAGACTTTGAATTCCCTTATTTTACACCCCTCAAGTTTTTTAAAATATGCGTTAGATTACTCCCCTTGAACATATAGAACCCCTCATTTTACCCCCATGCAAAGTAAAAAGCTTGGGCATCCTTGTGTTAACAATAGTTTACAATTTGCTTTTTTTTCTTTTGCCAGCACCCGGCTGTATTTACATTTTTGAAAAATTCAGCTGATCTCAAGGAACCAACCCAAAGTCGGTAGAAAACCTTTGAAAAGGGGTGATTGTTACATATACTATTTAGCGCTCTATATATATTACTTTAATACTTGAAATTTGCAGGGAGGAAGGGGACATTCACCTGTTTATTACACTATTTCTCAAAGTTTTATAATAATGTTTTCTTATTTATTGGCTCGACAACTTTGAAGAATAATAAAAAATTTCAATTGGTTGGTTAACTAAGTTGAGTGTCCAAACGTTTCAACCACTAATTGTAATATACAGAAGGGGGTTTTCATCAATTTATGGCCATTTTCTTATCCCTTTAAATCCCTGTAAAGTTTCATTTATACAGTAAGTATAAGAACTTTGTTGCAATGGAACATTGTTAGGTTTTCTAAGTTTTCAAAAAATCCACAGAGCTGGATCTTTAAAAGCGTAGCCGTTGCCGTAGTCGTGGTCAGAGTTACAGCCACCAACCTAATAGCGTTCTTTAAATCATATTAACCACGCGTTGCCGTGGCCACAAAAAAAAATGCGATCTTTAAATCATATTGGCAACGCGTGGTCGTAGTCGTAGCGTGGTTAACCACGCTAAAAGTGACCACAGTCTGTTAGTGTGGCTAAAGCGTTGCTAAAGCCACAAGTAATTTGATAATTTTAACGTAAACCTATTGAAAGTGAGGTTTATATGAATTATAATTAAATGAATGTATAAATAATTCTAACCTTTTAAGGGACAACTTAAAATAAATAAATACTATACTTAAATTACACTTTTTTTTGATTTATTACTACAATATTATTGATAGAAAAGAAAATTATTTCTTTTAAAAAAATATTAGTAAACAATTTTATTAATTAATTTGACTGTTTGGAGACTGTGGAAGTTAGAGGGCTAAATTAATCAAATTATTGTTATACACTGTTTACTACCTTCATACCTTCAAATGATAGTAATAATACGTAAAAACCTCAAAACATTTAAAGTTTATTATTAAAATAGTAATTTTGTATAAAAAACTTCAAAAATTAGACGTTATAATTTCATTTCTTTGATGAAAATAATTTTTTTTTAGGTGGGCCATAAAAGATTTTAGATATCCATAATTCTAGGATAGCCTGCATTGCACTTCTGTAAAATCATTTAAAAATCCATGTTTTATTAGCAGCACTGTGGCGACGACTACGGCTACAGCTACGACTATGACTATGACTATGACTACGACTACAACTACAACTACAGCCATGACTACGGCCACGGCTACAGCCACGCCAACGGCTACACATTTAAAGATCCAGCTCGCACCTGAAAAATTTGATTCGAAAAGTGGGCCTAAAATTTTCAATTTTTAAGATACCTCCATTTTGTGAATTTTGATTTTTTTAGAAACAAACTTCATTTACAAACCCAAAAATTTGATTGGTGTTTGGGTTAATCACCCCTTTAACCCCCAACCCTCCCCAAAAATTGTTATTTTTTTTCATTTGCCTATGCTATAAGAGCGCCTATGCCTGCGGTGCTCCAACCCCGCGGAGCTGCCCAGTACCCAATACAACCTATCCTAATGTAGTCAAAAACTACCCACCCCTTATATTCAATTTATTATAAATAAAAGGGGGGGGGGTTTCTGTGCTCAACTGGGCACTTTAAGGAAAACCACCCAGTACAAAATTAATCTAATTCTCTATGAAAAATAAATACATATTATTAGAACAGACTCATTTATTTAATCTAATTATTTTATGACCATGTTATATCATTATACCTAATAATTTATTATACCCTTCTTTTCATTAAATGAGTTATGGTTTGATTTGAAAAATTATCAAATATAAGTGAGAAACGTGGCTTTACATAAATTCTAAATTTTGGTAATTACTTTTGTCTAAAAACTTTTGTTGAATTTTGATTGATTAGAATATTTGGACACTATCAATTAGAAACCAATCTGCATAAGGGTGAATTCTGGGGATATATAGCAATTTATCGTCTGTCTCAACCATGACACTTTGGTTGAGTATGACTTCCGAATTAGCGGGAAGTTCTCGAGATCTGTTGGCGAACATACAAACCCCCAATACCAGGAACCATCAAGTTTCAACAGCAGGTTTGAATATAGATTTATTGATGAAATTATTTCAAAGTCCTGAAATTACAAAATCAATTAGTTCATAATTCCAGTTATTTATAACCACGTAATCTTAATTGCTTTTTTAAAAATCATTTTTCTCTACGGTTAAGAATCTTTGGAAACTTTGGCTTTAAAGGAAAATTATTTGGTTTAATAAATCATTGTTAAATGCAAAAATAAAGGCACATAAAAAATACTAAAACATATATTAATCATTATTAAGTTTCATGTTTAGCTGGCTAAAGCCTTTTTTTTAAAACTACATATAATCGTCCTATACACCATTCTTCTTAATAAAATTAACAAATTCTACCTGAAGTTCTTATGGTTTCAAATCCCTGGTATACTAGGGTCGTTCACGCACTATGAGACCAATGATAGGCCCAATTTTGTTCTCCGAAATCTTCACACACTCATATCTCATTCAAAAGTAACGAACGTGCGCATCAAAATATATAAACAATCCATGCCGCGTCACATTATGAAAGGAAAGTCAAAAAAGACGACATTTGCGCTTAATTCTAGGATAATGATAAGGAATTAATTTCGAACTTGATAAACACAAAGCTTCCTCGAAAAGAGGTTAAGACACACCCCCCGTTTGAAAGTCAAATTAACTTCCTTAACGAGATTCAAGGTTTTTTTGCGCTGAGCACTAGCAACATTTCTCACTAAACTCAACTCACCATAATCACATGAGAATGGCCACATCCCGAAAACGTGACAATTTTGCTCCTAACTAAATGAAACCCCGTGAAATGCATACACAATATTATACTCTTCACTAGGACTCATAATACCTCACATTTAGGATAGAAGGATGGGGATTGGTTTGTACCATACAACATTCCATGCACATGACACTCACAAGATCACATACACAAATCCTAAAATGGATAATCCTATTAATCATGATGTTGTAAATATAACAACTTATACTAAATAATAATCATTTCATAATCAATAGGTAATAAATCATTATTAATAAATCAATAAGTACCTACGAAATCAGGTTGAAATGTAAACAATAATGGTAAAATAAAACGAAATAAATCTTAGACAAGAAAATTAAGATTTATAGGTACTTAAAACTAAATTCGTTAAGCATCAAAAAGAGTAGTAAGAAAAAATGTTTCAAAATCCTTGGGCAGAAAGTTTTTCAAACTTAATGAATAAGAACTGTACTATCTTAATCAACAATAAAACTTTTTAATACTTAAATAATAGCAAAATAATAATATCTTCGTTAGAATTTTCATCGGAATTATGAAAAAATACCAATTTTTCTTTGTAAAAAAAATATGAGACTTTAAATATGAATTTTCAATCATTCCTTGATCTGAATAAAAATGTTTTACTTGATTGAAATTCATATATAATTTTAAAAAAAATCTGCTAAAAAATACTTGATTTTTTTTCTTAGAATAAATATCGAATCACGCAACCTCGACACATTTATTCTTTTGGTGAACTTTTCAGGTAAGTTTTATAATGAATTGTACTTCTGAAAAGAAATTAAACTCAATAAAATTAAATTTGAGCATATGAAATAGAATAAAAATTAATCGCATTTCATTTGATTCTTATTTTAGGCATAAAATAGGCATATGAAAATGTGGCTTTTTACTAAAAAAAATCTCAATTTCCATAAAATAAGAATCAATTATTAATCATAATTTTTAACAACTGCCTGACTGATACAGCATGTTCTTCCAGGGGAGATTTATCTGACAGCCTGAACAAGACTCTTGCAGTCTTTCTCCCATCCTCAATCCTCGTCACTCGGCCCATCCTCAAACATCTCATCAGCGGGTTGGTACTCGTAACCAGAACTATATCTCCGTCGGCTAGGGGCTCCGCCATCTCATCCTTCCACTTGGACATCCGTAATATCTTCGGTAGAATCTCCTGGCGGTAGGCAGTCCAAAACTGGGCAGACAAATCTTCTAACAACTTCAACCTGGAGGAAATTTGGTCCTCCGGTTTCATCGCCACATTGCACAACGGCTGGCGGTCAACATTTCCCAGCAGCTGGCCAGGGGTAATCAGTCGCCAATTCTCCACGTCGTTCGCAGCTTCTATCGTCAATGGTCTGCTATTCATCAACTTGCTAACCTCTGCCAACAGCACCAGGAGCTCGTTAAAATTAACAGAACTATTCACCAACTTCTTGGACAGCAATCTCTTGGTTAATCCCACCATTTTCTCAGCTTGCCCAATAAAATGGTGGGCTCGGGCCGGGATCTGAGACCAAGAAAACTCTACCTGGCTGCCCAACTTCTGCTCTAAAACCTTGCGAGCACCGGATAATTGAGTGCCCATGTCGCTTACTATAACCTTCGGCAGACAATGAACAGCCTCCAACTTGCGCAGGGACAACAGGATACTGCTGGTATCATACTTTTCCAAGGCATCTAACCATAACGCCCCTGAGAACCTGCAGACCACCACGAACACCCACACCTTCTTCGTTGCTGTCTGACTCCTCGTTTTGGCGGCAGCTCTCCTCGTAACCAGCGGACCCATCAGGTCGACTTGCACAGCTTCAAAAGGCCTGCTCGGGACCAACTTGTCAGGTAACACATCCTTCATGGTAGTACGACATTCCTTGGCCCTCTCAACACTGCAGGGCCAACACTTCTTCACTTCCATGATGGACAACCTCCTTGCCTTTACAATCCAGCACCAACGGCGGCTCTCAGCTAAAGTTCCACGGACACCAGAGTGAAGCTCAACATGCGCTTCTCTCATAAAAACAGCAGCTAACCAATTACCAGGCTCCAAAATTATTAAACCTGGCATGTCTTCAAATATCATTTTACGGCCACCAGTAATGGCGTCAATGACGGGCTCTCCACGACCAACCATTTTAAGAATTCTCATCTCCCTGGTCATATAATTTCCTCCGGGACCAACGACAGGCCAGGTCAATGATACTTCATGCACTAATGGATTCAATGACGCATAATTGCCTTTAGCATCATTTATCCACTCATCCTGTTGGCTACATGACACAATGAAAAGTTCCGCCGCCGCCATAAAATTGTACAAAGACGGCTTGTACACAGAATCTGCGGCTGCTACATGACTACCAGCGGCTGTAGTCTTACCTTCTTGTCTGCTCTTTAGCTTCTTCAACCAGGTGTTCGCTACTTGCAGGACAGCTGCCATAATACGTTTGGCCTGTCCAAACGATCTCCTGTGCTTAAACCTAAAGACATCTTCAGCGGCTTCTCCGGCAACTTTCATTGAACATAACTTAACCATTTTGGTATTCAACTCCTCTGGTGGTAAATCCTGCTTGACTTGTTCGGCAGTTTTCACCGGCCACGCACTTTCATCCTGGCGCAACCATTCTGGGCCCAATCTGTACCTGGAACCTGGTCCCAAATCTGATACCTTGCAGGTGCTTCTGGTGCCCAAATCTGCAACATTGTGTGTCCCCGGGACCCACCTCCAGTCATCCTTGTTGGTTGCAGATTGAATTTCTCCAATGCGGTGAGAATTAAATGTGTTCAACATAGCACTGTTGGAAACTATTTGTGATAAAACACACGATGAATCAGTAAAGTACATCACTCTGATAACATCAAAGGGCAGGGCATCTCTGATGGACTTTGACAACCTTGTGGACATCTGGCAACCCATCAATTCAAGGCGTGGAATTGATTCACACTTGACCGGCGCAACTCTTGACTTGGTGGCTAGCAGAAACGTTTCAAATCCTTGTCTAGTTGGCCACCTCAAATATGCCATACATGCATAAGCCTCTGATGACCCATCCGAAAACATCATCAAGGATGGAAGGCCAGTTGGTTCCTCCGGGACCACACAACGGTCAAACTCCAATTTAGCGACCTCAGCTCTGTCCTCCAGTGACTTAACAAGTTCATCCCGTAGACTTTTTGGAATGAAATCTTGCCAGCCCAAATTCAGCAACCATGTTTTCCGCAGGACAAGTTTAATTCTCAACAGAATAGGGCTGCAAAGCCCGATCGGGTTGAAGGTCTGGGCGGCGAACCTGTGGACCATCTTCTTTGTCAGATTCTCGTCCAAGGCGTCCTGGAGGTTGTACAAATCAGCATCCTCTTTCACCTTCTTTCCCTTGACTTTACCATCTTGGTTTACTCTTGTGGCGATGGATAACACATCAGTGGCTGGCTTCCATATCAGCCCGAGAACCTTGGTTGGTTGGCAATCATCTCCAGAATAAATGACTTGTTTGAAGGAAAAACTACCTTTGCCGATAATTCTGTCGGCCTCTTTCATCATCTCCTTGGCTTCTGGCTTCGATCCTGCTCCCGAAATAACGTCATCTATGAAGCTGTGCTTCTCAAGCTTGACTGCAACTGGAATCTGAGGTAACTTGAAATCCTCATCAGGGTAGGTAGGTATCTGTGGCTCCTTCCATAATTCAGGTTTAGCAACAATTTCACTACCGTTTATCTGCCCCTCTCCATACATCTCCTTGACCTCTGCTTCACTCTTTCCGCCAAACAGGCGGGACGTCAACTTCAGGGCTGTAACCGCCAAGTTTCCCGCAGCCAACTCGCCAAAATTCACAACTTTAGTCAGGTAAATTTCAAGTGGACCGTCTGGCGTCGGGGAAAATAAAACTCTCTTCATCTGGCTGTCGAACTCTGTGGCCAGGATGGAGTTATAAAACTTGGAAATATCCGCGGTTAAACCAACCTTGTAACCGCGGAAAAGCAACAAATGATAAAAAATCTTCTGCATTGGCGGCGGTCCTCCCAGCATTATGTTATTAAAACTGGTACCCTTGAACGTCAGAGAACTATTTGCACACAATCTCATGGGTGTGGAACTTGAATCCTCCTTGAATGCAACCACTATTGATGAACAAGACTTAGGCCCTTCATACTGCAATTCTTCAGGCGTGGCTTTTTTAAACACGCCTCTGGATATGGCGTCGTTGAATACCTCCACATACATTCCATAGGTACCTTCCTTGACCATCTTGGCACGATCCTTTTCAGCAATTTTGCGGGCTAAACTCTCATTGTAGGGTAAGGTGTGAGGATCTTCAATATAAGCATATTGACCTGTCCACTTGTTGGACTGCAAGTCTAGTGTTAAACCTGCCTCAATTATCCTCTGCCTCTCACGCTGGTCCCAGGTAGTGCCGTCGGCCATAGCCTTGCACTCTTGACAGGCAGTACATCCTGGACAAAGTGCCTGCGGCTGTACGCCAAACGATTCAGACGTCAGAAAGTCTGGTAAGGTGCCTCCACTGACACTGACAGCCTTATATGCCGACTTTTGATCTCCAGCTCCACCGTCAGCACTCGTACAGATAAAACCACTACCAAAAATGGTTCGCCACAACATAGACTGGCCCACTTTCTGGTAGGTTGATGGAAACACGTCAGGATGTGTATTTCCAATGATGATATCTAAGCCTCCACTAATATATGTAAATCTTTCTGGCGGCATTTTAAATATCTCGGCGGCAGTTTCTGGGTGGACCGAGCGCATCTCGTTGGCCCCTCCGAGGGTAGGCATGACAGCTGCCTCAAACTCCCTCAAATTGCCGTCCCTATCCTTCAGATAAAACACAACATTGCGGCAGGAAGACTCACTGCCGTCAGCTACAGAAATAGTTGTATATCTGCCGGTAGATTTCAGCTTCAACTTGTTGGATAACTTCTCAGACACAAGTGGCAAATTTGCACCAGAGTCGAACATTACAGTGGCGTGGCAGGTGCCGCCGCCAGGTGCTACAACAGGAACTAACTGAAGTAAGAAGGTACAGGGGCTGGGTGCAGAACTTGACTTGTAGACTGTATTCACACCAGCACTAGCCTCATGGAGCAATCTAGAATGATATCTGTCGCAATTATTGGTGCCACAAACACCAAGCTTATCCGATTTATTACACTTGTCAGCAGCATGGCCGTCACACAGGCAGAGTTCACATAACTTCTTCTGCTGGACAACTTTCTTTCGGTCAACCACATCCATCTTCTTAAACGTGAGGCAACGGAAAATCGGGTGTTTCTCCTTGCAGCTCTCCACCGGACATGCACTGTTCCACTTGGAAGCCTTGTCCTTTCCAGCCTTTCCATTCTTATTGTCGCTGCGGCCAGATACTTGCGCGGCGGCAGCTCTGTCACGATTTCTCTTGCCGGCGCTAGTGTCATAGGACATATCACCGGCCAACATGGCTCCCCTGGTCCTCTCCAGTAGTTCTACAATCTTCTGGATGTTTGGTTGGTTCATGCTACCTAGCTCCATCATAATTTTCTCTCTCAAATTTTCAGGGCACTTGTCTTTAAAAATATGAATAAGAGTTAGGTGGTTGTAATCCTTAGCTGCAGAACCAACGATGGCTTCTACTTCCTGCATCATGCTCTTGAAGGTAGCAATTGCGCTAACCACGTCCACAGGTTTATCCACAGGTTTCATCTTGTTCAGCTTAGTTAAAATCCTCATGAATCGGCGAGTGTTTGATAAAAACATCTGATCAAGAAACGACCATTGTTCATTATGATCTCTAATCGCTGACACTTGCTTGCGTAGTTCCGGGTTGGTTATCACCTTCTCCATACACAACATCAGACTTAACCTCTGGTCAGCAAATCCGTAACCAGAGCATAGATCCTTAAAGACCTGTTTAAAGTTTGGGTAATCCGTGTCAGTACCGTCGAAGGACGGCAACAAACTGTTGTCCCAGCGCCCATACTGCGGGTTGGAACTCCGAATATCCACGGCAGACATACTTTTGGAGAGCATGGCAGGTGTCCCACTCTCATCCAAGTTAGATGAACGACGTTCCATCTCTCTAAGCCTTCGGTACATATCACGTACTTCTTGGCGCAACTCCACGGAAATTTTAAGCACTCCCATGTCCATCTTCACCTTCTCAATGACGTCGAGGTTCCTGGCGACAGTGCTTGACCTCGCGTCGTCTGAATCATTGTCAAGCCAGTACAGAATTTTTGTACACTGCTCCAACGACGCATAAACTTTATCTGCAACAGTTTTCTGCTCACTAGCTTCATCCAAATCACGCTTGAACTCGCGCAGCTCACTAGTCTCCACGGCAGGTTTTAGACTTTTTATTAGGTCAGATTGGTCCTTGACCTCACTAAAAATGTCACGAATTGATTTTACATTCACATTTTCACATGAACTAAAACTTTGGCAGGCTTTTAGATTGTCATAAAACACTTTTAACTGTTCGTCAAACACTTCTAGCCTTTCACTGCCAATAGCGATAGCTCGCTCAATTTTCTGCTTTTTGGTTAGTGGCATATTGATTCACTAGGTACTTATTTCACAGAAAAATTGTCACAGTTTATTGCATCAATAATTCACTGGATGCTATTGATCTCTTGATGAATGCTAACGCCTATTCATCAGATACTTTGAAATTGTATCAACCATGACACTTTGGTTGAGTATGACTTCCGAATTAGCGGGAAGTTCTCGAGATCTGTTGGCGAACATACAAACCCCCAATACCAGGAACCATCAAGTTTCAACAGCAGGTTTGAATATAGATTTATTGATGAAATTATTTCAAAGTCCTGAAATTACAAAATCAATTAGTTCATAATTCCAGTTATTTATAACCACGTAATCTTAATTGCTTTTTTAAAAATCATTTTTCTCTACGGTTAAGAATCTTTGGAAACTTTGGCTTTAAAGGAAAATTATTTGGTTTAATAAATCATTGTTAAATGCAAAAATAAAGGCACATAAAAAATACTAAAACATATATTAATCATTATTAAGTTTCATGTTTAGCTGGCTAAAGCCTTTTTTTTAAAACTACATATAATCGTCCTATACACCATTCTTCTTAATAAAATTAACAAATTCTACCTGAAGTTCTTATGGTTTCAAATCCCTGGTATACTAGGGTCGTTCACGCACTATGAGACCAATGATAGGCCCAATTTTGTTCTCCGAAATCTTCACACACTCATATCTCATTCAAAAGTAACGAACGTGCGCATCAAAATATATAAACAATCCATGCCGCGTCACATTATGAAAGGAAAGTCAAAAAAGACGACATTTGCGCTTAATTCTAGGATAATGATAAGGAATTAATTTCGAACTTGATAAACACAAAGCTTCCTCGAAAAGAGGTTAAGACATCGTCCATTGGCTTATCCCCTAAGATCCCTGAGTTTATTATTATACCTTATTGTAGCTTTAAGCTGTTTAAATAATATACTTTAACTTGTCTTTGTTGCGCTATATGACTCTAGGGGCATCAGGTTCTAGACCTTAAAACAAACCTTGAAAATTGTGGTGTAAAGCGGCCATTTGCCCATCAGACAACCAACCCATTGATTACACGACTAACTGAGTTGTCCTAAATGTGCATGACAATGAGTTGCGCCTCTTATAGGCCAAGGCATTCTCACTACTCTAACTATTTGTTAATCATAACCATTAACAACAAGGAAGTCAACATCCATAAAATCGAAGCTCTTAAAAAACATTTTCTTAAGTAATTCACATTTTTCAGACAGACAGACAATATGAAATGTATGATAACTTCGGTACTTTTTTATTCTTTGATAAAATGTTAAAGTTGACATGATTTATGACTTAATATTTCATTAATATTTCCAGTATGGCTTTGAAACCGATCAATATCCGCTGGTTAACATCCGTTTCTCACCCATGCATATTAAATTAAAAATCATAAAATTAATATCAGATTTGTTAGGCGGGCCTTTGGCCCCTCGGGTCTAACAAAACTGGTTTTAATCTTATATTTTTTCATTATAATATCCGGAGAAAGCTGTCTATAATACGATGCGATAAAGAACTAAATTCCCATTATCCACAAAAGATATTTTATATGATTTATGACAAAATATTTCATTAATATCCACTAATTTTCATTATTCACAAAAGATATTTTATTACATACTTTAACATAATTAATGTTAAAATTGACATAATTTATGACATAAAATTTCCACCTATTTTTCATTAGTCAACGATAATTAGGTTTTACAAAAAAAAATCTTTAAAAGCGAAGCTTTGAAGCGGTGGGACAAACGAACTTGTAGAGTGTCAGGACTCAATAAACAGAATATAAATGTATAGGTCTCAACAAAATTGTAAGTAAATTAGTTCCAAAACTGCTTAAATAGGAAATACTTACATTTTTAGTACTAGTTTATAAAGATACCTTGCTTATAACATTGTACTTTGTTGTCTTAGGAATCACTATCCAAAAATCAGATGAATAGGATTATTATTTCAAATTAAACACAGCACATTGTCAAGCTTACAGAAAATAGAGAACCCAATCAGTTTAGTAGTTAGTGAGATCCTAAGCTTCAAACAAAACAAAAACTTTATTACTTTAATTTATGGAATAAAAATGAGGGGAGTGTTATTCCCCTTATGGCTGGCGCCACAGCCTTTAATGTTTGCTATAGTTTTCTGTGCATTTCAGAAATATGTTTATCAAGGATTCAGTTTGGGAGGCACTGCGTCATACCTATTCATCAGATACTTTGAAATTGTATCAACCATGACACTTTGGTTGAGTATGACTTCCGAATTAGCGGGAAGTTCTCGAGATCTGTTGGCGAACATACAAACCCCCAATACCAGGAACCATCAAGTTTCAACAGCAGGTTTGAATATAGATTTATTGATGAAATTATTTCAAAGTCCTGAAATTACAAAATCAATTAGTTCATAATTCCAGTTATTTATAACCACGTAATCTTAATTGCTTTTTTAAAAATCATTTTTCTCTACGGTTAAGAATCTTTGGAAACTTTGGCTTTAAAGGAAAATTATTTGGTTTAATAAATCATTGTTAAATGCAAAAATAAAGGCACATAAAAAATACTAAAACATATATTAATCATTATTAAGTTTCATGTTTAGCTGGCTAAAGCCTTTTTTTTAAAACTACATATAATCGTCCTATACACCATTCTTCTTAATAAAATTAACAAATTCTACCTGAAGTTCTTATGGTTTCAAATCCCTGGTATACTAGGGTCGTTCACGCACTATGAGACCAATGATAGGCCCAATTTTGTTCTCCGAAATCTTCACACACTCATATCTCATTCAAAAGTAACGAACGTGCGCATCAAAATATATAAACAATCCATGCCGCGTCACATTATGAAAGGAAAGTCAAAAAAGACGACATTTGCGCTTAATTCTAGGATAATGATAAGGAATTAATTTCGAACTTGATAAACACAAAGCTTCCTCGAAAAGAGGTTAAGACATCGTCCATTGGCTTATCCCCTAAGATCCCTGAGTTTATTATTATACCTTATTGTAGCTTTAAGCTGTTTAAATAATATACTTTAACTTGTCTTTGTTGCGCTATATGACTCTAGGGGCATCAGGTTCTAGACCTTAAAACAAACCTTGAAAATTGTGGTGTAAAGCGGCCATTTGCCCATCAGACAACCAACCCATTGATTACACGACTAACTGAGTTGTCCTAAATGTGCATGACAATGAGTTGCGCCTCTTATAGGCCAAGGCATTCTCACTACTCTAACTATTTGTTAATCATAACCATTAACAACAAGGAAGTCAACATCCATAAAATCGAAGCTCTTAAAAAACATTTTCTTAAGTAATTCACATTTTTCAGACAGACAGACAATATGAAATGTATGATAACTTCGGTACTTTTTTATTCTTTGATAAAATGTTAAAGTTGACATGATTTATGACTTAATATTTCATTAATATTTCCAGTATGGCTTTGAAACCGATCAATATCCGCTGGTTAACATCCGTTTCTCACCCATGCATATTAAATTAAAAATCATAAAATTAATATCAGATTTGTTAGGCGGGCCTTTGGCCCCTCGGGTCTAACAAAACTGGTTTTAATCTTATATTTTTTCATTATAATATCCGGAGAAAGCTGTCTATAATACGATGCGATAAAGAACTAAATTCCCATTATCCACAAAAGATATTTTATATGATTTATGACAAAATATTTCATTAATATCCACTAATTTTCATTATTCACAAAAGATATTTTATTACATACTTTAACATAATTAATGTTAAAATTGACATAATTTATGACATAAAATTTCCACCTATTTTTCATTAGTCAACGATAATTAGGTTTTACAAAAAAAAATCTTTAAAAGCGAAGCTTTGAAGCGGTGGGACAAACGAACTTGTAGAGTGTCAGGACTCAATAAACAGAATATAAATGTATAGGTCTCAACAAAATTGTAAGTAAATTAGTTCCAAAACTGCTTAAATAGGAAATACTTACATTTTTAGTACTAGTTTATAAAGATACCTTGCATATAACATTGTACTTTGTTGTCTTAGGAATCACTATCCAAAAATCAGATGAATAGGATTATTATTTCAAATTAAACACAGCACATTGTCAAGCTTACAGAAAATAGAGAACCCAATCAGTTTAGTAGTTAGTGAGATCCTAAGCTTCAAACAAAACAAAAACTTTATTACTTTAATTTATGGAATAAAAATGAGGGGAGTGTTATTCCCCTTATGGCTGGCGCCACAGCCTTTAATGTTTGCTATAGTTTTCTGTGCATTTCAGAAATATGTTTATCAAGGATTCAGTTTGGGAGGCACTGCGTCATACCATTAAAAGAGAGGGGACAATGAGCTGTTTATTACACTGGACCCCAAAGTTTCATAATAACGTTTTCTTTTCGTTGTCTTAATAACTTTAGGGGCTTTGGTAAATTTTGATTGGTTGATTCATTAAGTTGAGTGTTCAAATGTTTCAAATGCCAATCATAATCTACAGAAAGGGGTTATTTTGTATATCATCATTGGTGAGGTTTATCAATTTATCGGCAATTGTCTTATTCCTTTAAATCACTGCCGTCATACTAAAGATGTTAAAAGTCGTCTGCTGCTGCTTTGACATCAATAGTTTGAAAAGGGGGAATGTCCTTAGCTTCCAACTGGCGTAATGTATTACCCTACAGTTTGAAGACAAAGGAAGTGAAATCAAAAGGTTTGTCTTACGCGGGCATTATTTCATCTAATACCCGCTCTGCCAAGAAATCTCAAACAATTAAGAGTTCTAGGACAAACGCAGGAGTCCCAAACGTCGGAGTGGACAAACGCAGGAGTGTTAAAATATTAATTTAATTTAGTGTTTCTATACAGATTAGGTTAGGTTAAGATATGAATGTACATATAAGACCCACGCAGGGTTTAGGCATTTAAAAACCTATAAGATGGTCTAAAATAGGTTAGGTTAGGTTAAGTGTCCACTACGACGTTTGGGACTCCTGCGTTTGTCCTAGGCCTCAATTAAGTACACTATATTTCAAAGTTAAAAATTTTCATTTTGGATCAAAATATCAAAAAGTATTAAATAATTTCATCATAATCTTTGTTAATCTTGTATAGTAAACAAAAGCCTTTTTTGATATAAACTAGTATGAAGCTTGTTGTTTTTTTGTTGAAATTTTTTTGCAAATATGCTTATTATTTTAAAGAATTGAGAAGGCTTGACTAAAGTAAAATATATATTTTTACTGGAGAAGCCTGTTCTTGTTTGTGTAATACTAGCTGCTGCGCCACTACCGTCTAGGTTAAGGGCTCTGCGTTAGAATAGGTATGGAGTGGGCAGAAAAATGGCCTAAAACCATCCCAAGACTTCAATCTGAAAATAAAAGAGCCTAAAATCATGCCAAGACCTATGTAAAGATTCCCTAAAATAGAGAAATCAATCGTTTTAGTAATTATCGTAACCTTAGGCTATAGACAAATAAACCTTACTACTTTATTTAATAGGATAGATCAATGCCGTTGCGTTTTTTTTGAGACATAAAATCTCAGTCATTTGTGGATTGGGGGTTTGAATTTCCCCACGCTTCCTTTATAATTTTAGATACTTATATACGTATGTCAGGGATTTATAGGGATAAGACAATGGCCGTTAAATTGAAATACATACCCAATGATTGATTGATTGATTGATTAGCCATTTTCTCTTAGGGTTTGGACCTAAGTAGTCATGGAGTAAGCTGAGACACTTTTGTATAGCCACTAGGGCTATCAAGCTCCACGTTCAAGCACATTATGACTTGACCCGCTATCTCATGAGAGCTACTCATTATTACCTCACCCTCGCCGAGTATGGCAGGTGTCCCAAATTAAGTCACAGTAATGAATGACGCTCTCCGCAGAGGAGCTTGGGATAAGGGTTGTACTGATATTATGTACGTGACTATTAAGTATCCAAACTTACTCAATAATCCCCTTCTTACACAACCAGGGGAAGTTGTGTGAATGTATTCAACTGAGAAATTCGAGTTGTCACATGGGGACTAGAACTCGAACTCTCATCACCGTAACTCAGTGCGTTACCACTGAGCTACGACGCCCCTTTTCATACCCAATGATGATGCACAGAAATACCCCTTCTGTAGATTACAATTAGTGGTTGTAACGTTTAAACACTTAAACAAACTATTTTTTTTTTAAATTCCTAACGAATAAGAAAACGTTTTTTAAAAATTTTGGGGACTCATGTAATAAACAGCCCAAAGTCCCCTCCCTCTCTGGTATATATGTCCATGTTTTTATGTCAACTACCTACCCAACCGGGGTCCAAGAATTGAAAGGCGATGAAATTTACATAAAATTTAGTTGTATGTATATTTGCAAGCCAATTCGGTATTCAGGTGTTCTTACAAAATAGCAGAATATTTAGACCAAGTTCTGTTCAATGTAAAATGTTCCTAGTAACGATTATCTTAAAAAATCTTTGAGCTTTTAATTCAAATTTGGGAACATTTAGATTATGCTCGCACAAAATTTCAACTGACAAAAGAAGACCTACAAATAAAGTCATTAAACAATTGCAAAGTTATTTTGCAGTGTACGTACATAAATGTGCAAAAAAGGACTTATTTTAAGCGTATTTCTTCAGTGAAGCATTATTGGATCTTGGCTATTTCGATTATTAGTAGGCTTTTTTATGCAAATTTGCAAAACTTTTAAAAGTGACAAATAGCTTTTCTAATACAAAATAAATTTGCTAAATCCAGTGAACACCTCTGACATCATATTATGTGTCCATGTCCTTACAGGGAAAGTCATACAAAAACACAAAATTTTTAGTTTGAAAAATAAAAAATAAATTTCTGGGGGGGCGATTTATTCTTGGGAGGGTGGTGGTACCCTCCCTTAAAATAGTTATAAACCTTCTAGGACCTACAAGAAGCTACCCTGTAAATGAAAACCATGTCATCCAGGGGTTAGCAGCGAGATCCTTCGGAACAAACAAACATAAAGACAAACAAACACCCTGTTACTTTATTATAAGGATTATCGACCTCATAAGGTCATGGCGGAAGTGATTGGACACCTGCATCAAAACATGTTAAAATTGACACTTGTCTTAGGACATGGGAGTGTCTTCAGAGAAAAGGGACATGTACTTTCCAGTATGGCTTCAAATCCGATTGATATCCGGTAGATTAGAATCGGTTCAGCCATACTGAAAAATTAATCGTATTACAGACAAATTTCCACGAATATATAAAATCAAAACAGTGTCCTGCCTTTAAGAAGTTTTGCAGCAAATTTACTTACAAGTTTGTTTCAACTTATACATTTATATTCTACTTATTCAGTTCTGACACTCTTCAAGTGTCAATGTTCGTTCGTCCTTTGTTTTTATGGATATTGTCATTCTTGTTTAAAATGTATATGTGTAATCAAATCTTTGTAAGGGAATATATTCTAAAAATATACATGTATGGAGGTATATTCTTGAATGTATTAACTGTGGTTTTCCTTAGAATAAATTACTCCAAAATTGGAGTTAAAACGAGGAAAAAAGTGTTTAATCTTTAAGTTTAAATAATTTGTGTACATTACTCGTTTTTGAAAATTTTTTCATTATAAGTGTGAAAAATATTTAAAATCACGAAACCTTGATTTTTGGATCATTTAAAACTCCTTAATTTACCTCCCTCAAAAATAAAATAAAAATACATTAGATTACGCCCCTCCAAATAATAAAGCTTTGACGTCCCTGTCTGGAAGATTAAAACTGATTTATATTCTAATATTCGTAAAAAAAACTCTATAATACGAAGTTATACATGATTTTTCAATATGGCTCAAAACATTTTCTAAGCTTGCGGATATTAATCGGTTTCGAAGCCATTCTGGATAATAATTCACATGCCAATAATTTTCTCCCCTGTCAAAATTATATGCATTGTGCTCAAACTAAATTTCAATGACATTTCCTATTATATAAAGTATAAAGTAAGTTTTTTTTACTTTACCGAAGGGATCTCGCCAACCGCTGAACTTCTTAAATTTTTTCTTCTTAAAATTCAAATTGAAAATGTGGGGGTCAAGTTTTCCCCCTCCCACTCTGAGTACCCCATAGAGGCTTCTAGGGGCGTATCCGCTAATGTCGACTATATGACATTAAAAATAGAATGACAACATCCATAAGTAATGAATCACCAAAAAAATCATCTAATGGTCAAACGGACCAATTGAATTATAGAGCAGATGATTTTCAGTTGTCATAACTAAGAAGAGAAGGAGAGAGAAACTGACAGACAGGTGAACAAAATAATATATAGATGGGCATATGTCATTGCAATCTTCACTAAACATTCCATCTTTCTATCTTCAATAGCAGCCGAGAAAATTTATCTGTTTGTGTTTAGTAAGCAGCATAAAATCACGAAACCTTTCTAATAATAAATAAAAACTAGTTTTTTTAATTTTAATATTCGCGAAAAGATGTCTATAATACGATGCGATAAATAACTATTATTGACACATACCGCGTCATATTTCTACAGTCTTATGATGGCATAATACAAACAAACAAGTTTGTCAGAGTTTGGGAGGAAGGGGACATTAGGCTGTTTATTACATTGGTCCACAAAGTTTTAAAATAACGTTTTCTTATTCGTTGGTTCAATAACTTTAGGGACTTCAATCAATTTTAAATAGTTGATTCAAATTTTCAACCACTAATTTTAACCTACAGGAGAGGTAATTTTGTTTATCGTCATCGGGGATGTACACCAATTTATCGGCCATTGTCTTATCCCTTTAGATCCCTACAGGATCTTCCTGATAATAATAAGCATAAATATAAACAGAAGCGTACAAAAGGGGTGTGTGTAATAACCCCCTCCCCCCCAGAAAAAAATTAAGTTGGGTGGAAACACCCACTTAAAAGTGGTGTCATACATACAACAAAAACAGTCAAGGGCTGGTTGTCAGGTAAAAAAGGGGTGTGCCCCTCCCTCCCTTCAAAAAGTTCTGACGTTTTCTTGGTGCCTGTCCATCTTTATATCTGTCTGAATGAATCACTAACTCCCCTCCCCCTTGTCTGTTCCCAAGACTGACGATGAATTAATACCCCTCTGGATTCTGTATGACCACCCCCCTCCCCCCCCCCCCCAATATATAATTAGCTAACACCCCCTTGATTATGATTTGAAGAGAGCTGACAAAAATCGTAAAGATTAGTGTCAAAACTTTCAGATGTGCTTCGCGCCCCCCCTCTGGCAAAACCCTGTGCACGCCACTGAATATAGACATGAATTCTACTCAGAGGGAGGGGACAATGGCGTGTTTATTAAGTCACCAAATTTTTAAAGGCATTTTCTTATTTGTTAGCTTGACAACTTTGGGGACTTTTGATGAATTTTGATTGGTAAGTTTATTAAATTGAGTGTCCATATGTTTCAACCACTAATTCTACAGAAAAGGTAATTTTGAGTATTAACATTGGGGATGTACATATATTCGTCGACCATTGTATATCCCTTTAGATCCCTGTGAATTCAAATCAGGCTTCAATCAAATTCACATTAAACTTCTGTTATGGGCATTTACAAGGATAAAAAACATCCATGAAATCAAATCTTAAAAAATTAAACAAAATAGGTTCTTAATTGTTGTTTTGAGCAAGGTAGCTATTTTTTTAGACCAAAATATTTTGGGTCAAATTATAGAGTGGCTAACG
The DNA here is from genome assembly GCF_053477335.1 of Acartia tonsa. Taxonomy (NCBI): domain Eukaryota; kingdom Metazoa; phylum Arthropoda; class Copepoda; order Calanoida; family Acartiidae; genus Acartia; species Acartia tonsa. Next base: position 42,615,985 of record NC_137269.1, on the reverse strand, counting down.
TCACAGAATTGTGTCTAATTGTCTTAAGAATCGCTATTATAAATCAATGGAATTAATAACTTGAAAATGGACATACTTACCATATAGTAATGTCTGTAGAGTTGTTGCGCTTCCAATGTGATATCCGAATCAACAACAATTCCATTTAAGATTTGTAACCGATATGACAATTCTGTTTTGCTGTACAGAATTACGTGTAGACTATTAGACATACGGGAATACCTCAGTTATAGAGTAGCTATTCTACGAATAAAAAGGTGCTACACACCACAATACATCATCTATTACATTTTATATACACATAATAAAGTTGGATGGCGGAATAAACTCCAACTCTCTTAAACTTATTATGAAGGTTAATAGGTGTTTTTTTTTTCATTAAATTAAAAGTATTTCTTAGTATAAACCACTTATCCTTAACATAAATTAATCTTTAGTACCTTTTAAACTCAGAAACAAGAACTGACAGTTTTAGATAATCAAGGACGTCCAAGCTTTTTTTTTATCTCTGTCAATATTTATGCCTTAAAACTTACAAGATAAATGATTTTTTTAAAATAATGATAAAACAAGTTATATTTTTGGTATAGTCCCGTTCGTGGCAACGCTCCTTAAGGGGCGTTTTTTTTAAAAATAGCTCTTCTCCTATTTCTAGCCCCTGCAGAAGGGTTAAATGTTGTATCATCATTGGGGATGTATATCAATTTATTGGCCATTGTCTTATCCCTTTAGATCCCTGATATATAGTACTTTAATTCATAAACTATTTTTATTCAGGTGCAGTTAAAGTCAAACGGCTGAAGGCACAGCTGCCTTGCCTTACTTTATACAGTAGTTTGCCCATTAAAATAAAACAATGGAGGGGGAAGGGGTTAAATAACTGTATGTCTCAATCCCTAGGAACCTGTGAGGACTTTAAATTGAGTCATTGAAAATCAACCAATAGCTTTGGGAATATTAAAACAGTCAATTAGCAGTAATCAATTTGTAAGCAGACGAAACAGTGGGATCCAGGTAGTTGTCTTGTTATACATCTATTTTCATAAATTTATTGTTAGCACTAGAAGTTTAGTGGGGAAAAAATAAATCATTTTTAAGAGAGGAAAATATTTTAATCTTTCCAACTATAATATTTAGAATTTAAATAGCATTTTTATCTGCTTTTTTGCATTTATTATTAAGGTTGAGGTATAGTTAAGTCGTATAATTTACGGCGAGGATATGATTACTACATTTTATTTCAAACCTTAAGTTACATTTAGTAAATTGTGTGAAGCTTATCTGGGATCTAAAGGTATAAGACAATGGCCGATAAATTGATTTACATCCTCAATAAAGATAACAAAATTAACCCTTCTGTAGTTAGAAACAGTGGTTGGAACATTTTAATACACAATTTAATGAACTAGCCAAACGAAATAGAATGAAAGTCCCCAAAGATGGTGAGACAACGAATAAGAAAACATTATTATGAAACTTTGGGGACCAGTGTAATTAACAGCCCAATGTCCACTCCCTCCCTTAAGGAGCGTATCATACTTAAGAGTATGTTCATTGGTTCAAGGTGGCGTGGAGGGGACTTGTACCTGAAGCGGCAAATATCCCCCAAGAGGTCATCAAAGTTTGTGCGCTTCAAACAATAGATTTTAAGTTATTTTTTTCAGTCCATTTACCTATCCTACACTTTTTCATATTTAAATTCTTATATCTGAATTTTAAAGAAGGCAACGCCCCTTTTTCGTGCATTTAATGAGATAATATAAACACTTTTTTTATTGTGTCAGAGTATAATACAAATTAATTGTTTATAAAATGTGTTTATTTGCCAGCAAGAATGACAACATCCATTTTAAATCTGGGGAAGTATCTATATTTTTCAAGTACGGCTTAGAAACCGATTAAAATCCGCTAGATTAGAACCGGTTCTAAGCCTTACTGAAAAATCTTGTATAGCAATGTATTACAGACATTTGTAGTTGCTACTAACTCAACCAAAATCAGAATAATGGATATAGAATACGTGGATATTGTGACAGATTTTTGCATACCCTGATACATTGTTTCTCCCAGCTGGATAATCTAACGATAACCCCCCCGACTTATGATCTTACCCATCCCCTCTCCTGACCTTTGAGGAACATATTGACCAATATCTCAGGACTATATGAGCAACCTAAATTAACGACATAAATTAGCACAAATCACAATGTCCACGCATTATATGCCCACTATCTGACTACTTTACTTTGCAGAGTGATGCCGTGAAGTGAGCTTAATATATGTCTTCCATTGATCTATGACTATTTTTATACAGGGAGGGAGGGGACAATGGACTGTTTATTACACTAGTCCCCAAAGCTTTTTAATAACGTTTTCTTATTTGTTGGATTAACAACTTATCTAATTGATCTGTCCTTAATTTTTATTCATATTCAATTTTATTGTTTGTAAATGAATATTCAATACCTGTAATATAATACTGTTATTATTATTATTTGTTATGTGTGTCATAAAATAAATATCTAATCTAATCTAATTTAAAATGAAATTTTATTGGCTGGTTCATTAAGTTGAGTGTTTAAACGTTTCAACCACAAATTGTAATCAGAGGGGGTAAATTTTGTTTCATCATTGGAGATGTAGATCAATTTATCGGCCATTGTCTTATCCCTTTAGATCCCTGATGTTTAGAATCTTCATGAATTTGGGCGAGGGGGTGGAGGGGGAGGGGCAGTAATTTGTACCTTTTACTAATTGAAATAGGACTTTGTCTCGTACTCATGTATTGTAACTTTAAACCTTTTGAATCCCACCCTTTTAAAAAAGATTCTTTTTTTTATGAGTAGCGAAGCTACTCTATAATTCCAAATGTCCGTCCGTCTGTCTGTCAAACACGCAAAGGGGGAAACGGGATTTTCTCGGCACCTGTTCAAGATAGTCAGCTAAAATTTTTGTGAAGGTTCCTATGCTATATGCCCATCTAACATATACCATGTTTTGTCCATCTGTCTGTTATTTGAGGTGATTTTCTCAACTCTTTTTCAAGATAGAGGGCTGAAGTTTTCAGGGTTTATTTAATTTTACATGTTTTTACTATGTGTTCGTGATTTTCTCGGTTCCTATTTGAGATAGACGGCTGATATTTTCAGAGATCAAATAAGTTATAATATTCATATCCCCACAAAGTTTCATTGAGATTTGCTTATTGGTTGAGGTTCTAGATCGATTCCTAGATTTTCACGTTATAAATCTTATCCGATTTCGTGATTTATTAGTTTAATGTTTTTTATGAAACTGCTTTTTTACGGATATCAATCCTTATTTTTTGAGGTTTGCTACTTATGGATGTTGTCATCCTTGTTAAAAATTTCTTCCAAGTTTTTAGTAGCGAAGCTACTCTATAATTCACTATGTCCGTCCGTCATTAGTAGCGAAGCTACTCTATAATTCACTATGTCCGTCCGTCAGTCAGTCAGTCCGTCAGTCAGTCAGTCCGTCAGTCCGTCAGTCCGTAACGCTATGGGGGAAATGGGATTTACTCAGCTCCTATAAAAGATAGAATGCTGAAATTTTTTGACAACATTCCCATCATTAAGGAGCACAATTGACTATAAAACATCATTGGCGGTCGGACCGGTTTTTAGCAGGTTTTAGGCTATTTTTATATTTTTCACATTTTTCTCCATATCTTCAGTGTTTATGGTCCGATTTTCAAAATTTTTTTAGTTATAGATATCAAAATTAAATTTCCCGTCTTTTAAAGAAAACAACGATGAAGGCCAGACTGCCTTTTTAGCAGGTTTTAGGCTATTTTTATATTTTTCACATTTTTCTCCATATCTTCAGTGTTTATGGCCCGATTTTCAAATTTTTTTCAATTATTGATATCAAAATTAAATTTCCCGTCTTTTAAAGAAAACAACCATGACGGCCAGACTGCCTTTTTAGCAGGTTTTAGGCTATTTTTATATTTTTCACATTTTTCTCCATATCTTCAGTGTATATGGTCCGATTTTCCAAATTTTTAAAGTTAAGGATGTAAAAATTTAATTTTCTGTCGTTTTAAGAAAACAACTATAGCAGCCAGATTGCCTTTTATCAGGTTTTTGGCTATTTTTATATGTTTTACATATTTCCTCATATCTTTGTTTTTTTATCCAACTTTTTTGGGATGTCAGGATCAAAATAATTATTCCCATTGTTATGTGCATTTTTAATGTAATTTACTTTGACCATCGTCATCATACAAAATAAAACAAGGTTTCGTGTTTATTTTATCCATTAAATCTATTCTTGATTTTAATAAATACCCTTTTAATCTACTTGTACGTATTCCCATCTTTGATTTTTGTGCTTCGCTACTTATGGATGTTGTCATCCTTGTTTTATTTCTTATCCTATTTCAGATTTAATTATGATTATTAACACTCCTCCTCCTCCTACTTCTTTTAATTAGTATGTTGATATAAAACCGTAGATTTTTAAAAATATAATTTTAGCTTGTATACTCAACACAAGGGATCTAGAGGGTTGAATGATGATTCACAAAATTTGAACTTCAATAGATTACAATTAGTGGTTGAAACATTTAACACGCAACTTAATAAACCAACCATTTAAAATTCAATAAAAGTTATCAAAGTTATGAAGCCGATAAATAAGAAACAATTATCATAAAACTTTGTGAAATAATGGGATATACAGTCTAATGTTCCCTCCCTCCGTGACCAACCATTCTCTTTGTGACTATTCTTTTAGGTTAAGTTAGGTTTAGCAGAGCCTTAAAAAATGCAAGCTTGGAACAGTTATCTATTGCATCGTATTATAAACAGCTTTTCGCGGATATAAAACAGTACAATTATAAGATAAAAACCAGTTTTTTAAGCCTAGAAGCCCTGAAGGCTGAGAACCGTTTGTAATAAACCGGATATTAATCGGTTTCGAAGTTATACAGAAAAATATTGCCCTGCGTAGATTCAATTTTCTTAATAGTGGGGGACTTTTTCTATCAACTTGCTATTTTATTTTAAGCTGTTTTACATTCATGTAAATTTAGTCGCTGTGTTAGTAAAATTTAGTTAATGATAGGCTATCTATCTACTTTTCAATGGGAGGAATAGATATTTATCGCATCGATTATAGGCAGCTTTCAGCGGATAGTAAAATGAAAATATGATATGATTAAAATCTGCGACTCTTTGGGGCTAACAAAACTGTTATTAATTTTATGATTTTTAAAAATATAAGTGGAAAATTGTCTGTTAATGCGATGCTATTCAAGATTTCTCAGTATGGATGAGAACCGGTTTTAATCCAGCGGGCGGTTGGACTATAAACTAAATTGGTTTTTCATCCATGTTATCTTATTCGCTGGCTCAAAAACTTCATTTTGCAAGGTAGCTATTAATTGGTAAAATAATTTTTGTATTGGTTTTATAAAAAGGAAAAATACAGATTTAGAAAAGATAATGACTTATTTAGAGCAAATTTTGTCTGTTGACAAAGTACATACTTACGGACAGGCCACACTTATAAAGTAGTTGCGCTTTAAGCTAATAACAGGGAGGGGGGGAACTTTGAACTGTAAATTGCACTGGTACCCAAAGTTTTATAATCGTGTTTATCGCCAAATAACTTTGGGTACTTATTATTATTTTATTGATTGCTTCCAAACTTTTCAACACATAACTTTAATCTACACTCGGGGTGATATGTTTATTATCATTTGGGGATGTATTCTAATTTATTGTCCATTGTCTTATCCCTTAAGATCCCTGTCTATACTGGCTATTTGACAGACAGGAGTAATAAACATCAGATGGTCATCATATTCAATTTATTAGGTCTAATATCAGGGATATAAGTATTGATACAATGGACAGAATAGATTTTTTTGTGTATCATCATTGGGGATGTATAGCGATTGCCTTATCCCTTTAGATCCCTGACTGTCTCATTTTTTAAAAAGATCAAAGCCTTTCTTAATTTAAGGGTGGTACATACGTTCTGCCGTAAAGGATTGCTTTGATTGTTGGTATTGTCATTTTCCATATTGACAGGGAGGGAGGGGATATGGGCTGTTTATTACACTAGTCCCCAAAGTTGTATGATAACTTTTTTTATTTATTCGCTTAACAAATTTTGGAGGGTTCCATTTTGATTGGTTGGGTTCGTTAGGTTGAGTGTCAAAACGCGCCAACCACTAATTGTAATCTAAAGAAGGTGTAATTTTGTTCATTCTCCTTGGAGATGTACATCATTTTATCGGCTAATGTCTTATCCCTTTCGTTCCCTGCCCTGATGACAATGAAAATCTGATTTTGAATTTATTGTTCTATCCCTATATCCCTGGGAGTGGATATAATAAAAAATTTCGTGTTTAATTTCAGGGGTACCATTTCTTCCCAGGGATATAAAGGGATAAGACAATGGCCGATAATTGGATTAAATCTCCAATGATGATACCCAAAATTAACCCTACTGTAGATTACAATTAGTGGTTAAAACGTTTAAATACTCAACTTAATGAACAAACCAATAAAATTCAATAAAAGTTCCCAAAGTTGTACAGCCAACGAATAAGAAATCGTAATTATAAAACTTTGGGGACTAGTGTAATAAACAGCCAAATATCCCATCCTTCCCTGCAGTGCAGTGGTAGCAATTCTTGTAGGGATAGGTCATTGAAAGATATATCAAAACAGTTACTTTAATAGTGTTGTATGGTCACGTCAGGATAGGGGGGATCCATTGGACTTTAAATAAAACTGGTCCCTAAAGTTTTATAAATACTAGAAAGAGGGGGATTTTTTACTAGGGGCGATTTCTCTTGGGAGGGTGGTGGTACCATCCCCCCAAATAGTTATACAGCTTCCCAGGACATATGAGAAGCTACCCTGTAAAGAAGAACTACATCGGTTCCGTGATTAGCGAGATCCTTAGGTACTAACAAACATACTAACATCATGTTACTTTAGTATTGTGTATTGAATATGTATTATTCTTAAAAATTTTAAATTGTAAAGGCTAGCCAAGGCAAAATTTATCTAAACTTATCACTAGTTGTAAACAATGATGTAAGGACCTAAAGATAATCGCTACAACAATCAAAAGGTCTCCGTAATATAACGGCAATGAGATGTAGACACAAAGATAAAATATTTATCAAGGCTTAGGGATAGATATCAAGAGGTTTTAATTAATTTTCTCGAATTTATTCGAATCCAGTGGATAGGAACCGGTTCTCATCCATACGAAAAAACTATGTCTAGCATCGTAATTTAACCAGCTTTCTATGAATATAAAAAAAAATCCTAAGATTAAAACCAGTTATTTTAGCCCGTGCCTTCGGCACCTCGGGGCTAAAAAAATAGTACATTATATATCCGCGGAAAGATGTTTATAATACGACGCGAGAAATAACTATTCTCGTATTCATTCAAAACCGATTAATATCCGGTGGATTAGAACCGATTCTCGTCCATACGAAAAAACTATTTCTATCCAGTTTTCTATGAATATACAAATGTACTATCATATGATTATAACCAGTTCATTAGCCCGTGCCTTCGGCATCTCGTGGCTAAAAACTCTGGTTTTAATTTTTTAATTGTACATTTTATATCCGCGGAAAGCTGTGTAAAGATTTAAACATATAAATCCTTTTTACTTCAATTTCAATTTAGGGATCTTGGGGGATAGGACAATGGATGATAATGTAATGTACAACCAAAATGATGATGATCAAAATTAACCCTTCATTTGGTTGAAAAGTTTGAAGACTGCTAAATATATCCTTCCAATTTCAATGACAAAATTTTCAACTAAAGAATTAGTTTAATGATAATTCATTGGCGTTTTTCATATCGAAGCTTTTGCTGAATTAAACTATCTATATCTGTCCGTCTGTATGTTCTGAGACAAATATCTTGGTAACCGCTGAATCGATTGGACTCTGCTCTTCATGGAATATATGTATATATTAATCCTGTAGTGTTTTAAAACTATTTTATAAGGGGGTGGAAAACCCCACCCTCCCAAGTAAGAAAAAAATCTAGAGGCAAATTTAAAAACAAAACATTGGAAAAAAAGATATTTAAAAAAACAAAAATTAAATATATGTAATAGAAATGGAAATTTTTAGATCCCTCACTAGCCTAGGGGCGAAGCAACTAGTTGAAAAAGGTATTTGGCTTTATTTGGTTTCAATATTAGGTTAGTTTGTTGGAATACCATTTACTTGATGTTACTACATCGATGATAAGTTAAAAATAGAGTTATTATAGAGTAGCCGCACTACATTGGAAAAAGTTTACAAGAACAAGGATGACAACATCCATAAAAGTGAATCTCTGAAACGGTAGGAAAAACGAACATTCCACTTGTAGAGTGTGAGAACTGAATAATTAGAATATAAATTTATAAAAGTCACATAAAAATTTTAAAAAGTTAAAAAATAACATGTTTAACGGTTATATAGTTGCTACGCTTTCTAAATCGTGCCTAACTACTAGAGGATTCGCCTTGCAAAGTTTGGAATCGATAGGACATTTCTAACATGCCAAAATTAACGAAAAAAGCTATCCGTTACGTAAAGAAAATCTCTTATTTACAAACTACTACAGACAGAATGACACATCAAGTAAAGTACAATGTTACAGCCGTCTATATGGAATAGCAGCTGAGAAAATGACATGTCCACCCCATAGCTTAACGGAATGGCAAAAGGGAGAACAGACATAGTAACTTATAGAGTAGCTTCGCTACTAGAAATACAATTGTGCTAGGAATTTTAGAAACCATAAATAGGGGCAAACGAGACGCTACAAAGTGTCTGAAAAAATGAGCCGGGTGACGTCAATGGTTCCATCCCTTTTATTTTAAGGAGTTTCCTTTCCCACTTCTCCGCTCATCTCTCCCTTTTATGACATCACATGGCTCATTTTTTCCGACACTTTGTAGAGTCTCCGGGCAAACATTACTTCTTTCATAACGAGGTTAAAATATGTTTAAAGTCGCTCTAAGAATAATTTACAAACGTGATAACTTTTAGATTAAATGCTTCTGGTTATAGCTAGAAACAATGGCTTTTATTATGGGGGGGGGGGGGTTGAGCGAGCGAGCTACTACTACTATTTTAATAATCGGGGTGGGGGGGCTTCAATAATTTGGGGGGGGGGGGGATTTTAAGCCGCCTGGGTGTTAACTTATGAGCAGACAGACAGACATACAGACCATAAAAATGGTAGTTAAACCCAGTAAATGGGATAATTTTACAATTGTTATGGATGCAGGAATAAGATAATAGACTACAAAATTAATTTTCAGCCCAATATTATGCAAATCTGCCTTTTGTAGACAGAACAAGGATGACAACATCCATAAAAGCAATGCTAAGAAACGGAAGCACAAACGAACATTAACACTAGTAGAGTGACTGAAGAATAAGAATATAAATGTATAAAAGTCGTAATAATTTTGTAAGTAAATTTAATGAAAAACTGCTTAAATAAGGATAACTTACATTTTTGACCTGTTTGTTGAGATGCTTCTCTTATAAAACAACATATTTAAAATGGACTTACGTACATTCTGGTAACTGATATAGAATTGCTACGCTGTCTAAATCGCACCTAACTACAACAGGAATCACCAAGCAAATTTTGAAATCGATAGGACAATTCAAACATGCATAAATTAACAAAAAGGCGTTAAAAAAAAAATAATTAATCTCCCAATCATCCTCCTATCCCAATAATTTTCAAGCTAATAAGGATAGAATAAACATTTGGGAGAAATATAATTTATCAACCATTGGCATATCCCCACACCCCTGCCAGTAAATAGGATAATTTTCCAATTGTTTATTGCTGGTTTTATGGCTTTTTCATTCATATATAAGCATAATGGAATTGCTAATTTCTTCAGCAAGGATGATTATATCCAATTCTTTAACATAGATTTTAATCCTTTGTACCAGGATGTGTGTCTGTTTGTGTGTCTGTACAGAAGGATGCAGCTAACCGCTAAACCGATATGGTTCTCCTGTACAAAGTAGCTTCTCATAGGTCCTGAGATATTTTATAACTGTTTTTCTATTTCTTAATACGGACCTACCCAAATTATAGAAAAGCTTAGCTTTTAAAAAGATCAATATTTTTATGGAGGTCGCAATTTTTTCCCATCTGCGCAAGCCGTATATAAACTACGAAAGCGAGGCTTTTATATAATTAGGGTACGTAATTAGGATATGCAAATCCTTATGATAAAGTAAAAGGATGTTTGTTTGTTTGTCTGTCTGTACCGAAGAATCTTGCTAACCGCTGAACCGATCAGGTTCTCCATAATAGGCTATTTAATTAATAGATTTAAGCCTTGAAATTGTTTTATATTTTTATCGAGTTTGTAGTATGCTAGGGACTCAACCTATAGTATGTTAATACAATAATATTGATTCGATATACGGACTCCGCTAACATATTGAAGCGGTGAAGTTTAATCTAAAGTCAAGAAAACAAAGCATTATTATAACCAGTTATACCCCCTCCCTTATTTTCTTCCCCATTTTCAGTTTAGAAGGGTGACGCAAATTTCAGATCCCAGATTTCGCGATTTGAATAGTTGAATAATTTGAATAGCGAATTAAATAATCTTGCAAGCATCGCTTTTATCTTATGAAGAAAAATCAGCGAAAAACAAAATCTGAATTTTGCGTCACCCTGCCAATATGACGCAAGACCCATGACCGCTACGACCGTGGCAATATTTTAAACCCAATCATTAAAGCAAAGGTATATAAGTTTAACATTATTGAAATAAGCGTAGCATCTAATTAAACTAAAAATATAAAAAAAAGTCCTTATATCGGATAATAATAGTATTTTAACATACTAGAGGCTGCGCCCCTAGCATCATGTTACAAACTCGATATTCAAAGGAATAAATTAGAAGGGGCTTAAAAAAAATATATAGCAATTCAAATAAATCTATATATTAAATAGCCTAAAAACACCCTGTGACCTGCATTTGAACTAAGTTCTGTATTTATAGAATTAAAGCCAAGTACACAAAAGACATAGGTCGACCTCTGGAAATTTTCGGTCGACCTAAAGAAGCTTTAGGTTGACCGATTTTATAAAGGCATTTGTTAGTTGTACTTGTTTAGGTTGACCTACAGAATAAATCGATCGACCTCTAAAAGTTGTTTGTGAACTGGGCATAAGCCTCAAGCTTCGGCTACACTTTCAAATCTTATTGGGAGGTTTCAAACAATAGTGAACAAACTTTTAAACCAATAATTTAAATCTAAATGAGGGATAATTTTATTTAAAGTATGGCTTTGAAACCAATTAATATCCGCTGGATTAGAATCGGTTCTCAGTTACACTAAAAAATGATGTAGAGCAACGTATTGCAGACAATTTCCCACGAATATTAAGATAAAACCATAAAATCAAAACCAGTTTTGCAAGCCCTGTCCTTTGGCCTCTTGGGGATAACAAAAATGATTTAATTCTTATAATTTTATGATCAATTTTAAAGAGAAGCTTCGCCATTAAATATTATATTTATAAATCTTTTTATTTATGAGGGAATTAAAATATTAACCTAAAACTATTTCAAAGGTATTATTCAGGTATTTTAAAATCATAAAATTTATCAGGGATCTAAAGGGATAAGACAATGGCCGATAAATTGATGTACATCCCCAAATATGATAAACAAAATTCCCCCCTATCTATACCTGTATCCCTGGTATTATGTGAAGAATGAAATATGAATAATAATTTCTACGGAATCCGAACTGCCTTGGCCAAGATCATCACAAACAAATTTTACACATTTGTTCGGATTATATTTAGACTATCGGCTTCTTTTTGAGGGAAGAAGAGGACATTGGGTTGTTTATTACACTAGTGCCCAAAGTTTTATTATGACGTTTTCTTATTCGTTGACTTTACAAATTTTGACACTTTATTTGAATTTTGATTGATTGGTTTATTAAAGTTCGTAAAGCGACCAAACATAAACATTTTCTAGCTAATGCTTTTGTGGTTTCTACTGGATTGAGAAAACCAGGTAGACCTACAACCTGGAGGAGGAAATTCGTAACTGCAAGATGAGAAAATATCATCTTTCAGCGATGCCTCTATAGTTGCCAAATCCAAAGAAGATAGGAGAACCATTGTGCGTGGCCTATGCTCTGACAAGAGGAGACAACTGGCTATTATCTATAGTTCAAAGTAGAATGATGTTTGTCCGTCTGTCTGAAGCTTAATATCTCGGTAACCACTACTCTTCAGGGAATATACCTACTGGTCAGGTGATGGTTTTAGGCTATTTTTTGAGGGGGTGGGACACTCCACCCCCCAAAAAAACAAAAATTTCCCCCATTTTTTAATGCGTATATTGTGCGAATTCGCCATTTATTTGGGAAAATTGGCGACCCATTCACAATTTTTTCTGATTGGTAGGTAATGGAAGATGTAATGATTCACATACTCAAATAGAGGCTAGATGCTAGGGGCGAAACCGCTAGTGATGATAACTATACGTACATATTACTAAAACTTGCCTGGGTTAATCTCTCTGCAAGCATCATCTCATATTGACGGCAGCACATATATTATACACATATTAAAAAGAAACTTCGTAGCATTGACTTATTTAGGTACATAGGTATAATCAGGGATCTAAAGTGATAAGACATTGGCCGATGAATTAATGTACATACCCAATGATGATACTCAAAATTACCTCTTCTGTAGATTATAATTATTGGTTGAAACATTTGGACACTTAATTTGTTGAACCAACCAATCGAAATTAAATAAAAAGCCCCCTAAATTGTTGAGCCAACTAATAAGAAAACATTATTATAAGACTTTGGGGACAAGTGTAATAAAAAGCCCAATGTACCCTCTCTCTCTGACATACAATCTGTATCCTGTTAACCGTAGGTGTTATTGTTGTCCTTATTTTGGGATTATGGTCATTTTCTCATTAGAACCCTGTTGTTATTATATGACAACATAAGTATGTGGTTATTAGTTGATCTGTATGTCAAAAGTAGGTCAGCTATAGCAACTTGTATTTAAGTATTAAAGGGCGAATATAGGTTCGATATGATATGAGCTTATATCAAAGGTGCCATTACATACTTTTAGAATATCTATGCCAAATTTAAAAATTCAAAAAAATGCTTAAGTAGATTTTGCAATTTTCTGTTTCAATTGAACATATAATAAATGAGATTGCCGACAAAATCGTTTATTTTAGCCCTTTACAAGACTTTTTTTTGACTATTTTGCTTAAGTTTGATTGACTATTACATTGGCACGCACATTAAAAGATAATTTAAATGTTTATTATTTTAGATTATATACTAGTTTATTTAATTTTTTAAAAAGCATAAAAATAATTTGCGTAGAAGGGCGTCAGGAGTATTGACAGGGTAAATAATACGTCTTAAAGTTTATTTTCTGTACAGAGATCTTTGATTAATTCATGATGATATAAACAACCCTTGTGTACGCATTTCCAACACACACACACACGGCCACAAAAAAACAGGGATTTGAAATCATTCTTCCTCCAAGAAAATTTTATCGATTATTTTTTTTACTTTTTACATTATTTGATGTTTTTTTTTAACTTTTAAATAATTTACTTTATGAAGGTAGAAGGAGGGTATATTTACCCTTGATTAATTGGTTTCCACGTTATTACAACTATCATTTAACGAAAGCTTTTTAATTCAACCTTGCCACGAAGCCTTGTGTGATGCTAGGGTGTTTGAGTTCTTAGGGAACCACACTAATTACAAAATATTTTCTTCGAGATTGACGGGTTTTAAGCTATAAACAGACTTATACAATTGAATATGTCAATATTTTTAAGTTATTTATAATCTATTGAATTGCACCTTTGATATAAGCTCATATCATATCGAACCTATATTCGCCCTTTAACGCTGTTCTAAAATTAAATCATCAATTAAATATAATTAAAGAATAGTTGTTAATCGCATCATATTATAGACAGCTTTCGGCAGTTATTAAAATAAAAAATTGTAAGATTCAAACCAGTTTTACCAAAGAATCTAGCTAAAAAATTACTTTGATACTTGTAGATAATTGTCTGTAATATGATGCTATACATGATTTTATTGTGACTGAGATTTGGTTCTAATCCACAGGATATTAATCATTTCCTAAGCCATACTTGAAAAAACATTACATGATAAAATAAATTGCAGACAATTTCTTGTTGATAATACAATTTAAAATTCTAAGAAAAATTATGTTTTTATTGGTAAAAGTCAGACATAAACAACTATGCTTTATTAAAATAGATTTTAAACAAGGATTACAACATCCATGAGATCATAAAGAATATGCCCTAACTTTTGTGATTTTTTTAGAATAGCTAGTCAGTGCTTTTCATAAGTAGTAGATGTAAAATGATTCATAGAATTTAGATACGCAATCGTTGTTTCTTTTGTAGACCGCTTATTTTTGAAACAATTTAAGTTTTAAAAAAAAAAATTTGTTGGTATTAAGATACTAAAACGCAACAAAAAAAAAAGAAAATTGCTAATATAAACAAAAATAGTAAGATCTTTAACTTGACACCTTACTTTTTGAATTCTGTTGAGTACTTATTGAAAAAATCTTTTTTGTTGAAGCCCAGTGAATCAAAACTTTGACCTTTGGGAGCTTGTCACGAATGGGTTACAACAAAATCTCAAAAAAATCTCAGGACACATTCTTTGAAAATATAATATGCATTGACAGACAGATGAATGAATTATTGAGTACATGTTCAACATTATTAAATGGTCAGTAAAATCAAATACAAATCTTTAATATTAGAGTAAAACACTAAAGGGGGAAGGGGTTAAATAATTATATGTTTCCATCCCAAGAACCTGGGGCCAACTCTCAATTGGGTCTTTAAAAATCAACCAATAGTGTCGAGAATATTAACACAGCCAAGTGGCAGAAAACAATTTGCTAGCAGACAAAAAAGGTTCTTTATCCCTTAAGATCCCTTGCTTCCTTTAACATTCTATCTTGTATTGAAAAATACCCTATACCCCATCTCTTTTCTATGAGGTTTCTTTCCCTCTTCCCTTTCTCTTTCCCTTCTACTATTACGTCATATAAACAGCCACCTTAAAAGCATTTGAAATTTGTCCCCATTTTTTTGCGCCAATGAAGACAGTCTCCAGTTTTGCACTTAAATATTTTAGTTTTGGAGTCCCTCTTTAAGGCATTCCACAGGGTGGGAGAAATTTGACCTTGAATAGGAACACAAACGGACCATAGACATCGCAGAATAGATTCACTCTGCGGGTCAATGTCAATATAATTTTCAATGTCCCTTTTGTGAAACTTTACTTTACGTTACTTAAAATGACTGTAAATTATTTCTATTGCAAAGTATATCCTAATAATAAAGTAACAGGATGTGGTTTTATTGTTTGTCTGTTTGTCTACCGCTGAACCGATTGGGTTCTCCTTAACAGGGTAGCTTTTCACTTTTATACTTTTATATTTATTTATACTAGAGAGAAAGAGGGGAAAATTGGGCTGTTTATTACACTAGTCCCCAAAGTTTTATAATGTTCTTATTCGTTTGCTTAACAGCTTTTGAATTTTGATTGGTTGGTTCATTAAGTCAAATTTGTAAGATAATAGTTAGTCCTCTATTTTTTTCATCTCTTGTATGTGCCTACTATACTATATATCTAAGCAATATGGCCTGTGGTCACGAAGTTATGTTTATAATGTAGAAAATATGTATATATATCAGCCCGTATTTTTAAAAGCGAAGCTCTTCTATAATAAGGGTAGGTCCGTCCTTACGCCCGTCCATAACGGATGGCTTTTTTCTTTAATTTAGGCATGTTAAAATTGTCCTATCGATTTCAAACTTTGCATGATGATTCCTGTAGTAGTTAGGTACGATTTAGAAAGCGATGCAACTCTATAATCGTTACCAGAATGTCCGTACGTTCATTTTAAACATGTTGAGTTTTAACTTTTTTAACAACAATTTTTTTATGTGATATAATCATCCGATTGATCTCACCTTTGGTATATTAATTCCTGGGACAACAAAGTACAATATTAAGCAACTCTGTAATCAACTCTATGATCAAGTCCTAAAAATGTAAGTATGTCCATGAACATTATCCTGTATCAACCAATCTTGCCTAAAAACAGAAGCGTAGATCCATACAAGGATTGCTGTACAAAAGTTAGAAAATAATTTTTCCTGTTATACGGAATTTATTTATGCACCCTCTTTCGTTGCTTTTAATCAAAATATTTTAATAGCTATTTCTCGCATAGTATCATAAACAGCTTTCCGCGGATATAAAAATGTACAACTAACACAAGTTTTGTTAGCCTTGAGATGCCTATAAGTGTATTCTTAAAAAACTGGACATAATACGAAAAAAACATGATTTTTCAGTATGGCTGAGAACTGGTTCTTATCCAGCGGATATTAATCACGTTTTCTATACCCTATGACCTTTAAATGGTGGGGAAGGGGTGGGGGGGGGGGGGTGGTTGGTTAAAATGGGTTTTAACCCCCAAAGCAAACTTTCGGAAAAATTAGTGGATTTTTCCCCCCCACTCAAAAAAATTGAA
Organism: Acartia tonsa; assembly: GCF_053477335.1. NCBI lineage: Eukaryota > Metazoa > Arthropoda > Copepoda > Calanoida > Acartiidae > Acartia > Acartia tonsa. Next base: position 42,599,324 of record NC_137269.1, on the reverse strand, counting down.
ACATCCCGCCCTTTTAAAATAATTTTTACCTCCCTCCCTCAAAATAAAAAGCATGGACTATCCTTCATAACTTCTATCTGATACCTACACACACATAAAACTTTAGGAGAAGCTTCGCTTATTAAAATATGAATGGAATTTCAACTAGGTTTTTAATTTTATTGCTGCTATAATATTCAGTAATCCAGGGGTACAACAGTGGCAGGTAAATAAATATAAATTATTTTCAAGTTTGTAGTGTAGAGAACAAATTGTGAAAGGCTAAATTTAATTTTAAGTCAGATTTTGTTATATATTTGTTGTATTTAAAAAAAAGAATGCCTTTTAGAAAATACTTTTTTTTACCAGAGCAGAGACTATCAACACTATATACATTATATATTACCATTTTTATTGTTTTCAATTTGAAAACAGAAAGATTAAAATAATCTTTAAAAAATATTTGAGTCCCTAGTGGCAAAATTATAAACTATATTCAGTGGCGTGCGAAGCACTTTGTCTAGGGGGGGGGCATTTTGAAGATTTTGTAAAATTTTGCCCCCCCCTAAAACAAAGTGCCCCGGGGGGGCACTTTGCTTTAGGGGGGGGCATTTTGATTATATATACTAATTTTAAATAAGGGCGTTTTAAGGGGTGGGATTATTTGATTATGGGCCTTCTAGTCCTTATCTTTTCTTCCCCATCCCTTCCCCCATCCCTATTTCCCGTTTATATCCCCTATCTCTCCCCCCCCCATCTCTTCCCCCCCATCCCTTCTCCCCCATCCCTTCTCCCCACCCTGCAATGACCGAAGGAAAGGGAGCTAGAAAGCATCTTCGAAAAAAAAGTACAGAATATAATTTAACCTCCCCCCCCCCCCACAAAACATTTTTTATGGGTGAAAGGGGATGTTATAAAATCTCAGCAGGAAGGCTGAATAACCCCATTAAAAAAAATTTGGGGGGGGGAGGAGATAAAAACACTCATTTTGGAAATAATTTACCAAAAATTAACCTAATATGTAAAACTGATTTTAAATATTTCTTTATTGTATGACTTTAAGTAGCAAAGCACAAAAAATCATTAATAAGAATACAGACAAGTAGATTTAAAGAGCATCTGTTGAAATAAATATATATTTTAGGTAGAAAAATTCACAAATCCTTTTTCCTGTATGTTGTGTGATGACAGTCAAAGTAAATTACATACCTACTGGATGCTCGAAACAGTGAGAAATTTTATTTTTTTTAATATTATAATCCACAAAAAAAATTTATCGTACCATTAAAACCAAAGTTATAAAGAACTATGTAAAAATAATAAAAATTACTTGTCCTTTCATCTACAGATATAAAAATCTCTTAGAACTATGGAAAACTTTGGGGTATAGTCTCTTTTGTGGCAACGCCTCTTAAGGGGCATTTCGTCGTATTTTCATAGTAGCTTTTAATAGGTTATTCTAGGTTAAGTTAGGTCAGGTGATTTCCCCGCAGGGTTAGGCAATTGGCCCCGTAGGAGCTATAAATAGGGGAAAAGCTACTGTGAAAATACGACGAAATGCACCTTAAGAGGCAATGTCACAAAAGGGACTATACCTGAAATTAAAAAGATACAAAAATAGCCAAAAACGTCCTGAAAAGCAGTCCGACATCCATGAATTTTTAATAGTTAATTATACTTCATAATGATGGGAATGTTAACATTAAGTTTTAGCCTTCTATCTTTAATTGCAGTTGAAAAAATCACATTTCCCCCTTAGCATTATGTACTGACAGCCATAGTGAATTATAGAGAAGCTAAAAAGTTATATCAACAAATCCTACCCTCTTTAAATGGCACTTTAAAACTGTTATTTTTTCATTAAGTGGTGTTTCCAAGGATTTATAAGGGCGGTGCGTGAAGCGCACCTAAAAATATTTACTCCCCCTTTGAACAAAAATCAATTAAAGACAACAAGAGTGGCGTATTTTATCAAGTTAGGAATATAGAGTGTAGTTAGTTTTAAGGGTTTTTAATGAAATTTGCCATAAAAAACATGTCTTTTTGTAAGGGTATGTAAACAAAAAAAATGATAAACTTATCCTGAAAATAATATGACATCATATATAGTTATTCATTTAGACAGACATACAGTGTTGAGAAAAAGGCTTAGATAAATATCAACCCTGTTTCTTTTTTATAACAAATAACTTTTCGATTAAATATTTGTTGTTTACAAATGTTTTTATAGAAATAAAAACAAAATATACAATGCATGTGATAAAAAGCAGAAACCATTTGGAAGTTCGCAAAGCGCAATTTTTTTTCTTCAAATATGCAGGGAAGGAGGTGTTTTTGGGCTATTTATTACACTAATCCCAAATAATTCATATAAAATTTTCTTATTCGTTGGCTCAACAACTTTGGGGACTTTAATGGAATTTTGATTGGTTGGTTAATTAAGTCGAGTTTCCATACATTTCATCCACTAATTGTAATCTATATAAGAAGGGGTAATTTTGTGTATCATCATTGGGGATGTACAAAATTTCTTTGGTAAAAAGTTTATATTATACCAAATAAAATACTTCCTATTACCTGGTTTGTTTATGTTCAGTGAAAAAAAGATTATAACCTAATTTCTACACTAATTAAAAAATTTGGTAAGGTTAAATGAATAGTAACTGTCTGTTTGGCGCGAAGCGCCAAAAATTTTTTTTGAGTATTTCTTGATCTTTTTTTTGGAAACTGGGATAGTTTTGCTTTTTGTAGAGTAGGGGGCAAAAAGGGGCATTTTTGTTGACCAGGGGGGGGGGCAAAATGGGGCATTTTTCAACATTTAGGGGGGGGGGGCAGGGGGGGCGGTGGCTAGGGGGGGGCAGGGGGGGGCGTTTTGGTCGCTAGGGGGGGGGGGCGATTGCTCCAAATGCCCCCTTCGGTTCGCACGCCACTGACTATATTTCTCTCCTATCAATTTTGATCATGGGTTGATTGTGTGTTTGTTTGTAAATGTTTGTAAACTATAAAAATGCTACGTTTAAGCGATATCGCGTTTTTTTTCTTCCGCTACTTAGCATTTACGAGATCGCCAAAGAAAAGCAGAAAAGCCAATAATGTATGAGGTAGGAAGCTACTAGTGTATGAGCTTGCAAATACTAGCCTGCTACCATCATACGAGCTCACAAAAGTTCGCCAAAATGCTAATCTTAGAGATATCGAAGAACGTAGCATGCTACGTCTTTTTAAAAAAAGTTTTGCTGGGAATATTCTTACCAATATATTTTTGCATGAACTTCTGACTATGTAAGCTCGTAGACCCTGGAGGGAAGAACGGGATGTGGATTAATTAGTTGTATGTGGTTGTATGTCATTGTCCACTCCCTCCGTTCCCTGATAAGTTATAAAATTGGGTAAAGTTTAAAATGTAAATTTCCCTTGGACGCTTTCCGCTGATACTAAAATGTACAATTATAAGATTAAAACCATTATTTTTTTTATTCCAAAGTTGTTAAATACTCATTGTTTCTATAGATCTTAAGGGATAGGACAAAGGCCGATAAAATGTTATACATCCCCAATGATAATGAACAAAAACATCCCTTCTGTAGATTACAATTAGTGGTTGAAATGTTTTGACACTCAACTTAATGAACTATCCAATCAAAATTCTATAAAAGCACCAAAGTTGTTACGCCAACAAATGAGAAAACTTTAACATAAAAATTTGGGGACTAGTGTAATATCAGCCCAATGTCTCCCACCCCTCTGGATTGTGCTACGCTAAATATTGATATAATGGTCCTAGTTTTACATAATTTATTTACCATCATCAAAGACAATTTTTAAATTTTCTGCTAACCACAAGCATTTAAATATTATAGAATTTTTTTTTTTGTGAATTTAGGTAATAAATTATCATTAATTGTTATGAAAATATTTGAATTAAAAGATTTTCTATAATCAGTGTCTTTGCGTCAGTGAGTCCATTTTATAGTTAGTAGGTCAGTGTCTTTTTTTTACTATTATATTTACTACTAGCGGCTACAAGTAAAATTGTTTCTTTTCAACCTATTTTAAAATCAGCTATTTACCAAAAATAGATGGTGTTAGTTATGTTTTTTGCTTTTTTTTTATTAATTTTTGTTGATTTTTCTGGGGAGGTTGGTGGTACCCTCCCCCAAAATAGTTAAAAACCTTCCCGGGACATATGAGAATCTACCCTGTTAAGGAGAACCCGATCGGTTCAGCGGTTAGCGAGATCCTTCGGTACAGACACACAGACAAACAAACATCCTGTTACTTTAGTATAAGGACTAGCGGCTACGCCCCTAGAGGTATCAACGGACATGTAAAATTGGTTCTTTTCAACCTATTTTAAAATCAGCTATTTACCAAACATAGTTATGAACCTTCGCAGAACCTATGAGAAGTTACCCTGTTAAGGAGAACCCGATCGGTTCAGCGGGTAGCGAGATCCTTCGGTAAAAAAACATACAAAAACACTGACAAACATCCTGTTACATGAGTGTAAGGATTCTAATTCTACTTTTCAGTAATAACCCCAGCAAAACCTTTTAAAAAAAAGGTAGCATGCTACCTTTTTCGATATATCTAAGAGTAGCATTTTGGCGAACTTTTGTGAGCTCGTAATATAGTAGCTAGCTAGTATTATAAAGCTCCTACTTTAGTAGCTTCCTACCTCATAAATTATTAGCTTTTCTGCTAACTTTGGCGACCTCGAAAATACTAGCAGAAGAAAAAAACGCGATGTCGCTCAAACGTAGCATTTTACAGTGTTAACACACACATCCATCAAACACACAATCAACCCATGATCAAAATTGATAGGGAAAAAATATAGTTTATAAATTTGCCACTAGGGACTCAAATAATCTTTTAAAGACTCTATCAATCTTTCTGTTTTTAAACTGAAAACAATAAAAATGATAATACATAATGTTATAGAGTGTTGATAGTCTTTGATGAAAAAAGTTATTTTTAAAAGGCATTCTTTTTTTTAACAACATCAATTATAGAAACATATCTTAATGATGATTATATTAAGCTGAAAATGGTATAATTTCTGCTAAGTTGAAATTTAATTCAATTAAGTAATGAGTAAAAACATGAATAAATTGAGAGACATGAATGAGAATGACATACTATCTTCCTCTCTCTTTCTCTCTGACTCTCTTTCTCGCCCCCCTTTCCCTACATGCGCCTTTCACTTTTCTCTATGATTATAGCTTCCCCCTGAGTTTGAGTTTGTGTAAGAAATGTTTCGAGTCGCCGTCGAGATCTCCTTTGACGCATTTTAATTTATGCTACTATTGTGCGACTTCGACCCATACTCTGCTACGATATCGATGGCGAACTCGCATGCTACCTTTTGCTTGAAAGGACTATTTTCCAACGTTTATCGCCCAAAAATTCAGTTCAGGAGTTCAGTGTTCAACAAGTTGCTTTTAGGGAAAGCACCAAAAGAATTAACTGACAAAATATCATGTATTGAAGAAAAACAGGTTAAATAACTAAATTTGTCCGTCGGTCCCTTTGTCTATTTCGGATATAACAAAACAAAGATGACAACACCCATAAAAGTGAAGCACTGAAACGGTAGGACAAACAGACATTAACACTTGTATATTGTCAGAACTGAATAATCAGAATATAAATTTATAAGAGTAGAAGCAAAATTGTAAGTATATTTCTTCAAAAACTGCTCGATACAGGATAATGTTTATGGACATACTTACATTTTTAGGACTTGATTATAGAGTTGCTTTGCTTATAATATTGTACTTTGTTGTCCTAGGAATCAGTATACAAAAAAACAGATCAATCTGATAATTAGATCACAATTTATTGTTAAGAAAGTAAAAAAATCGACATGTATAAAATGGACGTATGAAATATGGATGGACATTCTGGTAATGATAATAGAGTTGCTACGCTTTCTAAATCGTACCAAACTACTACAGGAATCATCATGCAAAGTTTAAAATCGATAGGACAATTCTAACATGCCTAAATTACGAAAAAACATATCCTTTCCAGACGGATGTACAGACAGATCCTAATTATAGAAAAGCTTCGCTTTTAAAAATGCTTTATATTTCTTTTCGTCTGTTCATATTAATATGGAGGAAATGTTATTTACTCAGCTGCTATTAAAGCTAGAAAATCCTCATCTGTACGAAGTACTTAGCACACAATGCATATGTTGGTATATTTTCCAAACTAAAACAATCATTACATAATTGGCATATTTATGCCTCAAATAATGGACTAATGAAGAGCTCAACTGAATGATTATTAACAGCAAATTGTAATATTATTATCAGTTTACATTATCAAATGTTTTCAAATGACGTCAAAAATGTATAGTTGTAGGCTTATTAAAATTACCTTTAATGACAAATTGTTTTTAAAATTTACTAAGATCTTTAAAAATTTTGTGTGCAAAGTATTTCAAATATAAATGTTGCATAAAAACCGTTTTTAGTAAAGACATCTATTGGCAAAATTAAAAACTAAAAATTTTGCATAATTTTAACCCTTTGTGAACGGAAATCTAAAATAGAAAATGTTATAATTAATTCAGTGGCGTGCGAAGCACCTTGTCTAGGGGGGGGCATTTTGAAGATTTTGTAAAATTTTGCCCCCCCCTAAATCAAAGTGCCCCGGGGGGGCACTTTGCTTTAGGGGGGGGCATTTTGATTATATATACTAATTTTAAATAAGGGTGTCCCTTCCCCCATCCCTTTTTCCCATTTATATCCCACATCTTTCCCCCCCCCATCTCTTCTCCCCCATCCCTTCTCCCCCATCCCTTCTCCCCACCCTGCAATGACCGAAGGGAAGGGAGCTAGAAAGCATCTTTGAAAAAAAAGTACAGAAGATAATTTAACTTCCCCCCCCCCCCCCACCACAAAACATTTTTTATGGGTGGAAGGGGATGTTATAAAATCTCAACAGGAAGGATGAATAACCTCATTAAAAAAATTTGGGGGGGGGGGGAGATAAAAACACTCATTTTGGAAATAATTTACCAAAAATTAACCTAATATGTAAAACTGATTTTAAATATTTATTTATTGTATGACAACAAGGATGACAACATCTTTAAGTAGCAAAGCACAAAAAATCATGAATAAGAATACAGACAAGTAAATTTAAAGAGCATCTGTTGAAATAAATATATATTTTAGGTAGAAAAAGTCACAAATCCTTTTTCCTGTATGTTGTGTGATGACAGTCAAAGTAAATTACATACTGGATGCTTGAATCAGCGAGAAATTTTATTTTTTTTAAATATTATAATCCACAAAAAAAATACTTGTCCTTTCATCTACAGATATAAAAATCTCTTAGAAATATAGGGTATAGTCTCTTTTGTGGCAACGCCTCTTAAGGGGCATTTCGTCATATTTTCATAGTAGCTTTTAAAAGGTTATTCTAGGTTAAGTTAGGTGAGGTGATTTCCCTGCAGGGTTAGGCAGTTGGCCCCGCAGGAGCTATAAATAGGTGAAAACCTACTGTGAAAATACGACGAAATGCACCTCAAGAGGCAATGTCACAAAAGGGACTATACCTGAAATTTAAAAGATACAAAAAAAGCCAAAAACGTCCTGAAAAGCAGTCCAACCTCCATGAATTTTTAATAGTTAATTATACTCCATAATGATGGGAATGTTAACATTAAGTTTTAGCCTTCTATCTTTAATTGCAGTTGAAAAAATCACATTTCCCCCTTAGCATTACGTACTGACAGCCATAGTGAATTATAGAGAAGCTAAAAAGTTATATCAGCATATCCTACCCTCTTTAAATGGCACTTTAAAACTCTGTTAATTTTTGATTAAGTGGTGTTTCCAAAGATTTATAAGGGCGGTGCGTGAAGGGCACCTAAAATTTTTACTCCCCCTTTGAACTAAAATCAATTAAAGACAACAAGAGTGGCGTATTTGATCAGGTTAGGAATATAGAGTGTAGTTAGTTTTAATGGTTTTTAATGAAAATTGCCTTAAAAAAAAACATGTCTTTTTGTAAGGGTATGTACACAAAAAATGATAAACTTATCCTGAAAATAATATGACATCATATATAGTTATTCATTTAGACAAGGCTTAGATAAATATCAACGCTGTTTCTTTTTTATATAAAATAACTTTTTGATTAAATATTTGTTGTTTACACATGTTTTTAAAGAAATAAAAACACAATATACAATGCAATGTGATAAAAAGCAGAAACCGTTTGGAAGGGCGTGAAGCGCAAATTTTTTTCTTCAAATATGCAGGGAGGGAGGGGTTTTTGGGCTATTTATTACACTAGTCCCCAATATTTCATTTGAAATTTTCTTATTCGTTGGCTCAACAACTTTGGGGACTTTAATGGAATTTTGATTGGTTGGTTAATTAAGTCGAGTTTCCATACATTTCATCCACTAATTGTAATCTAAATAAGGGTTTGTGATTTTGTGTATCATCATTGAGGATGTACAAAATTTCTTTGGTAAAAAGTTTATATTATACAAAATGAAATACTTCCTATTACCTGGTTTGTTATGTTCAGTGAAAAAAGATTATAACCTAATTTCTACACTAATTAAAAAATTTGGTAAGGTTAAATGAATAGTAACTGTCTGGTTGGCGCGAAGCGCCAAAAAATTTTTTTGGGGGTATTTCTTGATCTTTATTTTGAAACTGGGATAGTTTTGCTTTTTTTAGGGTAGGGGGCAAAAAGGGGCATTTTATTGACCAGGGGGGGGCAAAATGGGGCATTTTTCAACATTTAGGGGGGGGGCAGGGGGGGGCGGTGGCTAGGGGGGGGCAGGGGGGGGCGTTTTGGTCGCTAGGGGGGGGCGATTGCCCCAAATGCCCCCTTCGGTTCGCACGCCACTGAATTAATTTGAACATAAATTTTGTTCCTTATATGCCGAAATTCTTTAGTTTACAGTATCTCCGTCAATCACAAAAAATATCTTAGTAAAAAAATAAACTAAATATGCAAAATAAAATGATTTTTGAAATATGAACCTTTTTCAAGCATTCTCTTTTTCGCGTTTTTATTTCTCCATACCCTTTAGGCTTAATAAGTCCCTGTAAAAAGAAAAAGGAGTTTGTTTCCTTCCTAAGGAAATGCGGTACGCGTCAATTTTATCTCAATCCATATAGTGTGAGTTGTGGCCGTGCCGAGTCACCTTTTTCCTAAAATACCCAGGGAACAAAGGGATAATACAACAGCCAAAAAATTTATTTAAATCACCAAAATTCAAATAAAAGTCTTTAAAGTTGTTTAGCCAACAAATAAGAAATCGCTAATATAAAACTTTAGAGACTAGTCTAATAATTAGCTTAATGTCCCTTTATTCCTGTAAAGCACCGATGAAGCCAATCAGGCGGACCGCGTCATTTTTTCTTGGCCGTTGCACTATCTCAGTGCGCCGTGTCGGGTTAATTTTTATACCGTCACGCCACGTCTACACGGCACGTTCAGTCCACTAAATGCGGGACGCGCCAATAAATTCAAAAACAAATCAGTGTTGGTGAAACCATCATGCTATGAGGAGGTGCACGCGTGATAATTGTTAAAATTATATTAAAAATATATTTGTGATATACGTTACACCAGCCGGCCGCAGTACAATGGGCGCCGGATTGGGCAAAGAGTCGCTGTCAAGCCTGACCGGAACCGGCAGCTACCATTGTGCTATGATAGGCCTAGATTCAAGTGGAAAAACGACAATTTTGTATCGGTTAAAATTTGGACAATACACAAACACCGTACCTACTATAGGTTTCAATTGTGAAAAGGTAAAAATTTTCATTTTCTTGGCTCTGTGCGCGCGCGCGGGCGCTATTGAGACTCAGGGAGGAAGGAAGGGAGGGGACAACAGTGGACTGTAAATTATTATTGTACCCAAAGTTTTATAAACACGTTCTCAAAGTTGTTGGATTAGAAATTTTAATTAAAGATTGGTTAGTACAACCAATCATTGTCCAACCTTTTTCATTAAAAATGTTAAGGTACTTTTGTTTATCATAATTTGTAGCTTTACATTATTTTTCTTATCCATTGTCTTATCCCCTAAGATCCCTGAAAGTGTATGTATGTGTAGGGATTTCTTTATAGGTGTATATGTGAGTGAAAAAAGGGAGGAGGGGGGTGGGGATGGTGCTATTATTGGAATTTTTCCCCTATTTTTCTACCTGCTGCATCTTATAGTTGGTTTCCTTTCAAATGGTTTATTTTGTTTTACTAAATAATGTTATGCCTTTGTTTTGTCCTTATTTTTTTTGTAACTAAGTTTTTAACGTTTTTTTGCATAGGTTTTTGGTTAATTTATTTTATAGAACAAATATATATTGGCAGTTAAATTTTATTTTACTTTTTGCATGTAAACTACCAAAGGGTAAATTTGTAAATCATCATTGGGGATGTACAATGCAGTACATCAATTTATCGTCCATTGTCTTATCTCTGATTTAAAATACACAGATAATGCAAATAGAGAAACCATATTTGAGTTTTGAATCTTTAATCAAGTGATAAAAACATTAATAAAACAACAAATAAAAGGTATCTAAAGGGATAAGACAATGTCGACAATTTGATGTACATCCCAAATGATTACTAACAAAATTATACCTTCTGTAGATTACAATTAGTGGTTGAACCGTTTGGACTTTGGACACTCAACTTAATCAACCATTCAATTAAATTTCAATAATAGTCCCCAAAGTTGTTAAGCAAGCGTATAAGAAAACGTTATTATAAAACTTTGGGGACTAGTGCAATAAACAGCCCCAATGTCCCCTCCCTCCCTGGCTACTAATCCTATTCTAAGTATAATTTTAAAATAAAGATTGTTAGTATTTTCTAGTTTAATTCAGTTTTCCATATTTTGAGAGGCTTTAAAAAAGTCCTGGGAAGGTTTTGTTCTATTTACTTATGTAAAAAGAAACAAGCGACGGTTTCTTTCTAGGTTATTGAGATTTAAGTTTTATGGTTGAAACCGCTAGGCATTCAGCTTAATGAACCAACTAATCAAAATCCATTAAAAGTCATCTATGTTTTTAAGCCAACGAATAATAAAACGTTATTATAAAACTTTGGGGACTAGTGTAATAAACAGCCCATTGTCCCATTATAGAGTCGCTTTTTGATAGTTAGAAAGTTATTAGGTAAGGGTTGGATTTTCCTCTTCAAATTGAAAAAATGTTATTTTATGTTCAATATGGAGGGAATTTTTTCTTTAATTTAATATTTAGGGTCGTTAAAATTCATTTTAAACCTCATAAATTAAAATGTTAAAATTGAAACAATAGAATTTAGGTAGGTACTTTCCCTAAAATTGAGAACTGAACTCCCCTTTCTTAAGTTTGAAAATTAAATGAAAAAAAGGAGGTAGTTTTTTCTTCAATATGCTTAAGCTCAGTGGTTTACTCTAACCCTGCGGGGCCTATCTATACCTGCGGTGCTTTCCCCCTGCAGGGCTACACATTACCCAACACGACTTATCCTGACAAATGAAAAACTACCGCTCCCCCTATTTTAATTTATTTCAAGTTATGAGGGGGGAGGATACTTTTTTTGTGCTCTACTTGGCACTTTTAGGGAATATGCTTGATTTATAGATATTTCATTTTTTAAAAAATTCCACTAAACCCCTTGCATGGTGACCTGTTTCTTGTACGTTGCTAGGGTCACTTTTTGGAAGATTTTGTAAATAAATTGGGAGAAAAAAAACGAAAACGTTTTGAGATTTCAGCAAATGTAGGTATATTGTTTTAAGTCTTTAATGGATATATAATAGTTATATAGCAATTATATCATAAACTTTCTTAGATATTTTTATTTTATACAATTTATGTTTTGAAATTTTTCAAATCCGTCAATAAATAAGAAAGTTACAGATATTTATGTTAACGGACATAACTTTATTTTAATGCAGTTGCCCTACTGAAAGCGTATGCAAGCAAATAGAGGGGACCTTGGGCTGAATATAACACTAGTCCCCAAAGTTTTATAATAACGTTTTCTTATTGGTTTGTTTAACTACCTTGGAGACTGTCGTGAATTTTGATTGGTTGATTCATTAAGATAAATGTTCAAACGTTTCAACCACTCTTTTTAATCTACAGAAGGGGCAATTTTGTGTATCAACGCCTGGGATGAACATTAATTTATCGGCCATTGTCTTATCCCTTTAGATCCCTGATATGAAAGTGAAACTAAATTCCCAGATAAATTGGATTGAGAACAATATGAAATCATTCAATTCAACGATTAGCGAGTTCTTTTTTTCCTACATACTAAACCAAACAAGCGTAAAAAAGTTCATGTTTGCATAGCAATTTTAAGGCTTTTAAAATAGTTATATATCGTATTGTATTATAAACAGCTTTCCGCGGATATAAAAATGTTCAATTTTAAGATTAGGTTTTGTTAGCCCTGAGATGCCTAAGGTACAGGCTAACAAAACTGGTTTTACTACTATGATAATACATTTTGTATTCGTAGAAAACTGGCTATTATACGATGCTATACATAATTTTTCAGTATAGCTGAGAACCGGTTCTAATCCTTAGGATATTAATCGGTTTCGAAGCGATACTGAAATACATTTAATGACTGAAAAGTAATGATATAATGACGATAACTACCAAAAAAATGTTAAAACGCCTATTTTTTCCCTTTAAAATGTTTAAAAATTCTGGTTGAGGAGAAGCTTTTCCTCTTTAAAAAAAGTTAAAATTTCCAAATATCAAATACGTTTATAATCCCTTTAACTAGAGAATTTGAAAAAAAATATTTGTGGGATTTTTATGGCCATTTATTAATTGATAGAAACTTTTTTAGCTGACATTATTTGAAAGCAACGCAGCTACTCTTGAACTAGAGTGTATGCGTACTTTTTATTGTTTTTCTACAGTATCTCAGCTACTAATGGATATAGAATACGTGGATATTATTATTGTTTTTTTTGTTGTCTTCAATGCAGGTTGCTAATAAAGTCCTCAAATATTGGTCAATACGTTCCTCCATGGGCAGGGTTTAGGGTGGGGGTATCGCTTACTAGCCAGCTGCGAGTAACACTTCAGTGAGGATTAGTTTGTCTGCTTATAGCCGCTTTTCTGATACTATTTGATCTGTCCTTTAATCGGATACTGTAGTCCTTGTTTGTCATATGTTTTATTATTCCATTCAATCTCCCCCCCCCCCCTCCATACAACTTTCCAATTAGGGCTGTAATTTAGGGGGGTTAATAATAAATACCTTCACATTTTTCACAAATTAACCAGGGCTCAAGGGATTAGACAGTTGAATTTACGTAAAATTATTCTCCCCAACGCCAATGATGATAAACAAAATTCCACCTTTCTGAAACTCAAATAATTGGTTCAAAAGTTTGGGACTACTAGTTTGAACTTACCAATCAAGATTTTATTGAAGTACCCAAAGTTTTTAAGGCAACAAATAAGAAATTGTGTTTGTAAAACTTTGGATACCAGTGAAGTTTTAATTCCTATGTCTCCCCCCCCCCCCCGTGGGTTACATTAACAATCGATGATTTTCCTTTATTTTTGAAAATTTCACGAAGCATAATGTTTATAATTAATAGTATTTTTAGCATGCCATGTGCTTAGGTGGGGGCAGGGATATATAACATTGGAAAATTAACAATCAATATCAAATAGTGAACCCTTCACTTTACTTTCATTATTAGTTTTACAATGGAAAAGTAAAAAAAGTTCTGTCTTTAAGATGATATTTCGAATGTAACCAAAGTATCTTTTTTTTAGCTAACCCGGAGCCGTTTTTAACGAAAATAACGGCTCCAGCTCCGGCTCTAGCAAAAAAAGGCAGCTCCCGGCTCCGCAACACTGCACCTTTGGAAGCTTTTCCCAATTCATTAATAAATTGATGTGGTTTTTCACATTCTCACAATTCTAGCTAAACCAAACAATTTTAAATTATACATATGGACAAATATATACTTGTTAGAATCGCACCTAAAGCTCTATTCATCTATGTAAAGTAGTAAGTTTTTTTTTGCTTGTTTGCCCTTTAAGATCTCATCAGCCACTTATTCTATGGAAGTCTTTATTTTAGGGAAGGCTCACAAAGGTCCCGATTGGTATTAGGCTGTTTAAAAGATTTAGAGGAGGTAGGGATCGGCACAAAATAGCCAAAAACCCTACCATTACTTCAATCTATAATTGAAATAGCCTATAACCATCCCGGGCCCTATGTAAATCTTCCCTAAATGAAGAAGCTAATCAGTTCAGTAGTTAATGTTATCCTAAGCTGCAGACAAAAAGCTTACTACTTTATTTAATGGAAAAACACACAACTTAAATATAATAGTCCTGTTTTATAAAAGAACATAAAATATTAAAATGAGTCTTGCTTATAAAAATACAATATCTCCAAAAGTGTATTTTTATAGCTTTATGGCAGCCTTTTATGTTTAATTGTATCGTTCCTTCTAGCGATTTTTTTACTAAATCTGTTGGTTAGCAGCTTTTTATCTTATTGGAAGCATAGCTTAACTTTGACTATACTTGGACGTACGTCCGATTGTCTGTGAAGTAATATAGACTAGGTAGGGAGGGGACATTGGGCTGTTTATTACACTAGTCCTCAAAGTCTTTTAATAAAGTTTAATAAACAACCTTGGGGACTTTAGAATTTTTATTGGTTGGTTTATTTAGTTGAGTGTCCAAACGTTTCAACAACTAATTGTTATCTACAAAAGGGGTATTTTTGTGTATCACCATTGGGAATGAACATTATCGGTTTTTGTCTTGTTCCTTTAAAGCCCTTCAACGCATTCTTATCTTTAAAATTTCTACAGTATTTACGCAGTCTAGACACTACAGTTCCAGACAATACATTTTTTACAGTATCTACTCAGTCTATGCTATATATTATTACTTGTATTTTACACCAGATTTTCATGTTTACAAATAAGGTGAAACACGCAGCGGGCTAAAATAACTATTCCCCATTTACTCTCCTCATACTGGATGAACGAATTGGCCAATAAATGACAATGATAATAGCAACCTAAATTGACGACAATTTTCCACTGTTAAACTATTCACGTACATTTGAACATGAAAATCCTTGTTTTATTGATATTTGGTTTTCTGTCTAATGAATATTACCTATCTACCTAACCAAAATTGGCATTGAAATGTTTAATTTTTATTATAGCGTTAATTTAAATACATTCCAGATAAAATAGCACCACTTAGCCATGGTCTTTTATAGGCTGAGTTTTCTGTTAATAGCCTAAAACCATCACGAGTTTACCCTTTTAGATAAAGTATAAAATCGAGATGTCTAATGTATTTTTATAAATTTTGAGGGGGGGGGGGGAGGGTAAACACCCCTTTACCCCCACCCTTGGACGCTATGATATAAAAATTGCTAAATTAACTTAAAACACACAAGCATACATTATGCTGCTTTTCAATATTTTTCTTCAATTTCCAATTTTCGTGATCGGATAAACGTTGGATTTTCACTCATACAATGCTCACACACACATACATACACACACACACACACACACACACACACACACAGAGAAGCATCCTTGCGATTTAATTTCCGATTTCCTTTTCCCTTTCTCTTTTGCTATCAAAGATAGGAATGGAGATTATAAAAAGAGCTATAGGTTTGAATCTAAGCCATAGAGAGTGGGGACGATGGGCTATTTATTACATTAGTCCCCAAAGTTTTATAATAACGTTTTCTTATTCGTTGGCTTAGCAACTTTGGGGATTTTAGTTAATTTTGATTGGTTGGTTTATTAAATTTAAACCACTAATTTTCGCTACAGAAGGGATAATTTTGTTTATCATCAATGGATAGGTATGTACATTAATTTATCGGCCATTGTCTTATCCCTTTAGATCCCTGAATCTAAACCCTAACCACGTCCAAATAAAGAGTTTGATATGTCATACGCGTGACTTTAACAGCAAAAGTAGAAGAGTAGGAGTTAGGACTTACCGACAATGGTTAAATATTCAAATACCTTTTTCAATTCCCTTCAAAAATTGATTATTTCGTAAAACTTTTCTTCTGTAAAATAGTCTCTTTCAATGATTGATAGGTATAAAGGTGCAAACACGAAGAATGTGTGTCAGTCAATCAATAAATACAAAGGCATTAATTGTAGCGCAACTACTCTTCAATTAGGGTACATTCGTCCCTTAAATGTTTTCTTAATATTTGGTAGTTCTCGGCGTCTTGGGGCTAACAACACTGGTTTAAATCTTTTATATTTTATTTTAATATCCGATGAAAGCTATCCATAATACGATGTGATAGATAACTATTGTCAACCCATCCCAAAGCTTGTTTTTGCTTCGCTACTTATGGATTAATTTATTTTTGTTAATCTAGAGTATTGTAAAAGTATTGATTTCTAAGCAATTCACCTTTTGTTCATGATCAAATTTCAAATTTAAAGGTACGAACAAAATATTTTATTGGGGGGTAGGGGGGGGGGGGGGACTAAGTATTGAATTATAGGCAGGTGATATGAAAAAGAGGGATATACCAGGGATCTAAAGGTATAAGACAATGGCCGATGAATTGATGTACATCCCCAATGCTTATGCACAAGATTACCCTTTCCGTAGATTAAAACTAGTGGCTAAAACGTTTGAACATTCAACTTAATGAATCAACCAATTAAGTTCCTAATGTTGTAAGCCAACTAATAGGAGAGCGTGTTTATAAACAGCTCATTGCCCCCCCCCCTCTCTGGGGATATAAAATCATTATAAAACAGGGGCTGCTTAATGTTAAACACAGTACTATAAGCGTAGCAACTCTTAAATTTTTAAAAGTAAGTACGTCCTACTTTTTATGAATATTTGTTCATACTTAATACATAACTGATGATTCGATGTTGATGTTATCATTCTTGTTCTTCACTTGAAATAACAAAATATCTTTTTTTTTAGGTAAGTCTCCATAAGATAAAGAAGATCCCCGCGTGGTTAAAACTTCCCATATGGGTTAAATCTTGTATAGCTTTTAACCAACCCTGGTTTAAAATAGCTCATATTTTTAAAGCGAAGATTTTCTATAGTAGGGGTCAGTCCGTCCGTAACAGATGGTTATTATCCTTAATTTAGGCATGTTAAAATTGTCCGATTGATTTGAAACTTACCTGTAATAGTTAGGTATGATTTAGAAAGTCTAGCAACTCTGTAAACATACCAGAAAGACCGTGCGTCCTTCCATCTGATTTTAGAGCTTTGCTTAAATAGAAGTTGTCATTCTTTTTAATTTATTTGAAAAGTTAAAAGGTCATTCATCAATAAATCAGCTACACATGATTTCTGATTATGTGAAATAATCCACGAATTATGTTTGGATTATAATTGCCATTTTCCATTAAATCGCTAAAAGATCCCCCATAGCCCCCTCCCTTTTTACTTCGAGGTTTATGGTATTTTTTTTAAAAAAACTAGTAGCTGTATTTAATAAAAAAATGAAATAGCCTAAAACCAACCCAGGACTTAAAACCTTACGATGGAGAACTCAGTCGGTTCAATAGTTACCGATATCTGAAACTACAGACAAGAAAGCTTAATACTTTATATAATTGAATAGGTTAGGTCAAGCAAATATGTTTAGAAAAGCCCTGCATGGTTATCGTTCATCTGAGGGTCTAGAAACTAATTACTAATGAACCAAAATTTGGTAGGGGGGGGGGGGGGGTTCTACACAGTTCAATTACAGGATTGTACCTTATAATTTAATTTAATGCCTTAATTTGATATGAAAAACAGGTTTCAACATAGGTCAGCAGTTTTAAGCTATAAATAAGGTTTATAACTAGCGCAGCTTTTCTTTAAATACCTTTCGTTATAAAGTGCATTAGTCCCCAAAGTTTTATAATAATGTTTTCTTATTCGTTTGCTTCACAATGTTGGAGAATTTTTATTAAATTTCGATTCGTTGATTCACTGATTTTAATGTACAGAAAAGGTGATTTTGTGTATCATCATTGGGGATGGATATCAATTTATCTTCCATTATCTTATCCCTTTATATCCCCGATCTCTTCCTTCGTGGAACATTGACACTTTAGAAAGTCAATTACAATATCATTATTATAAAAACCACCAAAAACATATTTGTTATACCTAAGCATCGCTGCTCTATAGTTGGGCAAAAAAGTACCTACTAATAGCAATATGGCTTTGATTAATATCAGCTAGATTAGAACCGGTTCTATAAATATATTATAAAGAACTATTACTGTTATTAACATGTCTGCAAAACAAAACGCAAACCCTTTTTTTCCGTATTACAGTATAATAGTGTATTGTTATTTCGCAAAATGTTCCGTTACTTATGAAGCTATCAGTGCTTGTTATTATTGAATTAATAACTTATTGAATAAGTTATTTGTGGTTTTTAAACGTATCACCTACCATGACATACATTTAAAACAAGAATGACTACATCCATTAAAAGTGAAATTAAGTTGAAATAGACATACGTACCAGGGTTCTAAAGGGATAAGACAATGGCCAGTAAATTGATCTATATCCGTAATGATGATACGCAAAATTACCCTTTCTGTAGATTTCATTTAGTTATTAAAACAACTTAATGAACCAACCAATCAAAATTCAATAAACGTTGAGAGAGAGGGGACAATTGGCTGTTTATTACACGAGTCCCCAATGTTTTACAATAACATTTTCTTAATCGTTGGCTTTGGGGACTTTAGTTAATTTTGATATTGGTTGATTCATTAAATTGAGTGTCTATGCGTTTTAACCTCTAATTTTAATCTACAGATAGGGTAATTTTGTATATCAATATTAGGGATGTACTTCAATTTATAGGCCATTGTATTATCCCTTTAGATCCCTTACCTTCAACGCGGCCGGTACTGATGTACAAATGGACATACTTATTTAAAGAGTAGCAATTCATCCAAAAACTTATTGATGCATATCTAAATATTTTACAATTATATTTTATACTTTCATACTTAATCAGGCTATAGGAAAATTGAAGATAAATAGATATTCCCCCGAAATTTGTGATACATGTAAACTGTATTTAAAAAAAATATATATTTATCGCATCGTATTATAGCCAGCTTTTCGCGTATATTAAAATGAAAAATTATAAGATTAAAACCAGTTTTTTTATGGTCGAGAAAATGATATACATCCAATATGATGATACACAAAATCGCCCGTCTGTAGTTTACAATTTATGGTTAAATTGTTTAAACAGGCAACTTAATGAACCAACCAATCAAAATTAAATAAAAGTCCCAGAAATTGTAGAGCCAACTAATAATAAAATGTTATTATAAATATGTGAGGACTAGTTAAAAAAAACAGCCTAATGTCCCCTCCCTTCCTCCCTGGGTAATTATTAGTTGAGAGGAATGTGGTTGGAATTTGGAAAGGTATTTCTACCGGCTGATAAGTTTACAAGCCTTTTCTCCCCCCCCACTTCCTTCAATTTTTTAAATATTATATCCTCTCCCCCCCTCCTCAACTCACCTCTCCTGAAAGTATCATATGTCCGTTGCATATTAAGAGATATAAGTTTTCCGGAATTGTAATGTAGGGAGTAGATTTGAAATCTGCATCAAATTTTAAGCATTTTTTATAAAATTCGTTTTTTGTATAATTCTTTATCTAAAAGCGGAAATACAAATTAAGTTAATTAATTTTGGCATCTGTGATTGGTGGATTTAAAAAATCTGCGCTCTGATTGGATGTCGTACATCATTCAACCAATTAGAGCGCAGGTAGTTTAAAATCCACCTATCCTATTGGTCAAAATTAATTAACTTAAAATGTATTTTCATAACAGATTAAATCTATGAAAATACAGGGATTTGACAATGGACAATAAAAATATTCCCCCAGTAATTCTTCATTGTATCCTATAATATAAAGAAAATGTTTTTTGTTGTCTGAAGCTTAAGATCTCATTAACTACTGAAATGAATAAGTTAGCCTTTTTAGAAAGCTTCACTTAGTTTTAGGATCTTTTAGGATTAAAGCCATTTGATGTTTTTTTGCTATTTTTTTCTGTCCATTCCTTACTCCTTTGAATACAGAGCCGCTATATGCGTGCGCTACAGCCGCTAGTTTTATAATAATGCAAAGAGGGGGATAGATAAAAGGGTTGTAGATTAATTCAATTCCTATTGCCCTCTCCCTACCTGGTTGTTAGACCAATAACAGATAAAGTCTATGGAATTAAACAAGAGAAAAATATTTGAAAAACAGATTGACCAGATTTTAAAAACAGATACCAACCAAGGAAGGGGGAGAGAAATTCTGAGATTTTAATCATGGTATATTCGTGTGAAAATATTAGGGAGAGAGAGCACAGTTAAAGTAAAATTATTGTTTATTACAATTTTTGGGTATAGCCCCTTTCGTGGCAACGCCCCTTAAGGGACAATTTGTCGTATTTTAAAATGGCTTTTGATGGGTTATTTTAGGTTAGGTTTGATTATATTGGGTTAGATGATTACCCCGCAGGGGCTAGAAATAGGAGAAAAGCTACTGTGAAAATACGAAGAAATGCCCCTTAAGGGGCGTTGCCACGAAAGGGACTACACCCCAATTTTTAACCCAGTATTTCTTAGGTACTCAAATTTTTCTAAATGATCAACTTATCACCCATAGTCTTTTCCCTCTAATTTTCCCCAGGCATAAAAGTCTACGTCTATATTACGTTAATTATGTTTTGGCTTCGAAAAAACAAAACAAACAAAATTAATAATCTCACAATCTTTATTTTAAGACGGGGAAGGGGGGGGGGGTGTTTAGACTGGGTTGTCTAATAAGTAAAAAACATCTTTGATTTTTTACCATTAGGTATTTTAAAAATTTACAAATCTAGCTGTCTTTATGTAAGAAAGTAAAAACAGTTTATTAAATGACAAAAACTGATATCCAATGCCCAAAAGCACATTTGTGTTTTATCCGTCCGTCTGTCTGTCTATACTTAGCTGCAGGAGACCCAAACCCTGCGGGGTTCTTGTTTACCACATGAACCTACCTCTTAATTTAACAATATTCAATTAAAGAGGGACGGATTATTTTAAGTTATTTTTTATTCTACATCCCTAGAATTTTATTAGAAAGGGGCACGAAGTGCATTTAAACTTTAATTTAGTGAACTGAGTATTTTTTTTAGTTCAATAGTTTAAACTACATCTAAAGGACATATATTTAAAAGAATTTAAATTTTCTACCTGGGGTAGTTCTAAAAATACCTATCAAGACCTTAAAATCATATTTATCGGATTTATACAACATAAATGACTGTCCTAATTTCGCAAAAAAAACCCTGATGACTAGGTACTTTCGTGATGCTAAATTTATTGCTATTTATTATAATACAAAATTATATGTGTTATAGATGGTTTCTTGTAACTTATGCTTGAAATCAAACTTGTTAAATGCACTTTATGCAACTATCCCTTTTGATTAGGCTATGTAGTGCAAAGTTAGCTATCCAAACCCTTAACTACAGCAATCTATAAGAATGATTATTTTAGTTATAGATAAATAAAATAAATACTAGAATTCTGAATTTTCTGAAAGACCCCTTTGTTCCAAACATTAGTAATTTCCACGGATGGAGGGATAATGAGGAATAAAATTATCTACATCACTTTTTTTTCATAATCTACATGCTATGAATACAAAGGGAGGGATGGGACATTGGGCTGTTAATTACACTGGTCCTCAAAGTTTCATAATTAAATTTTCTTATTCGCTGGCTTAACAACCTTGGACTTTCAATGATTTTTGATTATTAGGTTGAGTGTCCAAACATTTCAACCAAAAATTGTAATCTATAGAAGTGATAATTTTGTGTATTACCATTGGGAATGCACATCAATTTATCGGCTATTGTCTTATCCCTTTAGATCCCAGGGAATCTCTGAACAACATACCTATGTGATAGGTGTATACAACAATTCATATACAATCCACCCTTTCATATGGGGTACGGGTTTAGAGTCATTTTTGTTTCACTAAAATCACAGTAACGGTCCAACACAGTCATGGAGTAAGGGGACATTGGGCTGTTTATTACACTAGTCCCCAAAGTTTTATAATAACTCTCTCCCTCTTTGGTTTTACAACTTTGGGGACTTTTATTGAATTTTGATTGCTTAGTTCAATTCTTAAGAGTCCAAACGTTTTAACCACTAATTTTAATCTACAGAAAAATGGAAATTTTGTGCATCAACATTGGGGATGTACTTTGTAAATCAGTTTATCAGCTATTGTCTTATCCCTTTATATCTCAGCCTTACCTTGCATTTTCTAATTTTTCCCATCCCCTTTTCTAATAATCCACCCTTTTACTCATGTATTCAACTCCCCATAGACATTTTATCATATCCGCATAATGTTTCATGCTTGCGAAACATTTAAATCTTATTATATAAAGTAGGAAGGGTATTTTGTCTGACTACTGAACTGATTGGGTTTTCTTTTTAAGGTAGGCTTCATATAGGTCCTGTGATTGGTTTTAGGATTTTTATTTTAGATTTAAGTCTTGGGGTGGTTTTAAGCTATTTTTCTAGCCCCTCGAAGTCCTTTATAGACCCTATGTATGCTGTTGTAATAAAACGCGGTACTTGATGATTTTATTAATGTGCTACACGTGCGGATGTGATTCTTAACATTTAAGTTTATTATTATATTCTTATTATTGAAGTTTAATTTCAAATAAAAATAAACAAAAAGGTGTTTTACCACGTCCGTAAAAATTTGTATCAATAAAATTAATCTTTTGAGCTTTAATACGTCTAAACGGCAAACTTACGTACAAAAAAGTTAATTGAGAAGATTCGCTATTATCCATTAAGACAAAAATATTTGCTGATGGGATTGTACACCTTCAAAAAATAAATGCCAATGTAACGTGGGGGGTTTCTTATATGCTATTCTATCTTTTGATAAGACCCCCTTTGTATAGTTTTGTTGTTGTTATTTTCTACCTTTTAATATGTAAACAATTTTTTTAAAAGGGGGTAGGGAGATAATGTGGAAGGAAAGGGGTAACATGTAGGAATCTAAAGGGATAAGACAATGGCCGATAAATTGATGTACATCCCCAATGATGTTACAAAAAATTACTCCTTTTGTAGATCACAATTAGTTATTGAAACACCCAACCTAATGAACCAACCAATCAAAATTCACTTAAGTCACCAAAGTTGTAGAAGCAGCGAATAAGAAAATGTTATTATAAAACTTTAGGGACTATTGTAGGTAATAAAGAGCCAAATGCCCCCCCCCCCCTTCCGTGGGTAATATGTGCTGTTAAAATTATTTGCATTCTTGTAATTTAATATGAAAAATAGCGCAAATGGATGCACACCCTTTCATAAAGTCTCTCTTTGTTTGATTAAAAAAACAGACGGAAATGAAATTTTAGAATTTAATCTTTGGTGCTTATTATTATTTTTGCGGAAAATACGTTAAAAATAATAATATAGCATCACCTATAAACTAAAGTTTAAATATCTTAAAGAATGGGCTCTAACCCTGCGGGACAATCATTAACATTTATCAAACCTAACCTAAAGTTACCTTTCAAAAGCCAATGTGAAAATACGACGAAACTCACTACTTCGTTTTCTTTCCATGATCAAGTTTTTTCCTTATAACTTTTTTATTTGGCATTTTTTAAGATCAACCCTATATTAAATATAGTTAAATGTGTATGTGTATGTTCCCAAAGATCTCATAAACGGCATTACCGTTTGTCCAAATGGATCAAAGATCATAAAAACAGGAAACGAACAATTTCCATAAAAAATATGAAAATTTTTAACTGATTTTACTATTATTAGGTAAGTGGAAGATATTTGTGAATTGCTGCGCTAGACGTGTCACGAATCTAGAGGGATAAGACAATGGCCGATAAATTGACGCATATCCCCGATGATGAGACACAAAATTACCCCTTCTGAAGATTACAATTAGTGGTTGAAACGTTTTAACACTCAACTTAATGAGCCAACCAATCAAAATTTAAGTAAAGTCCTCAAATTTAATCAGCCAACGAATGAGAAAACGTTATAATAAAACTTTGGGGACTAGTGTAATAACTATCTCCATTTGGAAGGGAAAGTTCAATGGAAATTTTTTTGTATTTTTCCTCTTTACAAGCAAGGATGAGATTTTAAATTGTTTACTTAGGCTTACAGCCTTAACTATCTTATCTTCGTTTAAAAAGCGAAAATGTTCAATAAATAAGTATCTTATGTAAAAAAATAATGCATGTAAAATACAAAACATTGCTTGAAATATTTTATTTTAACCCTAGAGCTTATCGTATTATAGACAGCTTTCCGTGGATATTAAAATAAAAAAATGTAAGAATTAAATTGGTATTGATTTTTTGCTTTTATTTCATTATATTTGTGGAAGAATTGTCTTTAAATACGATACGATAAATGATTTCTCAGTATTACCCAAAACCGGGTTTAATCCAGCAGATAGTGATAGATTTATTAATTTAAAACTGTAGGCTGCGCTACTTTAAAAGAAATTTTCCTTGTTTTTTTTTTGTCTAATTTTGTTTATTTATCTGTTGAACCGTTGGAAACCGTTTATTTAAAATTTGAAAATATGGAGAGATAAGAAATTATAATAATAGATGAAATTTAAAGGAAAAGATAGAAATTATTGGTCTGCAATAAATTCCGCTTATATTTATATTCGCATAAATGACACACTAGAAAACCGATTAATATTCGCTAGAATAGAAACGGTTATCAGACATACTGAAAAATCATGTAGAGCATCGTATAACTAGACAATTTTCTACGAATATTAAGATAAAAATCAATAAAATATTACCATTTATAATTTTATAATCTTGCATTTTAATATCCATGGTAAAAATGGGCTGTTTAATACACTAGTCCCCAAAGTTTTTTTTTTAACGTTTTCTTATTTGCAGGCTAAACAATTTTGGGAAATTTTATTGAATTTTGATTGGTTGGTTCATTATGTTGAGTGTCCAAACGATTCAACCACTGATGTAATCTACGGAAGGGGTAATTTTATGTATTTTCATAAATATAATATACATTAAATATATCGGTCATTGTCTTATCCCTTCAGATCCCTTAGTTTTAATAATTGTATACGAAAACAATCGAACACCATGCCGACTTTCTCTCTTCCTTTTTTCTCGCTGATTGGGCATTCAATTATAATTCTTCTTTCTCGAGGTTGTTATATTTTAGGCTTGAACAATAATAGTTATTATAGCGCATCGTATTATAGACAGCTTTCCGCGGGCATTGAAATATAACATAAGATTAAATCCAGTTTTGTTAGCCCCAAAGTGGAAAATTGTCTGTAATACAAAGCTTCACATGATTTTTTAATATGGCCGAGAACCGGTTCTAATCCAGAGGATATTAGTCGGGTTCATATTTATAGAAAGAATTTTTACCATTTTGTAAAATATTTTAGTTTAAAATCAGCCTTATATTAAAAGCTGAATTTTTTCTATCTAATAAAAACCTTGTACATATGAATGAATAGGTTTTCCTACACGTATGCAGGGAGGGAGGGGACATTGGGCTGTTTATTACACTAGTCTCCAAAGTTTTATAAGGCAACAAAAATTACGGCGGGAAACGGCGGTTTTCGGCGGTTGCGCCGCCGTTTCTTCACAGTTCCATATTGTACCCCTATAAAGCAACTGCCATGCAAAATCTCAGACCTGTAACCCTTTTTTTAGTTGAGTTCCTTTGTTGACTCTTAGTTTTGGTTTCAAAAAGTGTCACTTTCGCCCCCCCCCCCCTTTGTATAGATTGGTTCATTAAGTTGAGTGACCAAACGTTTCATCTAATTGTTATCTCCTGAAGGGGTAACTTTGTGTATCATCAATTTATCGGCCAATGTCTTATCCCTTCAGATCCCTCTGACACGTCTGGGTAAATCCAGCCATAGAAATAAATATTCAGATATTTTAATCGTTTCAATGTTCGTTGTGTAATTTAAAATTAAACTTAAGTAGGTATATTAATATTAGCTGGATTAGAAGTCATTCTGAAAAATCATGTACCGTATTATAGACAATTTTCTAAGAATAATATAAAGCTTAAAAAACTGGAAAAAAATACGCTTTATATGTCTAAAAAGCTTCAGTATCCTTGCCCCCATCCTCGTTTATAGCCGTTGCTAAAACGCTTTTCATGTTGATTTTTATCGCTTTCAAAATCAGAAATACATCAAAAATGGTGGTGTACATTCAAATTCGCATATTATTAAATCAATATAGCGTCTCATATTCGCAAAAAAAAGATAGCATTTATATAAAAAAGGGATAAGTCAATGCAAATTGATGATATCCCTATTGATATGATAATAAACAAGATTTCCCCCTCTTAATGCTAATTTTATATAATTCAATAAAATATCTGAAGCTTTTGAGCCAACGAATAAGATAACGAGGCTATAAAACTTTGGGTACCAGTGTAGTTTAAAGGCCAATGTCCCCTCCCTCCCTCATAAGTGGGGTTTATAAAAGTTTTATTAATATAGTGAAAAAAATGCAGAAGTTAGTGCTACAGACGGGGTAATATTGTTTGTAATAATCGGGAATTTACATCAATTAAACGTGTATTGTCTTATCTCTTAAGATCCCAAATTTTGATGATTTTTTGAGCGCGAGTGAAAATACACCTAAGAAAACATACACAAATAAATGTATGGACAATGGATTTAGAATACGTGGATATATTGACAAGGGGAAAAATTTGTCGTCAATTTAGGTTGCTACAATGTTCCTCATTTATTTGTCATCAAGTAGGAGGGCAGGGAGTAAAGAGAGTGGAATGGGGGTTAGCCAGCTGCGAGTATTACTAAATTAGAGAACAAGAAAATCTGGTGCAACATCCAAATAATAATATATCCATTGTATGGTCTTGGGTAGCGCAGCGATAAGGGGATATTTAAATAGATTTTATGGGCTATTGTATGTTTTAAAAGCTTTGATATAATTCCTTTTATATTTCAGACGGTTTTATTTTATATTATGTTTGTATTTTAATTTACTGTCTGATTATCAAATTCGCTTGTTATTGCTACGCTTTTTTTATAGATATGTTTACTTTTCTTCTATTTATGGTAATAATGAATTCTGAAATTTTTATAGGACAGAATCATTTGGGCCCTTTAGTTGTTGATTTAATGTTATTATACTCAGAATTAGCATTCTATAGTGGCTATAAACAAATTTTACTATTATGAACTTTCTGTTCTTCGTCAAAATACGGATGGACATCAATTTATCGGCCATTGACTTAAATACCTAAATACTTTTAAAGTAAAAAAAATTCACATCATAAAAAATTGAGTTTTATTAAAGGTGCTATATGTTGATTTTAAGCTTTCTCAATGCTTCAACTGCAAGATTAAAACAAAAGTAATGCCTCTCTTTTTTAGTCAGATATTTAAGTAAAGTCTATGTACGGTATATTCATTATTAGCCCTTCATTGGTCATCAAAGAAAACCCGCGCTTTTAATATCAAACATAAATTAGTCAGATTCAATGATTGGTCAATGGACAAAAAGTAACATTTCCTTAAATTCCTAAAGAGAAGTTAGCTTTTCCAACGATGATAAACAAAATTACTTCTTCTGCAGATAAAAATTATTGGTTGTAAAGTCTTAACACCTATATTTTGGAACCAACCTATCAAAATGTAATAAAAATGCACACTGTTTTTATCCAACGAATAAGTTTATAAGACTATTTAGTTCTTATCTTGTAAATTAAATACAATTAAAAATCCACTTAATCCTAATTGATTACAAATAAATAATAAAACGAGGACAATTGTGTCAAAAAATGCCTTTTATGTTAAAGGATAACTAATAGTTATTCATCGCATTGTATTATAGACAGCTTTTCGAGGATATTAAAATATAAAAATTAAAGATTAAAACTGGTATTAACATAATGATTTTTATTTAAATATTCGTGGAAAATTGTCATGTTATGCATGATTTTTCAGTACGACTGGGAACCGATTCTTATCCAGCAGATGTTAATCGGTTTCGAAGCCACACTGGAATAATTTAAAAGAAATTGCCGTAAGGACATAAGAACATTTTTTGCCCTTGCATTTCCATGCATTTCATACTTGAACCTAACAAAAAAGCGTATAACTGACAGAGCGACCGATTTTTTATTAGCTTCGCTTCTTACAATATTTCTTATCTTTAAAAAAATAAAAAGTTCGCATGAAATATGAAAAGAGCATGTAATTGTTGGCTTAATCTCTTTAATTGACAGTGGACCTTTAGTACGCCCTCGCCCTCGCCCTCTGCCCATTATTTTCATTCTAATGAAAGGAGCTAAAGCCCTATGGGACACTTCTTGAACCATACTTAACCTAACTTTATAATACATCACGTTGAAAACATTCTATTTTTTAAAACAATTGTGCGCCTTCCCTTTCGCACAAGACTGAAAACTAAAAGTTTAAATAGCCTAAAACCATCCCGAGACCTATGTGAAGCTTCCCTCAACTGGAGAACTCCATCAGTTCAGTAGTTATGAAAACCTTTAGGTTCAGACAAAAATGAATTATTACTTTATGTAATGGGATTAAGTTTAATCTCGAATTTGTAATCATGCGGATTTTACAAAAATGTTGGGTGGGGGGTCACTATTAAATTAAAGGGATATTGAAAAAAATTGTTAAATATCATACCATGAAAAATTGACAAAACTTCCTGGAAATTAGAAAAGGGCTAATTATTCTTGTAAAAGTTTAATATGATTTTTCAGTATGGCTTAGGACCGGTTCTAATCCAGTGGATAGTAAACGGTTTTGAAGCTATATCTGAAAAAAAAATAAGAAAAGTAGGTAATGACTTTGGGAAAACTGTCACAGAACCTTACCTAAAATGGAGATCCAAATCGGTTTATTAGTTATTAAGATCTTAATCCTCAGACAAAAACCCCTTACTACTTTATATAATACAAATACATCTTTATTATCAATGCAGAACTAAAGAGTTCCAAGAATTTTAAACTATTGTCTTTGGACATATTAGCTTTTAGTTGCAAAGCTACAATATAATAAGTCCGTCGGCCAAACAATCATTAAACGACTGAAAGAATACAGGCACTACGCAGTTTAGGCTCTAAATACAGTTTCTACGCTGTTTCTCTTTATAAATATTACTCCTTTTATAAGATTTTATGCCATTATTGCCAGGGATTTAAAGGGATAAGACAATGACCGATAAATTGATGCACATCCCCAAAGATGATACACAAAATTATCCCATCTGTAGTCTACAATTAGTGGTTAAAACGTCTAGACGCTCAACTTATTGAACCAACCAATCAAAAATCAATAAAGTCCCAAAAGTTGTTAAGCCAACGCATAAGAAAACTTTATTATAAAACTTTAGGGACTAGTGTAATAAACAGTCTAATGTCCCCTCTCTCTCTGGCTAATTTTTGTATTTTTCAACATTTTTGTCTATGTCAATGTTATTTTTGTCATTTTAATTGCGATCCATCATATTTTCAATTAAAAAAATCTATAAAAAGCAGTATTTAACTGTTTATATTATGATAAAAGTTCATTTTAATCAAGCCGACCATCGATCAAAAGATCTTTAACCTGCTTTTGTGGAAAGACCTTTTGGGTAAAAGATATTAAGATAATCTACATATCTTTCGTCCCCCAAGGCATCAAGAATTGTTGGGGAAGATTATTTTTATCCATTGTCGTATCACTTTCGACTTTTCCGCTGTTTCTAAGATTTTACCGCATATACAAGCAAAAATAAATGTATTCAGGGAGGGAGGGGACATTGGGCTGTTTATTATACTAGTCCTCAAAGTCTTATAATAACGTTTTCTTATTCGTTGGCTTCACAGCTTCGGGGACTTTTGTTGAATTTTGATTGGTTTGTTCATTAGGTTGAATCTCCAAACGTTTCAACCAATGATTGCAATACATATACAGAAGGGATATTTTTGTGTATCATCATCGAGGATGTACATTGATCTATCGGCAATTGTCTTATCCCTTTAGATACCTGCTAAAACTGCTTTGAGTGCAAAAATAGGAATAAGACATTACTTTTAAAATTGATTTTGTCAGCGGAAAACAAACAAGAACGATTACCAGCGATGCTTCAAATTAAATGCTATGCCTCTATAGGCCTCTAGGGGCACTTTAGATGGAAGGAGAGTCAAAGTCGTGGAACCTTTCAAAAAAAAAGCTAGAAACAATCACAGGACCCATGAGAAGTTACACCATATCGGTTCAGCGGTTAGCAAAATCTTTCGGTGCGACGAACAGACAGACAAACTTCCTGTTTCTTTATTATAAGGATTACCAACGACCTAAACACATAACTTGTAGAGTGACAGCGCACCGACTAGGAATAGTTTTTAGCTGTGAGTGCAATGATATTTGGAAATTTGATATTTCACGATCCTACAGTATATTTCACTTAAGTCACAGGGAATAAGGGGATTGGATAATGGACAATATTTAAATCTCATTCTCCCCCCTTTTTGTCTGATATCTAGGTCGTTTTTTTTTTAACATATTTCATTTTAATACTTATCTAATAATGATATTATGATTACAATCTTATGTTGATATTGAAAGTTTGTTTTGATAGTAGATTAAAAATAACAAATATTTTTCGTATCGTATTATTAACAGCTTTCCGCGAATATTAAAATGATAAATTTAAAACCAGTTATGTGAGCCCTAACAACGGCGAACAAAAATTGGTACACATTTTTTTATTTTAATAGTCGTAGAATATTGTCCTTAGTACAACGATACACATGATTTTTCAGTATGGATTAAAGCCGGTTCTAATTCGGTGGAATTAATCGGTTTCGAAGCCATACTGGAAAAAAAATTATATCAAAGATTTTAAAATTATAGCCCGATTCTTTCATCCTTGGACTTCACAATACAAAACCATTGTAGAACATATTATAATTGCTTTCATCACGTGTAAGTGGGATATGCACTAGGGATCTAAAGGGATAAGACAATGGCCTATAAATTGATTTACATTCCAAATTTACCTCTTTTATAGATTATGATTAGTGTTTAAACGTTTGGAATCATCCAATCAAAATTCAATTAAAGTCCCCAAAGTTATTAAGACAACGAACAAGGAAACGTTATTATAAAACTTTGGGGACTAGTGTAATAAACAGTCCAATGTCCTCTGCCTCCCTGGTATTGCACAGACACACGGGAAGGTTTTAATCCATTTAACATGTCGGGTTTATTTGTCCCAAAGGATTTCATTTTGGGTTATTCAATGTAGATTTAAAGAATGATAATCATTTTTATCATCCATTCTCTTATCCCTAAATAGCCCTGGGTTAAAATGCATTTTCAGGAAAATAATTCTTTAAGAAATACTTGTATCATGTATGTATGTATGTCCTTAGTTTCTGTATTTCGACTATGAATATATTTTTTTGAGTATTTTAGACTTAAAATTAAAAGTATAATTCGACCAACAAGAATGCCAACATCCATAAAAGTGCTGCTCTAAAATCAGAAGGAAGAACTAACGAACAATAACTCTTGTAGAGTGTTAGAACTTTATAAGCAGAACATTTATTTCTAAGTCTAAACAAAATTGTTTGTATATAAAGTTGTTGCAAAACCTTTCAAACATAGGATACAGTAAATTAGACATACTTTCATTTTTAGGACGGACCCTTATTATAGAAAAGCTTCGCTACTAAAAAATAACGTTAAACTGAGACCTAAAAAAGATTAAATACGCCCCCCCCCATACCCCATAGCTACGATTAAAATAAAACAAAGGGACTTACGGGTCGTTAATCCGATTTATTTCAAATATTTAAATATACTAATCCATTACCCCTCCCCTTTTCACAATCTAATTTTAATAAGATAAAACAAAAGTTCGTATTATGATAAAATTAGTTAGAATTAATCTTAAACTATTTTACTCTTATTTTGACTTTTAAATAAGATATTTCTATTAAAAATTTTCTACATATCAGTGTTTAATAGGATTAAATAAAATATATTTCATTTAATTTTTAAAGTTAACTATCACATACTCAAAAATAAGTTTGAATCAAAATTGCAAATAGGTATTTATTGTATCGTATTATAGACAGCTTTCCGTCGATATTAAGATAGAAATTCTTAGCTTAAAACCAGTATTGTCAGCCCCTATGGGGCCGAAGGCACGGGCTTTTAAAACTAATAGTGATTTTACGAATTTTATATAAATGATGAAAAATTGTATGTGATGCTATGCTATACCTAATATTTCTTAGTATGTCTGAGAATCGGTTTTAATTCAACGGATATTAAAAGGTTTTGAAGGTACTGAAAAGATAAAACTTAGGCAAATAGTGATAATATCAATTCGCGCAGTTTATGTTTATACGGAAATAATTGCACATTATTAATGCTTTAAGATTTTATCTAAATATTTTTAATAGTTGAAACTTATTTGATAAATATTTAACAATGATGTTAAGACAATAGCGTTTAAGGATTTTGATAATTTTTAAAGAAACCTTTTAAAAGAGATTTTGATATTAAATTTTCATTTTGTGACAAATTAAACTTAAAAAATTTATTTTTTTATAGGTATGTACAATAGGTTTGCAAGGAATTATTTGAACTTTCAAATTAGCCCTCTAGGGGCACTTAGGTGATGGGGGCTGAATTTGACACCCCCCCTTAACTTTTAATTTAGTTTTTTAAAATGAAATATTTTTTGGGGGAGGATTTATTTTTGCTATGGGTGATTTCTCGAAGGAGGCTGGTAGTATCCTCCCCAAAAAATAGTTATAAACCATCCCAGGGCTACATTGTAAATGAAAACTATATTGGTTAAGCGGTTAGCGAGATCCTTCAGAAAGACAGATATCCTGTTACTTTATTTTAAGGATTATATGATTTTATTTTTTTTAAATAATATATATCCCTAACAATAATAAAATGTTGAAATAATGATTAAATCTAAAACTTCCTTCCTCTTTCTCACTCTCTCTCTATCTCTCTCTTTCTCTCTCCCTCTCTTCCTCCCTGACTCTCTTGATAAGCAAAGATGATAACATCCATATTAACAAAGCTATAAGATAAATAAATCGTCTGATGGACGTACTAACATTTTTAAATACTTAAAAATTTTACGGACGTGCGCAAGTGGGGTGTTAACACGACTTCCCGTCAAATTGGAATACCCTACCTCCATTAAACCCTGGGCACGCCACATTTGAACCTTTAGGTTAATCAGGGATCAAAAGGGACAAGATAATAGCCGATAAATTTATTTACATCCTCAATCCTGTATGCAGATTAAAATAAGTGGTTCAATATAATTTACCAACATTCTTAAGCCAACGAATAAGAAAAATAAGGGACTAGTGTAATAAATAGCCCAATGTCCGCTTCCTCCTCCCCCTGTGAGGTTAATAGATATTTGCCCTTGTTTATTTAAAAGAATAAATAAAAGCTGTGTGTAAGGGGGGGGGGTTGTAAGTTCTGACACTTTTGCGTAAACAGGGTGCATAGGCTTTGTCTTAGGAGTGAGAGGATAGGTTATTTGGGGGAAAAGTTTACTTTTGGGATGTATTTTTCTTAAATTAAAAAAAAAATTGGATTTGGCCTCCAGGTTCAGGTGCTGCAGGCCTTCAGGTTGTCTCTGGACAGGTAAAAATGAAAAAAAAAATTTTTTGTTAGAGTTCAACAAATATGCATCTTTTTTAATGTTGTTTGCATATTTGAAGATAAAAGATGCATATTTTGTTTTATAAGTTGAACTCTAACTATTAAAAAAAAAATTCAATTTTACCTGTCCACAGGCAACCTGGAGGCCTGCAGCACCTGAACCTGGAGGCCAAATCCAATTTTAATACATCCCAAAAGTAAACTTTTCCCCCAAATAACCTATCCTCTCACTCCTAAGACAAAGCCGATGCACCCTGTTTACGCAAAAGTGTCAGAACTTACCCCCCTCCCCTTGATTTAAACATTATTCATTATTTAGATAACCTAGAAATTTGTTTACATACCTACAAGATAACATAGACAATTAGGGATTGGGATTATATTGTGTGAAATTAAAGTAAAATATATATTTCAGTATGGCTTCGCAACCGATTAATATCCGCTGGATTA
This sequence comes from Acartia tonsa, assembly GCF_053477335.1. Lineage (NCBI taxonomy): Eukaryota > Metazoa > Arthropoda > Copepoda > Calanoida > Acartiidae > Acartia > Acartia tonsa. Next base: position 42,565,107 of record NC_137269.1, on the reverse strand, counting down.
GGACTGGTTCTCAGCCATACTAAGTCATGTATTGCATAGTATTACAAAAAAAAATTCTCGGGGCTAAAAACTGGTTTTCATCTTGTAATCTTTTTATTTTAATATTCTTGGAAACCTGTCTATAATACGATGCGATAAATAACTATTAGAATGTTGTAAGTTTTTTTTTGTTTTTCTATTTATTTTTTTAGTTTTTAGGGTCAGCAAACAAATTGAATTGAAGGATACGTCAATTAGTCTTTATCTGTTACTTAGCTCCCCTCCCCCCCCCCCCCACAAAAAAGGACCCAAAGGCAGAATATTAAACATAAGAATGGGGGGAAATTATTTAACATCCATTGTATCAACCCTGTATCCTAACCAAACATATTACTCACACACTGTCTTATCTATGACGATACGGCATTGTAACATAAATTCTCAAGGCATTATTATTAGTAGTAGCGGAGCTACTCTATAATTACTCAGTTTACAGTATATACTCTATAGTATCTTCTACACAGTCTATACTATATAGTATCTTCTACACAGTCTATACTCTACAGTATCTACACAGTCTAGACTCTATAATATCTTCTACACAGTCTAGACTCTACAGACTCTACACATTCTATATTCTAATACAGTATCTACACAGTCTATACTATATAGTATCTTCTACACAGTCTATACTCTTCAGTATCTACACAGTCTAGTCTCTACAGACTCTACACAGTCTATATTCTAATACAGTATCTACACAGTCTTGACTCTATAGTATCTACACAGTCTAGACTGTACAGGATCTACGCAGTCTAGACTATAGGGTCTACACAGTCTATACTCTACAGAATCTACACAGTCTATACTCTACAGTTTCTACACAGTCTAAAAGCGTTGTATTCAAAGGGTAGGGAAAGAAGAAAAATAGTCTAAACCCTTCCAGATACCCATGTAAAGCTTCAATAAAATGAAGTTTACATCAAATTCTGAAGCTACAAACAAACAAAAACTTTCAACTTTATATAACAGGATATAGCTGTGTTACGTATAGTCAGGATTATTCTTGTTATGTAACAATTTTCTTGGAAAAATCTTCATTATGTATTACACAAAGAAAGAATGGGTTATCTTCTCTCTCTCACTCTCTCTTTATCCCTCTCTCTCTCTCTCTCTCCCTCTCTTTCTTTCTATCTCTCATTCCATCTTGTCCATTCTCTCTCCCTCTCTCTCTCTCTCTCTCTCTCTCTCTCTCTCTCTCTCTCTATCTATCTCTCTCTATCTCTCTTTCTTTCTCTCTCTCTCCCCCTCCATCTTGTCCAATTTGACCAACATAAAGATCAATTTGAACCGTGAGGTCAACAGCAGGGACATAGGGATAAGACAATTGATGATAAATTAATTCCCCCCCCCCATTTTATAATTGCCCTTAGAAGCTTGGTTATATTGTTTGGTGGAGAAAGGTTTGTAGAATAATTATTCCTCCATTGTGCTTTCCCTCATCCTAGGTCAAAAAGAGGTTTATTATTTTCTCATTTTTTCTACGGTTTTCAAGCTAGTCCCCCTCCCCCTCCTTTTAGGCCCATTAGTTGGGCCCTCCTCTCTATAAAGGGACAATCTAATGAATGGGTCTAATTTAAACTTTATAAAGGATCTTAAAAAAGATAAGAATTGGGGTTTTAAATTTTTAATTTTCGGGAAAGGGGGGTGGTATAGGTATAGATACTCTCCCCCCAAAAAAGTTAGAAACCATCCCTGGATCTGTAAGAAGCTTCACTGTAAATAAGGCCCATATCTTTTAAAATCTAGCTCTATGTGTTGCCTTTTCATATCAATTTTTTTTTCAGTCGCTCACTCTCCCTATTTCTCTCTTCTCTCTCTCTTTTCTCTCCTCTTTCTCTCTTTCACTGGCCTAATGTCAGTCCTTATTTACCATTCGTTCTCCTTAAATTACTTTGCCAGTTTAGGTAGTTAACAATAAGGTAGAAAAATATAGGATTTGTTGAATTTTTTTGTGAATTTTCATTTCTATTATTATAGAAAAAGATCAATAAAAAAAGAATTTAGCCAAAATTTTTGTGAAAAAATTTCAACTGAAACTAAACTTTAAACGAAACTTTTGATTCTTATTTAAACCCAGATGGAGAGAGGACATTGAGCTGTTTATTACTCAAGTCCCCAAAGTTTTAAAATAACATTTTCTTATACGTTGGCTGAACAACTTTGAGGACTTTAGGGAAATTTAATTGGTTAATTCATTAAGTTGAGTGTCCAAATGTTTAAACAACTAATTTTAATCTACAGAAGGGGTACTTGGTTGCATCATCATAGGAGAAGTACATCAATTTATCGGCCATTGTCTTATCCCTTTATATCCCTGTATTAAACCTAATTTTTCCGCCATTTAGAAGGTAACCCTTCAACGGGGTTAAAATTACCTCAGATTGAAATATCATGAAATCTAACAATAAAGAAAATATCAAGAAAAACCCAAGGGTAATTATGTCCCTATATTGTGCAGATTTGCCAGGGATAAAGCAATGGCTAATTAATTGATGTACATCCTCAGTGATGATACACAAAATTACACCTTCTGGAGGTTACAATTAGTGGTTGAATATGAGTTTTAAAGGATAATTTTAACATATTTTTATGTATATTTTCGTATTATAGGTATGTTTTATGAAATCTTTGAAAATGAACCAAACAAAGGGAATTTGAATATGGTAAAAAAGGACCGGCAAAAGATAATGAACGACATTCGATAAGATTATGATTCAGTATAATGGTTTACTGTCCATATCTATCTAAACTGAATTGCTGTTTTTTCTGGTTTTTTTAAAGAATGTTGTTGGGCTGATATAGCTGCGCTATTGCTGGACATATTTGTCCTTGTTATTCCCATATTTGTGTTTATTCCCAGGAAGGAAGGGGATATTGGTACCCAAAGTTTTATAAACATGAAAACATTGGGTTATTTAATTTCAATTGGTTAGCTTGAACAAGTGGTGTCAAAATTTTAATCTTCAAAAGTGGTAATTTTGTTTTAATATCATTGGGGATGTATATTAATTTTTAGTCCATTGTCTTATCCCTTAAGATCCCTGGGATGCTCTTCCTTGGTTAGCACAGGGCGGTAACAATCCATGTAATGATGTTAGATTACATCAAGGATAAGATAATCAACACACACATACACACATTCCAGGGACCTAAAGGGATAAGACAATGGTAGATAAATGCATGTACTTCCTCAATGATTATACACCAAATTACCCCTTATGTAGAATACAATTTAAGGTTAAAAAGTTAGGACACTCGGCAATGATTCAACCAATCAAAATTCAAAAGTTGTTAAGTCAAAAAATAAGGAAACTGTAATATTAAACTTTGGAGACTATTGAAACAAACATCCCAATGTCCCCTCCCTCCTGTATACATACACACACACACACTTAATTGTACAACACCCACGCTCAAACGGACAATTATACAGAATTTCAAAAATGGATGGCTTCGCATATAAGCAGTTAAAATCAGAGAGAGAAGGGACAATGGGCTGTTTATTACTCTAGTCCCCAAAGTGGTATAAAGTTTTCTTATTCGTTGGCTTGATAAATTTGGGGACTTTATTGGTTGGTTAACGAAGTTGAGTGTCCAATCGTTTCAACCACTAATATTAATTTAATATGGAGTAATTTTGTAACATCATTGGGGACGTACATCAATTTATCGGCCATTGTCTTAACCCCTGTATATCCCTAAGTTTAAATAGTGTTCCTATTTTGTTTTTAGTGTAGCTTTTCTATGACTACATTTCTAAACTATCTTTTTGACGATAAATTAATGAACTTCTTTAATTAGTCAAATTAGACCTTCCTAAGTTTGAAAAAGTTTTAAATCCAACAAATGAAAGGAACTTGCATCTAATGTTTGGGGATCGATTATTACATAAGGCCTTATCGTTTTAGGCATCATTAATTTAAAATTATTTACAAAGAAAATGAACATACAGATAATAGAGTTGCTGCACTATCAAAATTTATCCCTTTATAGTAGGATTTCTCTACGTGGTTTAATATCTATAAGACGTTTCTAACAATAATAGTTAAGCTTTATGGAGAGACGTCTTAACTCATTGCATTGTAAGTACAGAAAAGCTTCGCTTTAAAAAGTGTTAAGATAATTTAGGTTGAACTAAAAATCAAATAGCATGACAATGCAGGGATGGAGGGGACATTGGGCTCTTATTTACACTAGTCCCCAAAGTTTTATAGCAACTTTTTCTTATTCGTTGGTTTAACAACTTTGTGGATTTTATGCAATTTGATTGTTTAAGTGTCAACGTTTCTACCAATAAATTTAATCTATAGAAGGAGTAATTTTGTGTATAATCATTAGGGATCGACATCAATTTATTTGACATTGTCCTATCCCTTCAGATCCCAGATGACAATGACACCACCAAACAAAATTATTTTAAACCTATGTAATCTCTTTCTTAATCTAGTTTTTAAAAAGCGAATCTTTTCTATAATAAGTAGGCTTTTTGAAGCACAACTTCTTACGTTTATTTTAATTAATTTTATATTCAATGTAGATATGATTAAAGAATAAATATCAGGGATCTAAAGAGATAAGACAATGGCCGATAAATTGATGTACATCCCTAATGATAATACACATAATTACCTCTTCTGTAGATTACAATTATTGGTTTAAACGTTTAGACATTCAACTTAATAAATCTTTAGGGATTCGCACTTATGGATGTTGTCATCCTTGCAAGCCTTAAGAATTTAAAACAACCCCCACCTTTTATTGTCTTACTTGTTGAAATAGTGAAGGACATTTTATTTTTTAATAGCGTAGCTACCATAATATTAGGTGACTGTACGTTCATCTACTGTATGGCCAGAAAACGTATGCTAACCCACTTAAACCAGGGTGGGAGGGGATATTAGGTTGTTTATTACACTGGTCCCCAAAGTTTTATAATAACGTTTTCTTTTTCGCTAGCCTAACAACTATTGGGCCTTTTATTAGTTTTGATTGGTTGGTTTATTAAATTTTGTGTATCATTATTGGGGATGTACATCAATTTATTGGCCATTGTCTAATCCTTTTAGATCCCTACATTTAAAGACATATTTTCTTAATATGTCTTTAGTTTATTTAGACAATGTTGTCAGATTATTAAAGCTGCGCTTTTCATGGATACCATTATCCTTGTAATATTTTTGTTGAAGTATTTATATGTTGAATTATAAAAACAAACATTGCTTGTCATAGTCTAACACCTCCCTAACTTAACAACAAGGTTGATTTTATGAAAGGTTTTAAATTTCTAAATTTTATTTGAAACTTGTTTTTTCCAGTATGGCTTCAAACCCGATTAATATCTGCTGGATTAGAACCGGTTCTCAGCCATACTGAAAAACCATCTGTAGCATCGTATTACAGATAATTTTCCACGAATATTAAAATAAAAAATTATAAAATTAATACCAGTTTTGTAATCTTAAATTTTTTTTATTTTAATAACCGCGGAAAGCTGTCTTTAATATTAACGTTTTATTATTTTTGGATAATACACAAGATAAACAAAAACTTAATTAAAAGACATAAATAGCTTTATTTGTGGAAAAATTAATGTTTTAATTTTTAACCATAAGTAAAAATATCTTGACAGAGAGATTTTCTCAATTAAGGGGCGTGTCAAAGCCCCCCCCCCCCCCCCTTCAAATAATAATGTATCATCCACCCTTTGCTAACGCTCATTTCTCCTTTTCATAACCCCACCCAAATTTTTTGCCCCCTCCCCCCCTGGCTAGAGTATAAAACCCAAGGCCTAACCAAATGCGTGAAACACCCTAACCCCCCCGGGCCGTCAAGGATTAGGCATGAAGACTCCTAGTTTGATTTGACACATACATAACATGATTATAATTGATATGTTTCAATTTTAAAGAATCAACTTTTTTAGTGAGCTAAAGTGATATAGCACTTGACAATAAATTGTTATAAAACACCAATAATGATAAACAAAATTACTCTTTTAGTAGGTTAAGATTAGTGGTTGAAAAATATGAACACCACGTATTCATCCACAAAGAATTCTATAAAATATCCAAAGTTCTTGAGCCAACCATTTAGATAAAACTCTGGGTACAATTTTTTACAATAGAACATTTCTGATTAAAATATTTGAAAAGCTTTCCCTTTTCCATGGGGGAACCACCCTGAAAGAAGTTGTATCAACTTTTTTTTTTATAGCTAGCCGGTTCTTTTAGTAAGTAGTAGATGTACAATTTTTCATAGAATTCAGATATGCAATCGGTTTTTTTGTAGACCTCTTATTTTTTAAGTAATTTAAGTTTAAAAAAAAAATAATTAAGTCGGTTTTAAGGTACTAAAACGCAACAAAATAAAAGAAGAAAATGGTCAGTAAGAACAAAAATAGTAAGATCTTTAATTTGACACCTTACTTTTAAAATTCTGTTGAGTAATTATTGAAAAAATCTATTTTTTTAACCTCGGTATAATAAAAACTTTAGACCTAAATATTTTCTCAAACAGACATAAAAAACATGGGTTCATATATACCATTAGAATCAGAAAAATATTACGAATCCATTGTAAGCAAAATTGAAAAAAATTAAAAAATTAAAAAATTACAGAAATGGCCAATTATTTTTTTTGTTCAGACAACACTATTGTCTTCCCTTTTTTACCCCCTCTTTACCCCCTCTTTACCCCCTTCCCATTTTTATACTCAATTGAAGAATTAAGACGTTGCCTGTACAACATAATATGATATTTTCATATAATTCCTTTTATTGTAGTTTATATACTATATTGTAAACTTTTTTTTTCAATTTTGCTTACAATGGATTCGTAATATTTTTCTGATTCTAATGGTATATATGAACCCATATTTTTTTATTTGTGAAATAATAAAATTAAGTTCAAAGTTTTTATTCTCGTGGGTTTAAAAAAATCGATTTTTTCAATAATTACCTGACAGAATTGAAAAAGTAAGGTGTCAAATTAAAGATCTTACTATTTTTGTTCATAATGACCATTTTCTTTCTTTTTTTTGTTGCATTTTAGTACCTTAAAATCGACTTAATTTTTTTTTTTTTAAACTTAAATTACTTAAAAAATAAGAGGTCTACAAAAAAACCGATTGCATATCTGAATTCTATGAAAAATTTTACATCTACTACTTACTAAAAGAACCGGCTAGCTATAAAAAAAATAGTTGATACACCTTCTTTGAGGGAATGATGAATATATAATTTTGACAACACATGAGACACCATCAATTTTTTCGCTTTTTTTCAAACAAATGCATAAGAAAAAAATTGCTAGTATTCATCCTTCAATAGAAACTAGAAAGGTAGATAAAAAATGGTTCCCAGATATTGAAAGTTTTCAAAATAGTTTTAAGATTGTTCTTGATCTACCTATAACTTTATATTATAAAGGATTCCTTTTTGAACAATACATACGCACACTGGTAAGTTGTACAAAATTATTCAAATGGAATCTAATAGATAGTGATATTTGTACTAAATGTTATGTAAAAAATGATTCAGATCATGCAATTTTTTTCTGCAAATTTCCGAAATACTTCGCCCATTGTCTTGCTATTTTTCTAGATGAATTTATTTCCAAGGTTGCCCTGAGTTCATTTTCCTTAAAGAAAATTTCTTTCTTTTTAACATCTATTATGAATGCTTTAAAGGTGACGATTTTGCTCAAATTTCGATGCTCATTTTAGCAGCTAAAGACAGGGCGCTAAAAATTAGTAAAGAACCTTGTCTATCAAGATGGAATGAAAACAATTATTTTTCTCAAACATTGCTTTTAGCTCAATTCTGTTCAAAATTATTAGATAAAGGTGGTATATCAACATATCTCATTGAAAAATTTATTAATTTTGTTTTGAAATATAAAGACAACACAAAATATTTTAGTATTTGATTTTTAAACTGTCTCCAAATATAACTAGATAATTTTTTTACAATATATTATAATATCGCTTGTTATTATCAATTTATGTGCTATTTTATAAACTGTATATATTAATAATCCAAGACTATGTGATTTAATTATGTATAGTTTGTTCTTAAAGGAATAAATTATTAAATAAGAAGACATCAACATAGCTTAGTAGCTGGAAATTAATCAGAAAAAAAAGGAATCACTGTGTTATTAAAAACTCAAGAAAATCAGAGATAAAATTAGTTTCTTGCCCTGCATTTTGTAACAGTTTGAAGGAAAATTGGGTTAGGAGAATTGTATGGGCATGCAGGTTGTTTTTATTCCAATTTGAAATACAGTCTTCTTTGCTTAATTTGAGTGATTTGTCTTTTGCAGCTAAAATAAGATTGGATAGTTGAGTATATACATTTAACGAGAAATCATCATAATACATATTAAATAGGTAAAAGCTTTCTTTTAGAAAAATAAATTGAGGTTGTCCATTATTATACTTAATATCTAAAAAGACAGCTAGTTTATGAATAAAATAAGAAGGAAATATACAAAAGAATAATGCATGATCTGTATTGCTTTCTGTATTACATTTGTTGCAAATATTTGAATCGACTAATTTGAATTTAAATAGTTTATTTTTGCTTGGTAGTGTGCGATTCAATTGTTCTAGATAAAAGTTTTTGAAATGTAATAAAATTGGTAAATTAAAAAGTTTCTTAATGGTAATTTCAAAAAGTTCCTTGTCAGGAAAGAACAGTTTGTCTCTTTTTCTTGTCATTATAGAAGGTAATTCTATGTCAATTTTAGATTTATACATTTGTTTGAAATGAAAAGAATAGTTATTTATCATATTTTCGTAATATTGTGAATGCTAGAAAGGATATTAAAATTATTTCAACAATTTTGGTCATGTGATCAAAATTTGAATTTTCCTTCTACTATTGCCCCCTCTGGGGGCGAAGTAGGTGGAAATTTAAATTTTTGTCACTTGACCTTAATATTGGTGAAATAATTTTGAATGACCTTTCTTGTATAAGCAATATTAATAAAATACGATACTTGGTTTTGTCTCATTCTCTATCTTTTTCTTAAATTCAAAAAAGTCTATCAAAAAATTTACATCATCTAAGGGTGAACAATAAATATCTCTGTCTTTTTTTCTCTATATTTCTTCCCCCTCCCCCCTCCCTCACTTTTCTGTCTATTTCCTTCTCTCTCTCCTCCTCTTTTGTACGTTCATTTATACAATAGAGATAACCTAGAGACAGCACAAGGGAATTTTGTTTACATTATGTATCAGCTATAAATTGTTGAATATCTTAGGTTAAAGCTTTCCTTGGGTGAAATATTTAAAGAAAATATTTCCTCCATCATAGAATGTGAAGCGTATGACACAACATATAATAAGTTAGTTATAAATAATTTAATTTCTTATAATAAAGTTATCTTTCTAAAAATTATATCATTGCAAAATTTAGTTGCAAATAATGTTGCCTATAGGGCTGTATTTCATATACAACAAAAAGTAAACAAAGGTTTCTTTTTAAGAAAAAAATGGGGTCAGATTGACCATCTATGTCTAATGTTTATACCCACATCAAATATTAAATTATAACAATGTACAGTAGAGTGGATCAATTTTGGACATTGAATTTGTTATCAACATCTACAGTTTAAACGTCATATAAGAAACCTAAATATAAAAAATTGATTTTGTCCTTGAGGGGAAATGGGGGGAAGGTGTTTCCATGCATTAAAAATTTTAGAAGTTTATTCTGGAGGTGCAACTTTTTTTCTTTCAAAGTATTGCTTTATGCATCTTTTTGAATTTGTCTTGTTGATTAATATAAGAATATCAAATTGGTTTTAAAAAATACTCATCCAAGCATGAAAAATCTTAAATTAAATGTAAAATCTCTTGGTTTTTAAATTTATTTATGGATTTTTCTTGCTAGGATCAATAGTTTTAAAAACAGATTTTTTATTCTTATTCTACTTTTCAAGACAAAATTGGAAAGGTGCATAAAGCTATACTTTGAAAGAAAAATAATTGCCCCCCCCCAAAAAAAAAAAAAAAAATTCTCCCCACAAGTGTCTTTCTAAAAGTTTACATGCATCAGCGAGCCTCCCCATTATTCAAAATATTTTCTTTTCATTTTTTGGTCTCTTATATGATGTTCAGACAGAAAGTGTATGTAGCACATTTAAAATTAGAAAATCATTGAAAATCAAGCCACTCTAATGTACAGCATTTATTTCTTCAATTCCACAGTACAAAATTATTCCTGTATTTAAATTTAACATATCATATAGGAAAAAATATTCTTGTATTTAAAATTAAAAATCATGTTGGAATTTTTTTTACAATTTTTGAATTTTTTAATAATGTACAGCAAATTATTTCCTTTTTATCTCATGTTTTGAAATTTATAAGATAGTTAGAATAAATTACAGAAATAATGAAAGATTTAAAGAAGAGAGCGTCAGGGGGGGGGGTCGAGGGGGGTTTCCCCCCTCAGGAGAGGGGGGGTTGAGGGGGGTCTCCCCCCTCAGAAAAAGCTTGGGCTTAAATCTTTCAACAAATAAAGAAAACAAAATTATTTTAAAAATTACTTTTTTATCTTAAATATTATTATTTTTGTGACACTTGATTTTGAATGACAAAAAATGTTGCAATAAATATTACCCACTGCACTGTATGAAATGTTAAATTAGAAATCAATAATGATGTTGGAAAATTTATTCTCATTTTATACTCTGAAAAAAGGAATTGACAAAAAATAATAATTTTTATTCCAAACTTTTAAAACAGCATGCCTATTTCTTATTGGTTGACACTCAAATTAAAATAAAATAATGAATATTATTTCAAGACCAGAAATAAATTTGAAATAAATAGTTTTCTTTCCCGTATATTTTTTATTCCAAAATGCCAAGAATTAATTTTGAAATAAAATAATTTTCTTTCCAATATTTTTATTCCTTTTTCTTATTGGACGTCATTTTGTGTCCAATGAGAGACTAGTGTTTAAATATTTTAAAGCTTATTACAGCATTTATTTTGAATATGATAATAGCAACATTCTCACATTAAATGTGATAAAAGAGTTTCTTGTTCTTTACCAACAAGTACTTTTCAGTTACCTAATGGCTTTAAACTTGCCCGAAACTCAGGGATCTACAGGGATAAGATAATGTCCGATTTATTTATGTAAATCCCCAATGAAGATACACAAAATTACCCCTTCTGTACATAATGATAAGTAGTTGAAGTATTTGGATACTCAACTTAATGAGTCAACCAATCAATATTTCATAGAAGTCCCCAAAGTTGTCACGTAAACGAATAACAAAATAAAACTTTGGGAACTATTCTAATAAACACCCCAGTTCCCCTTCCTCCCTGATAATGTACCTGCATTTTTAATTATAGGTTGTATTATATTAGGTTCAGAGATTTTCTTTCTCATTACTTAATAACCCTAACCTAGCTATTAGGATACTTTCTTGGGAATTAAGAATAATAGTATAGTCCTCCCCCCCCCCCCCCCCCCCCGATTATCTAAAACTGTAAAAAAGCTCAAATCCGGGGAGGTTTTCCTAACCCTCATTAACCTAACCTAAAATACAGTATGTATTAATGTAATAACATCTCATCGTAAACAGCTTTCCGCGGATATGAAAATGTACAATTAAAAGATGAAAACCAGTTTTGTTAGGTCAGAGATTTGTAGAATACTGGATATAATGCGTTTTATATAAAGTTTTTATATAATTGTGTAGGTTAAGTAAAGTCACTCAAGAGCCCGCAGGGTTGAGTCTCCTTCCAGGGGAAAGAAACAATTAAGAGTATAATGAATATTTTTAAACTTAAGCTTACTCAATTTCTTTAAAAAAATATAATTTGGTTCAAAACCATTAAAGCTACCATTAAATAAAACGACCTTAAAACAAAATAGCGAGTCAATTGAATTTAAATAAATGAGAAAAAATCAAGGATATATGCGTCCATATCAAAGAAAAAGATATGGTATTTAAACAAGCAGATCAAAAATTACTATCCTTATATATAGTAAGTTTTTTTTTACACGAAGCTTAATATTTTAATAACTGCTGAACCGATTGAGTTCTGCGTTTTTGTTAAGCTTCACATGGGTTCCGTAAGGTTTCAGTCATTTTATTTTAGTTTTAAGTCTTATGATGGGTTTAGGCTGTTTTTTCCATTAAGAAATAAAGATCCTCTAACGAATTTAACTTAAAGACCAATTACTTAAGATAAGATTAAATGAAAATGAAAACGAGTAGAAAAATAAATCCTCTAAGAACACAAATTGCGCGTATTTTCCTATATATTTACACCCAATTTTACAACAAAAATTCATCAACGGCTAACCTCCCATTAAATTGATATTTTTTTAGAAAAAAAACACCCACTGAAAAAAAATGATAAAAACAAGGCCACTTGTAAAAAAAATATCTGGATTATATCTGTTTTTCAAATATATTTTTTACAACTTTTTGTTTCCAGAGAGAAGGGACGATAGTCCCCAAAGTTTTACAATAATGTTTTCTTTTTGGTTGACTTGACAACTTAGGGGACTTTGATTGTTTGGTTTATTAAGTTGAGTGTTCAAACGTTTCAACCATTAATTTTAATCTACAGAAAGGGTAATTTTGTGTGTCATCCTTCAGATTGTATTGTAATTGTACATCAATTTATAGGCCATTGTCTTATCCCTTTAGATCCCTGTGTTGTTTCAGCTTATCAAACGAAATAAATTCTTTTTCTTCAAATATCGAAGGTTCTCTATAATACTTGATGATATGTCTGTCCAAATGTAATGTACAAATGACGTCGTACTTATATTACAATCTTTTTTTTTTAATTATGCATAATGCTTAGAAATCTAAATGATTCTTTTTGACTATTTTAATTTTAATTTAAGGTGGGGGATGGGGGAGTCTCTGGGGTTAATCTCTTTTCGGATGTCACAGACAAACATCCTGTTATTTATATAAGAATAGCAATGTTATTTTTTAACAAGGGACAAGTTTTTCTTTGGGTGCAACATCCCCGTGTCTCTGGTATGAAGAAACAATAACAATTTTTATGCACTGAAAAGTTCACAATGAACATTTTTTAAGCAAAGCTTTTCTACAATTTGGGTAAGTTCGTCTGTCCGATAGCTTTAAATGGAGACTTGAAACCTTGAATAGTTATTTATTACATCGTATCATAGACAGCTATCCGTGCATATAAAAATAAAAAAAAATAATACCAATTGTGTTAGCCCCGAGTGGCTGAAGGTTACCTAATTTTTTTTATTTTAATATTCGTGGAAAATTGTCTGTAATGCGATATTATAAATGATTTTTCCGTATGGCTGGTAACCGGTTCTAATCCAGCGGATATAAATTGGTTTTGAATCCATACTCGAAAGGCAATTCTTTAGTTTTTACTGAATATGAAGTAAGTTTCCATAGCTGCGCTACTAGTGAAAGTAATCATTCAAGTAAAATAATACCAGGGATGGAGGGGACATGGGACTGTTTATTACACTATTCCCCAAAGATTTATGATAACGTTATCTTATTAGTTGGCTTAATAACTCAGAGGTCTTTTACTGAATTTTTATTGGTTTTCTACGTGAAGTGTCAGAACGTTTCAACCACTAATTATGATCTACAGAAAGGGTAATTTTGTGTATGATCATGGGGGATGTATATAAAGGGGGGGGGGGGCGAAAGTGACACTTTTTGAAACCAAAACTAAAAGTCAACAAAGGAACTCAACTAAAAAAAGAGTTACAGGTCTGAGATTTTGCATGGCAGTTGCTTTATAGGGGTAAAATATGGAACTGTGAAGAAACGGCGGCGCAACCGCCGAAAACCGCCGTTTCCCGCCGAATTTTTTTTGCCTTTTCTCGGCTGTTTTCGGCGGTTGCGACGCCGTTTCTTCACAGTTTCATATTGTACCCCTATAAAGCAACTGCCATGCAAAATGTCAGACCTGTAACTCTTTTTTTAGTTGAGTTCCTTTGACTTTTAGTTTTGGTTTCAAAAAGTGTCACTTTCGCCCCCCCCCCTTTATCGGTCTTTGTCTTATCCCTTTAGATCTCTGAAATAATACACACATATTAAATCTTATGCAAATTCCTAGAAAAATCAGAGTTCAAGTGACAGTTTTAATCCTAATAATGAAAAGTAGATCTGGTTTTTCAATTCAATATCTTCTAAAATCATAATGTTCTCTTTTTTAGTGAAGCTTAACATAGGAATGGGATGGATCTAGGCTATTTTATTTTTCGATTTAAGATTTGGGATGTTTTTAGGCTATTTTTAGATTCTAGTAATGTACAAATTCAAATGGATCTAATCAAACTGGAAAACCAAACAGATTAAATATAATAGGATTAAATAAATATAAATAAAATCTTCCCAAAACCTTTATAAAACTGTCCTGTAAATGAGAACTCATACTTCCTGTTTTAGGGTAACTTATGTATCCCCTTAATCCCTGGATAAATCTTATTACTTGGAGTCCAAATCTGACAGGGGAAAAGGAAGAGGAAAATTACATTTAATTAAAAATTCATTTTCCCCCCTTCCCCGATCATATTTACAACTTTTCATAGCATGGATAACTCAATGCCCGATGAATTGATGTACATCCCCAATGATGCCACACAAAATTACCCCTTCTGTATATTAAAATTAGTGATTAAAAAGTTTAAACAGTCAACTTAATAAATCAACCAGTCAAAATTCAGCATGAGTCCCTAAAGTTATTAAGCCACCGAATAAGAAAACGTTATTGTAAAAAATTTGGGGACTTATGTAATAAACAGCCCATTGCCCCTCTCTCTGTTTTCAAAGGCAACATTTAATACAAAAGAATTGATAGGGGAATATGATCTAATCGGCAATTGTACCATCCTATATTCCTGAACCAAAATTGTGTAATCTCAAGATAAAAACAAGAATGATTCTATACAAAGTTTGGCGACATAACATTTACGATAGCCTTTAATATCATATGATGCATTTTGATAGATCATTTATTACAACATCGTTTTCTTATTCGTTGGATTAACAACTTTGGGGATTTTTACTGAATTTTGATTAGTTGGTTTACAAGTTAAGTGTTCATACGTCTCAATTATTAATTTTAATCTACATAAGGGGGTAATTTTGTGTATCATCATTAGGGATGTGCATCAGTTTTTCCGCCATTGTCTTATCCCTTTAGATCCATGTTTGCATTTATATTTTTTAATACAAGGAAAAGTGCTGGAAAACGTAGCGAGGGAAGGAACTTTTGAAGAGATGCAAAGCATCTCTTTAAAAATGCATCATTTCGTGCCACTTTTTTCCAAGCAATTCAAATGGGATTCCATTTACATTTTTTCATTGTTTTTAATTAAAAATGAATCAACAAAAGGGCTGAAAAAATCTAAAATGGTAGATTTTAAAGAGATTAGTTTTAAACTTTTTCTTTTTTTGTTGGTTACATAAGGGTAGTTTAATGAAGAAAATTGGAATTATTGCAGGGAGAGAGGGGACATTGGGCTGTTTATTACACTAGTCCCTAATGTTTTATAATAATGCTTTCTTTGGGGGCTTTTATTTAATTTTGCTTGGTTTGTGTATTAAGTTAAGTGACCAAACGTTTCAACAACTAATTGTAATTTATAGAGGGGTAATTTTTGTATCATCATTGGGGAATTAAAATATTCAAAATTAAGAGCTAGATACAAAGACATATTTTTTTGGTAATAGCGACTTGTACATGTCTATACACCAACCTATAAACGTGATTAGCGAGGTGTGAAGGTATTTTCTTTTTGGATATAGCGACTAGTGCATGTCTCTACACCAACCTATAAACGTGATTAGCGAGGTGTAAAGCTATCCTTTTTGGTGATGGCGACTAGTGCATGTCTATACACCAACCTATAAACGTGATTAGCGAGGTGTAAAGCTATCCTTTTTGGTGATTGCGACTAGTGCATGTCTATACACCAACCTATAAACGTGTGTAGCGAGGTGTGAAGGTATTTTCTTTATGTCACGCCTTCCAAATATTTATTGTCTGCTGGAAAGATCAAGCTAATATTAAAATAAAAATCTTTAGTAGATTTACGTTTTAAGTAGTAATTAAAAAATAAGCTATGATAACCTTTACTGTTTGTCATAGTAACAGGATATATATCTGTCACTCTGTCTGTAGGTTAAGATCTCACTCTCCGATGAACCGATATGGTTCTTCGTTAAAATATAGCTTCTTATAGGTCCATGGCAGGTTTATAAATATTTTGGGGAAGGGCACCTCCTACCTCCCATGAGAAATTGCTACAACAAAAATCCCCCAAAAACTATTTTTTATCCTTTCTTTACAAAACCTAAATCTAAAGTGGGGGATTGTCTTAACCCTACCCCCTCTCTCAAGTGTCCCTAGAAGCCTCTAGGGGCGATAAATTATGCTACAATTTTGTTTTTATGATTCTCTATCTATGTTTGTTTTTGTGAAGGATACATCTACAATACTACATTTCTTATACATACAACAAGTAAAAGTTAGGGATCAAAAGGGATAAGACAATAGACGATAAATTGATACACAAAATCATCCCTTCCAATTAGTAGTTGAAACGTTTGGACACTCAACCTAATGAACCTCAACCAACTTAAAGTTGATAAGCTAACAAATAAAAAACGTTAAAATAAAACCTTGGGGACTAGTGCAATAAACAGCTTAATGTCCCCTTCCTCCCTGGTAAAGTAGACTTTTTAATTTTTTGTGGATTTTAAAAAGTAAAAATATATTTAAGTTTCACAGCAGAACACACCTACATTTGTGCACTAATTTTAGAGTAGCTGCGCTACTAAAAAGTGTTATTTTAGTACATATACCTAATTTTTACTGGCCCTTAATGAACCATTTTTTGACCGTAATATGGGACGTAATTAGGGACTTGCAAATATCTAATGGCTATAAAAATAAATTGAAAAGTGTACTTTTTCATAAATAAACACACTACATCCTATTATATACCTAAAGTATCTTAACATTAAACTCCCTAATTGTAGTGTATAGAAGGGGTAATTTTGTTTATCATCATTAGAGAATGAGGATTTACATATTTACAATGTTCTATAGATTCCCTTTTCAAAATCTTAAACTCGTGTGAAAATGTATGCACAGCTTTTTAAAAGCGAAGCTTTTCTATAATTAGGGTCGGTCCGTCCGTCCGTCCGTACGTCCGTCCGTCCGTACGTCCGTCACGGATAGCTTTTTTCGTTAATTTAGACATGTTAGAATTGTCCTATCGATTTCAAATTTTGCATGGTGATTCCTTTAGTAGTTAGGTACGATTTAGAAAGCGTAGCAACTCTACAATCATTACCAAAATGTCCGTACGTCCATTTTAAACATGTTGATTTTTTTACTTTTTTAAATAGCTTTTTTCGTTAATTTAGGCATGTTAGAATTGTCCTATCGATTTCAAATTTTGCATGGTGATTCCTGTAATAGTTAGGTACGAGTTTGAAAGCGTAGCAACTCTATAATAATTACCAGAATGTCCGTACGTCCATTTTAAACATGTTGATTTTTTTTACACTTTTAACAACAAATTTGTATGTGACCTAATTATCCGATTGGTCTGATTTTTTGTATACTGATTCCTGGGACAACAAAGTACAATATTATAAGCGAAGCAACTCTATAATCAAGTCCTAAAAATGTAAGTATGTCCATAATCATTATCCTCTATCAAGCAGTTTTTCAACAAATTTACTTACAATTTTGCTTTGACTCTTATACATTCGCATTCTGATTATTCAGTTCTGACATTATACAAGTGTTAATGTTCGTTTGTCCTACCGTTTCAGAGCTTCGCTTTTATGGATGTTGTCATCCTTGTTTTGCTAGGAAAGGATGAGAGGGGGGGGGGGGTGGACTCATTTCACTCGCGAGAATTGTCACGCAAAAATGATTTTAAAGCAAAATTAACCAACCACCCTTCCCTCCCTTCCTTTCTTATTTTCAAATAATAGGCAGAAAGGGATTTTTAAATTAGTCAAAAATCCCTCCCCCTTAAAAAAATTCTCCATTTGAAATAGCCTAAAACTTGATTATTTTTATTGAAACAATAGTTGACTGCAAGTTGGGGATCAATTTTTCTAACCATTTTCGAGATCTATTTGTATACACTTTAATTTAGAAGTATATATGCTTCTTTATTCTTTTACGATACATGAAATTGTAGAATTTATAGCACTTATTTCTCTCCCTTTTTCCCTTATTTTTCCGTGTTTCTTTTGAAAGGAACAACTCGACTCTTCATACTCTTATGAATGGTCTTTAAATGATACCATGCCTTTTCAAAAGAAATAAACATACACATATATGGGGGGGGGGGGCCCGGGGGGGGGTCGCTGTTTTTAAAAATAAGCTTATTAAACGAATATTTATAATACACAGTAGAATTTCTTATTCGTTGTCTTAACAACTATAGGGACTTTTATTGAAATTTTTTGGTTGGTTCATTAAGTTAAAACCACTAAATGTAATCTACAGAAGGCCAGGGTTTGTACATTTATTGGTCATTGCCTTATTCCCTTAGACCCGTTGGTAAAATTAGATTGTGCTTTTTAAAGAAGCCACATAAATATTTTTTACAAAAATTCAAAAATTAAATTTATAAAACTAGTCTGGAAGACGAAGTGTAATTTGTATGTAAAATAGAATAGATATTTATAAATAAGATTCTTTTTTCTCTAAATTGAAAACCATAATTTTGTTTTAAAAATGCTGCTTAAACACAAATTAAAGTCATAAAACACGAAATGATAAGAAAATAAGACAAAAGAATTGTTTTTAATATCTCTGTCTGCATAAAATTATATTTTCCAGTATGGCTTCGAAACCGATTTCTATCCGCTGGATTAGAACCGGTTCTCAGCCATACTGAAAAATGTAATGTATCGTATAAACAGTTTTCTACTAATATAAAAATATACAATCATGATATTAAAAACAGTTTTGTTAGCCCGTGCCTTTAGCATAACTGGTTTTAATCTTATAATTGTATGATTTTATATCTACGGAAAGCTGTTTATGATACGATGCGATAAATAACTATTCTTGGTTTTTCCCATTGCATTGTGTTGTTTTAAATCCCAAAAACAAACATAAATGAAAAATAGGCATAGCTGCTCTATAACTAAGGTTTGTACAGAAAGGGTAATTCAATGTATCCTCATTGGGGATGGACACAGGGATCTAAAGGGGTAAGACAATGGCCGATAAATTGATGTACATCCCCATTAATAATTCACAAAATTACCCCTTCTGTAGATTACAATTAGTGGTTAAAACGTTTGGACACTTAGATTAATGAACAAAAAAATCAAAATTAGAAAAATGTTCTCAAGTTTGTCAAGCCAACGCATGAGAAAACGTTATTACAAGACTTTGGTTACTTGTGTTGCTAGTATAGTTTAAATTATTGGTCAATACTTTCCCCCATGGTCAGGCGGGGGGGGGGGGATGAAGTAAAGTCATAGCCAGCTGGGAGAAACATTTTATCAGGGTATGCGAAAATCTTTCACAATACCCACGTATTCTATATCCATTAGGTTGGGACTCTTTTTGTTATGGCCAGCTCTAGCTCCACGTTCAAGCACATTTTATGTATCTTGACCTGCTATCTAAAGAGAAAGATTAATTTAACTCCATTGTACTATCCCTTAAATTATCCGAGCTAAACTTTATAATAATTTGAAGGGTTTAAATTATAATTGATGCCTAACTTTATGGGAAATGTTGGAACGTAACAATTACGGTTTCATTTAATTCAATTTAAGCATTATTCAATTGATGGGTTTGGGGGGGGGGGGTTGAGGGTTGGGGGGTTAAATTAGGTATTCAGGGATGGAGGGGACATTAGTACCCAAAGTTTTTTTTTTAGGGGGGGTGGGTTATTATTTTCTAGGGGTGGTTTCTCCTTGGGTGGTGGTGGTACTCTCCCCCAAAATAGTTATAAACCATTCCGGGACGTATGAGAAGCTACCCTGTTAAGGAGAGCCCGATCGGTTCAGTGGTTAGCGAGATCCTTCGGTACACACTAACAGACAAACAGACATCCTGTTACTTTATTATAAACCAATGGTTTAAATCTACATAAGGATTAAAAGAATAATTTATCGTCTATTTACCTATCCCTACAGCCTTGTGTGTCTTAATTGATATTTATGATTAAATTATGGTTATATTATTACAGTCAAAAGTTGATTTATTTTTATAGGGTAAATGTATAGGCTTGCTAAAATCCTAGTCTGCCTTAGTTTTATTTTGTTCATTTGTTATTACATGCTTTGGACATTACCAAAAAACCCTTAGAATTATTTGCATTAAATTTAAAGGAATATTTTTGAATTTTTGCCTTTCTATAATGTTTCTAAATGTATCAAATACTTAATTTTATGGGGTATATTTATAATTGGTACCTTTTAAGAAGCTTCAGTGTGTAAAGGAGAACCATATGGGTGCAGTGGTTAGTGAGATCCTTCGCTACACACAGACAGACAGACTTATATACTATAAATCAATATTTGACAAACTCTTTTTTTTCAGATTCGTATTGGCGCGGAAAGCGGCAGCAAATCTCACAACTTCTTGCTGTGGGACGTGGGCGGCCAGGACAAGACCCGGCCGCTGTGGCGCAGCTACACCCGCTGCACGGATGGCATCATCTTCGTGGTGGACTCGAGCGACGCGGAGCGGCTGGAGGAGGCGAAGCTGGAGCTGCTGAAGATTTGTAAACTGACGGAGAAGCACACGGTGCCTATTCTGGTGTTGGCCAATAAACAAGATTTGCCGTGCGCCATGGATACTGCTAGGAATGGAGTTTATTTCATTTTCATTGTAAAATCACTAAAAGATAAAGAAAAGGGAGGGGGGCATATTCCCCAACAGTTTAAAATATGTTTTTTTTGTGAAGGGTGGGGGAGGGATGGATTTTTTAAGGGACTATTTTACATAAGCTTTCCAGGAACATTTGTAAGCTTCTCTGCAAATTGATAATTTGAAAATAGTTATTGCATCTCATTACAGACACTTTCTAAAAGAAAAATTATTTAAGATTAAATCCAGTTTTGTTAGCCCCATGGGGCTAAAGGCCCAGACTAGCAAAACTTGTGTTAACTTTATGTTTTTTATTTTAATATTCATGAAAAATTGTCTTTAATATGATGATATACATAACTTTTCAGTATGGCTGAGAACCGTTTCTTATTCAACGGATATTAATCGGGTTTTAATCCATACTAGAAAGCCCTTTACAAGATCTTATTGGTCATACTAGAAACATAAAAATATAAAAAATAGATCACTTTTACAAGAATAATGAAATAAACTCTACTATTACCAACAGGTTAGAAAAAGGCCTTGGCCTAGGTGAGCTTGCCCGCGGAGTGGGCTGGTCAATCCGCCCCTGCTGCGCCGTTACCGGCGAGGGGCTTGAAGAGGCCTTAACCGGCCTCCACGAACTTATCCTTAAGCGCCGCAAGTCCTCAACGCACACTGGCCGTGCGCCGAGCGCTAGCAAAGTTAAGGCCAGTAAAAAGGTGCAAAGATCCCACAGTCATCATTATTAAAACACACGTGAAAGTATTTTGCAAAGTTTAAAAAAATGTGTCTCTATGCAACGTGCTTATAAATATCAAAATCTCAAGATTTTTGAGAATTATATTTGACACAAAAAAAGTGTTTTTATTTAAGCTGTGATAATATTTATATTTATATGTTTATACCTTTTTAAAATAAAAAAAATATGAAAGCCAAAGTTAAAAAATTCTAGAACAAAAGAGGTATGAACATACAAATTAAAACACAAAACAAATCTACCACATTAAAAAAATCAGTGAAAACCAATGGAAAAAAAAACACACAACAATCTCCAAAGACTGGCAGATTAAAAATTCATTGTTGAAATGTTAAAAAATCCCACCTTTTAGTGTATTAAGTTTAATGCTTGTGAAAATTTAAAAAAAAACAATGGCTTCAATCTCAAACATTTTTTTGACACTTTTCAAGGCAAAAAAATTTGAGAAAAGGAAGTAGTGATTTAAAAATTCAAAGCGTTGTATTTTTTTTATGTAAATGCGAAATTTTCGTATGAAAATTATTGTTTCTGTTCGTTATTCATTCAGAAGCGTGGCACCCCTGCGCTACGTAGTTTTTTTTCTATCTTGACACCCTTATTTTTTTTTGTAGCATAGCTACTCTATAATTTTATCTTGTTGTCTGCATGTAATGCTTCAAGTTTGTCGGTATAATCGCACATTTTAATTTTATTTTGTCCTTTAATTGTCAAATATTTAATATTTATTCATGGAATCATATTATATACAGCTTTCCGCGGATATTTAAATGAAAAAAGATATAAACTGGTACTATTAATTTTATGATTTTTATTTTAATATTCGTGGAAAACTGTCTAACACGATGCTACACATAATTTTTCCTTATGGCCGAGTACCGGTATTTATCCAGTGGATATCACAATCAGTTTTCGAAGCCATACTGGGATAAAGTTTTAATGTTGGACGCAAACGTTCTTGTTTTTGAGTAGCGAAGCTACTATATTATTAATTTATTTCATGTTACTAATATTCGTATATTAATACTCTCAGAATCAAAAACTGTAGAAAATTGTGAAATTATGTTATTTTTATGAATGTAGAAGAGGGGAGGGGGGGGGATTGAAGATATCTCGTAATACATTTGGTATAAGAACTATCAAGGTGGGGAGGGTCATCCCACACACCCCTCCCCCCTCAAAAAAAGGAAAAAAAGAGTGTACTAAGTTTTTTAGGAAATTAAACATGTTGTTTCTAAGAGCCCCTTGCTATTTGTATTACGAGACATCAGCAATATACCCCTCCCCACACTCATAGTTATAAACAGGGTGTCTAAAAAGTGTCAATATTTTTTTTTGTAATTACGGGGTGTCCACCAAAGTCCTCTAAATCCTACGTTACTGTGATCTTGTGTATATATCTTAATATTTATATGGTTGAAATAAAAAATGTTAAAGTGATGTTTATGTTTTTATTATATCCTATTACATAAAGTAGAAAGGTTTTTGTCTGTAGCTTTCGATAACATCTGAACCGATTGAGTTCTCCAGTTTTTGGAAGCTTCACATCTTTCTTAGGGTGGGTTTGAGCTATTTCATTTTTTTATTCAAGTCTTGGAATGGTTTGACTATTTTTTATCCCTTTTATGTAGACCTCCTCCTAGATGCTTAGGTCGCAGCGGCTAGTTATATGTATAAGTATTAAGGATTTTTTACCTGTCCCTTTAGATCTCGGTAACCACAGATCTGATAAGAGTTTCTCATATTTAGGGAGGCTTCACAAAGATATTTTATGCTCTTTTATATTTAAAAATAAGTTTTATTGTTTAAAGCTAATTTTCTGCCTCTTAAACCAATGAGAAACCTCATTGGAGTATGTCGATCAAGGACCTAAAGAAATAAGACAATGGCCTATTCATTGATGTACATCCACAATGATGATATACAACTTAATGAACCGTACCGAATAATTAAAATTCAATAAACTTGCTTAAGTTGTTAAGCCAACGAATTATAAAACTTCGGGGACTAGTGTAATGAACAGCTCAATGTCTCCTCTCTCTCTTGATATTACAATTAAATTTGTTTTTAGATATAATTTAGTTTAAAAAGAAAAATTATTTTGATGCTTTTCCTAGGGAGAGCGGTTACATTGAATTATAAGTTGCCCTTCAAACTTATGTTATCTCATTCGTGGGTTAAAAAAAATTGGCACTTTTATTAAAAAGTCCATTGTCTTATCCCTTAAGATCCTTGCGTAGCAGATTAAATTATAATAGGATGAAATATTTTTGAGTGTGTGCATTCAGTTTTGCACATTTATTAAAATATAATCAGAATCGCAAATAATTACGCTCCTTTTAGGGATAAGATAATGGCATATAAATTGATCTACATCCCCTAAGTTAAAATACAAAATTACTCCTTTTGTATTATACAATTAGTAGTTGAAACATATGAAGAAATTTTTTTTTAAAAGTACCCAAAGTTGTTAAGCTAACGAATAAGAAAAAGGTATTAAAAAAATTTGGGGCCCAGTGTAATAAACATCCCATTGTCCCCTCTCTCTCTGCAAGTCCCCAAAGTGTTATGATAACGTTTGTTATTCGTTGGCACTACAACTTTAGGGACTTTTATTGAATTCGATTGGTTGGTTTATTAAGTTGAGTGTCCAAACGTTTTAACTACTAATTGGAATCTATATAGGTGGGTAATTTTTGTATATAATCGTTGGGAATGTACATCAATTTATCTACCATTGTATTATCCCTTTAGCTCTATAAAAAGATGCTCATTCGTTTTATTCTCAAAATAAAAAAAAACGCCTATGTTATTTCTTTTTAGCAATTATCGCATATAAAACAACATCCGGTAGTGATTTTAAGCGAAAGTGCAAGCTCACCCCATGTTTTAATTAGATTACGGTTTTGGATAGCCTGATATCTAGTTGCCGAAAGTGTACGCAGTTTCCTGGGTGTTTCCTCATCCTAGCTCAATATTTACTACTAGCTACAAATCTCCAAACTTCCCTTAAAAAAATCAAAATTTGAATGTATAAACGATTTATACATTATACATTTGAATTTTTTAAATTTTGATTTTTTTTTGAAGTTTGAAGCTTTTTTAGCTAGTAGTAAATATTGAGCTAGGATGAGGAAACACTCAGGAAACTGCGTACACATTCGGCAACTAGATATCAGGCTATCCGGTTTTGGAATAAGGTGTTTTATCAAATCAGCAATGTTTCCACGAATATTAAATAAAAATCTTGACATGAAAATTAATTAATTTTGTCAGCGCGGGCGTTTAACCCCTTGGGGCTTACAAAAGTAGTTTAAATCATATGATTTTTATATCTGTGTAAAGCAGTCTATAATACGATGCGATAAATAACTATTATTATGATTGCAATTCTGACGGCTTTGTTATGAATTCGATTATGATATTTTGAACAATAAGTATACACTTGTGAAAATGATAAAATCCCTCGAATTTAGCATTGGTTAAGGGACGATTAAAAATGTTAAAAATTTGATTTTTTAATGACGTAGCTACTCTATAACTGAAGCATATTTTAACATTATGGTACTCTTTAAAAAGCGCAGCAAAATGGATATAGGATATACGTGGATATATTGACAGGGGGAAATTTGTCGTCAATTTAGCTTGCTAATATGGACCTCATTTATTGAACAGTTTGTTCATCCAGTAGGACGGGAGGGGGTGGATAGAGGTATCGTTATTTTAGCCAACTATTTCCTCAGATTACATGAAAATCTGATGCAAAATCCAAGAAATAATATATTGATTAGCTCATCTGAGAATATAGAATTAGATAGGTCATCTGAAAAACCTCAAAAAAGGCAAACAATCTGAAAAGCTTCAGAATTGATCTAAAAAACAAATAAATAGCTAATCTGAAAACAACATTTTTTTTTGTAAATCTATTGTTTCCAATGTTCTTAAAAGTTTTAATATTTCGAATGAAATATTTTTGACAAACGTGAATAATTGGCTTTGTGCAATTTTTATTAGGGAAAACGGATAGGTAAATTGCAGGAAAAATATTTCTCGTATTCATTCGAATCCGGCTCTCATCCATACGAAAAAACTATATCTAGCATCGTATTATAACCAGCTTTCTACGGATATAAAAATGTATAATCATAAGATTAAAACCAGTTTTTTTAGCCTGTGCCTTTAACATAACTGGTTTTAATCTTATAATTGTACATTTCTATATCCGCGGAAAGCTGTTTATAATACGATGCGAGAAATAACTATTAAGGAACCAAATCAATTATCCTTTAATATAAAGAAGTAATGTGTTTTTGTCTGTGGCAAAGGATCTCGCAAATCACCGAACCGATAAGATTCTTCTTTACATTATAGCTTCTCCTGGAAACGTTTATGGCTATTTGGGGGGGGAGGGGGTTTAATAAGCCCCATTTTTTTTTTATTGAAACACTTACTTATTCGATGGCTTTGCTACTTTGGGGAGTGTTACTAAATTTTGATTAGTTCATTAAGTTGAGAGTGCAAACGTTTCAACCACTAATTGTAATCTACAGAAGGGGTAATTTTGTGTATCATTATTGGAGATTACATCAACTTAAAGGCCATTGTCCTATCCTTTTAGATCCCTGGATTGCTTAATGTTTTAATTTATTCGCGGACCGCCTTTGAGTTGAAAATAAAAATAAATCATAAAATGTGACCGAAACACAATTAAACAGTTTTGTTAAGAATTGAATAGTTATTTATAGCATTGTATTATAGACAGATTTCCGCAGATATAAATGGAAAATTATAAGATTAATACCATTTTTGCTAGCCCCGAGGGGACGATGGTCCGTGTCTAACAAAACTGGTAATAATCTTATGATTTTATTTTAATATTCGTGGAAAATTAACTGTATTGCAATGTTATACGTAATTTTTTCGTATGGCTGAGTACAGGTTCTAATCCAGCGGATATTAATCGGTATCGAGGCCATACTAAAATAAAAATAAATGATAAAATGTGACCGAAACACTATCAAACAAAAGAAAAATCTTTTATTTCTTTCATTGCTTATCTTTGATCATTAACAAGGACAATTAAGTTGTTAAGTAGCGCAGCAATGCTATATAAATCAGTAGGTACGGAAGGGGGGGGGGGGGTAGGATTTCAACTCCCCCCTAAAAATTGGTACTTATGGTGATGTTATTATTTTTATAGGGATGCAATTTTCGATTTATTTAATTTGTATTTCTTGTATTATTAATTCACGTTTTGAAAGCGAAGCTTTTCTATAATCAGGTCCGTACTTCCGTAAATGTTAACTATTTTAGTTAATTTAGTCAAGAAAGAATTGTCCCATTGATTTAAAACTTTGCTCGATGATTCCTATAACAATTAGGCATTTATTATTATTGTTCTGTTTATTAAGTTTCCGTAATTTACTACAACGTAATGGCGGACAGACATACGGACATTATATAGTTGCTTCGCTGCTAACAATAGAAAAATATTTTATTTGTTCATGTTTTATTATTGTATAAAGTGGGCCTTTACAAAATAAAATAATGGTCGGGCGGGCTATTTCTTTTTTTCTTTTTTTAAAATTTGGGTGGTCTTATAAAAAGAGAGGGCCAAGGATCTAAAAGGATACGACCATAGACGTCCAAGCTTTTTATTTTGGGGGGGGGGGTAAAATTTTTTTAAGGGGGGGGGGTAATTCGCTTTTGTGGGGGGGATAAAATGGCACGCCGCAATTTCCCCCCCCCCAAAAAAAAAAATTTTACCCCGGGGTTAAAATTTGCTTGGGGGGGGGGAGGTAATTACCCCCCCTGAAATCTGTTTGCAGGGGTAAATATAGTTTACCCCCCCCAAAAAAAATTTACCCCCGGGGGGGGGTAATTTAAATTTTATTAAATATCTAGTATTAAAAATGCGCGCGAAGCGCGCAAAAAATTTGTTATCAGAGATTTTTCATTTTGGGGGGGTATTTACCTCCCCAAAATTGTTTGAGGGGGGTAATCGCCCCATTAAACCCCCCCCCCCCTTGGACGTCTATGGATAAGACAATAACCAATAAATTGATGTACATCGCCTATAATATAAACAAAATACTCCTTCTGTAGATTACAATAAGTTGTTGTTTGGACACTTGGAACCAATCGAAATTCAATAAAAGTCCCCAATGTTGTAAAGCCAACGAATAAGAAAACAATATCATAAAGCATTGGGGACTAGTGTAATAAACAGTCCATTTTCCCCTCCCTCAGGGAAGCTTTACAAAAAATAAATAAGAATCTTTTAAAATCCCTTATAAACAAGAAAGCCATTGCCAATTAACTGTCTAAGTAACAAACGGACAAATTCTATTTAGAAAATAGCTGCGATTCCTGTATAGCAAAGAAAATTGGGTACAATTTAAAGAAAATACTAAAAATAAAATAAAAATTCCAACCTTTTTACTGCTATTTTAAATGTCCTTATCGTATTTAAATTATTACGCTTTTTACAAAAATAAAATTTACCAAAATTTGGTTTATGACCGATTTATGGGTCTTTGTGAAATTTTTTGGGCGATTTTTATGGTTATTTTAAAATAAGATAGAACCTTATATTTTCCTTATAACACCAGAAAATTTGGGATCTTATTGGACAAAAAAAGGGTGTTAAATTGATGTATAACCCTAATGATAAAGAACAAAGTTACCCCTTCTATAGAGTAAAATAAATACTATTATTGGATGTATAATGTATGTGGATATTATGAAATGGGAAAAATTATTGTCAATTTTTGTTGCTATTTTCCTTTTATTTATTGGTCAGTTCGGCCATCCAGCATTGGGGAGGTTATGGGGGAAAAAAGGGGGGTAGGGATAGTTAGGACAAAGGTCATGCAAGCAAAGGTAACTACAAAAAGTAACTACAATAAAACATTGATGTTGTACTCTGATGGAGTGATTCTCGCAGCTGACTAAAATAACGATACATCCCCTTTCCTTCTACTGGGTGAATAAATGAAATCCATATTAGCAACATAAATTGACAACAAATTTTCATCTGTCAATATATCCACGTATTCTATATCCATTGAAAACACACCCACTCACACACCCGCTAAAAGATCTTAAAAAGTTCCCATAACCAACATACCAATATATTAGACTTATAAAGAAGTAACGCTACATTAGAGTAGAACACTAGAGGGAGAAAGGGTTAAATAACTGTATCTCCCCATCGCAATCAGCATGTGCAACCTTTCCATTGGGTCATTGAAAATCAACCAATGGTTCTGCTTATATTAACACAGCCAAGTAGCAGAAAATAATTTAGAAGCACGAGAAATAGGTCTTTGAAAAATGTAGGGATTTAGTTGTCTGTATATACATCTATACTATAGACCTGCTGTCGCTACTACAAATCGCAAATATTTTTTCAACCCTGTTGTTATTCTAAACCTAAAAAGGATTTTAGAAATAGCCATAAGATTAAAAAGATTAAAGCTACCGTGCGATAAAAAAATCATGCAAACTTAAATGGATTTAGAATTAGAATAAAAACATATTTTTGTAAATGATTTATTACTTTTTATATTGCTATTGTTTGACTAATTTTTGTTTGTTAATTACATTTTTTGCAATTTGATTTAAATTTTGTATAGCATCGCATTATAGACAGCTTTCCGAGGATATCAAAATGAAAAATTACAAACACCAGTTTTGTTAGCCTCGAGGTGCCGAGTTTTATGATTTTTAGTTTATTATTGAAGGAATATTGAAAGATACAGAAAGTGTCATGGGTGACGTCATAAAAATACATATAAATTCATATCTTTTTTAGTGGTTTCCTTTCATACTTCATCACTTATTCTTCCTCTTTAGACGTATTTTAATGACGTCACACATGATACTTTTTGTATCTCCAAAAATAGTCTGTAATACGATGCCATACATGATTTTTCATTAAGGCTGAGAACCAGTTCCGAATCATCGGATATTAATCAGTTTCGAAGCCATACTGGAAAAGTCTTTCTATATTTTGACGTTCAGTGCGTATACCAGAAAGGAAAAAAATCTTTACAAAAACATAAATATTGATGTTTTTTGGTAGTGGAAAAAAAGGCTCAAAAATCACCCATGTAAAGTCATAAAAATGTGAGAGATGAGAGGAGAAGTGGGAAAGAAAACCCTAAAAAAGGTAGGGATAATCCCTCATTTTTATGACGTCACATGGTTGATTTTTGAGTCACTTTCTACCACTACGTTTTTCGTAACATGACGGACGGAAGGAAGAATAGACAGACGAAGTTAATTCATAGAGTAGCTTCGCTACTAATTTATTTTATTAGGTTGATATATACATATATTGCTGGTAAAAATAGTCCTTTTTTGTCCAAGATTGCAATAAAATTCTCGGTAATTCTTTTATAGCCCCAATCTGCCCCCAAATAATGATAGGTACCCAATTATATTTTGCCCCCAATATTCACCTATAATCATGTATACGATGATTGGTCGACTTAATTACTATATCAATATGCAGTATAATGCCATTCTAACAACATACTTAAATATGTTGACATAAATATGACACAGTCCTATTATTTATAGTAGTAAGGTTTTTTCCCCGAAGCTTAAGATTTTAATAACTACTGAACCAGTTGAGTTCTCCTTTTCAGGAAAAAATATGACCTACAGGTCCTCGGCTATTTAAACCTTGTGATGGTTTTAGACTACTTTTATGATTCATTCTTACCCCTTTCAATAAAGAGCACCATTTTACTTAAAGAGTGGCTCCCCTCATGGGAAAAAAAGAAATTGTTATTTAGATCATGAAATGTGATGTAAAGGGGTAAAATTTAGTATTGATTATTTTTAGTAGCGAAGCTGCTCTATAATCAACTTTGTCGTCAGTTTACGCTTTTCCAAAGAACATCTAGTATGCATACCCATGATCCGTTAGTTTGTCGGTCATTCTACAAAAGACTTCTTTGTATTGCCATGTAAAGGTTTTGTGATTTTCTATTTTTTTGTCATTATAATTTCTGATCCATAATCTATTTTATTGTTGCGCTTCTTTTGGACGATGGATATATATCTGTACTTGTAGATATTACATTTTATTATGGACCTATTGTAGACTGGCTTAAAATTCAGAAATGCTTACTTAAAATATTTTATTCTATTTTGGACCTATATTTATAGACTGGCTTAAAATTTACATGATTATTTTAGATATCATATTTTATTATGGACCTATTGTAGGCTGGCTCAAAATCTAGTAATGTTTATTTTATACTATATTATAAAGTAACCGAATGTTCATCTGTCTGTGTATGTCCTAATTTTTTTTACTTTTTATTTAAAAACTAAAATAGAAATAGGATGGGTGGTCGACTTTACCCCCCAAGATTAAGAGTCCATAGAGTCAAATTAAGTTAACTATTTGTTTTGTTGCTTTAGGATTTTAATTTTTGAGCAATGCTGAATATAGAGGTCTAATTGAATACATCTATTTGAGTCAGGCTATTCCACGCATATAGTTCTAATTTTGGGACAGGCTACTTTATATATATAGGTCTAATTAAGAATACCTTTTGACATGAATTCTTTTGGTTGCTTATAAATTAATAATTTTTGAGCCATGCTAAATAAAAAGGTTTAATAGAGTCAGGCTACTCTACACATATAATTCTAATTTTAGGCCAGGCTACTCTATACATATAGGTCTAATTGAGAATACCTTTCGACATGAAATATTTTGGTTGCTTGTCAATTATTAATGCCTAATTTCCCCCTCTAGAGCCGTTATAATTTTACACAGGGAGGGAGGGGACAGTGGGCTGTTTATTACACTAGTCACCAAAGTTTTATTGTAACGTTTTCTGATTCGTTGGCCTAACAACTTTGAACTTTGGGGATTTTTATCGGATTTGATTGGTTGGTTCATTAAGTTAAGTGTTAAAATATTTCAACTACTAATTGTAGTCTACAGAAGAGGTATTTTGTGTATTATTTGCCATTGTCTTATGCCTTTAGATCTCTGACTTTTATAGATATAAGAACATATAAATGGAAATAGTTATCTAGCTATCTAATCAATTTACAGACAGATTTCTGCAGATATCAAAATAAAAAAGATTTAGACCAGTTTTGTTAGGCCCGAAGTAGAAAAATAGCCACCATTGGAATTATATAAAAGCTCCTCCGATTTGAAGAATTCGATTGGAAACAGCTGTTAACGAAATCTAAGCATACAACCAAGAAAACCTTACTATTTAATTGCTATCATTGATATATTAGAATGTTGTTACTTTACAGCCGTACGGACAGACGTACTAAAGACATTACAGCGTAGCTTCTCTAACAAAACAAGGATGACAACATCCATAAAAGCGAAGTACTGAGACGGTAGCACAAACGGACATTAACACTTGTATAGTGTCAGAACTAAATAACCAGAATATAAATGTATGAGAGTCGAAGCAAAATTGTAAGTAAATTTGTTGAAAAACTGCTTAATACAGGATAATGTTTATGGACGGACATACTTACATTTTTAAGACTTGATTATTGAGTTGCTTCGCTTATAACATTATAATTTGTTGTCCCAGGAATCAATATATTTAAAATCAGATCAATCGGATAATTAGATCACATAAAAGTTTGATGTTAACATTTTTTTAAAATGCACGTACTGACAATTTGAAAATGCTTATTATAGAGTAGCCACGCTGTCTAAATCGTACCTAACTACTAAAAGAATCACCATGCAAAGTTTGAAGTCGATAGGACAATTCTAACATGCCTAAATTAAAGATAAAAGCTATCCGTCCCGGACAAACCGACTCTAATTATAGAAAAGCTTCCCTTTAAAAAAAACCTATATAAATTTAGCAACCCTAAAAACGCAATTTAATTTACAAAGGGGCTAATTTTAAATTATTTCTGGGTAAAAATTGTAACACATTAAAAAACTAACAAAACTCTTATGTTTATAAGCAATTTTAAATAAGTGATAATAATATTTTTTTTGTTTTTTCAAGAAATGCTGACATATGAATTGAACATTAACAATGATGACAACATCCATAAAAGTGAAGCTCTAAACGGTTAGACAAACGGACATTAACACTTTTAGAGTGTCAGAACTTAAAAAGCAGAATATAAATGTATAAGTCTGAACAACAGTGTAAGTAAATTAGTTGCAAAACTGCATAAGTACAGGATACTATTTAAGGACATAATTACATTCTTAGGACTTGCTTATAGGGATGCTTCACTTATAACATGACTAAATTAACAAAAAGAACTAAACGTTCTGGACCCTAATTATAGAAAAAGCGTTGCTTTTACATCCAATAACAATATAATTTATCTATAAAAAAGATTAAATTTGATATGCTTACTTGTAATTTAAAAAAATAAAAACATGTAACTTTTCAAATAACCTGTTAATTTGTATTTTTACCAGCGGCTTCGCCCCTACCCTCTAAGGGCTTTGCCCAAGAGGTAATTAAAAAAAAAATAATTATGTACGTGCCTAAAAAAAGTGATGCGAGAATAGGAATAATTGCAACTTCTATTACCTTCCCAGCTGAAAAAATTGTGAATGGGTTGCCAATTTTCGTGAATAGATTGCGAATTCACAAAAACACATGCAAAAAAATACTTAAAAAAAATAAAATAAAATTGGGGGGATTTTTTTGTGGTTTGGAGTTTCCCACCTCCTAAGAAGCCTGAAACTACCACAGGACCAATAGGTATATTCCCTGAAGATTATAATCCAATCGGTTCAGTGGTTCTACTTTGTATTATAGATAAATTAATAACATTCATTTTCACAATGTATTTATAATTACTTGGATCTTTCACTAGATTATCATGTGAAACTTGTAGCTGGCTAAAATAACGATATCTTTTGTAATTATCAGGAAGGGGGGACAATGGGCTGTTTATTACACTAGTGCTTAGAGTTTTATAATAACGTTTTCTTATTCGTTGGCTTAACACCTTTGGGGACTTTTCTTTGAAATTCGATTGGTTTGATCATAAGGTTAAGTGTCCAAAAGTTTTAACCACTGTTTGTTATCTACAGAAAGAATAATTTTGTGTATCAGCTTTGGGGATGAACATAAATTTATCGGCCATTGTCTTATTCCTTTAGATCCCTGGTTGTTACGCCCCCGTGTATTTCTCAAGAAAGTAATTGTTGAAAATTAAATTTCTTTGTTAAGAAATTTGTTCTGAGGCCTTTTTTCAATGGTGTGGGGGCAAAAGCCATTGGTGTCCCCAAAATCCAACCAAAAACTTTGTTTAAAAAGCAAAGCTGCTTGATTTTAAAAAATGACGATAATATGACCAGTCCACTATTATTTTATTCTGTTATTGCGACTATGCCCCTAGAGACCTCCAAGAACCCCCGCCTTTTTCAATTTTAGTATTAAAAGGTTTATTTTTTATTTGGGAGGGGGGTTAGGGGTATTTTTTTTCTGTCTGTAGCAAAGGATCTCGCTAACCGCTGTTCCGGTATGGTATTCCTTAACAGTGATAACAGTGAAGCTTCTCATATGTTTAGGGATTGTTTTTAACTATTTTCATGGAGGGTATCTCCAACCTCCCAATAAAAATTACCACCCCCCCAACAAATTTTTTTTTAACTTCCTCTTTTTTTATACATTTCCCTCTCCAACCTCAAGTGCCCCTAGAGGCTTCTAGGGGGCGTATCCGCTAATTTTTTCATTAACTTATTTAAGTTTATTTATGGCTAAATTTAAAGAACACTAAACTGTGAAAAAAACTTCCCATTTTTACTTTTGATGACGGTGCAAAGTTTTTTTAATTGAAAAATCTGAGTCTCGCTTCTTAGTGACATTTTTACAAAAAGCTATTGTGTATGGTGCGGGGGTGAGACAGCTAAATGGCCCCCTTTATTACACTGGTACCCAAAGTTTTTAAAGCAAGATATCTTTACGATTGGTTAAAAAAACTTTGGGTATCTTTATTGAATTTTGATAAGATGTTTATTTTCCAAACTTTTCAACCAGTAATTGCAATGTTAAGAATGGGTAATTTTGTTAATAATCAATGAGATTGTACATCAATCAATCGTCAATGGTCTGAATATTTTTTTCTAGGGGCACGATTTCCCTTGGGAGGGGGGAGTTACCCATCCCAAAAATATTTATAAATCTGATCCCTTGACCTATAAGTAGCTTAACTGAAAAAAAGGAGAACCATGTCGGTCCATTGGTTATCTACAGACAGACACAAATACACACAACCATCACATTACTTCTATATAAGGATAGAATATTTGGGTATAGTCCCTTTCGTGACAACGTCTCTTAAGGGGCGTTTTGTCGTATTTTTTCGGTAGCTTTTGATTATTTTTGGTTAGGTTAGGTTAGATGATTGCCCCGTAGGGTTAGGCAATTAGCCCTGCAGGGTTAGAGCCCCCCTTAGGGGGAAAGCTATTGTGAAAATACAATAAAACTACCCTAAAGAGGCGTTGTCACGTAAGGGACTATTAAATCCTAAGATTCAAAATTATCATTATTTAAAGCAATTTTTGAAATGAAAAAAAAGACAATTTACGTGCCTAACCCCGTATATTGTATAGGTGTGAAAAAGGAAAAGAAGGATAAAAAGTTCATGGCGAAAAGAATAATTAAATGGTCTTATTTTACTATTGATTAGACTCTAAAAGTGCACACGAATTATATAATGTTGGGGGGAAGGGGAAGCCTTGAATTTCTTAACATCTATTTTAATTGTAGATAAAAGGGCAGGTAGTTTCATTGCAGTATTTATAACTTTTAATACTTGTGTGCTTCTCTATTTGTGGATGTTGTCATCCTTGTTAAAAGCGAAGCTTTTCTTTAATTAGGGTCGGTCCTTCAATTTCAGAGCTTTGCTTTTATGGATGTTGTCGTCCTTGTTTTTTTTTACAATATTTGGCAGTCAAATAATATAAAGCATACCTGGAACCAATACTCATCTTGCCCCGCCGTAGGAATTTCAATTCTATTGGACAATGGACATCTTATAATTTTTTTCTTTGTAGCTTAAGATTTCAACAAGAAATGAACCGATTGAACTTTTTATTTTAGGAAAGCCTAACATAGGTCCTGGGGTGGAATTCAACTATTCTATTTTTAGAAAAGTCTTGGAATGGTTTTAAATCATTTTTTTCTGCCCTTCCCTACCCATCGAATATAGAACCCCAAGATTCTTAAATTATTTAGCTAAAAATCTGACTCACCGTTCACCCCTGGACCAAAAAAGGGCGAGGTCACGAAAATCAATTACCCCCACAAACCCCCCTCAATTACCCCCCACAACCCCTCCCCCCCCCCCCCCCAATTACAAACATGATGAAACAATTATTTTCTTTACATTTTTATTATGAGCGAAGCTATTCTATAATTCCTAGAGTCCAGGGAGGGAGGGGACATTGGGCTGTTTATTACACTAGTCCCCAAAGTTTTTTTTCATAACGTTTTTTTATTTGTTGGCTCAACAACTTTGTGGACTTTTATTGCATTAGGATTAGTTGGTTCATTAAGTTGAGTGTCCAAACGTTTCAACCACTAATTGTAATCTACAGAAGGGGCAATTTTTATGTATCATCATTCCTGGACATACACTGTATAGGAGAACCATATTAGTTCAGTGTTAAACGGGATCTTAAGCTACACACAGACAGACATCCTGTTACTTTTATATAGGGTAATAATATGATTTTACAAAACATAGCTCGCAGCTTCAGCTCTAATAGCAGTCTCAGTCAAAATTTAGTACATAAAAGCAGCTGAATGCAGCTAAAACTAGCTGCTGAAAAACTGGAAGAAAAAGAAATGTTTTATTTTAAGCCATGTAATCCTAAAAGTAGTCTTTGTCAGGGATCTGAAGGGATAAGACAATGGCCGGTAAATTGATTATAACCCCCAATTATAATATACAAAATTACCCCTTCTGTAGATTACAATTAGTAGTTGAAACGTTTGGACACTGAAGATAATGAACCAACCAATCAAAATTCACTACAAGTTCTTAAGTCAACGAAAAAGAAAACGTTATTGTAAAACATTGGATAATGAGGGAAGCTTTTTTTTTAGCCACCTACAAGATTCACTTAATTAGAGTACATGATAATCTGGTGTAAAATCCATCAGTAATAGTAAATCCATTAATATGGGAGTTAAAATGAAGGGAGGAATAATTTATCTTCCATTGTCTTATCCATGAATCCCAGACCGATTGTGTGTCATTTTACAAGCCATTAGTTTTATCATGGTCAACAAAAAGCGGGTTCCATAAACCAATAATATCCTAATATCACATTACAATGTTTAACCTTTTTTCTACGGATTTTAAACTGTTTAAGAAACAAAATAAGGTCTTTGGAAATAGCTTAAAACCATTTTAAATGCAAGGTTTAGCATGGAAAGGCTATTATATATTCTGTATTTGTTTTTAAAAATTTTGATGAAAAATCTACACTTTTGTATATCCCAAGAATCAGTGGCATGCAAGGATAGTTAAAAAGGGAAAGTGTCCTCTACAATTTTTATTTTAAGGGGGGTGATGACACCCCCTTTTCCGCACGCCTATATACATAAACATTTCCATATTTCTATAAAGGGAGGGGACATTGGACTGTGAATTTTGCTGGATCCTAAGATTTAATAACCAAGATATCTCATTTGTCGGCTAAAATACTTTGGGTACTTATTAGATCTTGATTGGTTGGTTCAAACTAGCAGTGGTTAAACTTTTATTTATATACATAATATATATACATTTTAGAAATTTTTACGACAATTATATTGACTAAATTTAACTAATATCCTATAATATATAACTTTTTGAATGCTCTCTAGTACGATGAGTTACAATGTTAATTGCATCTGTATTCAATCAATTTGCTATGATAAAACTGTTCGTTTGTCCAACTGTCCAAATTATTGAGCTTTGCTTTTATGTATGTTGTAATCCTTGTTCTATCAAAAATCAAAGTATTGAAATTAAATCAATAAAAATCGTAATATCATCGAAAGTTAATGACAGACAAATAAATTAATGATTTAACTTTTTTTACAGAACAATATGTTTTAATTGGGTAATTTCCCCTAATCGAACAGTGGACTGTATATGTCTTCCTCCAACCCCCAAAAATGTGTATAGCCCTCAAGGGGATCTGATACTCTGTATAATATAAGCCCTGGTTTAACAAAACTGGTTTTAATCCTATAATGTTTTATTTTAATATCCGAGGAAAGCTGTCAATAATACGATGCTATAAAAAAAAATATTAATGTCTTTTTCTCTTTTTATTAGATGGTAGCTTTGAAATTTAGAAACAAACAGGGATAGGACAAAGATGAAAAAAAATCTTCCTCCCAATTACATGTCATGTAAGAGAGGGGGTAATATTGATTGTCCACTCTCCAATTTATTGAAAATACCACCTTATTGATTAATTAAGCTCTGATTCTTAGAACACAATAACAACATTGGAAAAATAAGTTTCTAAAAATCAAAAAGAAAGTTAGATTAGTTCTTTATTTCGTCGTATTATAGAGAGCTTTCCGCGGATATCAAAATGAAAAATTATTAGATTCAAACCAGTTTTGTTAGCCCCAAGGGGCAGAAGGTCCGGGCTAGCCAAATTGGTATTAATTTAGAGATTTTTTTTATTTTAATATTCAGAGAATATTTCTGTAATACGATGCTATACTTGATTTTTCAGTATGGATGAGAAACGGTTTTAATCCAACAGATATAAATCGGTTTCGAATCCAAACTGGAAAAAAATATTCTTTGTACATATATAAAATTACCAGATAAAGACTTTTGAGAAAAAAAACATTATATCAGAAACTAAACAATAATGGCAATATTCATAATAAGCGAAACTCTAATGTAAAATTAAGAAGATTAGTATAACAGATCACAGAAAACGCGAGTTAGAGAAGGGATGCTTATTGGTTCATTAAAATCTTTACACAAAAGTTTTTAAAATATCAAATTAAAATTAAAAGCAATAATTTTCCCAAACAGAATAACCAGAAATACAGATGGACATAGTAAGTTGTAGAGTAGAAGTCTAATAGTCATATGAATTTTGGCACAAAATTTCAGCATTCTATCATTTATAACGGCTGAGAAAAACGCAAATTTTGTTAAAATTTCACAGACAGATTAAAGGACCAAGTGAGATATGGAGTAGATGCTCATTGGTAAACAAAATCATCACAATAATGACAAAAAAAATAATTAGCCGTTTATCCAATGATGTAAAGGGTTAAGACGATGGCCGATAAATTGATGTACATCCCCAATGATGATAAACAAAATTTCCTTTTCTGTAGATTACAAATAGTGGATAAATTATTAAGCCAACGAATAAAAAAGTGTTAATATATACAGGGTGCACCACATAAATCCGGACTTTTTCTTATTTTTAAACAAATAAACATAAAATCGTCAATTTTAAAGATTTTATTGAATTTTAAAAACTGGGAAGCAACCTAGGTATATGAATATTAGATTATTTAATAAAATCGCCGCCAGCCTCAATCACCACCTCTAACCGCCCCCTGAACCGCCCGCCGACCCTGGTCACCATGTCCTTGTTCAAGCAGGCAAAGTTCTCCATGATAGGAGCAATGAAAGAGGTCTTTTTGGTATGGGCGCGTCTATTGGTTCATGCTTTAATGGCGCTCCAGGCCCAAAAGTCCATTGGATTAAGATCGGGGCTGCTGGGAGGCCACATCTCCTTAAGGAGTGAGTAGCAGCAGGATCCAAATTAACCCATCTTTAAAGCTACCCTTTGACGCGGCGGCTCTCATTTGGGCCACAGTTGAGCTAGAACAACGTTTTATGCCTTTTTAAAAAGATTTAAAAGATTAAGATAGGGTTATCAGCGCCATACATATTTTAAAACGAGTTTCAAGGTTCCATATGGGCCCCTGAAATCAAGAACCGAGAAATTTTCAAGATTTTTGACGTTTTTGACATCTTAAAATCTACCACGATCCACTTTGTCGGAGTACTACAGCCAAGTCAGCTGGGATAGAGAGGTCTAGTCTTTTCTAGTGTTTTCACTAGGTATCTTATAGTATCTCCAGCAAGTTTCATTAGTCCATCTCACCTACAGATGGACTGAGGTCAGTTTTAGTAGGCCCAAGTCAGAAAACCACGGTAATTTATCTGCGCAATTTGAATCTGCCTTGTTGAACATATGCGCGGTCAGCTCGG
Organism: Acartia tonsa; assembly: GCF_053477335.1. Classification (NCBI taxonomy): domain Eukaryota; kingdom Metazoa; phylum Arthropoda; class Copepoda; order Calanoida; family Acartiidae; genus Acartia; species Acartia tonsa. Next base: position 42,525,217 of record NC_137269.1, on the reverse strand, counting down.
CGTACACGTCCTCCATCGTCCAAAGATTTTCATGGGCAAAAAGGTCATTACCTAAGCTTTTTATAGTGGGGTCAAACGTCCTGATTGGTCAAGTAGTTTTGGCGCTATGGTCGTTTAAAAAAAGTCCGGATTTATGTGGCGCACCCTGTATCTTTGGGTAATAGTTTAACAAATAGCCCAATGTCCCCTCCCTCCGTGCGTTTAACTTCATAATTCAGATGGCAAATCTTGAATAGCAAACGTCATATTTCGCCCATGCCTTATCTTACGGACAGACGGACTGACGGTAATTTGAAATAATGGAATTGTCTCGCCACTCAAAATATTTTTTTTCTGGACTTCTAACGACGTTGTCCTATGTAACGTTAATGTTCCTTTATTCAATTACAAAATCAGACAAAATCTAATGGACTAAAAAATAGGGAGGGAGGGGACATTGGGCTATTTATTTCACTAGTCCCCAAAGTTTTATAATAAAATTATCTTATTCGTTTGTTAACAACTTTGGGAACTTTAGTTAATTTTGATTGGTTGGTTCAATAAGTGGAATGTCAAATTATTTTTTTTATTAACTCTAATTGCAGAAGGGGTAACTTTGTGTATCATTATTGAGGATTTATATCAATTTATTATACGTTGTCTTATCCCCCTAAAGCCTTAAGTCTTGTTCAAACATTAAACATAATGACCTCAGAGCAGGGAATTAGGGATAGGTTAATAGGAATATAATATTGTGCAAGTATAATTACCCTAGATGACAATTTAAAAATAAGTATAGATGTATAACCCAGACAACTACCTGGTTCCAGTGGTGGAGACCGTTTTCGTCTGCCAGCAAATTACTTTCTTCCCTTTTGTAGCATCTTAGCTGTGTTAATATTTCTGATGCTTTTGGCTTATATTCAAAGGCCAAATTAAAAGTCAGTACATTCAGTTATTCAACCCCTGCCCCCTATATTATTTTACTTCAATTAATCGAACAATTAATCCGTTTAGCTTAAAAAAGGAATTTCTAGCAGACAAGGCCCCTTGTTTAATTTTAGTCATATATATGTTTCACTTTTTAAAACAAGCAAAAAATTTATCTTAAAGTGGGTTCCTTTTTCCTTGCACACAAAAATTTTGTAAATGACCAGTGATTTTTTAAATAACATAGCTATTCTATAAATTATTGTATGTCCATTCGTCCATTATCCAAAGAGATCGTAGACAATTCGATGAGTAAGCCCAATCTGTCCTGATTTTGTATCACTTTTGAAAAGTGCGATTCCTGTGACGTCATATAAAAAGAGAAGGGGGGAAGGAAATCTCTTCCCTTTTCTCCCATCTCTTTTGAAGAGATTTTCTTTCCCCCTTCCCTTTTCCTTTCCCGAAACGTATATGACGTAACTGGAATCGCACTTTTAAAAGTGATACAAAATCGGGACAGATTGGGCTTTCTCCGATTCGATATATAAACAGACTACATTTGTTAATAAATTAAAATAACCATGGAAGGCCATAATATTTAATGAATATGTAATAAGATTTCGGCAAAAGTTTTCAATCAATTTTTCTATGCGAATAGTTATTTATCGCATCGTATTATAGACAGCTTCCCACGGATATAAAAAATGTAAAAATTTTTCTAGCCCCGAGATGCCGAATGCACGGGCTAAAAACTGGTTTTAATCTTATGGATGTAAATTTTTATATTCTTAGAAAATTGTCTGTAATACGATGCATGATTTTTAAGTACGGCTTAGAGCTGGTTCTAATCCAGCAGAAATTAATCGGTTTCGAAGCCATAGGGGAAAATATTATTAACTAATAGTCAATAAAGGTACTAAGAAAGAGAGGTAATGTCTGATTGAGCCAATAAATGAATCGCATCGGAGCATACATGAAATCTCATTGGTTGAATTAAACTGAAGTTTTCTAGTTTTTTCATTAGAGTTAATTAGAGCTGTTCTTTCAACTTTTACTCAAATCAAGTCCATCTCATGAAGTACTGCCTTCATATTGTTGTTTCACATCTATGTTTTATCTGTGCATTAATAATAAATATGCTTCATCTATTGCAATCGTTGTAAAATAATAAAAATCTCTTTATGAATTTAAGTTAATAAAATCATATTTTTTTCTTGGGTTTCAATAAAACAAAAAAATAATATCTCGGACTTCAAATGTACATGATTTATAATCTTTAATTCGTAATTCGAATCTATTTTAAACACTTAAAATACATAAATTCATAGTTTGTTTGATGTTTACCTCGAAATAAATTATATAAAATAAAATAACAACGAATAGCAATACAACAGTACGTTCGTTACGTTTTCAACAGGACCTAGCGTTGTACTGTGTATACACTGTACCCATATGGGAAAGGGAAAGGGCATATTTTTTTCATTTTGTTCATATAAAGAGTCAGCTGTAAATAGTCGCATTTCTTAAGATAAAGCTTTTCTCACGTAAATTATATCGTGTTAAAATTTCTTTTCTAGTATAGTGTAAAGCATATTACAAATCCTTTAATAAGTTAGCTATGAATTGTTGAATTCCTTATTATAAAGTTAACTTTCTAGAAATTATATACTCAAAAAATTTTAAAGTTTTTTGTCAGCTGGAGGAGTTCCTTTGTCAGATTTACAAAAAAGGGGTTCACAATATAATTCTTCTCTCCTAATTCTATTTAATAGTCATTGCTGCGCTTCTTATGGATAATATACCGTCCTTGTAATTTTAATGTATGTGTTTCTGTGTGTGAGTATGTGTGTGTTTCTGTGTGTGTGTGTGTTTGTGCGTGTGTGTATGAATGTGTGTGTGTGTGCATTAGGTAAACTAGGATTATTCGGCAAAATATGAAAAATGTTGAAATGATATATTTACATCCATACAAGACAACTAAAAAAATAAAACAGCATTTCATTATCAATTTATGTTAATATGTGTTTAGGGGGGGGGGGGTTAATTTTCAACCTAATTCCCAAAAAAGAAATATAAAATGTATACAAAATTTTTAATTACCCTTTTTCATTATTTTTTAACACAAGAAAAAGTATAAAATAAAGCAATTAAAAAAAGTGGCTTCACCCCTAGCATTTACGGCCTGCTAGAAAAATTGCTTAATACCAAGGATTAAGTTTGAAAGTATAAGAGCCTAAAACCTTCATAGGACCCATATGAAGCTTACCACGAATAGAAAATTCAATGTGATCATAAGTTATTGAGATCTTAAGCTTCAGACAAAATAAACCTTACTACTTATATAATAGGATTAATAAGCTATTATAATTTTGCTAAAAATTTGCAATAATTTTAGCAATAACGTAGGAAGACTAAAATATTTGCTAAGATTGTATATGTAGCTATTAGCTTAGCCTAGGGGTATCACCTTCAAAATTATGTAAAAAAAATACACAAGAACGAAAATATACATATGTATAGTAGAAATATACAAGAAATCTCAATCTATTACATTAAGTAAAAGAATAGAGGGGACAGGGGTTAAATGACTGTATGTCCCCGGGGTAGGGACCCTGCGCCGACTTTCAATTGGATCTTTGAATATCAGCCAATAGCATCAGAAATATAAACACAGCCAAGTCGTTACAAAAGAACAGAAAGCAATTTGCTAGCAGAAGAAAAAGGTCCCAAACACTGGATCCAAGTAGTTGACTTAGTTATACATCTATACTTATACATTTGTTATTACATTTAATAACAGCACATACGCCTTTAGCCTCTAGTGATATCCCTTTAAAAAAAAGGTGTATCTATAAACTAGCTTAGATTTTAATATTACCTTTTTTTAGGGTGGTAATTCTAAAAAAACAGGGCTAATGTAAGACCTCCCTGCAATGAAGAACCCAGCCAATTAAGCCATCTTTGAGATCTTAAGGAAATGAGATAAAAAGATACTACCTTACTCTTTAGATGTCTGTATGTCTGTGTAGCTTCAGATATCGCAAACCGCTGGACCGACATGGTTCTCCTTTTCAATGAAGCTTCTTGAATAATTAGAAAAGGTTTTGACTATTTTGGAGAGGGGTACCTCTACCCTCCCAAGATTTCCTGGAGGGTCGAATAAAAGTAAAAATTATTCTTCCCCTAATTTATATCTATTTATTGGGGGGTAAAATTGAGTTGAGATACGCCAATAATGACCTTACATACAAACCATCTTGATTATAGAAAAGCTACAGATTTGAAAATTCGCTAGGTATTTTTAACTCCATTTATTATTCTTTTTAACTTTTTAACACATATCATTAATTTTTACATGGTTTTAAACATTGTTAGCAAAACTACTCAATAACCGACCAGCGAATGTGGCGTAGCCTGTAGCTCATCCAAAGGTTGTCGGGAAAGTGATGGGTTTGAGTCTCGGACCGACTCCGCCTCATTACTAAGGAGGTTAAAAAATGTTTCCTACTGCTACTATATCAGGTGCGCCTAATTTAAAGTAATAAACAAACAAAATAAAAATGACCTCATCCTCCGTTTTTTCAATTCAAAATAAAGGGGGGGGGGGGTATCAGTGCTTACTAGAGTACTTTAGGTAAAAGCGCCATATATCTGTAACTAAGGGGGGGGGGGGGGAAGTTCTGCCACTTTCGCGTAAACAGTGTGCAGTGGACTAGGTATTGATTTTAGATTATAGGTTATTTAGGATAAAAGTTTACTTTTGGGTATTAGTTCACGTATATTTAATCATTTTTTGAATAGGTCTCCAGGTTCAGGTGCTGCAGGCTGGAAGGTCGTTTCTGGACAGGTAAAAAAATTAAAAATTTTTTGTTTGAAGAGTTAGAGAGCAACTTATAAAACAAAATATGCTTCTTTTTGAATGTTATTAACATATCTACAGAAAAAATTAAATTCGGCCTCCAGGTTCAGGTGCTGCAGGCCTCCAGGTACACTCTGGACAGGTAAAAATTTTAAAAAAATATTTGAAGAGTTAGAGGTACACTTATTAAACCAAATATGCATCTTTTTGAATGTTATTACCATATTAGAAGAAAAATGACAATCGGCCTCCAGGTTCAGGTGCTGCAGGCATCCAGGTACACTCTGGACAGGTAAAAATTAAGTTTTCTTATTTGAAGAGTTAGAGGTACACTTATTTAACCAAATATGCATCTTTATGGATGTTATCATCATATTTGCAGAAAAATTTAAAATCGGCCTCCAGGTTCAGGTGCTGCAGGCCTCCAGGTACACTCTGGACAGGTAAAAATTAAAATTTCTTATTTGAAGAGTTTGATGTACACTTATTTAACCAAATATGCATCTTTTTGGATGTTATTACCATATTTGAAGAAAAAATGACAATCGGCCTCCAGGTTCAGGTGCTGCAGGCCTCCAGGTCCACTCTGGACAGGTAAAAATTAAAAACATTTATTTGAAGAGTTAGAGGTACACTTATTTAACCAAATATGCATCTTTTTGGATGTTATTACCATATTTGAAGAAAAAATGACAATCGGCCTCCAGGTTCAGGTGCTGCAGGCCTCCAGGTACACTCTGGACAGGTAAAAATTAAAATTTCTTATTTGAAGAGTTAGAGGTACACTTATTTAACCCAATATGCATCTTTTTGGATGTTATTACCATATTTGAAGAAAAAATGACAATCGGCCTCCAGGTTCAGGTGCTGCAGGCCTCCAGGTACACTCTGGACAGGTAGAAATTAAAATTTCTTATTTGAAGAGTTAGAGGTACACTTATAAAACAAAATATGCATCTTTTTGGATTTTATTACCATATTTCAAGGTAAATTGACAATCGGCCTCCAGGTTTAGGTGCTGTAGGCCTCCAGGTACACTCTGGACAGGTAAAAATTTAAATTTCTTATTTAAAGAGTTAGAGATACACTTATTAAACCAAATATGCAACTTATTTGATGTTATTACCATATTTGAAGGTAAATTGACAATCGGCCTCCAGATTCAGGTGCTGCAGGCCTCCAGGTACACTCTGGACAGGCAGTTATAATATTTTTTGATACTTTTTGATTTGGACACCTTACCTGGATCCTGGTGACCACTGGTGACTGCTTGTGGCCGCTGGCAAGGTAAATTCCAATAAAGGTAATATTTGATATTAGAGGAAAGGTTACTAAATAGAAAATTTATTAAGTAAGTCTTCTATTTTTGTTCCAGGCAGGCTCTAGGTAGCCTCCAGGAGCCTGCTGGACAGGTTTAAAAAATCAATTTTATAATTTGTTTTATTTAGATGAAAGATTTGAGTTGTGCTCCAGATAGGGTCAAGGTGGCCTCCAGGAGCCAGCTAGATAGATCTGTATCTATTACTTTTTGTTTATGTATGATTTTCCACACATATGCAAAATATAATTCTGTCTAAGATATAATATTACAGATACTCAGAATGGGGAATGCAATTTCAATAGGATTCAGATTATAAAGTATAGATGCTAGTGAAATAATTTTAAAATTACTACTGAGAGAGGTTAATTTTATCCAGATGTCATTCAGAGCTACAGATTCTCCATCCAGGTTAGTAAAATATAAAGAAATTCTTAGATTGTATATTCAATCCACGTCTAAAGAAAAAGGCAGGAATTCCTGACACTTTCTGGCAAAAACTGTATTTATTTTTATATTCTATATTTGTTAAAAGTTCCTCCGATATTCTAATAATAATAATGATAATTTAGCCATTTTCTTTTTAGAAACCATTCCTATAAATTCAAAAATAACCATTTAGGATTTCTTAACTGGCTACCAACAACCAGCAGTCAACAGGATCCAGGTAAGGTGTCCAAATCAAAAAGTATTAAAAAAATATTTGAACTGCCTGTCCAGAGTTGACCTGGAGGCCTCCAGTACCTGAACCTGGAGGCTGATTGTCAATTTATCTTCAAATATGATAATAACATCCAAAAACACGCATATTTGGATTAATAAGTGTACCTCTAACTCTTCAAATAAGAAATTTTAATTTTTACCTGTTCAGAGTGTACCTGGAGGCATGCAGCACCTGAAACTAGAGTCCAATTTGAATTTTTTCTGTAAATATAATAATAACATCCAAAAAGATGCATATTTGGTTTTATAAGTGTACCTGTAACCCTTTAAATAAATTTTTTTAATTTTTACCTGTCTAGAATGGATCTGGAGGCCTGCAGCACCTGTACCTGGAGGCCGAATATCAATTTACCTTCAAATATGATAATAACATCCAAAAATACGCATATTTGGTTTAATAAGTTTACCTCTAACTCTTTAAATAATTTTTTTAAAATTTTTACCTGTCCAGAATGTACCTGGAGGCCTGCAGCACCTGAACCTGGAGGCCGATTGTCAATTTACCTTCAAATATGGTAATAACATCCAAAAAGATGCATATTTTGTTTTATAAGTGTACCTCTAACTCTTCAAATAAGAAATTTTAATTTTTACCTGTCCAGAGTGTACCTGGAGGCCTGCAGCACCTGAACCTGGAGGCCGATTGTCATTTTTTCTTCAAATATGGTAATAACATCCAAAAAGATGCATATTTGGTTAAATAAGTGTACCTCTAACTCTTCAAATAAGAAAACTTAATTTTTACCTGTCCAGAGTGTACCTGGAGGCCTGCAGCACCTGAACCTGGAGGCCGATTGTCATTTTTTCTTCTAATATGGTAATAACATTCAAAAAGATGCATATTTGGTTTAATAAGTGTACCTCTAACTCTTCAAATAAATTTTTTAATTTTTACCTGTCCAGAGTGTACCTGGAGGCCTGCAGCACCTGAACCTGGAGGCCGAATTTAATTTTTTCTGTAGATATGTTAATAACATTCAAAAAGAAGCATATTTTGTTTTATAAGTTGCTGTTTAACTCTTCAAACAAAAATTTTTTAATTTTTTTACCTGTCCAGAAACGACCTTCCAGCCTGCAGCACCTGAACCTGGAGACCTATTCAAAAAATGATTAAATATACGTGAACTAATACCCAAAAGTAAACTTTTATCCTAAATAACCTATAATCTAAAATCGATACCTAATCCACTGCACACTGTTTACGCGAAAGTGGCAGAACTTCCCCCCCCCCCCCCCCCTTGAAAACAACTAAAAAAGACTAAAAAAGAAAATAACATATCAGCAAACACTGATATTAATTTTAATCCTTTTTTGTCAAAAAGCCACCCAAAATTCTACGACTGCCTTTAAAAGAAAAAATTTGTCGCCTCCTTGTCGAAATTTAATCTTTTAATTGGCATTGATTTTTCAGCTGACACACAATTCGTCCATGGGATTACTTGAATAAATAAAAATGCATAAATACACAAACACAATATAAGATGTTATGAAATGCAAGAAATAAAAGAATCCAGGGCTTGGCAACTGTAACTGACAGCCATTTGTTTCAGGGATCTAAAGGGATAAGACAATGGCCGATAAATTGATGTACATCCCCAATGTTGCTTCAACAAATTATCCCTTCTGAAGAATGAAATTGAATGAAATGTTTGAACACCCAACGAGCAAATCAATCAAAATTTGATAAAAAGTCCGCAAAGTTAACGAATAAGAAAACATTATTTTAAGACTTTGGGAATTTGTTTAATAAACAGCCCATTGTCCCCTCTCTCCCTGTATTTTTTTTACAATCCAAGGTGACAGTTAGTTAGCCGTTCATTTACACTAATCAGACACAGCTGCCAAAAAATGAAATCCAGCCGCCCTTTCCTATCAAACAGTCCATAGACGTTTTAAGGGGGTTATTGGATTGTTTACCCCCCTCAAACTTTGAAAACCATCATTTTATCCCCCTCAAAATTTTTATAAATGCATTATATTACCCCCTTAAGCCGTTAAATACCGTAATTTTACACCCCATCAGAATTAAAAGCTTAACCGTCTGTGAACCAGCCGTTTCTATTTTAAAAAATGCAGCTATTTAGCAACCAGTTATTCGGCTGCCGAGCCTTGAATGAAAACCAGTAAAAATTGTAAAAAAAATTTGTAATTTCTATCCAATATTACCAGGGAGGGAGGGGACATTGGGTTGTTTTTTACACTAGTCCCCAAAGTTTCATAACAACTTTGGGGACTTTTGATGGGTTGATTCATTAGGTTTAGTGACAAAAAGTTTCAACCACTTCTACAGATGGGGTAATTTTGTGTATCATCATTAAGGATGTACATCAATTCATCGGCCATTGTCTTATCCCTTTATATCCCTGAATATTACCCAATACCCGCCATGACCTTTCTACCCCGATACAATCAATAGTGGTTATTCCCCTTTAGCGGCTAGTGGATCCAAATATCCCCCCCCCCACAACAATAATTAGCAATATACCCCTTTTAACCGCTAATGTAGCACAAATCATTAATTGCCTTAACTTAATTCCTCAAAGCCCCTAGATGCAACATAATAGTTGACATGAAGGTTAGGTTAAATAAGAGAAACCCTGTCTGGTTAAAGCTCCCCGCAGGGAACAAGCAATAAAGTTCTGAATAAAAATAACAGAAGGGTTTGTTGTTGGGTTTACCTGTAAGGTTAGAGAGATGCTTTCAAATCAAGGACAGAGACTTATCTTCTGAAAAACTACTACTAGAGACGTTCAAACTGGTACCTACTGCTGCTATGTCAAGTGCCTGAGATCAAGAATAAGAGTAGGGGCAACTCATCGCCATGCACAGTTAGGACTTGCAGACAAAGGACGTGCAATCAAAGAGTTGGTTGACTTCTTCTAAACTTTTACACCAGAATGGTCGGTCCGTCCGTCTTCAACGGTTAGCTCTGATGAATAATGTAGGCATTCTAGAATTGTTCTGTAGATTTCAAACTTTGTATGTTGTTACTGAAATAAGAGAGGGGTAGGTTTCTGGTAGAATCCGTAAAGGTGTGAGTTTTAAGGCTTAAAAATAGTAGTAGAACGATAATATTCACTAAATATGCGTATTTCATATTGAAAAGAACTATAGACAAAATTTTTTTAAAAAAAGTTAACATAAATTTTTATCGTTTTACTACTGTTTTTTACTTATAACACATAACCTTTACGGATTTTACCAGAAACCTACCCCTCTCTTTAATGATTTCTGGTACACTAGTACACTAGTCCCCAAAGTTTTATAATAGCGTTTTCTTATTCGTTAACTTAAAATTTGTCGGGACTTTCATTAAATTTTTATTGTTTGGTTTATTAAGTTGAGTTTCTAAACGTTTTCAGAAGGGGTAATTTTTTGTATCATCATAGAGGATGTACATCAATTTCTCGGCAATTGTCTTATCCTTTTAGATACCTGACAATTTTAACATTGCATGTCTAGCATCTGTACACAACCTTTACCGAGAAGTCCTAACTAATATAATCCTAAAAATACTTTTTGTTAAGTGTCAAGGCATTCCTTCTACTTCTAATAATAACCATAATATTTTAACGTCTTTATTATGACTTTGCATTCAAATTAACAATCAACAATTAGCCGTACAATTTTTCAGATTAAAAGTTCATATCCTTGGCTATAATTCTGTGGTTTTTTGTGAAAAAAATATTCGGATTATTTGGCTAGAATTTCAATTTTTTCTCCAAATATTTTCCCAGAAATTCAGACAAAAACTGGGAAGAAAATGTTGATGCTCGATTTTTTTAATGGATTTTTTTTCGGTAGCAAAGTCACTCTATATGTAGTGGCTATCAGTACGTCAGGCTGTTAACCCAGGGATCTAATGGGATAAGACAATGGCCGATAAGTTGATGTACATCCCAAAAGATGACACACAAAATTTCCTCTTCCGTAAATTTCAATTAGTGGTTGAAACGTTTGGATGCTCTAATTAGTTTACCAACCAATTAAAATTCAGTAAAAGTTTTTAAATAAGAAAACGTTAAAATAAAACATCTCTCTATTTTACTGTTTATGTTACACTGGTCCCCGAACTTTAAAATCACGGTTTAATATTCGTTAGCCTAACAACTTTGGGGACTTTTCATTGAACTTTAATTGGTTGGTTTATTAAGTTGAACGTCCAAACGTTTCAACAAGTAATTGTAATGTCCAGAAGGGGGAATTTTATGTATCATCATTGGGAATGTGCATCAATTAATCGGCCATTGTCTTATCCCTTAAGATCCATGCATTTTCTAGGTAAATAACTTAAAACCATGCAATTACAAGAATGTATTAGATCTGAAAAGGAGAAACCGATCGGTCAAGCCGTTAATGAGATCTTTTGCTTTATCAATGCGGACTGGCGGACGGACAGACAGACAATGTTCACTTTTAGATTACCAATATTTGAAGGTTATTTTTTGATGAGATTAATTTTTTTTCAGGTGTTAATTTGCATAAAAAAAATTAGGTTAATCTTTTAGATAATTTATGCATTTTAGTAGCGCAGCTACTCTATAATCAACATATGTCCGTCAGAGTAAGATTTTACTCTCAGGTTAATTCACAATTCATGCACATTATCGCAATTCTTCAAACACAACTGTAAAGACTAGTACACACACACATAGAACTATTTTAATAAATTGATGTACATCCCCAATGATGACACACAAAATTACCTATTCTGTTAATTAAAAAAACTGGTTTTGACACATAATTTCATGAACCAACCAATCAAAATTCAATAAAAGTCTTCAAAGTTGTTAAGCCAACGAATAAAAAAACGTTATTGTAAAACTTTTGGGACTAGTGTAATAAACAGTCCAATGACTCCTACCTTCCTCTTACATAATGGTTCTTGTATCTAAATATTAATGAGGTTAGGTTGGGTTAAGAAGATTAGATACACATAATCTGTAATGGCATAATTTTAATTTACTATTAAATATTTTTGTACGCTAAAAGTTATATATGTTGCACTGTATTATAAACAGCTTTCCGCGGATATTAAAAAAAACTTTTAAAAAGGTTTTAACTAGTTTTGTTAGCCCCGAGGGGCCGAAGGCCCTGACTAACAAAACTGGTATTGATTTATGAATCTTATATTAATATTCGTGGAAAATTGTCTGTACTACGATGCTATACATGATTTTTCATTATGGCTGACTAACGGTTATAACCTAGCGGATATTAATCGGTTTCGAAGCCACATTTGAAATGTTTTTATTTTCCTTTTAGTTAGTTTTTAATTCAACCATGTTTATAAAAAATTTAATTATGATATTTTTAGATAAAAGTATAAAACAGTAAATCAGGGACAAGGGAAGGCTATTCTGGCAAACAATGCTTTAGAGTTGATTTCTTAGATTTCCAGTTTAAACTTGATGATGAGATAAAGCAACTTTTGGCAGAATTTGATAAGAGACTAAAGCATTAATTTAGCACTTTTTGCTTTGTTTACTAAAAGCCGTGCTAAAAGGATTGTCAGAGTTTATCTGCCCGTTCAGTTTAAAGATGTATGAGCAGGAATAATGCCTTTATACAAATTTAAAGTATTTTATCTAAATCATAAACTACTCGTAAATTATATGTTAAATAGTGAATAAATATATTAAAAATCCTAAAGAGTGAATAGCTGTAATACTTTGAAAAATATTTAAGATTGCTTAAATATTTATCTCATATACAAATTTAAATTCAAAAAAGGTTTTTACGACACCTAGCAATAAAATTCGGAACTACATAGCTATGTATTTTCACAATCATACATTTTACAATATTTGTTGTAGTTTAATTTTGCCTTTCTTAGCAACTTCTTGTATCTAATGGCTAAACACGTTGGAGGAAAGTGGCGAAATAGGAATCTAAAATAAAAAAGCTTCCCTGAAATCATGATTTAATAAGTACTGTAATAATCAAACCTAAAAACTTCTAATCTCCTCCGAATATTACAACTTACAAACTTATTTAATCATTTAAGATATGGGTAATTTCCCCCAAAGTGCCTTGTAGAGCACAGAGTCCCCCCTTTCCCTATCATTAATGTAAAACAAAAAAAAACGATCAAAGGGGCGGCATGTTAGAATTGTCCTATTGTTTTAAAACTTTGCATGTGATTCCTGTAGTAGTTAGGTACAATTTAGAAAGCGTAGGAACTCTATAATCGTTACCAGAATGTCTGTATGTCTATTTTAAACATTATGTTGATTTTTTTTTACTTTTTAATAACAAATTTTTATGTGATCTAAATATCCTATTGATTTGGTATACTGATTTCTAGGACAACAAAGTACAATATTTTAAGCGAAGCAACTCTATAATCAAATCCAAGAAATGTGAGTATGTCCATAAACATTATCCTGTAATAAGCAGTTTTTCAACAAATTTACTAACAATTTTGCTTCGTCTCTTATACATTTAAATTCTGATTATCCAGTTCTGACATTCTACAAGTGTTAATGTCCATTTGTCCTATCGTTTCAGAGCTTTGCTCCCATAGATGTTGTCATCCTTGTTTGATAAGTAATGAACAATGAATTTAATTTTGAGCTTTAGGCATAAGTTCGAATTTTTAATTTTTTTGTAAAGATCCAAGATGCTGTGAGTATTGGGTTGGATTTGTCCTATTTAATTTTTTATAGATTCATAAAGTGAGATATTATTTAGTTATTGAATCGTTTTGAAACTTTTGCATTAACCTGCCTCAAGGGGTTAATCAAGGTGTTGATCAAAGTGCTTTTGATTAAAAATTTGTTAAAATATTTTTTTTTGTTTGTAAACAGTTACAAATATCTTGAATAAGAAAAAAATGTAAAGATTTTAATTTCAGGAAGTATTTTAGAATATTTTTTAAATCTCCCTAATTCTAAATTCTTTAGTAAGAAATCTTTGTTTTGATTTAAGAAGCAGAAGCTCAAGCTAACGAGGTTTGGTGATAGCTTATGATTTATACTGTCTGAAATGAACAATAGTGCATTATAGAAATAGTTGCACCTTTCTTTTTGCTATATCAGCTGACGATTACCAGGGTAGGTTTCGTGATTTTCCAAGAATTGTTGAATAATTGTTGAAGAATTGTTGATGAGACGGACCGCCCCTGCAGTAAATTAAAGCTTTAAAAATCCGTTAAATCTTTTTTGAGATCAAGGTGTTAATTATACAATTTTTAAGCTTTATTTTATATTGGTAGCACAGATGCTCTATAGATATGGGTTGTTAATACAACCGTCATTCTGTACGTCAAGGACATCTGTAATTCATATCCACTGGATAAGAACTAGTTCATGGCTATATTGCAAAATCATGTATCGTACAATTTTTCCCGTATTATAAAATGAAAATAATTAAATCAATACAAGGTTTGTTGGCCCAGGACTTCGGCCCCTCGGTTCTATCAAAACTGGGTTCAATCTTTCAATTTTTCATTTTAGCCTCCGCGGAAAGCTGTCTATAATAATGCAATGAATAACTTTTATAGGTTTTATTATCATTCATATAAAGTTTTTTAAAAGTGGTTAATTTCATCTAAAACCCGATTTTTATTCTAGTCATGAAAATTGGGAAAAAAACTTTTTTATCTTCCATTTTCATTGCACTGTTTTATTAAAGCTTTTAATCTTTATTTTTACTGTTCGTTTGTCCCTTTGTCTGATTAGGTGAGCTCTGCTTAATGGATGTTATCATACTTATTTAATACTTTTTGATGCTTAGATATAGAACAATCGATATATATTATTAATTGGATGTTGTACCAGATTTTGATGTACTCTGAAAAAATAATACTCACAGCTGGCTAAAATACTGATACTCATCATCCTCTCCGCTCCTACTGGATAAACTAACTGACCACTAAATAAGGTCCATATTAGCAGGCTAAATTGACGACAAATTTTTCCCTGTCAATATATCCACGTATATCATATATCCATTAATATTTAGAACATATAAATCACTATCTATCATAAAAAAAATAAATATTTAAATTCAGTCTATAAAAAATTCTTAAAATCAAATAAGACAACATCCATAAGTAGCGAAGTTCTAAAATATTTAATAATCCGTATACTAAAGTAACAGGATGTTTGTGTGTCTGTGTGTTTGTTTGTACCGAAGGATCTCGCTAACCGCTGAACTGATCGGGTTCTCCTTAACAGAGTAGCTTCTCATAGGTCCCGGGAAGGTTTATAACTATTTTCTTGGGGGGTCGGGACGCCCCCAACCCCCCCAAAAATGAAAAATCCCCACCCCCCCCCCAAAAAAAATTCACACCCCCCAAAATATTTTTTAAAATTTTTCTTTTAAAATCTAAAATAAGAAATTGGGTTATCAAATTCGACTCCCCCCTCCTCAAGTGCCCCTAGAGGCCTCTAGGGGGCGTAGCCGCTAGTATATAAATACAGTATCAGGATGTCTTACTGTGTGTTTGTATCGAAGGATCTCGATAACCGCTGAACCGATAGACGGAACTGTACCACTTTTGCAACACTTTTGACATCATATTCTCCATCTCTTTTTTAGGGGTTTTCTTTTCCACTTCTCCTCTCATCTACCTCATTTTATGACGTCATAGGAATCAAAAGTGGTACAGATTGGGCTTCGCCAATCGATATAGATTTCTTTACAGTAAAGCTTCTTATTGGGCCGGGCATGGCATGGCCCCCCTCAAAAAACAAACAAATTTTAACATTTTAAAAAATATGTGGAGAGCCGACCCTTACCCTCTACCCTCAATAGCCTCTAGAAGCATCTTGGGGCGTAGCCGCTGGTAATAATTTATTTTACAAATATACATACATATGTAAAATAAATATAAATACGGACAGACAGACAGGAAAATTTGTAGAGAAGGATTACTGAAAAATTCAACCATAAAATTTATTCAAACAATAACACAATATTCAAAATAATGAATTTGTTTTTGGTAACTTATCAAAAAAAATTTACATTAATCTTTAAAATAAAGAAAAAATATGAAAATAAAATTTTAATTTACGTCGATTATACGTCGGTTTTTAAATGAATAATGATATCCATAAGTAGCGAAGCACAAAAAAAGAATAACAAAACAGTTATACAGATTAAGTGTGTAATAAAGTAAATCTCCACAAAAAATTCACAAATTTATCACATCAGTTTTCTAGAAAATCTTATTTTCCCCATAGATGGAAGGACTTATGTTATGGACCTTAGTTATAACTATATTTGGATCTTCTGCATTTACGGTAAAATATTGCTGGTAACGAATATTGCCAAAAGTTTATGAATTTTAAAGGCTGCTAGCTGCCAAACGGCTGAACTTACAGATCATACCCTCACGCCATTTTAAGCGGTATAAGAAGGCCTACAAATAATCTGGAATAGCCAAGATCCAATGATGCACTGGGAAAGCTTCACTGAAGAAAAAACGCGTAAAAAAGGCCTTTTTCGCGCATTTCTCTACACTTCAAGATAATTATACATTATATATTTATGGATATTCCAGATTATTTGTAGGCCTTCTTATGCTGCTTAAAACAGTGTGCGGGCATGATCTGTACGTTCAGCCGTTTGGCAGTTAGCAGCCTTTAAAATTTATAGATTTTTGGCAATATTCGTTACATGCAATATTTTACCGGGAACTGCAGCAGATCCAAATTTTATATGTCTAAAAGACCTTGCTATGATGCAATCTATCCTAATATCTTAAATAAAAAAGATCTACCCAACTTTTTTATATCAAATATTTTTAAAAGCGAAGATTTTGTATAATAAGGTTCGGTCCGTCCGTACGTCCGTAACGGATAGCTTTTTCGTTAATTTAGGCATGTTAGAATTGTCCTATCGATTTCAAATTTTGCATAGTGATTCCTTTAGTAGTTAGGTACGATTTAGAAAGCGTAGCAACTCTATAATCATTACCAAAATGTCTCTACGTCCATTTTAAACATGTTGTTAATCTATAATCAAGTCCTAAAAATGTAAGTATGTCCTTAAACAATATCCTGTATTTAAGCAGTTTTTCAACAAATTCACTTTCAATTTGTTTTTATTTTATACATCTATATTTTGATTATTCAGTTCTGATACTCTACAAGTGTTAATGTTCGTTTGTCCTACCGTTTCAGAGCTTGTATCCACCCCACTGCACTGGCACAATTAAGGGGGTTGCTACCCTTCTAAATCCATATTGACAGACAATGGTCTACACCTCCTTTTACACCCCAAGGGGGGTGTCAAGTTGAAAAAAAGTCACACTGATCCAAAATTTAAGGGAGGAGTGAAAATTAATTTTGCAAGTTTTAGACAACATAGTGTTATAAATCTCTAAGAAATATTGCCTAAAACCTTTCCTTTGATTTCAACCTTCCATATTAGCAACTTAAATTGACGACAATATTTCCCCTGTCAAAATAACAACTACGTATATTCTTAAATCTACATTTTCCCCCTACCCACCTGAAGTATGTAAAGTGGTGTAAAAAGAATGTGTTAATAGGTGGTTTCCAAAAGTACACTAATTCATAAAAATCACATAATTTTTACGCTCTAATACAAACTGTGATTTTTTGCTTTAAAATAACGTTTGAAAGTGACCAATAAGTGACCAACACACACACACTCAAAATCTTGAGATTTCACAATTGGCTGAGGTTAAAAAAGGGGGACAAAAATAGGAATACTTTAGAGTTGCTACAGATCTAAATAATTCTTTATGGCCTGTATGATAACAAGGTGTGAAAACACATTAATGCATACTTCCTACCTTTTAGGAAATTGCCATTTGTTTAGAAAATTTCATATAAAATAAACATATCATAAAAATTTGACTGTATGTATAAATGTATATTATATTTATTTAATTAATTTATTTTCGTTGCCTTTTTAAGTATGTGAACACTCAAGAAAAATAAATCTAATCAAGCCTATTGTGAATTTCCCAGAGTATAGATCTTAACTTCCCCCTGTCAAGGTCAAGTCCACTTAACATGTACTAAAAACCTCTCAGGGTCATAGGGATAGGACAATGACTGATAAATATATGTACATTCACAATGATAATACACAAAATTACCCTATTTATAAATTACAATTAGTGGTTAATTAAAACGTTTGGACACTCAACGTAATGAACCAATCAGTAAAATTTCAATATTAGTCCCCAAAGTTCTTGAGAAACGCATAGAAAAACTTTATTATAAAACTTTGGAGACTACTATAATAAACAGCCTAATGTCCCCTACCCCCACTGACAAAAACCCCCCTAGGGACATAAAGATAGGACAAGGAACGATAAATTGATGTACACACTCACACATACAGAGAGAGAGAGAGAGAAAGAAGGGGAGAGAGAGATAGAGAAAGATGTTCTGTGGTCACAAAAGAGAGCAAAATCACACTATTTTTCATTTGCAGCATGACCGACGAATAAAGTATACTGGATGATCTTTAAAAAATGCAGCAGTCTACCCTTAATAGCAGCAGAAAAAATAACATTTCTACCCTAGCGTTACGGACTGACGTACTGACGGAGAGAAAATGTTAATTAAATAGAAGATAGGCTACTAATTCTTTGTCACTGGTTTAAATGGATATAAATATTACTCTATACATAATATCTCTATTGTATGAGGACACTTGTTGTTTGACCAGGGTCTAAATATAAATATTACTCTATCCCTAATATCTCTATTGTATGAGGACACTTGTTGTTTGCCCATGGTCTAAATATAATTATTACTCTATCCCTAATATCTCTATTGTATGAGGACACTTGTTGTTTAACCAGGGTTTAAATATAAATATTACTCTATCCCTAATATCTCTATTGTATGAGGACACTTGTTGTTTGCCCATGGTCTAAATATAATTATTACTCTATCCCTAATATCTCTAGTGTATGAGGACACTTGTTGTTTAACCAGGGTTTAAATATAAATATTACTCTATCCCTAATATCTCTATTGTATGAGGACACTTGTTGTTTGCCCATGGTCTAAATATAATTATTACTCTATCCCTAATATCTCTATTGTATGAGGACACTTGTTGTTTAACCAGGGTCTAAATATAAATATTACTCTATACATAATATCTCTATTGTATGAGGACACTTGTTGTTTAACCAGGGTCTAAATATAAATATTACTCTATACATAATATCTCTATTGTATGAGGACACTTGTTGTTTAACCAGGGTCTAAATATAAATATTACTCTATACATAATATCTCTATTGTATGAGGACACTTGTTGTTTAACCAGGGTCTAAATATAAATATTACTCTATACATAATATCTCTATTGTATGAGGACACTTGTTGTTGGACCAGGGTCTAAATATAAATATTACTCTATACATAATATCTCTATTGTATGAGGACACTTGTTGTTTGACCAGGGTCTAAATATAAATATTACTCTATACATAATATCTCTATTGTATGAGGACACTTGTTGTTTGACCAGGGTCTAAATATAAATATTACTCTATACCTAATATCTCTATTGTATGAGGACACTTGTTGTTTGACCAGGGTCGCCCTCTACAGATTAGGGTTGCTAAAAAAAATATAGTAAAATAAAACTCTGGATTGAAGAGGTTATAGCAAGGATCTAAAGGGATAAGACAAAGGCTTATAAATTGATGTACATCCCCAATATACTCCTTCTGTAGATAACAATTAGTGATTGAAACGTTTGGACACTCATTATAATGAACCAGTGTATCAAATTTCAATAAAAGTCGCCAAGGTTGTTGCGCTAACGAAAAGGAAAACGTTATTATAAAACTTTGGAGACTAGTGTAATAAGTATTCCAATGTCCCCTTCCTATGTGAGATCCTGCCCAGACATTGGAACCCCCATTTCTAATTACTACCAAAGGCAGAATTCATACCCATTCTTTCCCTTTAAAAAGTTTCTATGCAATAAAGGAACGTGAAGTGAAAAAACCTCTCCTCCCCCCCAAATCAGATAAATTTTTGACATTTCACAAAAAAATTGAGGTTTTATTTCCCATCCAACCAAAAAATTAATTAGTAATAACCCCCCTCCCCAAACCAAATAAAAGCTTGGACGTCTTTCAGGGGCAACCAAGCTTTTTATTTTGGGGGGGGTAAAATTTTTTTAAGGGGGGGGTAATTCGGTTTTGGGGTGGGTAAAATGGCGCGCGAAGCGTGCCGCAAATTTTTTTTACCCCCCCCAAAATTTTTACCCCGGGGGTAAAATTTGCTTGGGGGGGGTAAATCCCCCCCTGAAATCTGTTGGCAGGGGTAAAATTTGTTTCCCCCCCCCAAAATTTACCCCCGGGGTAAAATTTTTGGGGGGGGTAATTTAAATTTTATCAAAAATTTAGTATTAAAAATGCGCGCGAAGCGCGCAAGAATTTTTTTTGTTAGAGATTTTCCATTTTTGGGGGGGGTAAATACCACCTCCATAATAGTTGGGGGTGCCTACGGCACCCCCAGGGTAGGGGTAAATTTTAAATGGGGGGGGGGGTAAAATGAAAAAATATTTGGGGGTGCCGTAGGCACCCCCAAATTCGTTTGGGGGGGGTAATCGCCCCATTACCCCCCCCCCTTGGACGCCTATGACGTCTTTAATGCGATTGTATAGAAATTGAAAGAAATATAAACAATAATATTCCCATGAAAATAATTTGGCAACTCTGACCAACAATTTGGAATTTGAATGGTGGGGACGGGCAGGGAATAGAAATGGTTTCTTTTAATTTAGGGGATGATGATATCAACACAGAAGAAGGGGGGAGGGGGTAAGTTATGTAAAATGGAAATTTTACAAAGGTGAGGTTGGGGGGGGGGGGGATTTAATGGCCAGGCAATTACTTGAATTGCAATGCAAAAGTGATTAGGATAATTGTCATATATACCTTACACAAACACGCACACACATACACACACACACAAATACACACAAAAACACACACGCACACAATCATACACCAATAAATACCAAATAATACAAAATTGCCTTGACATATCAATATAATATAAAACAAGTAACCCAAAAACAGCCTAAAACCACCTATGAATATCAGTAAGTCTGTTTCAAAGGTACTTGCTACTACAGCTAGCTTGCAGTCATAAAGTAAAAGAGAGGGGGGTGGGAGTAGATTTTTATTTTCTTCATAGGTCTATTGGCATATCTCTGTGTAGCCTCTTCTGTAAATTGTCATAATATGACAAAGTATGTGTATTATGGTCATAAATACTTGTACTTCTCAATTCTTAAAACATGGGACAGACACACAAATTCGGATAATTAAAAAAAAACTTGGAAAGGGTAATTGATAGAATAATCTACTATTTCTTTAATTAGGTTATTCGTAAATACTCTACCTTTTTGTCATAATATTCGTCTCTGTCATAACTTGTCATAAATACATATAGCTCTCTTTGTCATGTTATATGTCTGAGTCTGTGGTCATAAATTGTCAGTAATGCATTTAGCTCTCTTTGTCATAATATTTATCTCTGTGAGTGGTCATAATTTGTCATAAATACATGTAGCACTCTTTGTCATAATATTTATCTCTGTGAGTTGTCATAACTTGTCATAAATACATGTAGCTCTCTTTGTCATAATATTTGTCTCTATCAGCGGTCATAAATTGTCATAAATACATGTAGCACTCTGTGTCAAAATTTCTATCTATGTGAGTGGTCGTAACTTGTCATAAATACATGTAGCACTCTTTGTCATAATATTTGTATATTTCAGTGGTCATAACTTGTCATAAATACATGTAGCACTCTTAATCATGATATTTATCTCTATGAGTGGTCATAACTTGTAATAAATACATGTAGCACTCTTTGTCATAATATTTGTATATTTCAGTGGTCATAACTTGTCATAAATACATGTAGCACTCTTTGTCATAATATTTGTATATTTCAGTGGTCATAACTTGTCATAAATACATGTAGCACTCTTAATCATGATATTTATCTCTATGAGTGGTCATAACTTGTAATAAATACATGTAGCACTCTTTGTCACAATATTTGTCTATGTAATAAGTGGTCATAACTTGTAATAAATACATGTAGCAATCTTTGTCATAATATTTGCCTCTGTGATTGTTTATAACTTATCATAAATACATGTTGCACTCCCTGTCATAATGTTTGTCTCTGTGAGTGTTTATAACTTATCATAAATACATGTTTCACTCCTTTTCATAATGTTTGTCTCTGTGAGTGGTGATAACTTGTCATATATACATGTAGCACTCTTTGTCATAACAAATTACAATATTTATCATAGTCCTAAATGGGGATAGGAACATATTTTCAACAATTTTTATTCTTAGTGAAACTACTCTATATTTAACTTTTTGTCTGTCCATCTGTAAGTCATATAGTTATTTCGATTTATTTTAGATTAGTCAAAATAACGTGGTTAAAATACTTTGGGTACCAGTGTAATTTCCAGTCCAATATCCCTTCCCTCACTGATAATTCCAATCCTTATAATAAAATAAAAGGATGTTTGTCTGTCTATTTGTCGGGTTCTCCTTAACAGGGTAGCTTCTCATAGGTGCCAGGAAGGTTTATAACTATTTTGGGGGAGGGTACCACCACCCTCCCAAGAGAAATCGCCCCTAGAAAAAAAAATTACTCCCCCTCCAAATTTTTTTTTAACTTTTTCTTTGAAAATATAAAATAAGAATTGGGTTATCAAATTCGACTCTCCCTTCCTCAAGTGCCCCTAGAGGCCTCTAGGGGGCGTAACTGGTAGTCTTATATAAAGAATGTATGTCTCCCACCCCGTACTCTCAGCAGAGTAGAGAGAAATATTTTGGATAATAAATATTAAAATAAGCATTCTTTAACAAGGACAATTATATTCTACCTTATCTTTTTTGACTATATGTCAATTGATTGTTTTTTTTTTGTTTGGGGATTTTACTTGAATTTTGATTGGTTTCAACCACTAATTGTAATCTACAGAAGAGGTGATTTTGTGTATCATTATTAGGGATTTGCATCAATTTATTGACCATTGTCTTATCCCTTTATATACCTGGCATTGCTGTCATAATATTGAAATAGTGATTCCGTCAGTACGTCCTTACCTTAATCATAGAGTAGCTGCTCAGCTAACAATTGATAAAATAAAAGATAATTTTATAAAAATACCTTTGGCCTCCTGCCCTCGCCTTTAATAGACCGGGTAGTGATACAATTTTTTATACAAAATACTTTTTTTTATGATTTCCCTCAAAAGCGATCAACCTCCCTCCCCAACTATTATTTTAGAAATAATTTTAAAAATGAGGGGGCGTAGCTTTCCCCCTATGCTTATCCTATGAGAGGGGGGGGGGAGCAACCAATACCTGCGGTCACTGACCCTGCGCTTCTACCCAGTACCCAATAAGACCTAACCTAAGCAAGAAAAGAAAAATAACTAACGCCCCTCCCCCCCCCCCGCCCCCCACCATTATTTCAATTTATTTTAAAATAAAAGGGAGAAGAATTTCTTTGCTCAACTAGAAAATTCGAGGGAAACCACTAATGTTTTAGCTAAAAAGATATTACTAGCAGAAAAATTAAAGATGTAAAACTTTAAGGAATTTCTATTGTAATGTCTGTAGCGCCTGTTTCGTGGCAAAGGCAGTCCACTTTCTCATAAAATTCACAATTAAAACTATAAGTATTATCTTTTTTTTATGCACCACCATTAAAATGTTTTTCTTGTATTGTTTGATATAAAAGAGGGTAAAACTGCTGTATAAGCATCATTTTACTCAAATATCGGATTCTTAGTGCAAGCGATAAAAGGATAGGTTATCATATAAAAAATGTTGTCTGTACCAAAGGATCTTGCTAACCGCTGAACTGATATGGTTCTCCTTTACAGGTTACCTTCTCAAATGTCCTGGGAAGGTTTATGACTATTTTGGAGAAGGGTACCACCCCCCTCCCAAGAGAAATCGCAAATAGAAAATATCCCCCCCTCCCCAAATAAAAGTTTTTTTTTCTTTTTTTCTTTTTAAAACAAAAACTTTAATTAACAAACCGTTGAAATTTTCTTTTAAAAAGGCCTATACAATAAATTTTAGACTTGTTATACACTAAAACGTTTTTCCTTTAAAAAAATATTTTGTCATTCCATTTATCCTTGCAAGTACTAAAGAAATTGATATTTATAAAAAACAAAACTCAAAGCTATCATTTAACAAGAACATTAATGTCCTTTTGTAGCGAAGCACAAATCAATAGTTAAAAAGTTATTGGAATTGCCAAGAAGATAGTCAGGAGAATCTTGAATACAATCTTCAGATGCCTCGAAAATGCTTAAAATAACAAACAGCCAAACGAACGTACGGACAACTTTAGTTCAAAATTAATATTTTTAAGATACTTTGAGAACATAATCTCATATAACAACCAATTAAATGCATTTCCTCTTTTGCTCCAGGTGAGTAGACAGAAGGTCAGTAAGACGTACAAACAAACTTGACGTATAGAGTGGCTGCGTTTCTAAAAAATATTTTTCGGGGTGTTTAAATTGTTCTGTTTTTTTTTACAGGCAAGGTATATAATTTGTGCTATTATCAAGATTAAAATCATTTAACAAATTTTGGTAGATAAAAATCTTTTTTATTTCATGTCATTTTTATTGAAAGAAAGATTTTTCAGGGAAGATATTTTTTTTTTTTTTGGGGGGGGGGGTGAAGGAACACTCCCCGTAAATAGAAACCTTTCCTCGAACCCAGAGCCGAATCGGTTAATCGATTAACAAGATATTTCGGTACAATCACACAGACGGTCAGAAACACATCCTGTTTCTATCCTTATAAGTATTTGAGCTAGCTATCTTACCGCATGCAAAAAGAAAATTCAGGGGGATATCCTCCCCCAAAATAGTTAGAAATCTTCCCAGGACCTATGAGAAGCTGCACGTAAAGAAAAACCCGTGTTCAATGGAGTATGGAAGGACGCAGATAAAAATAGCCTAAAACCATCTGAAGACTTTAATTTAAAAAATAATTGCCTACAACCACTGCAAGGACCATCTATAAGAAGCTTACTAAATTAGAAAACTCATTTGTTTCAGTGGTTCGCGAGATCCAGTTATAGTTATAAATATGAGATATTTTGAAAAATTATAATAAAGTAACAGGATGTCTGTATATTTCTCTGTCTGTTTGTACCAAAGGATCTTGCTAACCACTGAACTGATATGATTCCTTTTTACAGAGTAGCTTCTTATATTTATAACTATTTTGGGGGAAGTGGAACTTTTTTACTTTTCTTTTTAAATGTAAAATGATAAATTGGTAGTCGAAATCAACCCAATCTCCCCCTCAAATGCCCCTAGAGGCCTCTAGGGCGAAAACTAAAATTTATAAGGGAGGCCAAATTTACCTTCCGCCACCTCGGGGCGTAGCTATAGAAATAATGCAAATCAAGTTTTTTTCAACATTTGAGTACAAAAGCTCCATTGTGGTGAACAAATTTTTTTCACTACCACTACAAAAATTTTACCGAAAGGTAAAATTATAATGTGGATGAGTAATTTCCGGTTCCAACATACCATTTCTTACTGACAGACAGACGGACATTCAAATTGTAGAGTGGCTTTGCTACTAACAAAGAAGTAACAGAAATAGATATGTATATATGATATCCATTTTTATTTAAACAAGTCATCATTCTTCATATTTTCCTAGGAGGTAGGTTACTCTATATCTACACTAATCCAAAAGTTTTATAATAGCGTTTTCTTATTCTTTGGCTTAACATCTTTGGGGAATATAGTGAATTTTGATTGGTTGGTGTATTAAGTTGAGTGTTAAAACGTTTCAACCACTGATTTTAATCTACAGAAGAAGTAAAACCACATGGCAGGGGAGGGGGGGGGGGTGGTACCTAGCATATAAAAGAAGCAATTTAAAAAAAATTAAAAATAACTTTATAAAACGCTGCAATGAACCATGCACATCCTTGTTACTTTTGATATGCCAGTGTGTCTGAATAGATAAAAGATGTCATCATTATATTCTATTCTTTTTTTAGCAGCGCAGCTACTTTATAAATATGAAATATCCGTAAGTCCCAGGGATCTAAAGGGATAAGACCAATGATGATATACAAAATTATCTCTTCTGTAGATTACAATTAAAACGTTTAGACACTCACTTCATGATCCAACTAATCAAAGTGCAGTAAAAGTTTCGAAAGTTTCTAAGCCAACGAATAAGGAAACATAATAATAAATCTTTTGTTAATTTGTCCGTTAAGATGTCGCTTATCAAAGAACCGATAGAATTTTAAATCATTAGGATTGTTTCACGCCATCTTGCGATGGTTTTAGGCTATTTTTAGCCTCCTAGATGCTAGGTCACCCACTTTATAAAGAAAAACATACAGATTTGTTTCTTTTTGTTCAATTACAAAATATGGAATTTACATAAAAATGGTAAAAAATAGGGTTTAAGGTTTCTTATTAAAACCCAACCTACACCTTCTACTTAACATGTAAAACATTTTATTTGTGCTTATTTCACGTGCTATTATGCTCAGAGATAAGTGTAAATTAAAATAACCATATAATCAGCTTTCTCGTATTCATTCGAATCCGGTGGATAGGAACCGGTTCTCATCCATACAAAAAAAACTATGTCTAGCATCGTAATATATCCAGCATTCTACGAATATAAAAATGTACAATCATAAGATTAAAACCAGCTTTTTTTAGCCCGTGCCTACGGCACCTAGGGGCTAAAAATCTGGTTTTAATCTTATAATTGTACATTCTATATCCGCGGAAAGCCGTTTATAATACTATGCGATAAATAACTATTACCCCACATTTTACTGATGATGTTTGTTATCAGGGGTTTGGATACACCACTCTAGATGTCCACCCTCTATAACATCATCATAATCAAAAGTTAGGAAAGAATATTTTAACTGGCGGATTTTTTACCTTGATATTGGATGTTTAAGGGATTGTATAACGTTGTCAAGGGTAGTATAGAGTGCGGATACACCACTTCTTAATTTGCAACTGACCTCATTAGCCTAAAGGCATCAAATATTAATAGCTGCTAATCGTGAGGCTGTAGCTGAGGATGTTGATGAAATGCAATTTCGCAATAATTAATTTTAAATATTTTTTGTTTTGCAATCAGTTTTTTCAAAAATATCTTTTTACTTTTTAAAAGGAGCAATAATTTTTTTAATAAGTTAAAGTATTAAATTAGAAAAAAATACTATTATTTTCATTTATTACAATAACATTTTGATCAACGTAGAAAAATGTTAAGAGACGACTAGCGGTAAAATATTAAACTACATTTAGATTAATCTCTAAAGAAAATATTACGCCCGACAATTATGTTAAGTAACCCTTTGTTGCCGAAAAATCAAATATCTCATTTTCTAATTATCGTAATTCGGGTTGTACTGTATTAGTTATTTCTCGCATCGTATTATAAACGGCTTTCGGTGGATATAGAATGCACAATTATGAGATTAAAACAAGTTTTTTTTAACCCCGAGGTTTTTTCGTATGGATAAGAACCGGTTCCTATCCACCGGATTCGAATGAATACGAGAAAACATATTATCATCCATTGACCTATCCTTGAAGATCCCTAGAATCTTGAAAATTCGGTGAAGATTAATTTTCTTTTCATCTCTGCTTACAACAGCACTCTACATCAGGGATGGGGAGGGGACACTGGGCTGTTTATTAGACTAGTCCTCAAAGTTTTATAATAAAGTTTTCTTGCGCGTAAGCTTAACAAATTTAAGGACTTGAGTTAATATTAGTTAAGTGTTTAAACATTTTAACCACTAATTGTAATCTACAGAAGGGGTAATTTTGTGAATCATCATTGAAAATGTACAACAATTTAACGGCCATTGTCTTATTCCTTTGGATCCCTGACTCTAAATTGAATTACGTAGGCGAGAGAATGAGAAAGAATTGATGTAAAGTACAGAAAACAAAATATCAGGAATTCAGGTATACAACAATGGAGAAAAGTTTTTTTGTTGCTATGATTTTCAGGAAAAAGAGAGACGTGTAGATTTATTCTAGACCTACTGTACTTTTCAGGGAGAGAACGGACAATGGCGGATAATTTTGGCAATCTTGTATAGGTAGATTTTATTATATTATCCACTGTCGTATAATAGACAATTTTATACGAATACCAAAATTTAAACAATAACATAAATAAAATTTTGTAATCTACAGAAGGGGTAATTATGTGTATTATCATTGGGGATGTAGATCAATTTATTTGGCCATTGTTTTATCCCTCTAAATCCATGCTGAAGACTACATATTCATAAACAAAATTAAAAGCTTTTTGTCATAGAAACAAGAATGATTATATCCAATGGTATTGAAATGGATATAAAATACACGTGGATGATATGACAGGGGGAAAAATTGTTGTCTATTTAGGTTGCTATTTCTTAGTCAATTATTGGACAGTTTATTAATCCAATAAATAAGGGTAAGGGATAAAGGAAGTGGAGGCTGGATCGTTATTTAAGCCCGCTACAAGTTTCCCTTTATTAGAGTACATCTATAATACAAAGTAGCTTGATGTCTATCTGTCCGTCCGTCCGTCCGTCTGTCTGAAGCTTAAGATCTCGGTAACCACTGAACCGATCGGATTCTTCTCTTCAGGGTATATACCTATTGGTCCTGTGGTGGTTTTAAGCTATTTTCGTGGAGGATGGGACACCCTCAACCCCCCCAAAAAACAGAAAATTCCCCCTAATTTTTTTTAAAAATAGAAAGTAGTGGGGTTAAATTAGTGGGGGTGCTTAATTTCTTTTAATAGAAAGTAGTGGGGGCACCTTAGTGGGGATACTTAATTTTAATTTTAATTACCTCTTGGGGCAATGCCCCTAGAGGCTAGGGGCTAAGCCGCTAGTGAATATTAAAGAAGAGTTATTTATATAATAAACTTAATGATTTAAAGCATCTTGTTGTTGATTATCCTTACATTAAAGTAACAGAATGACAGGATCTGTAGCTTAAGAAATCGGTAACCGCTGGACCAATTTGGTTTTCCTTTACAGTGAAGCTTCTTAAAGGTCCAGGAAGGTTTTATAACTATTTTGGGGCTTTAGATGAAAATATATTTGAGCTATTTTTTCGATTTTCTTTTTTTTGATACTCTTCCTCAGCAATTACTAGTGGTTGCGCCTCTAGCATCTATTGGTCTCTGGGGGTATATAGGGGACATAAATATAGGCAAAAACCATATCAAGGTTTAAATCTATAATTAAATTAGCCTGAAACCATAACCTATAAAGCATACTTAATCAGTTTAGTAGTTTTTAAAATCTTAAGCTTCAGACAAAAAAAAACCTTAGTACTTTATGTAATAAGATTTAAATTAGCCTGAAACCATTACCTATAAAGCATACTTAATCAGTTTAGTAGTTTTTGAAATCTTAAGCTTCAGACAAAAAAAACCTTAGTACTTTATGTAATAAGATATAACAGATGAAAAGTGTGACAAATATAAATAAAAAACGACAGACAGACCGGTGAATTTTATAATATGCTACGCTTGTAATAATATGCAAGTATTTATGTACAAGGCACGAGGTGCGGTCTTCAAAAGATGTTTATTAACAGCGCTGATTCTCTATAACAAGTGTATGTCTGTCGTACGACCAGCGACTGTGGCGTAACATGTAGCGCACCCGCTTGTCGTTTGGCGAGTTAATAAATTCGATTCGCAAAACACATCTATAATATATATGTATACACAGACAACTACCTCCCTTTCTTTTTCAATTATCTTTTTCGTCTGTTTCTAAATTTTGTTATGCTACTTGGGACACCATTGGTTGATTTTCAATGACCCAATAGAAAGGTTGCACAAGGTTGATGCGATAGGGAGATACAGATTTTTCCTTTTCTCTCTCTAGTGTTTTACTCTAATATTCGCAATATTAATTATAGAGTTTATAGAATTATAGAGCCTTGGCTCAAAACAAGCACAACTCATTACCATGCACAGTGAGGACTTTAAGACAGATGTCGTGCAATTAATGGGTTGGTTGTCGGCAATAATTTGTTAGAACTTTGATACCCACAACTAATATCTGCCCCCCCCCCCCCCCTGGATATTATTTCCAGTGTGGCTTCGAAACCGATTAATATCCGCTGGATTAGAACTGATTATCAGCCATACTGAAAAATGTATTACAGACAATTTTCCACGAATATTGAAACAAATATCATAAAATTAATACCACTTTTATTAGCCCGGGCCTTCGATCCCCTTTGGGCCAACAAAATTGGTTTTAATCATCTAATTTTCATTTTAATATCCGCGGAAAGCTGCCTAAGGTACGATGCGATAAATAACTATTTTTTTAATTACTGCTTTATACGTCGCCTTTACAAATATTTTCACCCTTGTATGCTAAAAACATCTTATTTTTGAAGTTCAATAACAACTTTGAAAAATGAAATTACCTCGTCACCATGAATAAAGAAATTTAATCCTACTATAGGCTGCGCCCCTAGCCTTTAATACAGGTAGGGAGGGGAAATTGGTCTGAAAATTGCACTCTCTTATTCGTTGGCTAAAAACTATAAATACATTTATTAATTAACTGTTGACTAATTGGTTGAAACTAGAAGTATCAAAACTTTTCGATCAATAATTTAATTGCAATATAGCTTCGAAGCCGATTAATATTCGCTGGAATGCAACCGGTTCTCAGCTTTACTGTAATAGTAAAATAATAGTTCTAATATATAGTAGTAAGCTAAAGATCTCAAAATATGCTGGCTTGAAGTAATTGTATTTTCAGGGTAGCTTTATAAACGTCTTTAGGTGGTTTTATGCTATCCCCCCCCCCCCTCCCACCTTGAGGCTTGGAGCGAAGTAACTAGTTTACTTATATCTTTACTTGAAATATAAACAAAAATGCAGGAAACAGTGTAATCAAAATAACAAATATTTTTACTCATAAAGATATGAATCATGTAAGCTAACTTAAACTTTTTTTATGTTGTTTTTTTCGTGATTCATACAAATTGTTGTAGAATATACCTGGAAATATTGACGTCAATTGAAGTTGCTAATATGAAACTCATTTTTTGGTCATAGTACGTTTACCCAGTAGGATGAGAGGAGATGGAAGGTATCATAATTTTAGCCCGCTGCAGGTTTCACTTATAGCGCATGAAAATCTGGTTTCACATCCACTTTTGTTAAGAGACCTATCCTATTATATAAAGTAGTAATTTTTTTTGTCTGTAGCTAAGGATCTAGCGAAATGCCGAACCGATAGGGTTCTCCTTTAAAGTGAACCTTCTTATAGGTCTAGGGAAGGTTTATAATTATTTTAAGGGGGTGCGATCTTCACCCTTCCAAGATAAATCGGCCATAGAAAAAAATATTCCCTCCAAAATTTATTTAATCAAAACTAAAAATGAAAAAAAATTGGAGGGGCGGGTCGATTTCACCACCCCACCATAAGTGCCCTTAGAGGATTCTAGGGGTGTATCCGCGCTAGTAGTCGATTTAAAGTAGGTAGTTATAGTTCAAATGGACACAAAACATTTTAGATTCAGAAAACTTCCAAAAGTTATAATACGGGGTAGCTCAAAGTATTGGGGTAAAGGGGTGTTTACCCCCTTAAACTTTAATGCATGAAACATTTTTGAAACATTTTTGGTGTATTCTCAAAACCGCATATTGGCACTTCCGCGAACTTAGCAAAAAGTACGCAAAAGCAAAGCGTTTAAATGCAGTGATCTAAAGGGATAAGACAACGGCCGATAAATTGATGTTAAACCCCAATGTTAGTACACAAAGTTATCCCTTCTGTAAATTATAATTAATTGTTGAAACGTTTGGACACACAACTTAATGAACCAACCAATCAAAATTCATTAAAAGTCCTCAAAGATGATAAGCCAACCAATAAGAAAACGTTATTATAAACCTTTGGGGACTAGTTTAATAAATAGTCCTATATGTCCCCCCCCTCCCTGGTTAAAATGGTTTGATAAGAGTGAAAAAAGGAACTTACCCTTTCATAAAGAAGCTAAAAAGAGCCATAAATGTATATTATGATCGGTCTAGAGCAGTTTGCGATATCTGTTAATGCATTTATCCTACACTTAAAAGTTACAAGTAGAGTAAAAGTCTAATCGTTTTGGTCAATGAGAGTTTAATTATGATTATTAGAGCACTATGAGTTTTAAACACTCTAAGGTTGGAAAACTCAAGCTCAACTATAGACATTTATTTCCTATATAGATCTGTCATGGATCTTGATGCAAAAAAGTAGTCCCTCCCTCTCTGATTCAAATAGTTTGATGATGGGTGCAAAAAGAACTCGTCCCTTCCTAGAGTAGCTAAAAAGAGCCATGAATGTATATTTTGATCGGACTAAAGCAGTTTGCGAGATCTGTTAATGCATTTATCCTACCTCTTAAAAAATAACACTTTAAGATTGGAAAACTAACAGATCTATAGTATAGATGTATATACAGACAACTACCTCCCTTCATTTTTCTGACCTCTTTCGTCTGCTTCTAAATAATTTTCTGCTACTTAACTGTGTTAACATAAGCGATACCATTGGTTGATTTTCAATGACCCAATAGGAAGGTTGCACAAGACGATTGCAATGGGGAGATACAGTTATTTAACCCTTTCCCCCTCTAGTGTTTTACTCTAATGGAAAACTCAAGCTCAACTACAGACGTTTATTTCCTATATAGATCTGTCATGGATCTTGATGCAAAAAAGTTGACCATTCTATAAAAAAAAACAGTCGAAAATATTTCATAAGGTAAAGAATGAAAAAGTTGTCGCTCATATAGGTATAGAATGGTTTAATTTATTGCAAAAACACTCTTACTCATTATCCTTCCGTTCCACGTAACTTTGAAATTTAACCCCATGTATTTTGTTAGTCATAAAACAAAGAAAGGGAGGGGACATTGGGCTGTTTTATACATTAGTCCCCAAAGTTTTATACATTAGTTCCCAAAGTTTTATGATCACATTTTATTATGCGTTGTGTTATCAACGTTGGGGACTTTGACGTTGCCTTTGATTGGATGGTTAATTAAAAAGCATTAATTGTAATCTACAGAAAGGGTAATTTTGTGTGTCAGCATTGGGGATGTACATAAATTTATCGGCCATTGTCTTATCCCTTTAGATCCCTGCATAAAACCACAAATAGTCTAATGACCTAAGATAAGAAGCTTCCCTGAAATGAGAATCATATCGGTGCAGCGGTTAGCGAGATCCTTCGCAACAAAAAGACAGACACACCGCCAAAAAATGTTTAAAATTCAGCAGTATGTCTAAACCTTTTCCTAAAAAGACAATCTATCTTTTCATAATTATATTTTTTGCACACCAGCGGGTTTAAGTTAGTGGCTTATGCGCGGCTGCCGAGCCCTGAAAAAAGCGTAAATATGTTTCTCCTAAATATGATAAACAAAAAATCCTTTGTGTCAGCAATGCGGAGCCGTTTGAATTTGGTGCGGCTCCGGCTCCGACCTAAAATCAAGAAAAACTCGACATATTTTTTCCCCACGTCTATTTTTTACTTTTGAAGGTTTTAAAAGTTCAATTTTTGATAAAAATGGACTTGAAAAACTTAAAAAGGGCATTTGCACATGACAAAACAGAGTTACCAATTTATAATTTATAATAAATCTCTTTATTTATCTAATTCGCAGCCGGAGCCGTTTTTCAACGAAAATAACGGCTCCGGCTCCAGCAAAATATGGCGGCTCTACGGCTCCCGGCTCTGCAACATTGCTTAGTGTGGTTGTGGACAATATGAATAAAATTTTACATATTTGTACTGCTTTTATATATTGTACTTTGCTTAAATAGAATTGGAAATTTTAGTTATCTACTTCAAATCAGGGAGGGAGGGGACATTAGGTTGTTTATTACAATAGTCCCCTAAGTTTTTAATAACGTTTTCTTATTTGTTGGCATGACAACTTTTGGAGACTTTGAAGGAATTTTAATTTGTTGGGTTATTTAGTTGAGTGTCCAACGTTTCAACCACTAATTGTAATCTACAGAAGGGTGTAGTTATGTTTGTCATGATTTGGGATTGTTTAATTTATCGACCATTGTCCTATACCTTTAGATAATAAGAAAGAGTGGACATTTAGAGATCTTACGAAATAAGACAATGGACGAAAAATTGATTTAAGGCCCCCACAACCACATTACGATAAAAGTGAAAAGTTTGTGCAACCCAATAAAGGTATCATTAAATCCATATGATTTTAAAATATATTAGACTAGCGGCTTCGCCCCTAGGGGCTTTGCCTCAAGAGGTATTAAAAAAAAAAATTAAGCACCAACCGCTAATTTCAAATAATTTTTTTAGAATGATTTTTTTTTGTTTTTTTGGGGGGTTGGGAGTGTTCCACCTCCCACGAAAATAGCCTGAAATCACCAAAGGACCAGTAGGTATATTCCTTGAAGAGTAGAATCCAATCGGTTCAGTGGTTACCGAGATCTTAAGGGCAGACGGACGGACGGACGGACAGACAGACAGACATCAAGGTACTTTGTATTACAGATTACCCTTCTAAAAGCTTGAAACTCCTCAAGGTAACTGTCTCTTTCAACCCCCCCCCTTTCTCTAAAAAGCTTAAACGTTCCTGACATATTGTAAGTAGATGTAAGGATTTACCTTTATGATGGAGTAGCTGCGCTACTAAGATAAAATCCTTATACTAAAGTAACAGGATGTCATTGTTTGTCTGTGTGTTTGTACTGAAGGATCTCGCTAACCGCTGAACCGATCATGTTCTCCTTAACAGGGTAGCTTCTCATAAGTCCCGGTAAGGTTTATGACTATACAACCTGCCAAGAGAAATCACAAAAAATCTATTTTTTTTACATATAGAGACTCCTACGCAACAAACTTGAAAGCAACATAGATAGGTTTTGTATTATCTTTTATTTTAAACATTTAAAGTGCCACTAGAGGCTTCTAGGGGGCGTAGCCGCTAGTAAACCATACAGTAATTGGGTCAAATCATACACATGCAGATAATACAACTAGATGGTGGACATACGTAAGGACATACCGTAGTTGTAAAGTAGTTACACCACTTGAATAAAAACCACATAATAATTGGGTCAAATGATACACTTACAGTCAAAACAACGGCCTACGGTGTTCATACAAAACAACGGCCTACGGTGTTCATACAAAACAACGGCCTACGGTGTTCATACAAAACAGCGTGTCATTAATTAGCGCAGGGGGAGAATGACATTTTTAAAAATGTTAATGATAAGCGATAGACATATTTCAGATTTTTAGCTGATATAGCCCAAATATATTAATCTATTGATATTAATATCTTTATTACAGTATACAACAGATCTATAGTTTAGATGTATATACAGACATCTACCTCCCTTTTTAAAAGCGAAGCTTTTCTATAATTAGGGTTGGTCCGTACGTCCGTCCGTCCGTACGTCCATCACAAACTGATAGCTTTTTTCGGTTATTTAGGCATGTTAGAGTTGTCCTATCGATTTCAAACTTGCATGGTGATTTCTTTAGTAGTTAGGTATGATTTAGAAAGAGTAGCAACTCTATAATCATAACAAGAATGTCCGTACGTCCATTTTAAACATGTTGATTTTTTTACTTTTTTAACAACAAATTTTTAAGTGATCTAATCATCCGATTGATCTGATTTTTGGTATGTTGATTCCTGGGACAACAAAGTATAATGTTATAAGCAAAGCCACTCTATAATCAAGTCCTAAAAATGTAAGTATGTCCATAAAAATTATCCTGTATCAAGCAGTTTTTCAACAAATTTACTTACAATTTTGATTTAAATACATTTATATTTTGATTATTCAGTATATAAGTGTTAATGTCCGTTTGTTCCATTTCAGTGCTTCGCTTTTATGGATGTTGTCATCTTTGTTCAATGAACTTTTTCGACTGCTTCTAAATTATTTCTGCTACTTGGCTTATTATAAGCGACACCTTTGGTTGATTTTCAATGATCCAATAGAAAGGTTGCATAAAGTTGATGCGATGGGGAGATACAGTTATTTAACCCTTTCTCCCTCTAATGTTTTACTCTAATTAGTATACTGTGGCTTACTTTTTAGCTAATTTTATGATTTGTTTTTGATTTGTGGAAACACTAACATAGCTATAGGGAAAATGGAATGCCTATTTTGTAATTGTGTAATAGACAAAGATTGACGGTTGTTTAGAATTATTTCTAAATCTTGTACAGAATCTATAATACAAAGTAGAACGATGTCTATCTGTTTGTACACTAAAATAATTTTTTATTTAGTATCAATTGATACTCTGGAGAGTATTGGAACCGTAAGTACGCTACAACTATATAATTAATATATAACACTATGTAATACTATATAACACAATAATTATTACAATACAGAACCCATACATTTTTTTAGTATCGATTGATACTCTCTAGGGTACTGGAAAATACGCTACAGAAATGTTTATTAAAATAGTACTATTTGATACACTCTAGTGTACTGGAAAATATGCTGTTGAAATGTTTATTAATTTAGTACTATTTGATACACTGTAGGTTATCAGACAATACGCAAGAGAATGATTTATTAAAATAGTAACTATTCATACCTTCTAGGGTACGAATCTGTACTGTAAAGAATAATTGAAACAGACACCATTCGTGCACACCTCTCATGGAAGTGTTTCTGCTTGGTCGTTTAAGACAAAGATGAAATGTTACTATTTATGCTCAGATTTATAGTTTTAATTTTTGTAATTATGACTGACCATAGTTTTTATTTTTAAGGATAATATTTAGTCCTAAACATCTTTAAAGTAAATTTTTTACTAAATTTACATTTAAATTAATGTTTTATGGCTCTGCTTGGTATGTTTGTTGATATAACAAAATGTGTACATATAATAATCATATATTATAAACTGATCTTTCATACAAAGTAAAACAGTTTCATACTCTACAGAGTATCAAAAATTATGATAGAGGGTATCAAAAATTGCAAAGGAGAGTATTAAAAACTTACTTCTACCGTATTGAATATTATTCCAAAGAGCATATTGAATAATACTATACAGACAAATACATTATTTAGTACTACATGTTACTCCATAGAACACTAAGTATTACTCCATACAGTATTGGAATCTTCCTTGTATCGTAATAAGGTTTTTTTCCTAGAACCTACGGATTGATACTATACATTAATGTGAAGAATATATAGTATTATCTGAAGCTAAAAAATAAAATTATTTTTAACAGTGTAACGAAGGATCTTGCTAACCGCTGAACCGATCGGGTTCTCCTAAACATGGTAACTTCTCATAGGTCCCAGGAAGGTTTATAACTATACTGGGGGAGGGTATCACCACCCTCCCTGGAGAAATCGACAAAAATATAAAAAAAAACGCAAGTCTGCGGACATTTTTGCAGTTAGCTAAAAACATAACTAACACCATCTATCGGGGAAAAAAATATTTTTGGTAAATTGCTGATTTTAAAATATATTAAATAGAAATTAATTTTATGTGTCCGTAGAGGCCTCTAGGGGCGTATCCGCTAGTTTGTAAAATAGGATTTGATCTACTGAAGATTTAATGCGAACCAGGTAAAGGTTATTGGACTGTTAATTATATTGCCCTCAAAGTTAAGAAAATAACAATATCTCATTTATTTACATATTGGCATACCGTTAGCATCATCATTGCCGGTTATCTCTTCTTTTCAGAGCATAGGCCACGCACAATGGTTCTCCATTTTTCTTTGGATTTGGCCTTTGTAGAGGTTTCATTGAAAGATGATAGATTCTCATCTTCCAAGTCAAGGCTTGATTGGTGGTTAAATCATCATGCCCTTTTCTTTAGAGTGTGCCCCAACCATCTCCATTTTCTCTGTTTTATTGTCAGTTTAATGTCTGACATTTCGCTGCGCTCTGAAAGCTCAGCATTTGTGATCTTACATACCGTCATACTAATGCCATTTATGAATTTTGATTAAAGATGTCAATATAGCTAGATCTACTTTTTATAGGAAGCCTGATTATATTATTCAACCAGTAACAAAAATATTTTAAAATTGAACAAGGATAATTTTGTTCTCAATTAGTGAAAATAAATATATTAAATAATTAAAAGGGTTTGTAAAGAATTGACATACAAAAATACCAAAATGAATCAGAGAAACTTCACTCTTAAAATAACACATCCTATATCAAAACTGACACACACATAAACACACACACACACACACACATCACACACACACAAACACACATACACACACACACACACACTGACATAAACATATAAGATTGGCTAGATAACCGCTGAGCATTAATGACATCAAAATAACAAAGAAAAGTTGGCGGCGTTATTGCAAGTATTTATATTAAGGTCAACTAATTAAAATTTTAACATGCATTGTAGTATAGTGTTAACACTCAAGGATCTAAAGGGATAAGACAATGGCCATTAAATTGATGTACATCCCCAATGATGATACACAAAATTGCCCCTTCTGTAGATTACTAGGTTTAGACACTCAACTTAAAGAGCAACCAATTAAAATTCAATGAAAGTCCCCAAAGTTGTAGATTAAAATTAGTTGTGAAAACGGTTGATCACCCTCTTTCTTGAAAAGCAGCAAAGAAAATCACATTTCCCCTTAAACGTTGCTGACTGATGGAAAACAGACATTTTGAATTATTGTGTGGCTTCGCTGCTAAAAACAAAAGAGTTTTTGATCTGAGAGAGAGGGGACAAAGGGCTGTTTATTATACTATACTTATACGTTTTCTTTTTTGTTGGATTGACAAATTTTGTAGACTTTTATTAAATTTTCATTGGCTGATGCATTAAGTTGAGAGTCCATACGTTTCTACCATTGATTGAAAATTTCTACAGAAGGGATAATTTTGTGTATTATCATTAGGGATGTACATCAATTCATCTGCCATTGTCTTATCCCTTTAGATCCCTGGTTTTTAAATGTCCTACTTGTATAGATAATCCTGTATCACACATGAGGCCTTGAGGGAGATAAATCTCACCAAGATAATTATCAGCAGAACTACCAGTAATAAATATACTATGGGGGAGTAAGGGGGGGGGGGTGATCATGGGCGTGCGATAGAGTGGGGCATCTTCATAGCGTCTAAAATAGTCAAAATGTCAATTTTAGGTAAAAAATGCCCAACAATGTCTAAACCATCAAAATTAATTATCAGTAAGAACCAGGGATCTAAAGGGATAAGACAATGGCCTGAAAATTAATGTACCTCCCCAATGACGATACAAAAAATTGCCTCTTCTGTAGATTACCTTTAGTAGTTGAAACGCGTGGACACTCAACTTAATGAACCAATCCATTGAAATTCAATAAAAGTCCCCAGTGTTATTGAAGCAACGAATAAGAAAACATTATTACAAAACTTTGGGGACTAGTGCAATAAACAGCCCAATGTCCCCTCCCTCCATGAGTAAGAACAGAAAACTTTTTGATTTCCTAGGTTATATAGAGTAGAAAGGTTTTTTATGTCCTTTAAAATATCGCCAACCACTGAACCGATCAAACCTCCGTTTTAAATAAGCTTCATAGTTTCAGGGATGGTTTTAGGATATTTGATTTGTAAACTAAAATACTTGGTTGTGTTAGACTACTTTAAGTAGCAAAGCTACTCAATAATTTCAAATATTCGTCTGCATGTCGGTATGTAAAGAAGCGGTTACATTAGACAGTAAAAAGAATGTTTTAAAGAATAGGTGTGCATATGGAATAAGAGACTCTAAGCATTATATAAAATATACTTTGTATGCTGAAAAAGCTGGATTAGAACAGGTTCTCAGCCATAATAAAAACTCTTTTATAGCATCGTATTACACACAATTTTCCACCAAAATAAAAATAAAAATTAATACCAGTTTTGTTAGCCTTTGGTCCCTTGGTTAAAAAAACTGGTTTAAATGTTATAATTTTTCATTTAAATATCTCCGCAAAGCTGTATATAATACGATACGATAAATAATTATTCTGCAGTTGTCCCATCCCCCATGGTTGAAAGTCACTGTAATTATTGTCATAAACACTTTAAATATTTTCTCACATTAAAATCAGGGATCTAAAGGGATAAGACAATGGCCGATCAATTGATGTACATTCCCAAAGACTGATACACATAATAATCCCTTTAGTACATTTAAATTAGTGGTAGAAACATTTGGACACTCAACTTAATGAACGAACCAAATAAAATTCCCCAAATTTGTTAAACAAACAAAAAAGAAAAAATATATTAAAACTTTGGAGACTATTTTAAAAACAGCCCAATGTCCCCTCCCTCCCTGAAACTAGCAAGAAGTAGGTACGTGTATTACTACGGTATGTTGCTACCAGGGATCTGAAGGGATAAGACAATGGACGATAAAATATCTTTATATAAAAAAATATTTTCTTGTATTCGCCTCGAAGGGTTATTTGAAGAAATTTTCTCATTTACTACCTTTTTATTGTATACCAGTGCAGTGGCGGGGGAGATTCATTCGACTCCCACCCTATTTTAATCTTTTGGAGAGTGGTTATTTTTCTTTTGTGAGGGTGGTTTACCCTCCCTTATTATAGATAAACTTTTTTTCAAATTTATGAAAAGCTACATTGCATTAAAGGCAAACCATATAGGTTCAGCGGTTATCTAGATTTTTCGTTACAAACAGACAGACGTACAAACAGGTAGATATCCTATTACTTTTATATAAAGATGAAAAGACAAAATAAATGTTGACGAAAATTACTCCTAAAGTGCTTAACAAGTAACTACGCATGGTGGGAACTAACAATCAATCTAACAAAGTTATTATAATTAAGTAGAAGAAAATAATTACTAAAAGCCATTTATTGCATCGTATTATAGACAGATTTCTACGGATATTAGAATAAAGTTCTAAGATTAAAAACAGTTTTGTTAGCCAGGGGCCAGGCTAACAACTAGAATTGATCTTATGATTTTTATTTTATTAATCGTGGCAATTGTCTGTAATACGATGCTATACACGATTCTTCAGCATTGCTGAGAACCGGTTCTAATCCAGCAGATATTAATTAGTTTTCTCGTATTCATTCGAATCCGGTGGATAGGAACCGGTTCTCATCCATACGAAAAAACTATGTCTAGCATCGTATTATATCCAGCTTTCTACGAATATAGAAATGTACAATCATAAGATTAAAACTAGTTTTTTAGCCGGTGACTTCGTCACCTCGGGGCTAAAAAAACTAGTTTTAATCTCATAATTGTACATTCTATATCCGCGGAAAGCCGTTTATAATACGATGCGAGAAATAACTATTAAAGCCACAATAAAAAAGTTTTCTCCCTAGAGAAATCGCCTCAAAAATTGTTCGTCAATTTATCTTGCTAACATGGACCTCATTTATTAGTAAGTAAGTTCATCCAGTAGGAAGGGAGGGCATGTGGTTAAATGATTGGATGGGGG
Organism: Acartia tonsa; assembly: GCF_053477335.1. Taxonomy (NCBI): domain Eukaryota; kingdom Metazoa; phylum Arthropoda; class Copepoda; order Calanoida; family Acartiidae; genus Acartia; species Acartia tonsa. The sequence goes on along the minus strand of NC_137269.1, from coordinate 42,483,852 downwards.
GTATTGTTATTTTAGCCAGCTGTGAGCATCGCTTTATCAGAGTATATGAAATGCTGATGTAACATCCAAGTAATTATAAATTGATTTACACATGATTAGAGTTTAACAATAGAGGGAAAGTGATTAAATAACTATATGTCCCAACACCCAAGACCCTGTGCCGACTTTCAATTGGGTCTTTGAAAATCAACCAATAGTGTTAGAATATTAACACAGCCAAGATACTATAAAAGAGCAGAAAGCAATTTGATAGCAGACGAAAAAGGTCCTTAACAGTGAAATCTAGGTAGTTAAAATTATACATCTATGCTATAAATTTAATACACAATGAATAAAAGAAATTTAAATTTAAAATCCTAATAAAAATTAATATGGGATGATATTATTATCTTTAACTCTGCAGTATGATTCTACAGTATATTTTTTATACCCCTTAAAAAATGCGTCACAAACAGTTTAACAACTTTAATAAATATACTTTGGTAATGTTAAGAAGAATGATATATCATCTGAAACAATTAATGGCGACGACGTAAATAAGTAGCAACAACAGATATTTAATAATAATAATGTATGTTTGTGTGTGTGTTACAAGTGTCATGCTTTTAGAATAGTTATTTAACGCATCGTATTATAAACAGATTTCTGCGGATATAAAAATGTACACGATTATAAGATTAAAACCAATTTTGTTAGCCCCGAGATGCCGGTAGAAAACTGGATTTGTGTATGGCTATGGTTCTAATCCAGCGAATATTAATCGGTTTCAAAGCCATACTGGATATAAATATAGCTTTAATTTTTTATTTTAATATCCGCAGAAAGCTGTCTATAAAACGATACGATAAATAACTAGCCATTTCAGCCATTTCCATATCCCTATATCCCTGGGATAAGGACCTTATGGTTTTATGGCCTTTTGTTAATTTTCTTTTATTAAAAAAAACACAGATGTGTTGCATTCAGTGGCGTACGGTAGGGTGAGAGTCCACAAACGAAAAACTTCCTTTCATCTTATTTTCAATTAATTTTAAAAGTAGGGGGGGGGGGGGATTGGGGTTTATCCGAGCTCAAGAAGATACTTTTTGTGAAAACGCCCTGCTATAGTTTTTATTAGATTTCATGCAATGTTTTCTTCATTTTTCATATAAAAATATGTATATTATTAATCAAGTATGGAATTTGGCAATTTAGCCTAACTAATCAATCTATGACAGTATTTCCTCACCCTAGTCCCAAGCTCAGAGGGGCCTTGACAAAACTATAAACCAATAAACAATCCATAATACAAAGTAGAACGATGTCTGTCTGTTTGTTTGTAGGATCTCGCTAATCGCTGAACCGATCGGGTTCTCATTAACAGGGTAGCTTCTCATAGGTCACGGGAAGGTTTAAAACTATTTTGGGGGAGGATATCATCACCCTCCCAAGAGAAATCACAAAAAATCAAAATTTTTTTTACGTATAGAGACTTGAACGCAACATAGCTATATATCGTATTATTTAAAAAAAACATTTAAAGTGCCACTATAGGCCTCTAGGGGCGTAGCCGCTAGTAAATCATAATAGTCTAGTGCCTGTCAGGGATCTAAAGGGATAATCATCATTGGGGATATACATTAATTGGCTATTGTCTTATCCCTTTAGATCCCTGCTCACCTACCCTTACCACACACAGGGATCTAAAGGGATTAGACAATGGCCAATAAATGTATATACCTCCCCAAAGATATTATACAAAATTACCCCTTCTATAGATTTCAATTAGTGGTTGAAACGTTTGGACGCTCAAGTTAACGATCCACCCAATCAAAATTCAATAAAAGTCCCCAATGGGTCCGAATTGTGATTTTGTTAGGGGTCCAAATATGATCTCTGATTTTCTATAATATCTTGAGACCATGTTAAATTTCATATACCAAACCAAAAAATTATTGCATTCAGATTTTACTAATTTAGAAAAAAATAAGGGGGGGGGGAGGTAGGTAAATAACTGTAGGTCCCCATCCCGAGGACCCAGTGCCGAATAAAAATTCACTAAAGTCCCCAAAGTTGTTACGTCAACGAATAATAAAACGTTATCATAAAAGTTTGGGGACTAGTGTAATAAATAGCCCATTGTACCCTTTCCCTGATATAATAATAATAATAATAATAATTTATTTTGGAAATCAGAGGAGGCTGAGAGGTAATGATCAAATGCCCAATATGGAACTTTATGCTCAATATGGAACTTTATGTGAAAGCGCTTTTAGCAGACATAATAGTAAATTATAGTGTACTATAACCACACAAACAGGCAATAGCTGTAAGGTTTGGTTTACACCAGGGAGGGAGGGAACATTGGGCTGTTTATTACACTAGTCCCCAAAGTTTTATAATTACGTTTTCCAGTTCGTTGGCTCAACAACTTGAAGGACTTTTATTAAATTTTGCTTGGAAGTTTCATTAAGTTGATTGTCGAAACTAATTGTAATCTACATAAGGAATAATTTTGTGTATTATCTTTGGGGATGTATATCAATTTAGTGGCCATTATCTTATCCCTTCAAAGCCCTGGGTTTACACATATTCTGTTGTAAACACAACATTATACACGCTTACATACAGTATTTGCAGGGATATCAGGGGATAAGACAATGTCCGATAAATTGATGTATGTCACCAATGATGATTCACAAATTTAACCCTTCTGTAGATTACAATTAGTGGTTTAAATGTTTGGACACTCAACTCAACGAAAAAACAGTCAAAAGTCAATAAAAGTTCCAAAATTTGTTAATCCAACAGATAAGAAAATATTATTATAAAATTTTGTAGGCTAGTTTAACAAATAATAGCTCAATGTCCTTTACCTCCTATATTTAAACGGTTTAAAGCAATTATCACTTATTCTATGAAAATATCTATATACAATTTTTTTGTCATTTAGACTGAATTAGTTAAACCATTTATCGAAATATATTTATAAATAAAATCTTTTTAAAGTAAAAGGCATTTTTTTTATTGCCTATTAAATAGTTCTTATTATTACAATTGTTCAGTGCTTAGCGATAACTGAAAGGCTGAAAAAAAAACTACTTTATAAGTTACAACTAAGGAGGGAGTGGACATTTGACTGTAAATTACACTGGTACCCCGTTGTATGATCCCGTTATCTTTTTCTTTGACTCAGAAACTATGGGCACTTTTACTGAATTTTGATTGTTGGTTTTAAAATAGCAATGTTTAAACTGCTCAGCAAGTAATATAGATCTATAGAAGCGACAATTTTGTAAATGATAATTGGGTAAATCATATAAATATGCATGACGGGAAGACTGACTGGCGGAAGACTTACAAACAAAGTGAATTATAGAGCAGCTTTGCTTCTAAACAAAACTTGACAAATATTCAAAGATTTTTTTCTAATTTTTGCACGGATATTAAGTTCCTGATAAGTTAACCCTACTGAAACTTTTTTTGTAGCGCAGCTACTCTATATATCAGGGATCTAAAGGGATAAGACAATGAAACATTCATTGATATACACCTCCAATTATGTTAAATATAATAACCCTATAGTAGATTAGAATTATTAATGAAAAGTATTACTTTGTACTACCCATTCAAGTTTTATTATAAGCCCTCAAAGTTTTTAAGCATATCATATGAATTACTATATCTTACCTACTATCGGCTACGCCAATAGAGGCCTCTAGTGGCCCTTTAAATAATATGATACTTATCTACGTTGCTTTCAAGTTTCTAAGATACCGAGCAATGTTACGTAGGAGTCTATATAAATAAAAAATAATTTCGATTTGTTGTGATTTTTCTTAGAATGGTGGTGGTATCCTCTCCCAAAATGTTTTTAAACCTTCTCACGATCTATGAGAAGCTACCCAGCAAAGGAGAACCCGATCGGATCAGCGGTTAGCAAGATCATTCGGTACAAACAAACAGACAGACAGACATACAGACAAATAGACATCCTGTTACTTTATTATAAGAATTTATAAGCAGATTTATTGCCAAGTAAAGAAACCTCCACTTAATTGAAAGAAATTTTATATTAGGAGGGGGGTTGTGTGTCGTATGCTAGCTATTCACCTTAGGCTAGGTATAGGTATTTTAAAATTAAGGGAAAGCGCCTAATTCAATTTTGTTAAAAAATTACTTAATCTTTCTTGATTCACTAAACAGTCAAACAGACAGACGAACAGACAGACATACAGACGATGTGAGTGATCCTAAACATTATAGAACTTATGAGAATTTGTTTCTAAATTGTTTTTACATTTGATATGAACTAAATAATAAATTGTCCCTGTTCCAATATAGATATACTAGCGGTTACGCCCCTAGAGGCCTCTTATAAATAGTTATAAACCTTCCCGGGACCTATGAGAAGCTACCCTGTTAAAAAGAACCTGATCGGTTCAGCGGTTAGCAAGATCCTTCGTTACAAACAAACAGACAGACAGACATCATTCTACTTTGTATTATAAATGGAATGTTATCTTTGCTTCTATAAATTTTAGTGTCACTCCTAATTATACCTTGGTAGGGGTTAAGGGTCAGTCATGTGAAACTAGTAACTTCTCAGCAGTAAAGGAATAAACAAATTAACCAATATTTAAACACAATTGAATATAGGGAATCTAAAGGAATAAGATTGAAAAATTCTGTATATTACAATTAGTGGCTGAAATGTTTGGACAATATACTTAATGAACTAACTAATACAAATCCATAAAAGTCTCCAAAGTTGTTAAGCCAACAAATAAGGAAACGTTATTTTAAAATCTTTAATTTTCCACTCGTGTAATTTGAAACATATGACAAAACATGTATTATAAGCCAATGACAACACACATTTTATTTTATTTTCTAGCTGATTTATTTGTCTCTACATCCATGCTTTTTACACCACAATGATCAGATGATATTATAGTTGAGTTTCTTAGATCCCCAAATATGATAAATAACAGTATGATTTTAGCTTCGTTATGTTATTATCTAGGCATTACCTCTTTAGAACTATTTTTTTTTATAATGGTCAAAATTATAATTACAAACCAAACGGCTTCCTTCTTTATTACTTAGTGAACTTTTGATAATTTCTTGTTGCATAGCTACTCTATAACTGTACTCGTAAGCCCTAAAACAAAGTATAACAGTGTCTATCTGTAAAAAAGATTAAGATCTTGCCAACTGCTGGACTGATTGGGTTCTGCTTTTCAAGGAATATTTCTGCAAAAAATTCCCTATAATATACCTTTTTTTAAATTTAATTTAGTGGGTTCTCTTCAACCCTGAAGAATAGAGATCCCTAGAGTGATAATCAGGCTCCAATAATAGGAGTTGCCTGGAGTAAGTAGAAACTGTACACATTTTGGTATGAACGGCCGTATTGTTTTGATTCGTTCCCAATAAAAAAAGTCGGCTATAAACGGTCGAATTTCTAAATTAAAACCCATAGATCAATTAATTTCAATAGTTTTCAAATTTAGTCAAGACTGTTGTTAGTAACACTACTTCTTTATTTTTTACTAGCGGCTTCGCCCCTAGCCTTGTATTGAATTTTGATCAACCACTAGTTGTAATCTACAGAAGGGGTAGCTTTGTTAATCATCATTGCGGATGTACATAAATTTATCGGCCATTGTCCTATCCCCATAGATCCCTGTGTTAACTGAGTGAAATTTTATTTGCATTTTAATTACAATTTACATGAAATTCATTCATACAAACTTAGAACAATCTATAGAATAGAAAGTGAAATAGGTAGTCAAAAAGAAATTTATTCCATGCATTCAGTAGATGATTTCCCCCAAATTGCTTTGTAGAGCACAGAACAACTGCACTTTTTTATGTAAAGGTGAAGGGGGTAGCTTTTTGTTTGTTTGTTTATTACTTTAGGACGGTGAGAATAGGTTAGGTTATATTAGGTTATCCCTGCAGGGTTAGAGCACAGCATATATAAGACTTACAGGTTACAGGTTACATGCACTATAGCTAAAAACAAGGATGACAACATCCATAAAAGCGAAGCTATGAAATGGAAGGACAAACGAACGTTTACACATGTAGATTGTCAGAACTGAATTAGCAGAATATTAAATGCATCAGTACAAACAATTAAATTTGTTGCAAAACTGCATAAATAGATGACACTGTTTAAGGACATACTTACATTTTAGGACTTGTTTATAGAGATGCTTCGCTAAAAACATTATACCTTATTAAAATAGTAATCAGTTTTTAAAAAAAACAGAAGAATCGGATAATTTTAACATACAAAAATTTGTTGTCAAAAAAGTTAAAAATCGACAAGTTTAAAATGGACGTACGGACATTCTGGTATTGATTATAGAGTTGTTACGCTTTCTAAATTGTACCTAACTACTACAGGAATCATCATGCAAAGTTTGGAATCGATAGGACAATTCTAACCTTTTTAAATTAACGAAAAGAGCTAACTGTGACGTACGGACGTACGGACGGACGGACCGACCCTAATTATAGAAAAGCTTTGCTTTTAAAAAATACCCCTCTCATTATTTCAATAATAAGGTGAGAGGGCCAGAGGTATAAGGAAAAAAATTGTAGATGGACAATTGGACAATGTGAGTTATAGAGAAAATATTTATTAATATTTTGATCAAAAATTAATTTTAAAAATCATGAAACTTTTTGCATGAATTATATAGTGGTCTGTAGTAGCATGAACGATAGACTGACTGACCAAGTAAATCATGTACTGTAGGCTCAGTAGTATAGGAGAGAGAGGGTACAATGGGCTGATTATTTCACTAGTCCCAAAGGTTTTATAATTGCGTTTTCTTATTGGTTGGCTTTACAACTTTGGAGACTTCAGTGAATTTTGATTGGTTGGTTTATTAAGTTGAAAGTTCAACCGTTTCAACCACTAATTTGAACGTAGTTTTGTGAATCATCATTGGGGATGTACATCAATTTATGGACAATTGTCTTATGCCATTAGATCCCTGATAGAAAATCCACATAAAATATCCAACTGTCTATTTTAAATTTATAGAGTTGCCCCGCTTCAATAATACACAAGCACAGTATTAATGAGCAAATAGATGAAATCATGGTTGGCATTTATAAATTAATGATCAATGATAAGCAATTATATTTTGTACACAAATAATTAGTAGCTGTATTACTCTGTCTGTCCGTCTGAAGATCTCAGTAACCACTGAACCGATTGGGCTCTACTCTTCAGGGAATATACCTACTGGTCCTGTGATGGTTTTAAGCTATTTTCTTGGGGGGTGGGTTACCCCCATCTCCCCCCCCCAAAAAAAATGTAATTGATTTTAGATTTAATTCTTGGGATGATTTCAGGCCTTAGAATACAGAGCCCCCTAGATGCTGGAGGAGGGGGGGGGGGGGGCGCATCCGCTAGTTATGACCTCTAACGGGCTAGATATCACTTTGGGTTCTAGACCTCTCCACGCACCTTGAAACATACTCTGCTTCTTATAATACTCTGCGGTGTAAAGCACCCATTTGCCCGATAGACAAACAACCCTTTGATTGCACGACCATTATCTTGAAGTTCTAACTAGTAAGCATGGTAATGAGTTGCATCTGTTTATAGACCAAGGCATTCCCTCTACTCTGACTATGTCATGCGCAGTATGTACCATTTTTAACGTCTCTATTCTGACGCAGTGAGGTCCAGATTCGAACTGGAACCTCTAAGTCAGCAAGCCGACACGTTACCGATTATGCCAATAGGATAGGATATTGTACATATAACAAATAAGTGCCATATCTTGAGCACCAAAATTTTAAGTGATCGCCACTAGGCATTGTTATAGTGTTATACATTACAAAATTTCAGAAAATTCACTCATTAGACAATTTACAGCCATTGTTTCAGAAGCTAAGATACCCTGCTAAGCTGTTAGCATTTTGTTAACATAATATTATAATGGCTTCTGTCGAATTCGGGCCATATGATATTAAAATCAAAATCTGTTATCCTGAAGTAAAGTTGTAAGATTTAACTACTGAATTAATTGTGTTCTCCATTTAAAGGAAGCGTCACATAGGTCATATTAATTTGCCAATTAATTAAAATGATATATTGACTACTATTATATTAGTACACTAGCGGCTTCGACCCTAGCCTCTAGGGGCTTTGCATCAAGAGGTAATTAAAAAAAAAAAATTGGAGCTGCAACCACTAATTTCGAACTGATTTTTAAAAAATTAAGGGGGATTTTTTTTTTTTTTGTGGTTGTTGGGAGTTTCCCCCTCCCTCCCAAGAAAATAACCTAAAATCATCACAGGACCTGTAGGTATATTTCCTGAAGAGTAGAATCCAATCGGTTCAGTTGTTACCGAGATATTAAGGGACAGACGGACGGATGGACGGACAGACAGACAGACGGACAGACATCATTCTACTTTGTATTATGGACATTTCGACAGTAAAAAAAAACGTTTATAAGGGTCTGAACTTCCGTCTGTATAAAGTAGCTCTTTTTGTTCATTTAGGCATGTTAGAATTGTCCTATAGATTTCAAACTTTGGATAATGATTTCTGTAACTATTGGTACAATTTAGAAAGCGTAGTAGAAAGTTTATGTACAATTTTGTTTACATTTAACTTAACCCCTAACGTTCGGGGGGGGGGGGGCGTTGAACGCCCCCCCATCCGGTTTTTTCTATCTCATTTTCTGTGTGTGAAAGATAAGGAGCCCAAAAAACTGCGTGGGTATAAGACATAACTGAAAGTTGAAATTTTTTGAATATCTCCATCCTGGCGGGCACAGGATGCCAGCAAACCTGGCAGGGTCATCCAGGTAAAAAAAACTTTATTCTAGCTTCAACAATAAAAAAATTACAGCTGTTTGAAATTTTTAAGTAAAAAAGGACCTACAAACAAAGGTTGTTGAATAAAAGGGTGAAGGAAGCGAAAATTGACCTTGACTTACTTAAGGTCGGAAATTCATGATAACACAGGGGACTTACACAAAAAAAATTTAGCCCTCTAGCTCTAATAGGAACTGAGATAATAGGGGGGGGGGGCGTTGAACGCTCCCCCCCCCCCCGACTGATTAAGGTGCGGCAAGGAGCCCGACTGTAAGGGGTTAATATTTAAAGCAATACTTTTACTTTACCTTACCTAACCTAAAATGAAACCTTCTTTTATGCAATATGGAAGTATAAATACTTAAACTTTTTTACAATTTAAAAATTTTGTTTTTTTGCATAGAATTTTATATTTGAATGACAAGTAAAAATGGTCAGGGTTAGGGAATGGGAATCATTTTCCTAGTATGGCTTTGAAACCGATTGATATCCGCCGGATTAGAACCGGTTCTCAGCAATACTGAAAAATCATGTATAACATCGCATTCAAATATTTTTCATGAATATCAAAACACTAATATTAATATCAATACAAGTAGTGTTACCCTGGGCCTTTGGACCTTGGGGCTAATAAAACTGTAATTAATCTTATATTTTTAAGTTTTAATATCCGCGGAAAGTTGTCAATAATAGAGAGAGAGAGAGAGAAAGAGAGAGAAAGAGAGAGAAAGAGGGAGAAAGAGAGAGAAAGAGGGAAAAAGAGAGAGAAAGAGAGAGAAAGAGAGAGAAAGAGAGAGAAAGAGAGAGAAAGAGAGAGAAAGAGAAAGAGAGAGAAAGAGAGAGAGACAGAGAGAGAAAGAGAGAGATAGAGAGAGAGAAAGAGAAAGTGAGATAAAAATGAGTTGCTAAACTTTTAATAATTAATATTCTTTTTGCTGCGCCCCTTGCATCTGGGAACTCTTTATTAGATTGTGTAAGGAAGAGCAAAAAAGTATCCCCAAAACTGTCTCAATGCTTAAGTTTAATAATAAAACATTCTTAACCTAAAATCTAAAATAGTAAAAAAAGATTTTGGTTTTTTTGCGATTTCTCTTAGGAGGGTGGTGGTACCCTCCCCCAAAATAAACCCTCCCGGGACCAATGCGAAGCTACCCTGTTAAGGAGAACCCGATCGGTTCAGCGATTAGCTAGATCCTTCGGTACAAACGGACAAACACACATCCTGTTACTTTATTATAAGGATAGTAGATTGAAATATTAAGCTTCAGACAAAAAACTTTACTTTATACAATTTAAACACAAGTGCCTACGTCCCTAGCATCTACAATTGTATTACCATTACAAAGCTTCCCTAAAAAAGGAGAACTCAAATGATTCCGTCGTTAACGATATCTTCACGTACAATAAAAAAACACTGTATATATTTTTTATTACTTCTCCTCTTCAAATGATTTTATTTATGTATCCTTAAATTTTTAAAAATGTTAGGAATAATTATTTTGAAGAATGTAAGAGTGTTGTTCGTGTGTGTGTGTGTGTGTGTGTGTGTGTATGTGTGTATATGTGTGTGTGTGAGTTTAATAAATGTGGATTCTTATCGAGTTAGGTCCATTTATTTGGTGAACACATTATAACTTCACTTTTTTGTAGTGGGAACAATGGTCTGTTTATAACACTAGTCCCCAAAGTTTTGTAATAACGTTTTCTTATTAATTGGCATTACAACTTTGGGGACTTTTACGGAATTTTGATTGGTTGGTTTATTAAGTTGAATGTTCATACGTTTACCCCACTAATTTTAATCTACAGAAGCACTAGTCGCCGGAAGGAAAAAGCAGTTTTTTGAAACAGGCTCTCTGAGATTATTACAGATTCTGATATATACATATATAGACTAATGAAAAATGCAAAAAACGAAATCAAAAGCGTTCCTTCTTGGGAGAAAATCCGGGAAAAAGATTTTAGCTATTTTTAACCTAAAATTCACATTGGCAAGCCTGCATAGAAATATACAGACATTTTAAACATGTCATTGCTCAGCACCTAGAAGTGGTAGAAAAATGCTACGCATACCATTGGAAAGCTTATAACCTCTAGTTTCCATATTGGTATATAACGTTTTTGTACTATTATTATTTTTTAAGCTATCCTCAGAAGTATACACAAGTTTAATAAATGCAGTTTTTTCTTGAATTTTAAGTTTGACACTTGTTACACAAACCTTTTAAAAATTATGTTGCTTTGCACTAGGAGTTATATAATTATTTTATATAGGTATATTTGTATATTTTGGGTGCATTCAATTTTAGCTTAATTAAAAATAGTCTTTGAAATGTGTGTGGTTTGACATTGTAGTAAGAGCCAAGGAGGGAGGGGGGGGGGGGAGTTTATACACTTATAGGCAATGAAATTGACTTTAAAATTTTGCTCTGGATGTTTTTGGGTTTGTTGTTATAGTTATTTACCTGATTCTCTTTGTAAGATTGCTTATATGATTAAATCTACCAGTAAAAATATTTGAAATTGAATGTTGGCACTATCCTTCTAGGGGCTAGTGGGGTAAAACAGCTCCAAAACACTAACATCTAAGGTCTGAACTTATTTTTATAAATATCAAGCTAATTTTTTTAACGTAATTTTTTTTTGCATATTTGAGCTAAGTAGCCACTAAAGATTTCATTTTGGCACTTTCATTCTTGGGGCTAGCAGTTTGTAACAGCCCCCAAAACACTAAAATTATAAGTTATGAGCCTATTTTTAAAGATATCAAGATGATTTTTTTAATTTAAAATTTATTCACATAATTGAGATACATAGCCACTAATCTTTCTAGGGGCTAGTGTGGTGAAACTGCCCCCAAAACTACTAAAACTTTAAATTTTGGGCTTTTAAAAAAATATTGGGCTGATTTTGTTGAATAACTGAACTAAATAATCCTTCATTAAAGTTCAACATGATATCTTTGAAAATAAGCTCAGAACTCATAATATTTGTATTTGGGGGATGTTTTACCCCACTAGACTCTAGAAGAAAAGTGCCAAATTGAAATCTGTAATAGCTACTTAGTTCATTTATGTGAAAAATGTTTACATTAGAAATATTAGCTTGATATCTTTTAAAATAATCTCATAGCTTATAATTTTAGTTTTTATTGGCTTTTTACCGCACAAGCCCCTAGAAGGAAAGTGCCAAAAATCAACTTTTTTAAGTTTTACATGTAGATCAAATCATATAAGACAATTTAAAAAAAAGAATCATTTGATAACTATAACAACAAGTCCAAACAGCCAGGGCAAAATCTTTAGTGGCTATGTATCTCAATTATAAGAATAAATTTTAAATTAAAAAAATTATCTTGATAGGCTCATAACTTTTAATATTTGTGTTTTGGGGGGTGTTAAAACCCACTAGTACCAAGAAGGAAAGTGGCAAAATGAAATCTTTAGTAACTACTTAGCTTAATTATTCAAAACAAAGTTTACAAAAAATTAGTTTGATATTTCTAAAAATAAGTTCAGACCTTAGATGTTAGTGTTTTGGAGCTGTTTTACCCCACTAGCCCCTAGAAGGATAGTGCCAAAATTCAATTTTCAATATTTATTCTGGTAGATTTAATCATATAAGCAATCTTACAAAGAGAATCATGTTAATATCTATAACAACAAGTCCAAAAACATCCAGAGCAAAATTTATATGGAATTTCATTGCCAAAAAGTGTATAAACTCCCCCCTCTCTTCCTCCCTCTTTGGTTCTTACTACAAACTATACACATTTCAAAGACTATTTTTAATTAAGCTAAAATTGAATGCACCCAAAATATATAAATATACCTATATAAAATAATTATATAACTCCTTGGTGCTAAGCAATACAATTTTAAAAAGGTTTGTGTAACAAGTATCAAACTTAAAATTCAAGAAAAAACTGCATTTTTAAAACTTGTGTATACTTCTGAGGATAGCTCAAAAAAAATAATAATAGTACAAAAACGTTATAAACCAATATGAAAACTAGAGGTTATGAGCTTTCCAATGGTAAGCGTAGCATTTTTCTACCACTTCTAGGTGCTGAGCAATGACATGTTTAAAATGTCTGTATATTTCTTTTCAGGCTTGACAATGTGAAATTTAGGTTAAAAATAGCTAAAATCTTTTTCCCGGATTTTCTCCCAAGAAGGAACGCTTTTGATTTCGTTTTTTGCATTTTTCATTAGTCTATATATGTATATATCAGAATCTGTAATAATCTCAGAGAGCCTGTTTCAAAAAACTGCTTTTCCCTTCCGGCGACCAGTGAGAAGGGGCAATTTAGTGTTTCATCATTGGGGATGTACATAAATTTAACGGCCATTGTTTTGTCCCTTTAAATCTCTGCTTTTTTGTTCTGTTAACTTTTTTACACAAAGGATTTTTAGCACGATGTCTGCAATCTTAAAAATCTATAGAATATGCTAAAATTTAATATATAAGTACATGATGGTACACAAAATTACCTCTTTTGTTTATTGCAATTATTAGTTAAAACGTTTGAACACTCATCTTAATAAACCAAACAATTAGATTAAAAAATTCACAGTTGTTGAGCCAAAGAGTAAGAAAACGTTTTCATAAAACTTTGGGGACTAGCGTAATAAAAAGCCCAATGTCCACACCCTCCTTGGAAAACTCGTCATAATTTGCGGGCTAAAACAACGATCCCATCCATCCAACGCATTTACTCCCTCCGCTTCTACTGGATGAACGAACTGACCATTAAATGACAGTAGAAATAGCAACAAAAATTAACTATAAATTTTTCCCTGTCATAATATCCACTTATATTCTACATCCATTATAGTAAAATAGTTGTGTTGATATTATCCATTTACCCAAGCTCATGAAGTTGCCCGAAGCAACAACATTTTTTAAGCAAAGCACCATTTTTTCTGCTGCGAAGCTTATCTACCAGAGAGAGAGAGATAGGACATTGCATTGGGATGTCTAATACACTAGTCCCCAAAGTTTTATAATATAGTTTTTTCTTAATTGTCGACTTAACTACTTTAGGGATTTTAGTGAATTTTAATTGGTTGGCTCATTGAGTTGAGTGTCCTAACATTTCAACCATCAATTGTGATCTACAGAAGGTGTATTTTGGTTTATCATCATAGGGGAGGGTACCACTCCAGCCCCCCCCCCCAAAAAAAAATTTCCTTAACATTTTTTTTACATTTTATTTTTGAAAAAAAATAAATGGGTTGGGGTCTAAATCAAGTCCCTTGATGCCTCTAGTTAAATAAAAGTTTTTAAGATAATTATATGTCTAGGTATTATCCTAGGGTCTTAAGGATTAAGGTTAATTCTCAATTTTCAATCCATTTGCCTATCCCTGCTATGTTTTTTTCATGGTTAAAGAGTCAGGGATCTAAAGGGACAAGACAATGGCCGATAAATTGATGTAAATCCCCAATCGTAATACATAAAATTATCCCTTCTGTAAATTTCAATATGTGGTTGAAATTATTGGACTCAAAACTAAATAAAACAACCAATCAAAATTCGATAAAAGTCCCCAAAGTTGTTGAGCCAAGGAATAAGAAAATATTATTATAAAACGTTGGGAACTAGTGTAATAAAAAGCCCAATGTCCCTCAGGGGCGTCCAAGCTTTTTTTTTTGGGGGGGGTAAAAATTGTTTAAGGGGGGGGGGTAATTCGTTTTTTTGGGGGGGGGGGTAAAATGGCGCGCGAAGCGCTCTGCAAATTTTTTTTACCCCCCCCAAAATTTTTACCCCGGGGGTAAAATTTGCTTGGGGGGGGTAATTAATTACCCCCCCTGAAATCTTTTGGCAGGGGTAAATTTAGTTTACCCCCCCCCAAAATTTACCCTCGGGGTAAAATTTTTGGGGGGGGTAATTTAAATTTTATTAAATATATAGTATTAAAAATGCGCGCAAAGCGCGCAAAAATTTTTTTTATTGGAGATTTTTTATTTTGGGGGGGGGTAAATACCCCCTCCTAAATGGTTGGGGGTGCCTACGGCACCCCCAGGGTAGGGGTAAATTTTAAATGGGGGGGGGGGTAAAATGAAAAAAAAATTGGGGGTGCCTACAGCACCCCCAAAATCGTTTGGGGGTAATCGCCCCATTACCCCCCCCCCCCCTTGGACGCCTATGATGTCCCTTCCCTCCCTGTTAAAGAGTGGTCAATATTTGAGTTCTATGAAATGATTAAGAGGTCCGTAAATTTACGAACACGGAGAGTTAAAATGAAAATAACTGTGGGGGTGCCAACGGCACCTCCAAAATCATTTGGGGGTGGGGTAATCACCCTCCCACCTCCCATTTTGGATATCCCTGCCTCAAAGTGCCTATTCGAGCACAGAACCGCACCCCCTTATATTGAATAAATTATAAAAAATGGGGAAAGGGGGGGTTGTAGTTTTTTGTCTGTTTGTTTATTACTTTATGTCAGGTTAGGGTAGGTTATATTTGGTTCCAGGTAGCAAAATACCAGCCTGTTTTGGACCAAGACATTCCCTCTAGATAGATCCTTAGATAGCAGCATTGGGAACCATTTTTAAGTTTATGGTACTGCTATGACTCAATATTTACACAACCTTAACGGCAAGTGATACATTGCTGTTTTTTTTAGAAAAAGTTTTTTTTAAACTTAGCTTTTAAATTTTTAAGAAATTTTAGCATTTCATGAATTTTATTAATGAATACATTAACATAAATGCTTATTTTTCATAATATTTATCCCCATTATATTGCAAAGTTAAGTTCATGCTTCAAAAATTACATGTAAGTGCCTAATCCATTAGTAAAGTTATTATACAGGTCTACCTGTACCAAAGCAGGGAAAGAGGTGACATTGGACTGTTTATTCCACTAGTCCCCAAAGTTTTATTAAAACGTTTACTTATTGGTTTGGTTAACTACTTTGGAGACTTTCGTGAATTATGATCCGTTGATTCATCAAGTTGAGTGCTCAAACGTTTAAACCACTATTTACAATCTACAGAAGGGGTAAGTTTGTTTTTCTTCACTGGGGATGTACATTAATTTATCGGCCATTGTCTTATCCCTGCATACAGACAGACTGACATCCAAATACTTTAATTTTATTTAAGCATACAGTAACGTCCAAAGGTAGGGGGGGGGGGGTAAGGGGTGATTACCCCCCCCCCCCCAAACAAATTTAAATTTTTTTATTTTTCATTTTTATCCCTCCCCTAAAATACAAAAAAAAATATGATACAAAGATTACCCCAAAATTTTAAATTTCCATTTTTACCCCCCTCCCCAAATAAAAAAGCTTGGACGTCCTTGTTAGAATAGACAATAATTTTGTGAAACCTAATGAACCAGGCAAGCATATTATGAAACAATGAAACAACATGAACATAAATGGATTGGGAGGTGGATTAAATTCCCCACTTTTGGAAATATTAAGATGGAACGGTGTGCAGTGAATTCCGCAGAAACCATTTCAATTGTCATTTTAATTCATTCCAAAATAAATTTTTTTTTGTAGATTTTTGCTACGTCTTACCTTAGAATACAAAATAATAATGCATTTAAATAGCTAAATGATAGATATTTTTACTCTTTTGATTTAGGCTGAATTAGATTTTTGTTATTTGCATGATACTAGCGGTTGAGCTCACAGCATCTAGAAGCCGGAAAATAGCCTTAAACCTAACTTAGATATTAGAATTAGATAGCCTAAAACCATCTAGGGACCTATAAAAAGCTCTCATAAAATGAAGAACTCAATCAGTTCACAAGTTATCGAAATCTTAAGCTGCGATTAAAAAACATACTAATTTATATGATAGGATAATTGGATGTATAATTTTTTCTTTAAGATTACCTAATAATTTGTTATTTCGAATTTGCCTATTTTGATTAAACTTACAATTCTGATTTTGGCGATTTTTGTGCGGATTTGATATGACACCAGATCCAGCAGTCCATTTTAGATTGGGATTGTTCGTAACAGAGTTTTTCTATAGTACAACATATAAACTATTTTTAGCAAATTTCATCATTTTTGCTTAAATGGTAACCTCATTAACTAGTACATTATGCATGAATATTAAGGGATAAGACAATGAACGATAAAATGATGTACTTAAAAAGTTTAAAATCTGCTAATATTTTGTGAAAAAAAACTTTTGGTGCCAGAATTATTTACTGTCCAATGTTCTCTCCATCTCTGACTTGTAATAGGTTTCTAGAAGTAAAGTTATGACTAATTGAATCAAATACTATTCTATTGATGAAAAAAAATTGGACAGACGTACAGACATACTTTAATCAAAGCGAAGCTGCGCTACAATAATATTGCTAAACTTTAATTTTGCTGTTTTGAAGTTTAATTATTGACTCTCCCATTTATTTGAACCATTTACTCCTATTTAATCAGGAATCTTAAGGGATAAGACAATGGATGATAAATTAATGTACATACATCCCTAATGATGACGAACAAAATTACCCCTTATATAGACAAAAAATTATTAATTGAAACGGTTGAACACTGATGGTTAAGAAACCAACCAATAAAAATTACTCAAAGATTGGGTATAGTCCCTTTCGTGGCAACGCCTCTTAAGGCGCGTTTCGTCGTAATTTAACAGTAGCTTTTCTCCTTTTTTTAGCCCCTGCGGGGGCTCAATCCATGCGGGGCAAATTGTCTAACCTTACCTAAAATATCCTCTCAAAAAATACTGTGAAAATTCGACGAATCGCCCCTTATGAGGCGTTGCCACGAAAGGGACTATACCCCAAAGATTTTATGACAATGAATATAAAAACGTGTTTATAAAACTTTGGGTACTTGTGTAATTAACAGTCTAATGTCCTCTGCATCCTTGTATTTAATACAGTAGATATAAAAACAAGAATGTCAATATTAATCAATACGAAGAATATAAATCAAACTATGTGTGGTAAAATTAAATCCCGAAAAAAATCTAATTTTAAAGCATAATGTAAATATCAACGTTTAATCCTTTCTTGTTGAAAAAGTGGAGGTTGGGTAACATCCACAAGAAAACCAACCCTTCAGGAATTCCTTACAGTGTTCAGAATGTATTTCGCCTGTTTACAAGCCAAGGAATATCATTATTCTTAATATTTGTGTAACACATATCTGTAGACATAAAAGTAGTAATTAAAAATCTTCATGCAAGGTTTAGAATTGATAGGACAATACTAACATGTCAAAATATGCAAGATACCAGAAGCACATATTCTATATCTTTGCTTTCCACAAATGAGAATACCTAAACTACGTTTAATAGGACACTCAAAAAGTTTGATTTTTTCTTCTTTTGTTAGACGAATAATCAACTGAAACCTACTTTTTCATATGATGTACCAAAATACAACTGAAACCTAATATCAAAGAATTAAGACTACCTACAAACATACATTTTATTTTATAACTGGAACTTTCCAGTGTCTATTATTAAGCCGTAATAATAAATCTAGTAATGTTAGAATTGCTTGATTGATTTCAAACTTTGTTTTCAGATTTTCTTTTTATTAAATTGCTCCCCAAAACAGTATTTTAATTACATATTTAGTGCTAGAATCTTCTACATTAAGGGGCTCTGAATTAAAGTTGAAAACAATGTAAAGCTTCCCTAAAATGGAGATCTTAAACATTTTATTGGTTAGTGAGATGTTAATGGTTAAAATTCCTTTCACTATAACATAACTGAGCCGCTACAAATATATTGCTAAAACACACAAACACACTCACAACATTGATGAGCCTAGTCCCAATTATAGGCATCATGATTTGGAAATTTTAGATTTGGTAAGACAATGAATTTTTTTGTCTGATGATTAAATCTGTTAGCAAGGTTGTACAACTACACAGTCATGATTAGTATATAATCAGTGATTTAGGGATATCTAAAAGTAGTGGCATGCACAGAGTTTGCCAAGGGACCAGATTACTAGACATTGAGACACTATTAATTAAACAAACATGGATGACAACGTCCATTTGTAGCAAAGCTCAAAAATTATGGATATACATCCAGAAAAAATGATCCATAGAGCATTGTCTTAAAATAATTCAAGAACATAAATCACAAAACCTTTAAACATTTATAATGGTCTTTTGAAGCATTAAGCTAATAAGGAAAACATGAAAATCTAGGAATTATAGTGTAGCTTTGCTACTAAAAATAAAATCTAAATCAAACTAAACTTGTAAATTCTTTATTCCTGGTACTTGATAGATTAATAGAAATTAAATAGACATTTTCAAGAGACTCTCTTTAAAATGAAAGAGTAAATAATGATAATTTTACTTTGAACATAAGTACCTGGTCAACACTCCATTTACTCCTACAGCTACCCCCAAAATTTGCCATTTTTAAGAATAACACATTATTTATCTTTTTGACACCATTCAGAGAGAAAAAAGGCAAGATAAAATTTCTTATCTGCAGTAAGATATTTAGAGAAAATTAATTTTTAAATTACTATTTACTCTTAATTTTTCTCTCAAGTACAAAGAAAGAAATAATAACACATAAATACATATAAGTTTTTATCCCTCCAGGGATATCCAACCTTTTTGGAGGAGGGTAAAATGTGGGTTTTCAAAGTTTGAGGGAGGTAAACCCCCATTAATCCCCAACCTTGGCTATCTATGTATCCATTGTAATTTTTGTCCAATAATGTCACACATGTGTCATAGCAGCATCAGAACAATTTTCATGTCTCTAAGATTTAAACTCATCCTCTGAAGACAAGCAAATGAGCTAAGTGTAAATCCTCGGTCAAAGGTTTTCCTACTGCATTAATAGTTTAGCCTCTAGGGGCACTTAAGGTAGGGAAGTTGAATTAAGAAAACCAATTTTTTATTTTAGATTTTAAAAGAAAAATAAGGGAATTTTTTTTTTTGGGGGGGGGAATGCCTTCCATTTTTAATTTGAAAAAAAAATTCTTGGCGGGGATTTTTTTCTAGGGGCGATAACTCTTGGTGGTGGTACCCTCCCCCAAAATATTTAAAAACCTTCCCAGAAACTATGAGAAGCTACCCCGTAAAGGAGAACTGATTTGTTCGGCAGTTAGCAAGATCCTTCGGTACAAACACACAGACAAACAGACCTCCAGTTACTTTATTATAAGGATTTTATGTTAAGTTAACTGTATAGGGCTTGATCCTTTCATAGGGTTACTAATTAAATATTTTAAACTATCAAATATTATCTTGTACAAAAAATGTCCTTTTTTTTCTGAGAATTTTTAATTAAAATGAAAAAATAAAAATAAAGATTTGAGTGTCCTATTACTATATAGTAGTATCTAACAGGGTGGAATGGGACATTGGGCTGTTTATTACACTAGTTCCCAAAGTTTATAATAACGTTTTTATATTTATTTGCTTAACAACTATGGAAACTTTTATTGAATTTTGATTGGTTGGTTCATTAAATTGGATGTCCATACATTACAACCACTAATTTTAATCTACAGAATGGGTTATTTAATGTATCATAAATTGATCGGCCATTGTCTTATCCCTTTACATCCCTGATTATCTAATCAATACTGCTAATCAGAATATGATGTTGAAGGTCTAAAACAAAAACAAGGATGGAACTGGCCAAGCAAAAGAAAAAACTTGGGTCCTAGTAAAAAAAATGGTACCCAAAGTTTTTTAAACACGTTTTCTCATTCTTAGCCTTAAAATGAACGTGTCCTAACTTTAGTGATTTTTATTTGACCCATTCGTGACGAGCTTCTAAAGTTCAAAGTTTTGATTCACCGAGCTTCAACAAAATAGATTTTTTTTCAATAATTACTCAACAGAATTTAAAGGTTTCAAATTAAAGATTTTTGTTCATAAAAAAACACCGACTAGCGAACACAGTAATAGTGTCTGACTGATTATAACGTAACAAAAAATATTAGCCAATGAGAGGCTACTATAAATTTTACCATAAGTCAATAATGGCCTCTCATTGGCTAATTTTTTTTTGTTACGTCATAATCAGTCAGACACTATTACTGTGTTCCCGACTAGCTATTTTTAAAAAATCACAAAAGTTAGGACACGTTCTTTTGATATTTTTACAGATCCTGATTGGTTGTTTTAAACATTCCAACCAATTATATAAGGAAGGGGTAATTTTGTTCCTCACCATTGGATATGTCAATTTATAATTCACTGCCCTGCGAAAATTTAAAATAGAAAAAACAGATTTTAATTGGTTAAAAACTGTCCTGAAAACAGAGAGTATGTCCAAATACAATTAAAATTAAAGTATGTGTGTTTATGTGTGTGTAAGTGTATGTGTGTGTGTTTGTGTATGTGTGTGTGTGTGTTTGTGTGTAAGGTTATAGCATTTTCACTTTGCATTAGATTAAAAGCCTGAGGCCTAAAATTGATTAAAAAATAACAGGGGCAGTGTTAAAAGTATACACACATTTTCCACATAAATTTAATATTTCAAATAATTTTGTTTAATATCATTGGGGATATATATAAATTTTTCGTCTATTGTCTTTAACTTAAAATCTATTCGTTTGTTGGAGTCTTAATACATAATACTTTATTTTAATTTAATTAATTGGCTTCGAAACTGATTGATATCCGTTAAATTAGAACCGGTTTTAAGCCATACTGAAAAATCATGTGTCGTGTCGTATTATATCCAGCTTTCTACGAATTTAAAAATGTACAATCTTATCTTAAAACCAGTTTTGTTAGCACATAACTTCGGCATTTTGGGGCTAACAGAACCGATTCTAATCCAGCGGATATTAATCTGTTTAGAAGCCATGTTATTTCTCGCATCGTATTATAAACGGCTTTCCGCGGATATAGAATGTACAATTATAAGATTAAAACTAGTTTTTTAGCCCCGAGGTGCCAAAGGCACCGGCTAAAAAAACTGGTTTTAATCTTAAGATTGTACATTTTTATATTTGTATAAAGCTGGATATAATACGATGCTAGACATAGTTTTTTTCGTATGGATGAGAACCGGTTCCTATCCACCGGATTCGAATGAATACGAGAAATAACGTTAACAATTTATTGAAAATAGAGAGGGTGAATTTTGGTCTAAGTTGAGTATACTAAAAAAATTGAAAAGTATACATTACATATTTCTAACACATTCCGGTGGTAGCTCAGAGGTCGGGTTCTTTAGATTTGTATGTATTATTGTGATACTAGAATTGATAGATATGATATTAGTAACGTAGAGCCACTTTATATAATGTATTTATTATGAATTCTACATTGTTTGTACAATAGAGGATATAAATTTATAGATTAATCATAAAACTATTTATTTTTATATGTGTGTTTTTGTGATTATTTGTATAGATGTGGTTATAAATATCGAAGAGTAAACAATTTGGTGTTTGTTTGTTTCTTTTGAGGTTGTTTCCATACATAAGGAAAAAGGATAAGAGGATGAATACTCACCCCCTTTTCATGGTAAAATACTACTTCCCCATCCCTTTTTTAAAGAAAATTTAGCAGACGAAAATCAAAAGCCGCCCAGGGCTTTTTGTATGTCAATCATAAATAATAATGTGAATAAAAAGAAAAGCGATATTTAGCAAACAGCCGTGGGCGGTCAGAATCAGCTGAATGTTTATTATGAAAAAAATTTCCCCCTTTTTAGAAATGAAAGGATTCATCTTTCATGCACAAATTTTTTTAAATAAAAATAAATTCTTTGTAATTTTTAATTAAAACATTAAAACGACAATATCTAAAAGCAAAAAGTAAAAAAAAATATTTTTTTAGATGTTGTTATTTTAGTATTTTTTATATCTAATAACAAAATTTTCTTTTTATTTTTAATTTAAATATTATATTCTAATTATTAAAACTTTACATATTGATTTTGTAATCCTCCCATTTGAAAAGTGGTGGAATGGCAATAAAATTCAGCGCGGCAACAGCGCTGATTAGGCCCCTGGGCCCACTGCCTATTTTCGTCTTCTAGTTGCTTCGATTCCTCTCTTTTTCTCTATGTTTCCAAATATGGATGTTTATTTGTAATCGATATATAATTACTTGGACATATTGACAGGGTATAATTTGTCGTCAATTTAGGTTGCTGCTATGAATCTCATTTATTGGTCAGCTCGTTTTTCCACTAGGAGGGGAGGGGATGAGGTAAAGCGGTTGGATGGGGGGGGGTGTGTCAAAATTGTAGCCAGCTGGGAGTGCTTTATAGAGTACATACATGAAAATCTGGTGCAACATCCAAGTAATAATATATTTCATTTGTTTAACAGTCGGTTTATAACTTTACAAATTTATCTTTCTATTTAGCGAGAATGGTTTAAGTTAGGTGAAAATAGCTTAAAACCCTTCCTTAAAAATTGGATTTCATCATGATAGCAGTTAATGAGCTATTAAGGGACAAATGGATGAACGTACAAACACTATTCTAATCTGTAAAATTTTTTGGCATTTCTAATTTTTTTACTTCTATTATCTTAAATGATATCCTTGTAAGACAAGTTTTTGTCAAGTTAGAAAATCTTTAGGTTTTATCGATATATTATTACATGGATGTTGCATCAGATTTTCATGTACTCTAATAAAGTGATACTCGCAGCCAGCTAAAAAAACCATCCACTCCTTTATCCCATCCCCTCCTTTCCTACTTGATAAACGAACAGACCAATATTTGTGGTTTATATGCGCAACCTAAATTAACAACAAATTTTCCCCTGTTAACATATCCACGTGCTCTATATCCATTAGTTCTTTTTTTTTTTTTACTTGTACCAGGGATCTTAAGGGATAAGACAATGGATGATAAACTGATTAACAATCCCCAACGAGATAAGCAAAATTAACCCTTCTGTAGAATAGAATAATTGGTCTAAAGGTTTGGAACCTCCCTCAAAATACTTAAAAACCTTCCCTGGACCTATTAGATGCTTTGCTGTAAAGGAGAACAGGGAGTAAGGGAGGGGACAATGGGCAATTAATTCAATATAAGAGTTATCAAAGAAAGGGCGTGAAATCCAGTTTAATGCAATAAATTTGTAGGAAATTATAAAGGGATTGTTAATTGAATAATAGATTTCCATAGCGTCATGTAAAGTGAAATCACAACTTGTTTTTGATGAAATATATTGAGGTTTTTTGGTGTGATTTTTATATTAAAAGATTATTGTACCCGGCCAGCTGCTAGCAAGAATATGACTGCCCCTTTTTATTCTGTTTATTTCCCTTGCCCCCACCTCCCTTCTCCTTTCTCCCCGTCTGCTACATTCCAAACTAACACAACAAGTGTTTATTTCCCTTCCCCCCACTTCCCTTATCCCTTCTCCCCGTCTGCAATATTCAAAACATACATAACGAGTAGCGGCATTCTATGCGCAAGTCCCCAAACTCCGTCAGAAACTGCTAAATTCTTGCACATTCCCTTTAAGCCAGTCCCCAAAGTCTGAGACTCCTAAAAATTGAATATTCGATCCATTGTCCCCTCCCTTACTCCCTGAAAGGAGAACCATATCGGTTAAAAATTTGACGAGATCCTTGCTAGAGTCAAAAAAAGCTTATTACTTTATATAAAAGGACTAGCAGATGCGCCCCTAGCATCTAGGGGTGCCCAGACATTTTCCAATAAGAATAAATATAGCCTAAAAACATCCCAGGACCTATAAGAAAGTTCACCGTAAAGGAGAACCCTAACGGTTCAGCGGTTAGCGAGATCTTTCGCTACAGACAAAAAAGCTTACTACTTTATATAAAAGGATAACAAAACACAAGTTGTTTTTTGTAAACATCTTCAAAAAATAATTGGAATCAAATAATCAAATTTTACACGATTCAAATTAAAAAAAAAATAAAGAGTTAATTGCTTTAGTTACCGATATTTTATTGTGAAAAGAAAGGGTTGTAGATTAATTTAACTGCCTGTGTCCACTCCCTCCCTGTGGTAAATGTGAATATTTGATTATGTCATTAATTTAGTTGTATCAAACTTGTTAATCTCTGTCATGGATAGGGAATCGTATTATTGACAGCTTTCCACGGATACTAAAATGATAAATGATGAGATTAAAGCCATCTTTGTTGACCCCGAGGGGCCTAAGGCCCGGGCTATCAAACTTGTATTAATTTTATGAATTTTACTTGTCTGCATTACAAAGGTATACATTATTTTTTAGTATGGCTGAGAACTGGTTCTAATCCAGCGGATATTAATCAGTTTGGAAGCCATACTGGAAAAACATTTTTGTACTTTGAAGATTTAAGCACGATCCAGTAATAATGGAGGAATGCCTCGGCCCATAAATTTGCTCAATTTATTAGAATGTATAGTTCTGTCAGAGTTGGTTGTCTATTGTTTATTATTTTACCTGACATTAAGCATGACATACAGACCAATATACAAAAAGAGTAAGACTAAACTTAATAGAACAACATATGCGTGCCCATAAAAAAAAAACAATTTAATCAAAAACGGTTCCTATTTACGCTTATCTCATTGTTGCGATAAAATTAATTAGAAATTTTGAGAACTAATTTATTACATCCATCTACGAAACTAAATAATGAATGCATTTTTCTATAGGGATCTAAAGGGATAAGACAAAGGCTGATACATTGATATACATCTCCTATGATGATACACAAAATTAACCCTTCTGTAGATTACAATTAGTGATCAAAACGTTTGTACACTCAACTTTAGGAACTAACTTATCAATATGCAATCGAAGTTCCCAATTTTAAACCCAATGAATAAGAAAACGCCATTATAAAACTTTGAGGACTATTGTAATAAATAACCCTCCCCCAAAACAGAATGTAGATTTCTTTGGACGTATAAAAATCTTTATTGTAAACCTATTCAGCAGTTATCGAGATCCTTCGCTACAGACAGACATCCTTTTACTTCTATAAAGTTAATATTGAGTCAAATTATAGATATTTACTTTTAGCATATTACACAATCAATGTATAATAGTTTTCTGTTATTTTTTTCAGTAAAAAAAATGTTGGTTTGTTATCGCTGCGCTACTTGCTGATATTATTGTTTTAGTTATTATAATTTTTATTGGCAAAGCTTTTAAGATTAGCATTAAATAGCAGGGAGGGCGGGGATATTGGGCTGTTTATTACATTAGTCCCCAAAGTTTTTATAATAAAGTTTTCTTACTATATAACTAAATTAGCGGCTACTTCCCCTAGAGGCCTCTAGGGGTACTTGAGGAGGGGGAGTTGAATCTGAAAACCTATTTTTTTAATTTAAATTTTTTTAAAAAGTACCCGAACCCATTTTTATTTAAGTTAAAAAAAAAAGGAATTTAATTTTTTTGGGGAGGGGAGGTAATTTTTTTCTAGGGTTATTCATCTTAGGAGGGTGGTGGTACCCTCCCACAAAATAATTATAAACCTTCCCGGGACCTATGAGAAGCTACCCTGTAAAGGAGAACTTGATCGGTTCGGCGGTTAGCGAGATACTTCGGTACAGACACACAATTAAACACACATCCTGTTACTTTATTATAAGGATAACTTCGGGGAATTTTGATTGGTTGGTTCCTTAAATCAAGGTTCTAAACATATCAACCAACAATTATAATCTACTACAGATGGGTTTATTTTGTGCATCAGCATTAGGGATGTACATCAATTTATTGACTATTGTCTTATCCCTTTCGATACCTGATAAAAAAGGACTTAGTAAAACAAGATAATATTTTGGAATTTATTATTAGTTTTGACAATCTTTGCATGGAAGAAGGGGACATTGAACGATTTTTTATTACAAGAGCCCTCAATGGTTTTATAATGACGTTTGCTATTCGTTGACTTTGGGGACTTTCATGGTATTATTGGTTGGTTTATTAAATTGATTTTTCAAACGTTTCAACCACTTATCTACCGAAAGGGTAATTATGAATATCATCATTGGTGATGTACATCAATTTATCATACATGTCTCATCCCTTTAGATCCCTGCAATCTTCTTGTACTTATAAATTACTTTTTAACAAGAATTATTATTTTTTTTTAGTTGCAAAACTTAAACGAGCTAAAATCATTTTTTAAGAAACGGTCTGGTATTCTAACCATTAAAACAATGTTTCTAAAACCCAAATAAATATCCTGGTTTTTTACCGATTTAGCTATTAATAGATCCTAGGAAGGTTTATAACTATTTTGGGGTAGGGTACCACCACCCTCCCAGGAGAAATGGCCCATAGAAAAAATTAAATAGGTGGTAGTCGACTTTCTCGCCCCCCCCCCCCTCCCTTCTCACACCTCAAGTACCCCTAGAGACCACTATAAAACTCGAATATGTAATATATACAAAATCAACAAAATTTAACCAACATAAAATCTAACATTTTACTTTTAGAGAAGCTTAGATGCAGATCGACCAGCGTTCAGACCAATAGAACTATAGAGTGGCTTCGCTACTAAAAAATCAGGATTCTTTAGATTATGTAACACTTATTCTAGTATGGCTTAGAAACCGATTAATATCCGCTGGATGAAAAATTCATGTATAGCATCATATTTCATAAAATTTTCCAAGAATATTAAAATTAAAATCGTAAAATTTATACCAGTTTTGTTAGCCCAAGCCTTTAACCCCTCTAGGCTAACTGAACTGAATTATATCTAATATATATTTTCATTTTAATATCCGCGGAAAGCTGTCCATAATACGAAATGTTAGATAACTATTACATCATATGGAATGTATCAAGAATTTATTAGGTATAAGGCAATGGATGATCAATTAATATTCCCTGTTATTTTTAATTTGTGAGAATCAACAAATATTAGGGGAGAGAAAAATAGAAGGTTAACTTGTCACTATCAAAACCCCAATGATTATACACAAAATTCTTCCTTCTGTAGATTAACATTAGCGGTGTAAACGCTTGAACGCCCAACCTAATGAACCAACCAATCATTATTAAATAAAAGTTCCTAAAGTTGCTAAGCCAGCGAATAAGAAAATGTTATCATAAAACTTTGGGGACTAGAATAATTAACAGGCCAATGTTCACTACTGACAGGGGACATTCGGTTTTCTCTTTCTCGCTGACAAAAAAAAGAAGTCAAAGAACGATACCCTTTTCTTGTTCGTTAAAGTTACATAATCGTATTACGTTAAGTAGTAAAGAAGCTTTTTTTTATATATAGCTATAATAAGGGGGGGGGGGGTTTAATGCAACCATCTCGTAATCAGTGAGCAAATGGCACTTAGAATTCGAATTTCGATCTAAACTTTTGCTTGATTAATCCTAGATAGGTCTATTTTCCCTAAATCGAACAAAAAGTTGGAAAAGTAATGGCTGGCGGCTCAGCCGTTTAGCCGTTTTTTGCCTATTTTCAGAGTAAATCCATCATCAATTACGTAGGAATCAACTTTTTAAAACATATTTTTGGTTTAATTCATGTTAAATGATAGCAATAACCATTTTTGAAACTTCTAGTACCAACAGCTACCGTCTAGAACCGTTTAATAGAGTTTTGGAATGGAAATAAGTATTATGTGGAGATAGGTTTCGTGACTAATTTGTACTATAGATATCCAAAAAATGGCAAAACAGCTAAGCCGCCAGCCGTTAGCCGTTACTATTCCAACTTTTTGTTCGATTTAGGGAAAATAGACCTACCAAGGATTACTCATGCAAAATTTCAGATGGAAATTCGAATTCTAAGTGTCATTTGCTCACTGATTACGAGATGGTTGCATTAAAAACTCCCCCCTTAATCAATTTAATTATACTTTTTCGGGGATCTTGATAAAGTCTGTAAGTTTTTTATATGTTCGATCATATATTTCACCATAACTCTGTTAAAAATGCTTTCAAAACAGAACTTTTTCGACCTAGGATACTGTAGGATGTAATCAGATTTGTACTACTAATTTACTACACTATTTGATACTAATTTCCTCGCCCCTAGATTATACAGTAGAGCGTAGGGGGTGAGGAAAATAGCCTAAAATCACCTAACACATTAGGGGCGAGGCAATTAGTATTAAAAAGTGTAGTGAAGTAGGTTTTTTTTATCTGAACCTAAAGAAGATCTCTATAATTTCTCGACCAATAGATATCACCATTTTATTTTCAGATTTAAATTTTGCTATTTTTCTAGCCTGAATACAGGGATGTCCAAGGGGGGGGGGATGAAGGTGTAACCCTCCCCCTTTCATTCATATGAATATGGTCAAACAAACAAAAAACTTACTAAAGTAATAAAGTTGACGTACAATCTAGGACCTTCGTACAAATTGACGTACGTACCGAAATATCCTAATAATAGAATAGCTACGCTAGCAAAAATGATGGACAGATGAAATCTAGAAATTGGCTGTAAGCCTAGGATATAGACAAAAGTTTCTACATTAAAGTTGCTGAACAAAGACGATTACATCCAAAATTTGGTCAGCTGAATTCTAGTTTCCAATTGTGTACATAGCACCCTACTCCTATCTCAATATTTAATACTAGCTAAAAAAGCCTTAAACTTCCTCAAAAATCAAAACTTGAAAAATTTAGATTTTGAATGTAAAATGTATAAATCGTCTAAAAATTATATCGCTTTTTCCTTTGACCGGAGTAGCTGAAAATAGCTTTTGCAATAGTTGGGTTATCTGTTGTACAACTTCGGAAATTAGGCAAGAAATGGGTAATCAATTTTCAGTTGATTAACAATTTCATAGATTTTGTAAGTAATGTTATTTATTGACTCATATTGACATTAAAATGAAAATAAAACCAGTTTTGTTAGACATAAGAGGCTTAAGGCTCGGGCTAACAAAACTATTATTAGTTTTATGATATTTATTTTAATACTTGTGGAAAATTGTCTGTAATACAGGGCTATACATGATTTTTCAGTATGTCTGAGTACCAGTTCTAATCCAGTAGATATTAATCGGTTCCGAAGCCATGCTGGAAAATAAATTCTTGAAGTAATCCTCATAATAAAGTAACAGGATGTTTGTCTGTCTGTTTGTTTGTACTGAAAGATCTCGTTTTCCTTTACAGGGTAGCTTCTCATAGGCCCTGAAAAGGTTTGTAACTATTTTGGGGTAGCGTACCACCACCCTCCCAAGTGGAATCGCCCCGAGAAAAAAAAACATCCCCCCCAAAAAAAAAAATTTTTTTTTATTAAACTAAAATTAAAAGTGTGTTTTACTTTTTCTTTTGTATCTGAAATAAAAAATTGGTTAACCAAATTCAACTTTCCCCTCCCCAAGTGTTCCTAAAGGCCTCTAGGGGGTGTAGCCGCTAGTATAAAACAAAAACAAACATTGTCCCAAAATTGTTTCACCCGAAATTACGCAAGATTGACGCAAATAAAACTTTTATGAATTTAATTTGATTGTTAAATGTTGATCTTGATGAAATGAAAATAAATCTCCATACATTTCAAGGTGTGTGTTCACTTTCTCATTCGTTGGCTCAAAAACTTTGGGGACTTTGAATTTGGATTGGTTGGTTAATTAAGTTGAGTTTCCAAAGTAACTCGCTAATCATTGAACTGATATGGTTTTCCTTTACAATATAGCAACTCAAGGGTTATGAGAAGATTTATAACGATTTTGGGGAGGATACGACCACCCTCCCAAGAGAAATCGTCACTGGAAAAGAAATAACAATAAATATTTTAAACTCCGCTAGATACCTCCACCGTATGACTAATTGGGCTTCCATTCGTACAAGGGGGCCAAAATCTTTTCTTCTTCTTTTGAAACTAAAATTAAAAGTTGGGGAGGGGTTTGACTTCCCCCTCCCTTCCCCAAGTCCTCTAGTTTTAAAAAGCAAAATAAATATTTGGATGCACACTTTTCCTCAACAGTTTAGCGGATTTTTGACCAACACGCAACAAGCGGTCAATGGATCCTATAAATAGACATATTTGCAAAATCAAAACTGGTTTTAGCTAAATTGTATCTGCTCCTTCTTCCGGATTATAGAATTTTTAAGAATTAGACTAAAAATGTGTGCTAATTTGACTTTAAAATAGCCTTTGATGTAAAATGTATATTATCTCTAACACATGAAAGCAGTAGTTGTTTTAAACTTTTTTTTGTAGATTAATTATAAATCATGAAATTGTCGACGGGGGTACCTTTTGGTTTTAATTAATGCTTTTTTTCTTTAATTTACCTTGAAATCTTAAACTTAGAAAGTAAAAACAGTAATGATTAAAAATCAACATATTATTTAACTAAACAATTATGACAACATCCATAAAAGCGAAGCACTGAAACGGTAGGACAAACGGACATTAACACTTATATAGTGTCAGAACTGAATAATCAGGATATAAATGTATAAGAGTCGAAGCAAAATTGTAAGTAAATTTGTTGAAAACTGCTTGATTCAGGATAATGTTTATGTACATGCTTACATTTTTAGGACTTTATTATAGAGTTGCTTCGCTTTTAACATTATACTTTGTTGTCCCAGGAATCAGCATACCAAAAATCAGATCAAGCGGATGATTAGATCACATAAAACTTTGTTGTTGAAAAAGTAAAAAAATTAATATGTTTAAAATGGATGTACGGACATTCTTGTAATGATTATAGAGTTGCTATGCTTTCTAAATCGTACCTAATTACTAAAGGAATCACCATGCAAAGTTTGAAATCAATATGACATATCTAACATGCCTAAATTAACGAAAAAAGCTATCCGTTTGTGAATGACGTACGGACGGACCGACCCTAATTATAGAAAAGCTTCGCTTTTAAAAATACTGAAGTATTGATTTACAACATATTTACTGTTATTAAAAGCGAAGCTTTTCTATAATTAGGGTCGGTACGTCTGTCTGTCCGTCAGTAAAAGTTAGATTTGAAGGTGGAAATGTTAGCTTTTTTAGTGGAACGGTTAGCTTTTTTCCGTTAATTTAGAATTTACCTATCGATTTCAAACTTTGCAAGGTTATTCCTGTAGTATTTAGGTACGACTTAGAAAGTGTAGTTACTCTAAAATCGTTACCAGAATTTCCGAACGCCCAATTTAAACTGTTCATTTTTAAAAATTTTAAAACAACATATTTTTATGTGATAAAATTATCCAATTGAACTGAATTTTGGGATACTGATTCCTAGGACAACAAAGTACAATGTTATAAGCGATGCATCTCTTTATCAAGTCCTAAAAATGTAATTATGTCCTTAAACATTAACTTGTATTTAAACAGTTTTTAAACAATAAGCAATTTAACACTCGAATTTTGTATGAAAGACACAATAGTATAAGTTATCAAACACATAAACATTAGATTGTTGAAGAAATTAGGCATTTAATTGATTATATCAAAGGAAAGTTATTAATAAGTATAGTCTAATTAGTTAAAAACTGAATAGTTCATTATTCATTAAATAGTTTTACTATTAAGTAAATTTGTTGCAAAATACAACATACTGTTTAAGGACATTCCTACATTTTTAGGACTTTATTATATATGTGCCTCATTTATAACGTTGTACCTTGTTGTAGTATTTATTACAAAAAGGTTTAAAACTTTTTGTCGAATTGCTATGCTTTCTAAATCGTACCTTACTACTAAAGGAATAACCAACCAAGTATGAAATCAATAGGATAATAATAAAAGGCCTAAATTAATGATAAGAGCTATCCGTTGCGGACAGACAGACCAACCCTTAATAAAGAAAAGCTTTACTATTAAAATCAAACATCAGAAAAAGTCTTGTTTTTTTAAATTACAATTATAGATTCACAACGACCAAAATCTTTGACCTATGTAGATTATGATCACATTTAAAAAAAGGTTTTGCCATGTCTTAAATAAGATACAAAATTAAATAAAGATTGTTTTCAATTGCTAAATAATCTTTAATACACCAGACATTAATTTGATGTTAAATTAAAATATACTATATATATCTCTATATAAAAAAATAGCGATTGTGCCCCTAGCATCTAGTTGGTCTGTTTTCTGGCGTAAGGCATAACAGACTTAAGACTTAAATCTAAAAATCAAATAGCCTGAACCCATCCTGGATCCTATGTACGTGAAGCTTTCCTAGCATGTAGAACTAAATCAGCTATCGAAATCTTAAGCTACAGATAAAATACATACTGTTTACATACAAAACATATCAGATGATTATTATCAAATTTTTGTCAACTTTAATGCAATTAAAATTAAAAAACATTTACTTTACCTAGTAACTATTAAGTAATAAAATTGTAAATGAAGTGTATTCAAGTATATCTTTTAAAGTAATGTTTTTAAATGAACCTTTCGTGTCATATATTATCCCACTTACTGTTTCATTATATCAAAATTTTATCCATATAAAATTTTAAATGGTTTAGAACAGAAAAGATAGACTTTTGTGTAATAAACGGCTAAGTATCTAATCAATTAGGATTAGTGCTTTTTACATGACTTTTTATATCACTAATAATGCATAAAATAACCACTGTTATACATCCTAAATATGCAGTGTTGAATTGTCTATAAAAATATTTTTTTAAAGCCTCAACAAATATGACAAAATTATATTTACAATCTTTAAACTATAAGATGATTTTTGATTAAAGGTTATTTTAAAGTCAAATAATCACATATTTTTATTAAAAATCTTTGAAATAATATAGACACGAAGAAGGAGCAGATACAATTTAGGTAAAACCAGTTTTGATTCAGCAAATGTGTATATTTATAGGATCCATTGACCGCTTGATGCGTGTTGGTTTTAAATCCGCTAAACTGTTGAGGAAAAGCGTGGATGGAGGTGTAATTTTGCCTAAGGACAATTTTGATGTTTATAAACAGTGTTTCAGAGCTGGAGCCGGAGCCGGGAGCGTGGAGCCACCATATTTTGCTGGAGCCGTAGCCGTATTTTCGTTAAAAACGGCTCCGGCTCCGGACTAGATAAATAAAGAGATTTTTTATAATTATAATTTGGTAACTCTGTTTTGTCATGTGCAAATGCCCTTTTTAAGTTTTTCAAGTCCATTTTTATCAAAAATTAAACTTTTAAAACCTTTAAAAGTCAAAAATAAAAAATATTTTTTTATGGGGAAAAAATATATGTCGAGTTTTTCTTGATTTTAGGTTGGAGTCGGAGCTGGAGCCGGAGCCGGAGCCGCACCAAAATCAAACGGCTCCGAAACACTGGTTATAAACCTTCCCTGGACATATAAGAAGCTCACGCCAGGCTACAATTAAATCAAGATAAAAGTAAGTGCCGAGCTCTGGGACCTATGTATGGTGAAACTAGACATAAAACCATAATAATTACAGGTAAAACCAAAATATTTCAGCAGGATCTTTTTGAGAAAATTAGATTTGAAAATTTCAAGTTCAATTTTCACCCCCTAGGAGTTGCCGCATAATCATGACAAAAAAAGCAAAGATTATCTATTTAAAATTTTGAATAAGTTTGCTTTTATATAGTTCTTCATAAAACCACTCCTGAAGGGAGTTAATTAATGGCCATTTTTATCATAAAATAGACGTCATAGAGGTTCTAATGGTATGCGTAACATTTTTCTACTATTAAAACAAGCCACGCAATTTGAATTTTAAAAATTTACGCATTTTTTTTGCTCACCCTTTAATATGATGCTTGTGTGGAAACTAATGCACACCATATTTCAATGCAATACTTAATACATGGATATAGAATACGTGGATATATTGACAGGGGAAAATTTGTCGTTAATTTAGGTTGCTAATATGGAGCCCATTTATTAGTCAGTTTGTTCATACAGTACAAGGGAAGGGGATGGAATGAATGGGAGGTATCGTTATCTTAGCCAGCTACCAGTAACAATTTGTTATAGTACATGAAAATCTGGTGCAACATCCAAGTAATTATATATCGATTACTTAGTATTTAAAAGTTAACAAGGAAGACAACATATATGAAAGCAAAGCTCACAAAATTAAACAGACAATTCGACAATTATAACATGTCTAAATGGATAGCTCATTATACAAAAAATAAGACATAAATTTAAAAAAAAATACTAATAAATATGTAAAATAAAACAGCTTAACAAACATTCTATTTTTGATGATAGTTGTTTTCAAAAGTTACGACTACCCGCATTTGAGAAATAAGGGTTGGAGATTTCTGTGCTTAATACTTGTAGGGAAAGCACCTAATATATGGTTCTCCTTTACAGTGAAACTTTAATTGATTCAGGAAATGTTTATTACTATTTTTAGGAAAGGTACCTCCACAATCCTAAGAGAAATCCCCCTTCCCAATTATTTTATCCTTTTTCTTTTTCAAAATAAAATAACAAGGATGACAACATCCATATAAGCGAAGCTCTGAAACGGTTGGACAAACGGACATTAACACTTGTATAGTGTCTGAACTGAATAATCAGAATATAAAAGTATAAGAGTCGAAGCAAAATAATAAGTAAATTTGTTGAAAAACTGCTTGATACAGGATAATGTTTATGGACATACTTACATTTTTAGGACTTGATTATAGAGTTGCTTCGCTTATAATATTGTTCTTTGTTGTCCAAGGAATCAATATACCAAAAATCAGATCAAACGGATAATTAGATCACATAAAAATTTATTGTTTAAAAAGTAGAAAAATCAACATGTTTAAAATGGACGTACGGACATTCTGGTTAATTTAAAATTAATAGGACAATTCTAACATGCCTAAATTAACGAATAAAAGCTATCTATCTCGGACTGACGTAAGGACCGACCCTAATTATAAAAAAGCTTCGCTTTTAAAAAGTGAAGAATCAAATCCCCCCCCTTCTTCTAATTGCAATATATGTATTTATAAACAGGGATCTAAAGGGATAAGACAATGTCTGATAAATTGATGAACATTCCCAATGATGATACACAAAATTACCCCTACAGAAGAATTAAATTAGTGTTTGAAACGTTTGGACACCTAAATTAATGAATCACTCAATCAAATTCTATAATATTCCGCAAAGTTGTAAAACCAACAAATAAGTAATATTAAAAACTTTTGGGGCTAGTGTAATAAACAGCCCAATGTCCCCTCCCTCCCTAATTTATAAGTATGAAGAATGAATAGATTTAAGTTTTATCATTGACTTTTATTTCTCTACATTTCAAGGATGGGAACTTTATTTCAATAGTTAATTTTCGTATCATATCATAGACAGTTTTCCGCGGATAATTAAATGAAAAATTGTAAGATTATCCAGTTTGGATGCCCCTGAGAGGCGGAAGTCCCAGAGCAAAAAACAGAGATAAAATTTATGATTTGTATTTAGAAAATTGTCTAAAATACGATACGATTTTTTATAAGGGAGGGAGGAGACAGTGGGCTGTTTATTACACTAAACCTCAAAGTTTTATAAGAACGTTGAAAACTTTGGAAACTTTTATTAATTTTTTTTTATTAAGTTGAGTGTCCGAAACGTTTCAACCACTAATTTCAATTTTGTGTATCCATATTAGGGATGTACATCAATTTATCTGCCATTGTCTTATCCCTGTAGATCTCTTCTAACTACATACTTATGTATAATATTTATACTAGATAAGATATTGTCAGCTTAATTAGTATTTATATCTCAGAATATATATGATTGATTATATAAAGTAGTACGGTATTTTTTCAGTGGCTAACCACTGAACCAATTAGGTTATTCATTTTAGAGAACCTTCACATAGGTCCCAGGTGGTTTTAAGCTTTTTTATTTAAGTCTTGGGATGGTTTTTAGGCTATATTTCTGTTTTTATTCTACCCTTTATATACAAAGCTTCTAAAGGCTAGGGGCGCAGCCGCTAGTGATTATAGGGTTAACTGTATCAGGGGGAGGGAGGGGAAATTGGACTGTAAAATATACTGGTACCCAAATTCAAGGATTTCCAAGCATTTTTTAAATTTTTAAAAAGTTTATTTGAGGGGTCTAAACATCCTTTACCCCCCCCCCCCACCCCTTTTTTTGACGTTTTTTGCTGATTTTTTTACATTTTGTTAACGTATTAGATAGGTTGTTGTGTAGACAAACGAACAGTCAAAATTATATGCTAGCTTCGCTTCTAGCAATTGTTTATGCTCTATAAATTCTTATAGACATGTCTTTTTAAATGGCATATTTACTTTAGAACAAGGATGACAACGTCCATAAAAGCAAAGTTCTGAAATGAAAGGACAAACGAACATTAACACTTCTAATTCAGTAGATTGTCAGAACTGAATAAGCAAAATATTAATGCATAAATCTAAACAAAATTTTAATTTAAGTTGTAAAACTGCTTAAATACATGATACTGTTTAAGGGCATACATAATTTTTAGGACTTTATTATAGAGATGCTTCGTTTATAACATTGTACCATGTAGTAATAGGAATCAGAATATCAAAAATCAGATGAATCGGATAATTTTAAAATACAAAAATTTGATGCCAAAAAAGTAAAAAATCATCAGCATGTTTTAGATGGACGCACGGACTTTCTGGTAACTATTATAGAGTTGCTGCGCTTTCTAAGTCGTACCTAACTGTTGGAATCATCATGCAAAGTTTAAAATCGATAGGACAATTCTAACCAGTTTTAATGAACGAAAAGAGCTAACTGTAACGGACAGACCCTAATTATAGAAAATTTCGCTTTTAATAAACATTTAAAAAATAAAACGATTATCTTCTTAACTGCAAACAAAAATATTTATCATACATAAAAGATCCTAATATGCATAAATAGGACAGCAAAAAACTTAATTTGGATTAAAAATTCAGTTATTACAATTTTTTTGGAATTTCATACGTCCATTCATAAGTTGTAGAGTGACTTCCAAGGAATAGTTTTAGACAGCTTTCCGTAGATAATAAAATAAAAAATATAAGATTAAAACCAGTTTTTTTAACCTCAACGGGCAAACAAAACTTGTATTAATTTTATGATTTTATTTTAAGGTTCGTGGAAAATTGTCTGTAATACGATGATATACATGATTTTCCAGTATGGCTGAGAACCGGTTCTAATCCAGCAGATATTAAACGGTTAGAATCCATACTTGATAAAAGTTTAGATTACTATATTAAAAGTTCTAATTTAAAACAATAAAAAGCTAAGTTTTATAGAACACCCAGTTCACATTAAAAATCATGGAAGTGGAAAGCCAACCTAATTATGCTGTTTATGGTTTGTCTCTAAAGTTTTACATTTTTGTCAATAAAATAAATTTTGACATCTTACAGTTAATTGATAAAAGTCTTTAAAAATCTAATAATAAGTAGTTTTTTACAGAAAAAAAATCGGCTCAATACCAGCTGAGTATCCACATGGATATTCAGCTACTATTGGGGTCATTTTTGGATACTCAGCTACCATTGGGAAAATGTGTGGATATTCAACTACCATTGGGGGGAAAAAAGTTTTTAAACAATTATTTTAGTTAGCTTTTTTTGTTAATTTATACATGTTAGAATTGTCCTATTGATTTAATACAAAAGGTACGATTTAGGAAGCGTAGCACCTCTATAATAGAAAGTCCGTCGTTCAATTTTAAACTTGTTGCTTTTTAACCTATTTAACAATTTTTTTTCATATAATGTAATATTCTAGGAATATACAGTATGACCCTCAAAAAAGTATTTTTTAGTATCTGCAGCCCTTGTTTCTCAATGAATTAATAAAAATGTATATGTCATTGTTCTCTATAGATTTCCACATAAGCAGATATAAAAATTTTAATTTTACCTCCATTAACTCCAGAGATTTTTAGAGCTAAAGTTTTGAAAAAGTGACTGAGAAAAAGAACTTTTTTTTGTTTCTCATAATTTTTGGATGGTTATATTATGTTTTTCTGGCAACTGAATAATAATACACAAAGAAAAACAAGTATACTAATTATTTCTTTTTTATTCCACCACAAAATATCAATTTTTTATGGCAAAAAATACTACTGAATGAATTGATTATTTGCAAATTTTAGGTTATTTTTTACCCTTATTTATGAAAAAGATTAATTATGACAGTTGCTCCGCCCCCTTTTCTGACATCTCAATCATTTAATAGGGGGTTAATTAAGTTTTTTAGACTAAAAAATCATTATGTTCTAGTTTTATTTTCTTTATAACTTTTTTGTTATTAAAGTTAGGATTATAAAACAAAAACAATTTTCCTGCTATATTCATAAAGATTTATTTAGTTTTTTAATCTAAAACAAATTTGCCTAATAAGTAAGTTTTTCAAAATATCATTAAACTAAAAAAACTCAAAAAATATGTGTAAAAAAATGCTATTTACTCAAAGCCTAAATTTTTTATTTCATTTTTGTATAAAGTTTCAGACCTACTGCAGTTCACGGTAAAATATTGCTGGTAACGAATATTGCTAAAAATCTATGAATTTAAAAGGCTGCTAGCTGCCAAACGACTGAACGTACAGATCATGCCCGCACACTGTTTTAAGCAGCATAAGAAGGCCTACAAACAATCTGGAATAGCCATAAATCAGTAATTCATAATTATCTCGCAGTACAGAGAAATGCGCGAAAAAGGCCTATTTTACGCGTTTTTTCTTCAGTGAAGCTTTCCCTGTGTATCTTTGGATCTTGGCTATTCCAGATTATTTGTAGGCCTTCTTATGCCGCTTATAATGGTGTGCGGGTATGATCTGTACGTTCAGCCGTTTGGCCGCTAGCAGTGTTTACAATTCATAGATTTTTAGCAATATTCATTACCAGCAATATTTTACCGTGAACTGCAGTAGATCCAAAGTTTCTGCTAGTAACAAAAATAAAAGGACTTCTACCTTAATTTTGCTAAAAAAGTTGTTTCATGTTAAAAGTTACTTTTTCCTCAGTCACTTTTTCAAAACTTTAGCTCTAAAAATCTCCGGTGTTAATGGAGGTAAAAAAAATATTTTTATATCTACTTATGTGGAAATCTATAGAGAACAAGGACATATACATTTTTTAATAATTCATTGAGAAATAAGGGCTGCAGATGCTAAAAAATACTTTTTCGAGGGTCATACTGTATATCAACTCTATAAAATGGTGGCTTTTGGTCCAAAAAAAATATTGGATTATTAGCCCTGTAGATTGATCATTTTAAAAAGCAAAGCTTTTTTATAATAAGGGTCTGTGCGTCTGTCCGTCCGTCGATTTCATACTTGGTGTTATCATATCTGTAAAGCACATTATAAAGAACGTAATTACCAACAAATCAAATTGTTTATTGTATGCCCAACTACGCTTTTAATAATTTTGTCATCCTTGTTTTAAAGTGTAATGTGCAATAAGTGGGTGGAGTTTTTTCGGCTTCTTTGTACAACTTAAATTGAAGACAAAAACATACGTGGATTGATTGGTATCTAAATGGTATTTATTATTTATAAGTTTGAGGTTATCTAATTTATGGAATACTGATACTGAATGATAAAGTACAATGTTATAAGCGAAGCATCTCAATAATCAAGTCCTGAAAATGTCAGTATGTCCTTAAACAGTAGCATATACTTTTTGCAACAAATTTACTATAATTACAAAATTTATTTTTAATATTTGGTTCCTAAATCTGTATTAAAGTTAATGGTGTGAATTGCTTGCATTAATGTGCTTAATTGTCATGGGAATCAGCATTATGAAAGGATATAATTTTTAGTAGCGGCTTCGCCCCTAGTATTCTCTTAAAATAGTTATAAAACTTATCTAATCCTATAAAAAAAACTTCACTGTGTTGGTAAGGTTAGGTTATATTGGGTCTGGGTAGCCCTGAGAGGTTAAGGTACCACAGATAGGCCCCTTATGAGAATTTTTCTTCATTTTTATTTTCAATTTATTTAAAAAATAATGGATAGGGATTTCTGTGCTCGCCATGCCTTTTGAGGAAAATTACCGTCCAATCTTTTTCGTCAAAGATTTCAATCTAAATATTTGGTAGTTTTATTGTCATTATTTGAGGGTGGGGGGGGGGGGGAGGGGTGGCTCATCCTTTCATCGTCGATTGTCCCATCCTTTAGTTTCCTGGCATAACCAAAATACAGATACATAGAATTATGGAGTGTTATTGCTTCCGCAAAGAGCAGGGATCTCAAGGGATAAGATAATGGCCGATAAATTGATGTACATCCCCAATAACTTCACACAAAAGTGGTTGAAACATTGGAACACTCAACTTAATGAACCAACTAATAAAAAATCCGTTATAGCCACCAATGGTGGTAAGCCAACGAATATGAAAACGTTATTATAAAACTTTCGGGACTAGTGTAATAAACAGCCCATTGTCCCCTCTCTCTCTCTGATATTAATTCCAAATCCTCATCAATTTGCAATTATAATCTTTGCAATACGACTATAATAGAAATGGAAGTAAAGTTTAACTAAATTGCAGTTGTATTTTTTCGGATTGGTATTTTGCCGGAAACGATAGAACACCAATAATAATGATGGGTTGGTATAATTGAGCGGACAAATAATAGCGGACAGATATACGTCAGGGATATAAAGGGATAAGCCAATCAATCATTATAATAAAGTAACAGGATGTGTGTTTGCCTCTTTGTCTGTTTGTTTGTACCAAATGATCTCGCTAACCGCTGAACCGATCGGGTTCTCCTTAACAGGGTAGCTTCGCATAGGTCATGGGAAGGTTTATACCTATTTTGGGGGATGGTACTTGAACGCAGCATAGCTAGGTAGATCACAATTAGTAGTTGAAACTTTTGAAACTCGACTGATGAACTGACCAATAAAAATTCAATAAAAGTCTCTAAAGTTGTTAAGCAAACGAATACGAAAACGTTATAATAAAACTTTGGGGCCAAGTGTAATAAACAGCCCAATGTCCCCCCCCTCCCTGGATTTTACAGTTAAGATAAAATGTAATTTTATCTATTGAAAAAAAATCAAATCAATTATTCTAAAACGCTATTCAAATTATTAATTCTTTTATTCATTTATAAAATCTTTTTGATAGTTATAATAGAATCTTAAAAATAACGAAATGTGGTTCTTCTTTACAGTGAAGCTTCTCATTGGTCCAAGGAAGGTTTATTAAAAATGGAGTTTTTAATTTCCCCTCCCATTCACCAAAGTAGCCCTAGAGAGATGCTGAGCTTTCTAAATCGTACCTAACTGTAGCAGGAACCATCATTAAAAGTTTGAAATCGGTAGGCTAATTCTATCATAAATAAATTTACAGCTAACCGTTACATACGGAAGGACGGACATACAGATCTTAATTATAGCATAGAAAAACTACAATACCTACTTTTAATTTATTACCTTTTAGATAGAACTTAAAAGATGAATTTTAATCCTGTTTTCCCAACTGTACTCTGTAAATAACCCAGCTCATTACCGTGAAGAAAATGTATGTTTTATAATAAAATATATTTTTTGAGAATATATTCTTCTCTTACTTACTTTGTTTAAGCCAGGGCTCGGCAGGAACACGTTAGTCGCCTGTAAGACTAAGATAAATTAACCTTTCACAAATTTAAAAAATCAACTGGAAGTCTAAACCAGACCCAAATATTGGAATTCCTTTTTCTTAAAAACAGTATCCAAAAGGGTTTAAATTTGAGGCTCAGTCGAGGCTAATGCGCGGCTGCCGAGCCCTGGTTTAAGGTATCTGAGAAAGAGCAAGGCAATTAAATCATAATTACAGCCTATTTCATATCAAAACGAAGAACAAATTCGGGAAAACCCCTTTGTTTGATAGTGGACCCCCCACCCCTTTTATTTACGTATTCAATAATAAGAAGCTTTTAAATAAATTTGGACACCAATAGACCAAAAATAACTAGTAGCTTCGCTCCTAGAGGTAGAGTAGGTAAAATCCCCCCTCCATATTTTGAAGAAATTTTTAGTACTAAAATATTGTCAGGGAATACAATTATTGAAGAGGGGTGTCCCATACCCCCAGAAAATATCTTATAACTCCCACAGAATCAAACAATATATTTTCTGATAAGCACAACCTAAAAGGTCCAGATCAAGGACCAAGGAGGGGGGGGGACTACCTTCTCAAACTTAAAAACTTCTCATTTCACCCCCATAAAATAACAAGCTTTGACGTCCATGCAGTTGATGTTTATCTAGATCTTAAGCTTTAGACGGACAGACATACATCGCACTACTATAGATTATAATATGCGTCCCTAGCATCTATGTGCTGTGTATTTAAAGGGTAAATGGGGCGTAGAAAATAGCCAAACTTCATTTTGAGGCTTAAATGTAAAAATAGAATAGCCTAAAACAATCACAGGACACATATGAAGTTTCCCCAAAAAAGTGAACTCAATCAGTTTTGTAATTTTTGAAAACTTTAGCCTCAGACCCAAAAAAACCTTACTACTTTACATAATAGGATAAATTTTTCAAACATAAATGGTGTGAGGGGGGAGGGTTATTAATGCTTCATTAGTATCTAGTTGAATACTATAGCACAAATTTTAAAAATAAATGGGGGGGGGGGGGGGTATTAGTCCATTAGTATCTAATTAGATAATAGCACAAATGAAAAAAAATGGGGATGGGGGGGGGGGGGTTCTTGATGCCCCATTAGTATTTAGTTAGATACTAGCACAAATTAAAAAATAAATGGGTGGGTGTATTGATGCT
Organism: Acartia tonsa; assembly: GCF_053477335.1. Classification (NCBI taxonomy): domain Eukaryota; kingdom Metazoa; phylum Arthropoda; class Copepoda; order Calanoida; family Acartiidae; genus Acartia; species Acartia tonsa. The sequence continues at coordinate 42,440,447 of NC_137269.1, read as the reverse complement.
CCATTAGTATCTAGTTGGAAACTAGCACAAATTAAAAAAATAAATGTGAGAGGGGGACGGGAGGGTTATTGATGCCCCATTAGTATCTAGCTGGATACTAGCACAAATTCAAAAAATAAATTGGGGGGAGGGTATTGGTGCTCTATTATTATCTAGCTGGATACTAGCACAAATTCCATGTAAAGTGTATATTATACTAAACCATTTCCTTTAATTTTAAGCCAAAACGCAAAAGTTTTTCATGGGCGAAGGTACTCTATTATTATGTCCCTGTCTGTTTGTCTGTCTTTAAATTGTATAAATCTTTTTTAATATTAGAATAGTTATTTATCACATCGTATTATAGAGAGCTTTCCGCGGATACTGAAATAAAGAAATTAAGTGTTATAACCAGTTTTGTTAGACCCGAGGGTTATGGCTGAGATCTTGTTCTAATTTTGCGGATATTAATCGGTTTCAAAACCATACTGAAATTAAATTATTAAAAATTATAGGATCATTTTCTTATAAATTTCAGAATCTGCTTTATCTTTACTGACTAATACTTTTTTAAGGGGGATAAAATTAGGGTTTTATATGCCGTTTCCAACCAATACTAAAAAATCAGACAATTTTCTATGAATAATAAAATGAAAAATCATAAATTAACACTAGTTTGGTTAGCTAGGCCCATTGGCCCGTAAGGAAATCCAAAACTGGGTTTAATCTTATAATTTTTCATTTTAATATCCTCGGTAGGCTGTCTATAATACGATGCGATAAATAACTATTCAATATTGTATCAACATTCCATAAAATACATGTTTTTATATAGTTGCACAACTTAATAACATTATTGCCCTTGTTTTAAAATGTAATTATATATTTCTTTGTAATTTGCCCCAAAAATTTACTTAATTACACATAATTTAATACAAATAAAACAGTAAATTGTGTTTAACATAAATATGTTATTCTTTGGGTCGATTAAAATCTCTAAAACCGTGGGATTAATTGGTTCTTTAATCTGAAATAGACAATGACATTCTGTTAATTAAAGCAAATAATAAATAGAATAAAAATTACTAGATGCCAGGGACAAGGGAATGATATTCTGACAAACAACTCTAAAGGAAATTTTCCCTACAACCCCTTTCCTCTTTTCCTTCCCTTCTTTCCCACCCCTCTTCAATTACATGACAAAAACAAAATATACCACCAGATACTTTAAAATGTTTCGTGATTTTTTGTAGAATTGTTGGTTAGAATAGCTACCCTTTCTAGAGGCCTCTATGGGCACTTGGGTTGGGTTTTGAAGTGAAGCTCTCCCCCCCCCCCCCTAATTTTTATTTTTTTCTTGGTGCGATTTCCCGTGGATGAGTGTTGGTACCTTTCCCCAAGATTGTTATAAACCTTCTCTGAACCTATGAAAAGCTAGATACATTGTAATAAAGAACAGTATTCAGCAGTTAGAGAGATCCTATGCTACATACACAAAGGCAGACGAACATCCTGTTACTTTTATATAAGGATTATAATTTACCAATCTAAAAACAGATATAGAGTTTTCCCTCTGTCGAATGCAGGAATTTCTGCGCAAATAACTGTAAAACTCAATATTATATAGTTTGTATTTTATCCGCTAGTCGGCTCTTTAAAATTAAAAACTATGAATTAAGACAGAGTTAAAATTAATTTAGAAAAAAATCTAATTATTTCTTTAATAGAACTTTTATAAAAAAAAATTTTTACGTGTTCTAATGTTACAAGTTTTTGATAAAGTTAGATAATAATCATAGTATTTGAATGATGATCTAAAATAATTTTCATCCATTATTATGGCTAACTAAAAATTGACCAATCATCTTTCCATTTTCTTCATTTCTGTAGCTCAGATGAGTTCATTTCACAATTAATTAAGATTAGTTAAGGATTGCGACCTTTTACATCTTGAGATTCAGAGAAAAAGAATTTGCCTATAAAACATATCAAGCTTCCCTAAATTGAAGAACTTGAACATTTATTTTAAAAACCTTACTACTTGTTATAATACTAGTTCCTTCACCGCTAGCCCTGTGCTAAAAATATTTAAAACAACCCCCAAGAAACTTATATAGCCTCTCTGCTGAAATATAAAACTAATTCGGACCAGCAATTTCTGAGATCCTTAAATACAACACTAGCCTCTAATTTACAAGAAATTAAGCATTAGACATGAAAAAACCTTACTACTTAATATTATAGAATTAACGGCTGCTCCCACAGCATCTATTGGGCTCTGTTTTCAAAGGGGTAGTTGAGTGGCAATGGGTTAAAACAATGCCAAAGATTCAATCTAAAATCAAAATAGCCTTAAACCATCCTGTGAAGCTTCCCTACAAAGTAGAACTCAAGCAGTTTAGAAGGTATTAAAATCTTAAGCTTTGGACAAAAAAACCTTACTACTTTATATAATGCAATTGTCCTATCCCGAATTCCCTGACAACTGGACAAGGTATAGACTTACAGACAGACCATAAGTTAGTTATAGAGATGCTTTGATTTGAAATATTAACTTCTCATTTTTATAAATCTTTGAAAAATCTCACGACAGTAAGAAAAAAGATGTTTTAAAAAACAAGTATGAAATGTTGCAAAAAAAATTGACAAAATTTCCTTTATATAGTATTAACCGTTTCATTTTGATGCTTTCAACAGTTCTCCAAAGTTTTATGATAACATTTTCCTATTCGTTGGCTTAACAACTTTGAGTACTTTTAATGAATTTTGATTGGTTGGTTTATTAGGTTTAAACGTTTTAACCAATGATTGTAATTTACATATAGGGTAATTTTGTGTATTAAAATTGGGTATGTACACCAACTTATCGGCCAATGTCTTATCCCTTTAGATCCCTGGGTAGAAAACTTGCACTTTTGACTAAAAGGGGTTTAAGTTTTTCCTTTGTTTGTTTATTATTGTAGTTCAGGTTAGGTTGAGTTATATTGCAAACTAGGTAGCCCCGCAAGGGTTAGGGTACTGCAGGCATTAGCAACGCAGGGTTAGATACCCACTTCCACTCCCCCTGTTTCAATTAATATTTAAATGAATGTAAAAGAATCAAAGAAATTAATGAGTTTTTGGCGGTAGAAAAACAGCACTTTTAGAGATACTATGCAGCAACTTAAAATGTATAAAACGTCATGTTCATGTATCAGTTATCCCAAAAAGGAGAAACACGCCTTCATCACAAAAAAATCAGGAAGGGAGGGGACATTGGGCTGTTTATTACACTTTTCCACAAAGTTTTATAATTTGTGCTTTACAACTTTGGGGACTTTTTACTGAATTCGGATTGTTTGGTCAAATAAGTTTAGTGTAAAAACGTTTCTACCACTAATTGTAACCTACATAAGAGGTAATTTTGTGTATCATCATTTAAAATGTATATAGATTTATTTGCCATTATTTTTCCCTTGGATCCCTGCAAAAATTTGAAGAGAAAGAAAATTGAATGTTACTAAAGCATTATGGATTTTTCAGGGATAAAGGGAAAAGTAGGTGGCGGGTAAAATCCGTAAAGGTTGTATGTTTTAAGTTGAAAACAGTAGTAGAACGATAAAAATTTGTGTTAACTTTTAAAAAAAAATTGTTGTCTATAGTTCTTTTCAATAAGGAATATACATATTCAGTGAATATTATCGTTCTACTACTATTTTTAAGCCTTAAAACACACACCTTTACGGATTCTACCAGAAACCTACTTTTTCCTTTATAAAAAGATTAAAGAATAATGATACTCAGCTGTAGAAATCCTTTTAATAAAGTAACAGGATCTCCGTATGTGTGTGTGGACCGAAGGATCTAGTTACAGACATGGTTCTCCATCACAAAAGAGCTTCTCATAGGTCCTAAGAAGGTTTATAACTATTTTAGAGGATGTAACCACCACCCTCCCAAGAGGAATCGCTCAGAAAAAAAGTTAATTTTTTTATCTTTTATCTATAATAAGAAAATGGGAGTGGTCGACTCCCCCCCCCCCTCCATATAAAAATAATTTTTTTTCTTTTAAATGTAAAATGGGGGTAGCGAATTCAACTTCATACCACCTCAAGTGCCCAGAAAAAAAGTTATTTATTTTTATCTTTATCTAAAATAAAAAAATGGGAATTGGTCGACTTCCCCCCCTCCCCTCCTCCATAAAAAAAAATATATTTTTTCTTTTAAATGTAAAATGGGGGTGGTTAAATTCAACTTCCTACCACCAAAAGTGCCCCTAGAGGCCTGTAGGGGCTAAAACTAAAAAATCTCTTATTGTATATTTTATATAAAATTCCTGGATGCCTTTATTTGTGAAGATTTGTTCATCCTTTTGTGTTCTAACTTATAAGCTGCTAAGAGTTGACAAAACCAATGAGATTTACGGATGCTAAGCATTTCGGAAAAATATTAAAAAACTTTTTATTACCAGTTTTTACCTTACGAAAGGGATAAGACAATGGCTGATAGATTGTTGTATGTACTCCCCAATGGTGGAACACAAAATAACCCCCTCCTGTAGCTTACAATTAGTGGCTTAAATGTTTTTACACTCAACTTAATGAACCACTCAATTAAAATTCCCCCAAATTGTTTAGTCAACGAATAAGAAAATAGTTTTTTTTTATAAAACTTTGGGGACTATAATAAACATCCTCTTCCGCTTGTGGGACCAAGGACATTGACTAACTTAATATAAAAGAGACAGGATTTTTGATTGTCTGTACCTCAAGATCTTGCTAACCGCATTAACAAAATAGTAAAGCTTCTTATAGGTCCCGGGAAGGTGTTATCTATTTTATGGGAGGAAACCCTACAAAGAACAGAAAGCAATTTGCTAGCAGACGAAAGGGTCTCCGCGACTTGGGCTAGGTAGTTGTCTGGATTATACATCTATACTTAATTATACCTTTATTCCCCCCCCCCCCCTCCTGTTTTTAATAAACTTACTAAATTATCCGAAACAACCCCTAATTGTTTTAGCTTCGGGTCATTGCCAAAATCTAGATAAAGTAAGGCGGGGCCTAGAATAAATAAAAATAATAGCTTTACAATAGATTATTAGTAAACAAGAACAATAGAGTCCAAAAACAGGGATTCTAAGGGATAAGACAATGGACGATAAATTGATATACATCCCCTGTGATGCTAAACAAAAATACTTCTCCTGCAGATCAATATTATTGGTTTAAAAGTTTGAACATTAATTGTATGAAACCAACCTATTCATATATGTAATAAATAGCTCTTTTATAACTTTTCTATCCATCTAAGACAACAAGGTACAATAAAATAAGCAAATCATCTCTTCCGACACTCTACTAGAGTTAATATATATTTGTCGATTTTAGAGCTTCGCTTTTATAATTGATGTTGTCATCATTCTTATATATGATTTTTGTTGTGAAAAACATAAGAATCTATAGAAAGAGAGGAGACATAACAATAACATATATTACAATAGTCCCCAATGTCTTATAAGACGTTTTCTTATTCGTTGGCTTAACAACCTTGGACTGTAAATTACAATGGAACTTAAAGTTTCAAAATCTCTGGGAACTTTTATTGAATTTTGATTGGTTGGATCATTTAGTTAAGTGTCTAAACGTTTCAACAATTAATAGTTATCTACAAAAGGGGTAATTTTGTGTATCATCATTGGGGATCCCTGTGAATTTATGATGTTACACAGTGACACAAAAAGACTTTAGGCCCAAACAAAATTTAGGTGTGACCAAAACAAAAAAACATTTAGTTCAACCAAAACCCATCCCATCCCTTTAAATTGTTTGTGGAGCAATTCAAACCCCCGAAAAAACTCCTAGCCACTGGTTTATCCTCTCATATAATACTTAACCTAACCTAACCTAACCTAATCTATTTAAGAAGTTGGACATATACGTAATTAGTAGCCAGGCGTCTCTTTTTTTATGGAAGCTTCACAAAGGTTACGATATGGTTTTGGGCTATTTAATATTCATATTTCAGTCGTCGGAGAGTTTTAGGCTATTTTTCTGCTTTTCCTACACCTACGAATACAGATTCCCTAGATGCTAGGGGCGCCGGTACAAATTACTTTGCTGCTATTGGAACACATCATCCTAGTATAAAAAAGGGGGCAGATTTTGGTCCACTGGCAACCTGAGGAATATTGCAATAATCTTTGATGAGGTTAATTTAATCCATTTACAGAACATTAGCAGGGATCTCAAGGGATAAGACATTGGCCGATGAATTGATGTACATCACCAATGATGAGACAAAAAAAATTACCCCTTCTGTAGATTACAATCAGTGTGGTTAAAACGTTGAATAACATTATACTTGATGTAATACGAATAAGCATTCCAAAAATCAGACGAATAAGATAATTAAATTGTATCAAATTAACCATTGTTGTCAAAAAGGTTAAAAATCAACATGTTTTGAATAGACGCACGGACATTCTGGTAACGAATATAGAGTTGCTACAATTTTCAAATCGACAGACGTACGAACCGACCCGATTTATAGAAGAGCTTCGCTTTTAATAAGATGGTAAAATAACGGATTTGATATAAAAAGAAGCCCATATTTTACATCTAAAAAACACACCATTTAAAGGCATTTTCGGCTAAATTGCCCTATTTGTTTTATAAAGGCAAAATTTTATAGAACATGGATTGAGACATCCATAAAAGCGGAGCTTGCAAAAACTTTTTGGGGTATTTTTTGTTAATTTTAGGTTAGGTAATAAGGGGCTAAAAGAACCCCACGGGGCCTGTAGGGACTAGAAATAGGTTTCTTTTAAAAAATTGGAAATACAAGGGGGTGGGGGTATATCTATGAAAAAATGAACCTCAAAATTTGGTCTCTAATTGCTTATTCTCAAGTAAATAACATATACAATGTAAAATTAATAGATATAGAATATACGTGGATATAATATCGTCAATTTAGGTTGCTAACATGGACATCACTTAATGGTCAGTTTTTTTCATTAATTTGGGGGAGACGGGATGGGTAAACGGGGTAGATGGGAGGATCATTATTTTAGACAGCTACAAGTTTAACTTTATTAGAGTACATGATTATCTGGTGTAAGATACAAGTAATAAGAAATCCATTATAAACTTATTAATACGTATATAATATATCCTATTCATAGAAAAGCTTCGCTTTCAAAAAAAAACATAACAAAATTAGTCCTTTCTGATCTTAAGCGACCTTTTAAGGATATAACGAGAATTAAACAAGCCATATATATTCTATAAAGGAGGTATCGACCCCTGGGTTCTAGGCCTATTTCATTTGTCATTTTGGCATATTGTAATTATCCTAATGCTTTCAAATAATGCAGGGAAATATTCTTGGAAGATAAGGTATGTTTTTAGAAGGGTAAAAACTGAAATCATTATCAGAAGATGGTTAAATAAATATATAGATAATCCAGATAACTACATGTATCCAGTTTTGCGAACCTATTTGTCTGCTATTGTGGCGACTTCCGGCGCTATTGGCTGATATTCAAAGACCAAATTGAAAGTCGGCATAGGGTCCACGGGATGGGGACATATAATATTTAACCCCTTCCCCCTCTATTGCTTTACTTTAATCATGGTTACATTTATCTGAAACGTTTATGTTAGTGACTTGGTAAAATAGACTGACTGACCAACAACCTAATGGCCTTGGATATAGAGTAGCTGAATATCTAAAATGTTCAATGTCGCAGTTATAAAAATAAAAATAAACACAAAAGCATGTAATTTATATCAAAATTACACAAGGTATAATTACGGTGCCGTAATGATGAGCTGAATTTGAATTTCCGAATGTGTACACAGTTTCCTCGGTGTTTCCTTATCCTATCTCAATATTTACTTATGCTAAAAAATTTCAAACTTCCATAAATAAATCAAAATTTAAATGTATAAACGTTTTACATACATTAAACATTCAAAATTTAATTTATTTTGAAGTTTGAATTATTTTAGCTATTAGAAAATATTGAGATAGGATGAGGAAACTATGCACACAATCGGAAACTCAAATTCAGATGATCGCCGTAATATACAGGACAGGAACACAGACATATATTTACAAAAATTTTAATCATGTTATGTTTGTGTGTAATTATATATTTTTTCCCTTTCAGTCAGGGGTATAAAGGTATAAGACAATGGACGATTTACAATATACATCTCCAGTGATTATAAACGAAATTACACTTCTGTAGATTATGATTATTGGTTGAAATATTTGAACACTACTAGTTTTGAACCAACAAATCAAAATTTAATAAAAGTACCCAAAGTTTTTAGCCAACGAAGTGTTTACAAAACTTTTGGTATCATATTAACGCTTGATTTTAATAATCTACAACCTTTTTCCTCCTAATATCTGCAAGTTACCAAAGTCAGGTTTTGGAATAAAATTCAATGATTTGTCGTTCAAAATGTTTTGTAACTATCTTATTCATAGGCTAAAAAAATTGGTTCCATACTAGAAATATCCAACTTTATAAACAATAATTTTAATCTACAAAAGTTTTTTTTATCATTGGGGATATATTTAAATAATACAAAGTAGAATGATGTTTGTCCGTCCGTCCGTCTGTCCCGTAAGATCTCGGAAACCACTGAACCGATCGGATTCTACTCTTCAGGGTATATACCTATTGGTCCTGTGGTGGTTTTAAGCTACTTTCTTGGGGGGTAGGACACCCCCAACCCCCCAAAAAATGAAAATTTCAGTTTTTAGGCAGTTACTTCAAAATAAATGGCAGCACCAGAAAATATTAAATTTTTTTTTAAATTACCTCTTGGGGCAAAACCCCTAGAGGCTAGGAGCGAAGCAGACATTTAAAGTCTATTGTCTTATTGATTGGTTGGTTCCACTAGTAGTATCTAAACATTTCAATCAATTATTTGAATCTTCAAAATTGGTAATTTCTTATCATCACTGGCGAAGAATATCAATTTATCATCAATTGTCTTATCCCTTAAGATCACTGCATCTTCTTATAGTCTCAAAACCTCGTCATAACTCAAGACGTTGAGATTATGTAAACTTCTACAATGTTGGTCACGTGACAATAATAAGAAGATAAATATATAAATAGAAGCAGTTCCTTAACCAAGCCAAGATAATGGTTAGTTGTCTGTTGGGTATTACTTTACCCGATAGCCTTGGAGGGAGAAAATAAGACTTTCCTTGGCTGTTGAATTTATATCCGACGCTATACAATTATTACTTGAATGAATTAATACTGAATTAATTAAAATCTTCGAATATATGAAGAGAGAGAAAGGGGACAATGAGCTGTTTATTACACTAGTTCCCAAAGTTTTAAAATAATGTTCTCTTATTCGTTGGTTTAACAACTTGGAGGACTTCAGTGAATTTTAATTGGTTCGTTCATTAAGTTGAGTGTTTACAAGTTTCAACCACTAACTTTAATCCACAGAAGGGGTAATTTTGTGAAGCATTATAGGGGATGTACATCAATTTATCGGCCATTGTCTTAGCTCTTTAGAATATATGTCTCGACTCCAAATTGTTATATATTTCATATCAAATATACACTAAATCTTCAAAATTTGATACAATTAAATACATCTACATTTAATTTTTTCATTTTTTTCTAATTAAAGTCAGCTTTTTAACAATGAGAATAAACAAACATTTATGAATTTTTAAAGTCCTTCTCATTTAAGGTTTTCAAAATATTTTTTTTAACTATTGCCTGCGTCCCAAGACTTAAAATGATTTGAAAAAGAAATTTGAATTTTTCGATTTTGGACTATTCCCTTATAACATAATGCTTAATTGTCCTAGGAGTCGCTATTTCAAAAAAAAATTCATAAGACATTTTTATATTCAAGTTTTGTGTAAAAGAGCTAAAAATAAAATGTGAAAAGACATGCATGTTTTTCGGATCCTAAAAAAATCGTCCAAATTATTAAACCATAGATTCGAGGAAGGAGGAAATAATTACTTGGAATCTTCCACTTTTCATGCAAGGAGGAGGAAGGTGGGAAAAAAAAGAGATGGGGCAACAAGGAAGATAGATCTTTAATATCATATCAAATTAAACAAAATAACTTTAAATTAAAATCAAATTGAGTGTAAAGCTTTCAGGGATAATAGGACAATGAGAGATGAATTATTTTTCTCCATATTCTCCTGTTAAATTTTATATATTTTGTTTGAAGCAACAGTCGAGATAAAATATGATTATATGTCAAAACAATGTGTCAAGGTTTAATAGGTATACCATGACTACTATATATATTTGTTATTATGTCGACATATGAGCCACAGTCGACATAAACCAGTGATATTCTATGTCAAAACAATGTGTCAAGGTTTAATAGGTATACCATGACTACTATATATATTTGTTATTATGTCGACATATGAGCCATTATCGACATAAACCAGTGATATTCTATGTCAAAACAATGTGTCAAGTTTTAATAAGTATATACCATGACTACTATACATTTGTCATTATATCAAAACATGAGGCATACAAAAACAAATCATGAAAAATTTCAGGATTTCAAAGATAAGTAAGATTGCCAAAAAATTATGATTTAAGAATATTGATGTTCCATTTCATAGTGACTTTACAAAATGTCTAAAAAGTCAGCCATGTGACGTCATAAAAATTAGGGAGATGAGAGGAAAAGTGGAAAAGAAAACTTCCAAAAAAATAGATGGATAATCCCTCATTTGTATACATCACATGGCTGCTTTTTTAGATATTTTGTAAAGTTACCATTTTATCCCTTTTTATTTAGAACAAAATCTGTAATCAGTGGTTGTGAAGGGGTGTAGGGGGGTGTCAACTAGGGTGGGTCGATTTTGGACATTTTTTTTCTGAGGCCAAAGCGGGGATCTGCAAATGATTTGTATGAGCATAATTCACCTCTGGATGATTTAAAATTTATCCTAAGTCTTAAAACCGCTGACGATCAGACATTCAATTGTATAGCTATTTGTAAATGGAAGTCAAAAATTTATTGAATCAGAACTATGGCTTCATGGTGCTCCCTGGAAAGGCATTGAGGAGTAGAATCAGGAACCCTTGACCATTTCAAAAAATCTTGTTCCTAGCCTGAGAAAATCTAAAAAAAACTCTACAAATTGGACAATTCTCAATAAACCTTTAAAAAATATGATTTTTTAATGATTTCTAAGGCTAGGAACAAGTTATTTTGAAACAGATAAAAGTTCCTGATTCAGCTCCTCAAGGCCTTTCCAGGGAGCACCATGAAGCCATAGTTCTGATTCAAAAAAAATTTTGAATGTCGTCTTTGCATATTAATAAGTAATTAAATATATTTTTTAGTGGTCGCGTTCTAAAACTCAATTTTTTAAAATTCTTTTTCGGTCAGAAATGTTTTAAAGGTTAATTTTATCTGTTGCATATCCCCTCTTTGTCTAATTCCGATATAAACCCGCCCTAGTGTCAACACCCATCTTTAAAATCAAAATTGGGAATGCCTACCTTTCCCTTTCTTCACCCCTAATGGTTTTACACACTTTTAGCCCATTACTGTGCACGCCATTATTTCTAAACTTATTAAATTGTTGTCATGCTAAAAAATAATAAAAAATTAATTTAACAAGCACTCTAGCTTTAGTAAAAAGATAGAGAATAAAGAGATAACCCAAGTGGCAATACTGGGATAAATAAAAGAGATAAAGAGAGAGGCCTTGTAAGAAACAAAGAAAAAAAGGACAAGGACATTTAAGATAAGCTAAAATAAAATTTACATAGTAAAATGTTTTTATCCATTGTCCTATTCCTCAATTCCTGGTGTTGGGATCAAGAAAAACCATCATATTTAGATTTATGGTTGAGATATGAGAAAGAGAGGGAGAGAGAAAGAAATAGAAATGGACAAATAGATATTAGAAAGAAAAGGGGATAAAAAGAGGAGAGACAGAGATATGAGAGAAAAAGTGCCAGGAATAAGGTATAACCAACATTTTGGGGGCAGATGTATAGGTCATCAATTCTACTATGTGTTGACCTTCAACTACAGCTGAAAATCACAAATAAGGTTTGTGATTTTTTTCCAAATCAACTTCATTGTTACTTTAAAGAGAGAGAAAGAATGATAAAAGAAAAGACAGATTTTTATGAAAGAATGAATAGTTAAATGGATGAAATATGACTTATTTCATGGACTTCCAATCTTTTTATTTTGAGAGGGGACAAAATAAGGGGTTTCTACGGTTCGTGGAGGTATTATAATTTATTTTTAAAAATTTTGATGGGTTAATATGATAGGTTTCAAAGTTTGAGGGGGATAAATACCCCTTTACCTCCATCTATGGAATCTTTTACAATATTATTCTTGATTAAATCGTATGAGACCCTTCTCAACTTTATCTCTATCAATGTCTGAACACTTGAGAGACACTACTTATGTTTCTATCAATAAATGTATAAGTATAGATATATAATCAAGATATCTACCTCGATCCATTGTTGGAAACCTTGTTGTCTGCTAGCAAATTGTTTTCTGCTCTTTTGTAGTGACTTAGCTATATCTATTTATTCCTGCACACATATGAGACCCTACTCATGTTTGACGCCTTAAGCCAGCAAAGATTTATATTCTTAATACTTCATACATGTCATTGGAGAAAATTCATTCTCATAGATAGATGAAATAAGGTACTGAGGGTTTAAAATGTTTCAGTGGGCTAAAACTTAAATTGATAAAGACAGTAATGACCAGTTATGAATTTTTTAGATCAAGACCCCATTTTTATTCATGATTTTTTATCTTCTGGTAAATTCTGTGGATGGGTTGATTAACACCCCCTCCATTGAAAGTAGGTAACATCTGCTTTTGCCCTATCATCTAAGGACTCTGTATTGGAATTACCCTTAATTATAAGTATCCTAAAGTTATTACTGGACAAAGTGTCTCAAAATCAGCCATGTGACATCATAAAAATGAGGCATTATCCATCTATTTTTTAGTGATTTTCTTTCTCACTTATCCTCTCATCTCCTTCATTTTTACGACGTCACATGGCTGATTGTTTAGACACTTTGTCCAGTTACCTAAAGTTACCGTAAGACTTTGAGTTAAAATAGCCTTATACCATCTTGGGAGGCATGTGAAGCATTAATCTGTAAGTAAATAATAAGATCTTAATGGGCAAACAAGAACACCCTACAACTTTATATACTAGGATAATGCAGCCGCAGCCACTCTCCTCGAAATTTGCGGATGCCTAGCCCTGATTAATGATGTGGAATGCCCTATTTATCTAAGCATTGTAAACGGGGATAGCCCTAAACCAATATCTAATGACCTAACCTGCTTTATACAATATAATGTTGTACTTTCAATTCCGTAAAATGTATTGATTTTTTTCCAGTATGGCGATTAATATCCGATGGATTAGAACTAGTTCTTAGCCATACTGAAAAATAGTGTATTGCATTGTATTACAAACAATTTTCCACGCATATTAAAATTAAAATCATTAAATCAATACCAGTTTTGTATTAATACTGGTTCTAATTTTATCGTTTTTAGTTTAATATCCACCGAAAGCTGTCTATAAAACGATGTGATAAATAATTATTATATAATAGCCCTAAGTTTCACATTTTACTCTAATCATTGAAAACAATTTTTGATGTTGTGAGTTTTGTTGAATATTGAATATTTTCTTATATGAAACGGAAACCATAGGACACCGAATATAATATATCATAACCGAACAATACCCATATATGTATGGATTGGGAAATGTATTTTTTAAATTTTCTTATTCGTTGGCATAATATCTTTAGGGACTCTTATTGAATTTGAATTGGTTGGTTCTTTAAGTTAAGTGTCCAAACGTTTCAACTCTAATTGTATTATACAGAATGCGAATTTAGATTCCCGATTTTATATAAGGTCTACTTTATCACAAACTAACGGGTTCACCCTTAGCCTCTAGGGTTCTGTGCCCCAAGAAGTAATTTTAAAAAAAGTACCTCAGGTGCTGCCACCACTAATTTCATTTAAATTTTTTTTTTAAATTGAGGAAGATTTTTCTGGTTTTTATGGGGGGGTTTGGGGTGTCCCATCCCCAAGAAAATAGCCTAAAACCACCACAGGACCAGTAGGTATATTCCCTGAAGAGTAGAATCCAATCGGTTCAGTGGTTACCGAGATCTTAAGAGGCGGACGTACAGACAGACATCAAGCTACTGTGTATTATAGATAACACATTATCTAGATCAATATTTAAATTGCAGAATAGTAATCTCTGTTCTGTTTATAATAATTATTCATATTTTGAATCTATAAACTATTTTGTGGAGCGTAGCTTTTCCATTACTATGGTCTTTCTGTACGTACGTTCAAATATATGACTTCTTTTTCAGGGAGGGAGGGGACATTGGGCTGTTAATTACACTAATCCCGAAACTTCTAAAATAGCGTTTTCTTATTCATTTTCTTAACATTAACAATTTTGGGGACTTTTTAATTGGTTGGTTTAATATGTTGAGTGTCCTAACGTTTCAACCACAAATTGTTATCTACAGAAGAAATAACTTTGTGTATCATCATTTGGGATATACATCAATTTATTGGTCATTGTGTTATCCCTTTAGATCACTAATTCTTTTTGCTGTTTATAATTTTTAAATTATTACAATCTTTTTACTGTTGGTCTGTCCGTGGCGAATATCTCTTATCGCTAAAATAGCTAGACATATTAGTTTTGTATTATTTTCGATAAATTGATTGACATCCTCAATGATGATTCACAAAATTATCCTTTCCGTAGATAACAATTAATGGTTAAAATGTTTCAACACTAATGAACCAACCAATCAAATTTCAATAAAAGTCCACAAGTTGTCAAGCCAACGTATAACATATGGAAAAATTTATATTCATCCCCAATGATGATGCACAATATTACTTCTTCTGTAGATTACAATTAATGAACCAACCAATCGAAATTCGAAATGAAAGTACCCAAAGTTGTTAAGCCAACGAATAAAAAAATATACATAAATCTTTGGGGACTAGCGTAATAAACAGCCCAATGTCCCCTCCCCCAATGCTGCAATGTCTACTTAACGGTAGCCCAAACCACTGAAATAAAAAGAATGTATAGTTCATTACAGGGATATGACGGATAGGGTAATGAGTTATCATTAAGTTTTGTTAGCCCTGGCTTTTGCCCCTAAAGGCTAACAAAAAAGGTATTAGTTTTATTATTTCATTTTAATATTCGTGGAAAATTGTCTCTGATACAATACTAAAGATGATTTTTCAGTATGGCTAAGAACCGGCACTAATCCGGCGGTTTTTAATCTGTACTGAAGCTAAATTGGAAAATGTTTAAATACCCTTTCCTATCCCTGGTATAATCGAGCACAAACAATAACCACAAACAGATTTAGATTCAATCATGGGTAGGGATAAGATAACAGAAGAAATTAATATTCATCAAAATAAGCCCTTTCCTATCGTCTGCACCCACTAGCCTCGGATAGCCTTAACTGACGGAATACACCTAGATATCGTATTTTAGTGTATCTTTAAACCAAAACTTGTGGTATGTTTTCAAACTTCCTTCAGACAACTAAACCTTTAATTGCACGACTTTTGTCCTAACTGAACTGAACATGGTAAAAACAATAGAATTTGTCTGTGATTTACATCAAATATTCACATTAAAACAAAAACATCCATATAAGCAAGCCCTTATCGTAAAGAAGTTTGTTTTAAAAATACATATGTATAATTATAATAGGTTAACTCACAAACAAACTATTTCGAGCATTTTTCAGATGTTAATGTAAAACTTTGAGGATTTTACAAAGATTTTAGAAGATTGTTTTGTAAATAATAATTTTAAAAAAAGTTATATAGGTATATTATTTTATTATTCATATATTACTTATTGTGCAGTTTAAAAAGAAACTACACAACTTAATTTATTTTTATTAAAAATTATGAATGTTTAAATTATATATTTTGCAAAGATACTTTTCAAGTGATTGTGTTTTAATTTTCTAGTGATTGGGTCAGTATTAATTATCTTTCATTGCCTATCCTTCCTTTCCATTCTTTATACCCAGCCCTTTTTCTATTTTATAATATAAGCATACTAGCGGCTTCGCCCAAAGAGGTAATAAAAAAAATAAGTACTACTGGTGCTGCCAGTTATGTGAACTAACTTCCCCATAAACAAAAAAAGTGAGGGAGCATTTTTTTTTGTTTTTTTGGGGGGGGTTGTGGGTGTCCCACCTCCCAAAATAATAGCATAAAACGACAACAGGACCAGTAGGTTTATTCCCTGAAGAGTAGAAACCAATCAGTTCAGTGATTACCAAGATCTTAAGAGACGGACAGACAGACGGACTTGTATTATAGATAAGGAGTGTGTAGAGTGATATCACTGTCTACACACCCCTTAAAAGTTAATTTACGAAGATCTTACTAACCGCTGAACTGATATGGTTCTCCTTTACAGTAAAGCTTCTTAAATGTAAAGTAAGGTTTGAAGAATGGCCCAAAGAAAAAATGGCTCCCCTTCCCCTCAAAAAAAATCTAAAATTGAAAGTGAATGGTCAACTTCCGTCTCCCATCCTTCAAATTCTCACAGAGGCTTATAGGGGCGTAGCCGCTAGTTATATATTAATTATAAAAATTGAAATAAGAATATCCTTTTAAAGCCCAACAAAATAATATGCAGTGTTGAGTTGACAATGCATTTTGGTTTTAAATGCATACGTAGGAGGGAAGCTACTATACAGTTTACAGAGTCTGTATATGAGTGTATTATGCCATAGTTGATCCAAAAAAACTCCCCTTCCTAAAAAAAATGTGTTGGCTTCTCGCCATAGTATTTACAAATTATGTAAACTCTTCTATCCAAAAATGTCGATATTTAACCCCCTACGAATTTTTTTAATGGGGTTAATTACGAACCTCCCCTGAAATTTTACCCCCAGGTTAATTCTTTTATCTGGAGAAAACCAGAAACGTCTAAGGGGGGGGGGGGTTAGTTCCCACCAGACAAATTAAACTCCCTATCCAGATTTACTCCCCCCTCCCCCCCCAAAAAATAAAAAGCTTGGACGTCCTTGTTTGAAGCTGCTCTTTAAACTTGTATAACAGTCTATTGTCGGTAATTGTTCTTGATTTGTTACAGACCTGAGATGAATTCTTAAAAAAAACTTTTTTGACTCACTGCCTCAATTTTTAGCGAGCCTCACTGATTTTGGTGAGGCAAAAGTTTTTTAAGAATTCACCTCTGCTTTGTTATTTCTAATCTATCTAAAGAGACATAGATATATCTAATGTAAAAAACTATAATCTTTCTGACATACAGACATTTCTCATTTAAAGAACATATCTGTATTATAGATGTATATTAGCCCGTCCCGGATTTGAAAAATTTTGTTAAAATTTTTGCCCCCGGCAAAAATATGGTTGATTTATGCAAAAAAATGACCAATGCAAAATATTTCTTCTGTAATGTAAAAATTGCGACGGTACAAGCACTGAAATTTTGATGCCCCCCTTATGGAGGTCAAAAATTCACTGAGGGCCTCAAATTTTCAAAGTGCTTGTACTGTCACTATTTTTGCATTACAGAAAAAGTATTTTGCATTGGTCATTTTTTTTGCATAAATCAACCATATTTTGGTTGGGGACCAAAATTGTTCAAATCCGGGACAGGCTAATGTAGAGTTGAAACTTGTATGCAATTTCAACAATTTTGACTTTGGAAGATTACTTGCTACACCTTCATTTATTATAATAGGGGGTGCCCCATTTTTTGGTTAATTTCAGGTTTATAGACACACTAGAATTGAAATTTTGTTAAAATCTTTAAAATTGGTATGGTACAAAAGCCTAAAAAAAGCACTAAAAACAGGCTTTTTTTTGCAAATTTGAAAAACTTTGCAGTGCTTGTACCATCGCAATTTTTGCATTACAGAAGAAATATTTTGCATGGGTCATTTTTTTTGCATAAATCAACCATATTTTGGCTGGGGGCAAAAATTTTACAGAAATTTTTCAAATCCGGGACAGGCTAAATGTATATAAAGGGTGAGCAAAAAAAAATGCGTACCTTTTTGAAATTGAAATTGCGCGGCTTGTGTTAATAGTAGAAAAACGTTATGCATACCATTAGAACCGCTATAAAGTCTATTTTTTGGAAATATAAGAACGATTCCTCTGCTACGTATAGTTGGGGAGCTACGTGTTAAAATGTCCCAACTGGCTTAAAACTTGACTTGCGAGTAAATCATTAAAGATTAAAGTAAAGGGTATGCAAATAAAAATACGTACATTTTTAAAAATTCTAGTTGCTCAGCTTGTGTTAATAGTAGAAAAACGTTATGCATACCATTAAAACCGATATGAAGTCTATTTTTTGGAAATATAAAAACGATTCCTGTGCTACGTATAATTTATGAGCTATGTGGTAGAATGTCCCCACTGAATTAAAACTTGACTTGCGAGTAAATCATTAAAGATGAAATTTTTCCATTTTTCTCACATTTATCAATACAGCTCCTAAATTAAAAATAGCACAAAAATCGTACTTATATTTCCAAAAAATAGAGCTTATGACGGTTCTAACGATATACATAGCATTTTTCTACTATTCACACAAGCCGAGCAGTTTGAATTTTAAAAATGTATGCATTTTTGCACACACTTTTTTTTATCTTTAATGATTTACTCTCAAGTCAAGTTTTAAGTCAGTTGGGACATTCTTCTACGTAGCTCCTAAACTATAAGTTGCACAGTAATGGTTCTTATATTTCCAACAAATAGACTTCATAGCGGTTCTAACGATATGCATAACGTTTTTCTACTATTAACACAAGCCGCGCAATCTCAACTTTAAAAAGGTACATATTTTTTTGTATGCTTTAATCTTTAATGATTTACTCGCAAGTCTAGTTTTAAGCCAGTTGGGACATTTTACCACATAGCTCCTAAACTATACGTGGCACAGGAATCGTTTTTATATTTCCAAAAAATAGACTTCCTAACGGTTCTAACGATATGCGTAACATTTTTCTACTATTAACACAAGCCGCGCAATTTCAATTTTAAAAAGGTACGCATTTTTTTTTGCTCACCCTTTACATACAACTACACCCCCCTTTATTCTTCAAAGACCTCTTTCGTCTGCTTCTATATTATTTTTTGCTACTTGGCTGTGTTAATATAAGCGACACCATTGGTAGATTTTCAATGACCCAATAGCAGGTTGCACAAGGTGGTTGCGATTGGGAGATGCAGTTATTTGACCCTTTCTCCCTGTTTTACTCTAATATTTAAAGAGTAGCTACGCTTTCCAGAAGGCAACAAACTTAACCAAGCAATTAACTGGTATAGAAAAAAATGAACCACATACGAATTGTATATTTAATGATTTTAATAAGGAAATGTTTGTTTTTTTTCTTAAAAAATATGAAAATAATTAACTATTTATAAATATGTTATGTTAGGTTAAGATATAAATATACAAATAAGCCCAACACAGTGGTTAGACATTTAAAAAAAACATATAGGAAGGTTTAAATTAGATTAAGGCTCCACTCCGACGTTTGTCACTCCTGCGTTTGTCCTAGAACTCAATGCAATTTTTAAAATATTTTCTTATCCCTCTATTTTGTGTTACCTATTTTTGCAATTTTTTTCCGAGGTAAATACACAATCACTAACAAAATACTTTGCCTCAAAATTAACCATGTTAAAGTAGAATATAAAAATAAGAAACCCTTTGTTTACACGTCCTTTGTATTAAAGCTCTAACAGTGCATTAGATTATATCTTATAACAGTTAATAAATACTTTTGAAGTCGAAGTAGGATCATACCGATTCTGTGGTTAGCAAGATCCTTAGGTACAGACAGACACATAAACATCCTGTTACTTCAGTACATAGATGCTTTGCGGCCTATTCTTTATGAAGAAAAAAATAACTTGCAGTAATTATCTTTGGCTTTGGATAATGATTAGATTGTTAAAATAAATTTCGAGGATTCATACAGCATTTTTACCATAAAAAAAGATTATTGGATTACTTTTGGTTTTCATATTGAAAATTAATCGAATTAGGAGTAGTTTAAAACAATTTTGTATAAATTTTTGATTATTTGAAAAGAAGCGACACATGTTTTTTAAAAAGTGGTACTCACAGCTGGCTAAAATAACGATAACCCTATCCCCTCCCCAAGTACTGATTGAACAAACTGACTAGAAAATATGGCCAATATCAGTGCCCTAAATTGACGATTAATATTTTCCTGTTAATATATCCATGTATATCCTATATCCATTGCTTTATATATAGCTAAAAAGTACAACCTTCATACTGTACAAATCTTAAAGACAAATTTACTCGACCAAGATTTATTGTAATCTTCTCTGAGATAAACATACAATTGATTGCCCATTTGTTCCCTAATTTCCGAAGTTGTACGACAGATAACCCAACTATTACAAAAGCTATTTTCAGCTACTTTAATTGGATCTCCATGTAATAAAACGTAATTTGTGAAAACAAAGCGATTTTATACATTTTACATTCAAAATTTAAATTTTTCAAAGAAGGTGTATTAACTTTTTTGCTTTTTATTTAAGATAGCTAGCTTGTAGTAAAATTTGAGATAGGATGGGGGTGATACGTACAAAATCGGAAACTAAGATTAAGCTGGTCTTTCTGAACTGTGTGCCTTTACATCAGCACATAATCACAGTTGAGTTTTTAGTTGAGTGTTTAAACATTTAACCCCTAATTGTAATCTACAGAAAGGGTAACTTTGTGTATGATCATTTGGGGATGTACATCAATTTATTAGCCATA
The DNA here is from genome assembly GCF_053477335.1 of Acartia tonsa. Classification (NCBI taxonomy): domain Eukaryota; kingdom Metazoa; phylum Arthropoda; class Copepoda; order Calanoida; family Acartiidae; genus Acartia; species Acartia tonsa. The sequence goes on along the minus strand of NC_137269.1, from coordinate 42,419,582 downwards.
GTCTTATCCCTTTAGATCCCTGTTTATAACGTTATTATGATGTACAACACATGCGGAATTGAACGCACCCCTATCCAAACACAAAAGAGATTATTGAGCAATTTCATTTGCATAAGTCATAAATTTGTTCTCAAACGGTTATGCACGGTGTCCCAGGAATAAAGGATTAATCTTCCAACCAATTTTATATGTTGAAACCTGTCTCTTTTATCTTTTATTTTATGAATAATCCTTTGGTGTAGTTAATAATAACAATGGATATAGAATATGGAATGGAAAATATTTTGTCCATTAAGGTTGCTAACATGGACATCATTTACTAGTCAGTTCGTTTATCCAGTAAGAGGAGAGGATATTGGGTAAAAGGTTGATGAGGGAGCTTTGTTATCCTATTCAAGACATTATACGAAGAAATCCAAAATATTGCAAATAACAACAGATGTCATAGCAGCAAAGGGTATATTCATTATCTTCAGAATTCTAGTTATGGCGAAATTTGGAATTCGAACCTTTGACAACACACACTGCTCGAATAAAGACACGCAGCCATCGTCTTATCCTCGTATCCCTGACAAATATATTATTTCTTTTCCTCTTTCGCTCTCTCTCTCTCCCCATATTTTACTCCTTTCTTTAATTTGAGCTTTTGAAACAAGTATCTCTTAGACGTCCAGAATTGAAGGTGTTATAACGATGAAGCTAAAAATATTACAAAAATTAGCAATGATCAAAGAACAACAAATAAAAACACCTTTTTAGTGAGTAAGATAAGCTTTGTTGTAAATAAGAGCCATATCGGTCAAGCGGTTAGTTCTGCAACATTTGTTCTGCAAAATACTTTGCTATTTTTTTACGTGAAGAAAATTTATTTCTTAGTGTTTCTTTTGCGTTACTTCTTAACAAAATTGTCCATGTTCATTTCCTTACTATTGGCTGCGACACTAGCACATTCTATTAGGCTATTTCTCTTGCGAGGGCAAATATACCCAACCCCAAAATGGTTATAAACCTTCCCTAGATCTATAAGAGGCTTTTCTGTAAAGAAGAACCATATCAGTTCAGCAGTTAGCAGGATCTTTCGCTACAGACAAAAAAGCGTACTACTTTATATATTAGGAAAGGATAATTACTAAATTATTAAAAAATTTTATTTTTTTGTATAAACATAGAACCATATTGATAATCATCCAAAGGGTGCGTCGTATGTACGTAAGTAATTTAAGAAATATGTAAATAGGCAAGGGATCTTAAGGGATAAGACAATGGTCGTCGATAAATTGATGTACATTGTACATCCCAAATGATGATTAACAAAATTAATCCTTCTCTAGATTAAGGTTATTGGTTAATAACAATTCAATATAGTACCCAAAATTAATGGGAAAGCGGATATGATAACGTGATATATAAAACTTTGGGTATCAGTTTAATTTACAGTCCAATGTCCCCTCCTTTCCTGGTAGCATACACAAAACAAACAAGTTAATAAGATTGTTTTTATTCTTATTTTTTTTACATTTTTTTAACATGAAGAAAAATGTTCTAGCAATCGTTCTGTGATTTAACCTCTTGGAAATTAACAAAACATACATAAATCAAAAATCTTCCAGAAACCTATAGTTTTTTCGGAAATAGTCCCTTTCGTGGCAACGCTCCTTGTGGTGCGATTCGTCGTATTTTTATAATGGCTTTTCTCGTATTCATTTAAATCCGGTGGATAGGAACCGGTTCTCATGAATACGAAAAAACTATGTCTAGCATCGTATTATATCCAGTTTTCTACGAATATAGAAATGTACAATCATAAGATTAAAACTAGTTTTTTTAGCCGGTGCCTTCGGCACCACGGGGCTAAAAAAACTAGTTTTAATCTTATAATTGTACATTCTATATCCGCGGAAAGCCGTTTATAATACGATACGAGAAATAACTATTATTTACTAAGTATATTTGCGATAACTTTTATTTAATGAAATCTTCCAATTTTTAACATGTACAAAACGGCCTGCTTAATTGCTTCAAGATCCATGTCAGATCTATATAGGAAATAAATGTCTATAAACGAGCTCAAGTTTTCCAAGGAATATATGATTAAAACTCATAGTGCTCCAATAATCCATAATAAACTCTCATTGCCCAGAACGATAAGACCCATTATTTTACTTTATTAAAAATAAATTCATTTTTTTCATTTCATGTTGCTATTTACCTTATATTGATGTATTTAATTTCTAATCATAAAAAAGAAAATTTAAATTTATAATATGATAAATTTAAGAAAACTATGTTTTAAAAGAATTCGATTGTGGCGACATTTTGTGTGTTCAAATATTAAACTAAAATTGTAATCATCATCATTAACCCTTTGGTGATGGTAATGTAAAGAAAAAAATAAAATATAATTTAAAAAAATCTTTTAAAAATCATTTAAATTATTAAATATTTACTTTCTTTTAGATAGTAATGCCGGGTGAGGAAAATAGATTTATTGAGAAATAGATATGCAAATAGAAAACTAGCCAATAGGGAGATAATTATATCGAGCCAACTCTAGTATTATTTATATGTATATGTTATTTTTGGTTAGGTTAGGTGATTGCCCCACAGGGTTAGGCAATTGACCCTGCAGGGTTATAGCCCCCCCCCGCAGTGGCTAGAAATAGGAGAAAAGCTACTGTGAAAAATACGAAAAATCGCCCCATAAGGTGCGTTGCCACGAAAGAGACTATACCTGGCAAGTCTGTGCATTCACAACCTTATCAGTGTTTATTAGTTTGTATATTTTTTAATCCATAGAATGAAAGATCGTCTTTTTACAAAACTTTGGGGACCAGGGAAGCTTCTTAACAGTCGTGTGACTTTATTATTAAATTTAAACAAAAATAGCATAGTACAAAAAGAGGGGAACGCAGGAAATTATCTTATTCGTCACCCGTTTGACAGTCGGATATTTCCATATTAAACAGTAGTTGCGATGTTGAAAATATTAAATTATTTTGATAAAAACGATAAAACCTATGAAATGAAGATACTGCCTTTTTAGGACAATATATGTATAAAATCTGGGATAATTCATATAATCAACTACCGAAAAATATATAACGCCCCCCCGGGCCCCCCCCCCCCCCCATTATCTATTTTTTGTATCAAAGCTACTCTATGACTATGTCCGTCTGATTTAGGAAGCATGTATATACAATTGTGTAAATACATGAACTGTTTAAGGACATAATTATAGAGATGCCTCGCTTAAAATATTAGACCTTGTTGTCTTTAAATCATACAAAAAAAAATTGTCAAAAATATTTTAAATGATTATGCAATAAATGGACGTACGATTATAGAGTTATCCAATTCGGACGGATCGATAATAGCTTCACTTTCTAAAAAGGAGGGCCCAATGTTCATTGAAGGGATATTGCTAAAAACTACGTATGGTGTGTTGTATAGTTTTAGATAATTCTGAATAAAGGCTTGTCATTCAGTAAGTTCTTTAGGCTTCAAAAATATCATTATTTTAAGCAAAGCTACTCTATAATACCAGGGAGGGAGGGGACATTGGGCAGTTTATTACACTAGTCCTCAAAGTTTTATAATACAGTTTTCTTGTTCGTTGGCTTAAAAACGTTGGGGATTTTTAATCAAATTTGGTTGGTTGGTTCATTAAGTTGAGTGTCTAAACGTTTCAACCACTAATTGTAATCTAAAGCTTAGTGATTTTGTGTTTCATAAATTTATCGGCCATTGTCTTATCCCTTTAGATTCTTGATAATTATTAAGCTTAAAGAACCCGCTAAATTATTCATCAAACCATTTAGGATTCCTCGGAACTTAATTCTGAATTTTTATAAAATACAGGGATCTAAAGGGATAAGACAATGATTGATAAATTAATGAACATCCCCAATGATACACAAAAGTTACAAAACTTCACCTTTTGTAGATTACAATTAGTTTGTAAACTCAACTGAATGAACCAATCAATCAAAATTCAATAAAATTCCCCAAAGTTGTTAAGCAAACGAATAATAAAACAATATTATAATAATATTATAATAAGGGGGGGGGGGAAGTTTTGCCACTTTCGCTTACTCCGTGATTATTGGGCTAGGTATTAAAGTTAGACTATAGGTTATTTGGGATAAAAGTTTACTTTTGGGTAGTAGCTCACGTATTTTTAATCATTTTTTGGATAACCCTAGCCCCCCGGGGCTCAAAAACCCCCTAAAAATGAACCTAACCTTAATTTTCTCAGGAACAATTTGACCAATTGAAATGATTTTTTAAACTTAAGCTTTTATGCTTATAAACTAACTTCTAGTTTAGAAGTCACACCCTTCCGCCAACCCCTAGCCCTCCGGGGCTCCAAAAAAACCTAAAAATGAACCTAACCTTAATTTTCTCAGGAACCATTTGACCAATAGAGATGATTTTTTAAACTTAAGCTTTTATGCCTAAAAACTAACTTCTAGTTTAGAAGTCACCCCCCTGCCGCCAACTCCTAGGACTCCGGGGCTCAAAAAAACCCTAAAAATGAACCTAACCTTAATTTTCTCAGGAACCATTTGACCAATAGAGATGATTTTTAAAACTTAAGCTTTTATGCTTATAAAATAACTTCTAGTTTAGAAGTCATCCCCCTGCTGCCAACCCCTAGCCCTCCGGGGCTCCAAAAAACCCTAAAAATGAACCTAACCCTAATTTTCTCAGGAACCACTTGACTAATAGAGATTATTTCTTAAACTTAAGCTTTTATGGTTATAAACTAACTTTAAGTTAGAAGTCGCCGCCAACCTCTAGCTCCCTGGGGCTCAAAAAAACCCTAAAAATGAACCTAACCTTAATTAAAATTTCTTATTTGAAGAGTTAGAGGTACATTTATTAAACCAAATATGCTTATTTTTGGATGTTATTGACATATTTCCTGAAAAAATTAGAATTGGCCTCCAGGTTCAGGTACTGCAGGCCTCCAGGTCCACTCTGGAGACAGGTAAAATTAAAATTTCTTATTTGAAGAGTTAGAGGTACATTTATTAAAACAAATATGCATCTTTTTGGATGTTATTGACATATCTGCTGAAAAAATGAGAATTGGCCTCCAGGTTCAGATGCTGCAGGCCTCCAGGTCCACTCTGGAGACAGGTAAAAATTATAATTTCTTATTTGAAGAGTTAGAGGTATACTTATTAAAACAAATATGCTACTTTTTGGATTTTATTGACATATCTGATGAAAAAATTAGAATCGGCCTTCAGGTTCAGGTGCTGCAGGCCTCCAGGTCCACTCTCGACAGGTGAAAATTAAAATTTCTTATTTGAAGAGTTAGAGGTACACTTATTTAACCAAACATGCTTCTTTTGGTGTTATTGACATATCTGCTGAAAAAAATTTAAATCGGCCTCCAGGTTCGGGTCCTACAGGCCTCCAGGTGGACACTGGATAGGTAAAAATAAAATTTCTTATTTGGAGAGTTAAAGGTTAACTTATAAAACAAACTATGCATTGTTTTTGATGTTAATATCATACTTGAAGATAAAATTTAAATCGGCCTCTAAGTTCAGGTGCTGCAGGTCTCCAGGTCCACTCCTGAGACAAGTAAAAATTAAAATTTCTTATTTGAAGAGTTAGAGGGCAACTTATAAAACAGAATATGGATCTTTTGGCTGTTATTACTATTTCTGGAGAAAAATATTAATTTGGCTCCAAGTTCAGATATTCACCTGGCCAGCTGCAACCAGCGGTCACCAAGACGCAGGTAAAAGTGTCCATATCAAAAAGTATCAATGAATATGATACCTAACATGTTTTTAAAAACTGAGAAAAAAACAGCGAAAATATCTGAAAATACCCCCAAAAAGCCATCTGGAAGCCTGCAGTACCTGGAGGCCGATTTTATTTTTTCTTTAAATATTGTAATATTATCCAACAAGATGCTTATTTTCTTGTGAATTAACCTCTAACTCTTCAAATAAGAAAATTTATTTTTACCTATCCAGTGTCCACCTGGAGGCCTGTAGGACCCGAACCTGGAGGCCGATTTTAATTTTTTCAGCAGATATGTCAATAACATCCAAAAAGAAGAATATTTGGTTAAATAAGTGTACCTCTAACTCTTCAAATAAGAAATTTTAATTTTTACGTACCTGTCTCCAGAGGGGACCTGGAGGCCTGCAGCACCTGAACCTGGAGGCCGATTCCCATTTTTTCAGCAGATATGTCAATAACATCCAAAAAGATGCATATTTAGTTTAATAAGTGTACCTCTAACTCTTCAAATAAGAAATTTTAATTTTACCTGTCTCCAGAGTGGACCTGGAGGCCTGCAGCACCTGAACCTGGAAGCCAATTCTAACTTTTTCAGGAAATATGTCAATAACATCCAAAAATAAGCATATTTGGTTTAATAAATGTACCTCTAACTCTTCAAATAAGAAATTTTAATTAAGGTTAGGTTCATTTTTAGGTTTTTTTGAGCCCTGGGGGGCTAGAGGTTGGTGGCAGGGGTGTCTTCTAAACTTAAAGTTAGTTTATAACCATAAAAGCTTAAGTTTAAGAAATAATCTCTATTAGTCAAGTGGTTCATGAGAAAATTAAGGTTAGGTTCATTTTTAGGTTTTTTTTGGAGCCCTGGAGGGCTAGGGGTTGGCGGCAGGGGGATGACTTTTAAACTAGAAGTTAGTTTATAAGCATAAAAGCTTAAGTTTTAAAAATCATCTCTAATGGTCAAATGGTTCCTGAGAAAATTAAGGTTAGGTTCATATTTAGGTTTTTTGGAGCCCCGGGGGACTAAGGGTTGGTGGCAGGGGGGTGACTTCTTAACTAGAAGTTAGTTTATAAGCTTAAAAGCTTAAGTTTAAAAAATCATGTCTATTGGTCAAATGGTTCCTGAGAAAATTAAGGTTAGGTTCATTTTTAGGGTTTTTTGGAGCCCCGGAGGGCTGGGGGTTGGCGGCAGGGGGGTGACTTCTAAACTAGAAGTTAGTTTATAAGCATAAAAGCTTAAGTTTAAAAAATCATCTCTATTGGTCAAATGGTTCCTGAGAAAATTAAGGTTAGGTTCATGTTTAGGGTTTTTTGGAGCCCCGGAGGGCTAGGGGTTGGCGGCAGGGGGGTGACTTCTAAACTAGAAGTTAGTTTATAAGCATAAAAGCTTAAGTTTAAAAAATCATTTCAATTGGTCAAATTGTTCCTGAGAAAATTAAGGTTAGGTTCATTTTTCGGGGGTTTTTGGGCCCCGGGGGGCTAGGGGGTGGGGTTATCCAAAAAATGATTAAAAATACGTGAGCTACTACCCAAAAGTAAACTTTTATCCCAAATAACCTATAGTCTAACTTTAATACCTAGCCCAATAATCACGGAGTAAGCGAAAGTGGCAAAACTTCCCCCCCCCTTATTATAATAATACATTAGTAGACCAACATTTTTAATCCTATATACTAAAGTAACAGGATGTCTATTGGTCTATCCATATGTACGTCCCTTAAGATCTCATAAACGACTAGACTGTTTGTTGAACAATTTTCAATAAATTGTCCAGGGTTGGCCATTAGAAGAGGGGGTAGGGGGGCGACTGATAATATTTATAAATTGGAATTGAAAAGGTCCCTAAGATCTCGGGGGTAAAAAACTGGTTTTAATCTTATAATTGTACAATTTAAATCTGTAGAAGGCTATTTATATTACGATGAGAGATAAAACCTATTCCGTTGTTTGAAAATTGAACATCAAAAAATCGATATATTCTTAATTGGATGTTGCACCAGATTTTCTTGTACCTTGAAAAAGTGATGCTCGTAGTTGGCTCTAATTACGATACCCCCTTTTACCCCATACCCGCTACTCCTACTAGATTAACAAAACTGAACAATAAATGAAGTCCATGTTAGCATGCTAAAATTACGCTTAATTTCCCCCTGTCAATATATCCAAGTATATCCTATATTCATTACAACAAACCATTATAAATTTTGGGGCCTGTTTAAAGAATTTAGGCCATCTTTTTTTGGAGTGCGCATTCATTTCCGCAAAATATTATAACCGAAAAAAGACAAAATCGCATATTCATATAAGAGAGAAGGGGGGGGGGGGGAGGCGGTTACTGTATAATTATGATGAATTGTCGCTTTAGGTTTCTAGACCTTTGCACGCACCTTGAAACATATTCCTTTTGATTTCACGACTTTTGTCTGGAAGTCTTAACTGTGCAAGGTATTAAGTTACACCTGTTTTGGGGCCAAGGCATTTCCACTACTCTTTCTATCAATGTCACGCGTCTGACATAGCAGCAATAAATACCCTTTTTAACGTCTCTAGTATGACGCGGTGTGGTCCAGACTGGTCCAGCAAGTGTATGACTTTTGATGTTTCTTAGCGGGTGCGGCCCTAGCATCAAGGTATCTGTCTTTAAAGGAGTAATAAAGGGTCAGAAAAATATCCTAAAACCATCCCTAGCCTAAGATAAAAATATAAGATAGTCTAGAACCACCCAAGAACCTATGTTAATCTTCCCTTAAAGGAAAAAGTTCTGTAGATATTGAAATCTTAAGCTTCAGAATGAAAACCTTACTACTTTATATAATAGGATAAGGTTCTCATGATTTAAAAATATGATCAAATGCGCGGATCTAAAGGTACAACCTTACATTTTTGTATAAATACGCATATTACGCAAAAAGGACAGGGGAAAATATTCACAGATTTAATGTAGGGATCTAATGGGATAATACAATGGCCGATAAATTGATGTTCATCCCCAATGATGATATTTAAAAGTAACCCTTCTGTAGATTACATTGCTTAGTTGACGCTCAACTTAAGGACATGAAGGCCAAATATAGGATACTAGCGGTTTCGCCCCTAGCATCTAGGGGCTTTGCCCCAAGAGGTTTGATCAAACCGTTTTTTCGTATTTTAGATTTAAAGGAAAAAGAAAAAAAGAAAGAAACTTTTTTTGGGGGGGGAAATTTTTTTTTTTTTTTAGGGGGGGGGGAGGGATAGTCGACCCCACTATTTTAATCTTAGTTTGAAAAAGAATTTTTTTTTTGAGGGGTATTTTTCATTTTTTGGGGGACTGGGGGTGTCCCACCCCCAAGAAAATAGTTATAAACCTTGCCGGGACCTATGAGAAACTACCCTGTAAAGAAGAACCCGATCGGTTTAGCGGTTAGCGAGATCCTTCGCTACAAAAATACAGACAGACAGACAAACAAACTGACAGACAAACAAACAGAGGGACATCGTTCTACTTTGTATTATAGATTATGTGGAGTAACATCTAATAGACAACCAATCCTTGTATAGAAGTCCTAACAATGTTGATTTGATTCTCCTACAATTATTTTCACGCATCACACTTAGCAGACTTTTTATATGTCTTTCGTATGACGAGATGAGGTCCAGACTCAAACCGACAATGCCGACAGCAATCAGGCACTCTATCATTTACTTCAATGCCGCGGGTAAGTTTCATGTCTATTTTTAATCTGTGGTTACCAAGTTCTACTTTTAGTTTTATAGAAAACTTATCTGCCTCCCAAAATTTTGTGGCCGAAATCACGAACTTAATCATGGAACAGATCGTTAAGAACCCAACCTATCTTTACCAGATTCAGTTAGGGCAACCATAATAGTTTGAGTTCTCTAGAACCCAAACTATCTTTACCAGATTAAGTTAAGGTAGTCATTTTTAAAGGGTCCTAAACAGTAAATCATTCATAAATGAATTATGAACAAATATCGAATCATCTAACTTTTTTTTAATATGAAAAAAACATTCGGTTTGGTATACCCTTCTTGTTAATGTACCCTCTACTGAGAAATACATAGTAATAAATTATCTTTTTTGTCTACTGAATTTAATTCAGTTTTGCCAATTTTTGTCAGTTATGTGTTTTAGTTCAAGGTTAAAGTTTTAGTTGCGGTAAAAATGTAAACACTCCTGTCATTGTTTTGCTGTTATTATATTAACACGGGACTATAGAAATTATTTATAGTATGGCTTCGATTAATATCCGCTGGTTTAGAACCGGTTCTCAGCCATACTGAAAAATCATTTATAGCATCCTATTACAGACAATTTTCCACGAGTGTTGAAAAAAACAAAAAATAATACCGGTTTCGATATTCAGGGGCCCTTAATCTTATGATTTTTCATTTTAAAATTCGCTATACATGATTTTTCAATATGCCATACAGGAAAAATTGTTAAATATTAGATCTTTGTCTTGAAAATAACATGTTTAAAATTAAAACGATGATATAATATTTGTTCATTAACTTCCGCAAAATTATAAATTAGCTTAGGATTTCGCTAACCGCTGAACCGATAAGGTTCTTCTTTACAGTGGATATTCTTTAAGGTTTTTAATGAAAAAATCTAAACTAAAATTGAATTTAAAGGGTCGTCTCCCACCTTCCCTCTTCGGACAATGGGCTATTTATTACACTAGTCCACAACTTTGGCGACTTTTATTTAATTTTGATTGATTCATAAAGTTGAGTGTCCAAACATTTCAACCACTATTTGTAATATACAGATTACAGTGTAATTTTGTGTTTCATCCATTGTGATGTACATCAATTCATCAGCGATTGTCTTGTCTCTTTAGATTCCTAGAGACTTTTGTGGACATGAATGCACACTTATGATAAAATATGCAAATTAATATCCAAAAACTATGATGTTGGGGTTTAATTTATTAATGCGATAATATTCTATAAATAGTTTTTATAAATATTTTTTGATTGTTCATTACAAAAATATCACAATAACGTTTTTATCTATTAAATGATATTTTTTGAAAAAATTCTGTTTTAAACCAGCTATCAAAACAAATTCTTCCGTCTGCTATATTCAAAACTTACTAATTTCATGCGCTAGTACCCAAACTCAGTCAGAAACTGCTAAATTCTTGTACATTCCCTTTAAGCCAGTACCCAAAGTCTAAAACTCCTAAAAATTGAATATTCGATCAATTGTCCCCTCCCTTACTTCCTGTTTTTACCTTGTTTATTTAAGTTTTCTTCAAAATTTAAGATATTTTTAATTCGATGTTATTGCGTTAGTTTTGGACATTAATAACCTTGTTAAATTTTGAATGAAACTTAGCTGTATTATTAGGGATCTGAAGGGATAAAACGATGGCCTATAAATTGATTGTACATCCTGAACAATGATACACAAAATTACCCCTTCTGTAGATTACAATCAGTGCAGTGGTTGAAACGTTTGGACATTCAACTTCATAAACCATCTAATCAAAATTCAGTAAAAGTCCCCAAAGTTGTTAAGACAACGAACAAGAAAACATTAAAACTTTGGGGAATATTGTAATAAACAGCCCAATGTCCCCTCCCTGAATTTAAATTATTTAATTTCCGTAAGGGCCTAAGATTATCGAAATTGTACATAACTCAATCTAGTAAATATATCAGAATTTATTTCTCCTAAAGAAGGTGGTAGTCTGTCTGTCTCTTAAGATCTTTTAAACGGCCTTTCCAATTTGATTATTCTTTACGGGGAAGTTCTGTAATAAAGTCATGGGTATGTTTATTTTTTTGGGTATACGGGGGGGAGGAGGGGTAAATTGTAAGGACTATAAGTTGAATTTAAATAAACTCAGGGGGAGGGGGGTAAATGAGGACAATAGCGGTTTTCAATTTAGGTTGCTAATAGGGGGGAGTGGATGGAGTAAAGTATTAATCAAAGGTGGAATGGAGGAGGGGGTTATTATAATATCAGCCAGCTGGGAGAAACATTTGATCAGGGTATGCAAGAATCTCTCACTATATCCACGCATTCTACATATATCCATTAGAGCTTATATGCATATCCAGTAGATTTTTAAGGATTAATAAAATTGCTTGTATATTAATTCTTAATTAATTCCTTCCTATTTTATCTTTAATATACATTCAAGAAGGTTCACAAATTTTTAAAAGCTAAGCTTTTCTATAATTAGGGTGTGTCCGTCCGTACGTCCGGAACGGAAAGTTTTTTCGTTAATTTGGGCATGTTAGACAGCTTTTAGCAGATATTAAAATGAAAAATTAGGTCCATGCTAACAAAACTGGTATTAGTTTTATGATTTTAATTTTAATAATCGTGTAAAATTGTCTGTAACACAATTCTATACATTATTTTTAAGCATGAATGAGAACCAGTCCTAATCCAGCGGATTTTAATCGGTTTCGAAGGCATACTAGAAAAAAATATACTAATTTTTAAAAGCGAAGCTTTTCAATTATTGGGGTCGTTCAGTACGTAACAGATAGCTCTTATCATTATTTTTTGCATATATTGTCCTATCGATTTCCATTTTTACATAGTGATTCCTATAACAGGTACGGTTTAGAAAGCGTAACAAACCTATAACAGTTACATTAAAAGTCCATACGTAGATTTAAAACATGCTAAGTTTTTCTTGTTTAAAAATAAAGATTTTCATCAAGTTCTAACACTCTACAAGTGTTAATGTTCGTTTGTTCTACCGTCTAATTTTAGTTTTTAGTTTTGTAGTATGATTTAGGTATATACAATGTATGTACGTTCCAAGCTCTTTATAGTGCCTATAAAAAATGACGTCATTGGTCCAATGCAAAAATAATTCATTATGCTAAAGTTTTAAATTTATCCCCTTTTTATTGGCACTAAGTTTAAAAACTTTGGCCGAAAAATCTATATGATGTCATTTTTTATAGACACTAAAAAGTTCTTGGAACGTATAGATATATATTCATACCCATGATTATCATTATTGCGTTCCAAAAAATCAAGATTGTTTCCCCCCAACTAAATATTTTTAGAGCAGGAGGGTGGTAAGTTTATACGTCCCTCCCTCTTCAAAAACTTTATAATTTGATTCCCCCTTCCTTGATATTTTCCAGGGTGGGAGAGGACAATGGACAATGGGCTGTTTATTACACTAGTCTCCAAAGTTTTATAATAAGGTTTCTTATTCGTTGGGTACTTCTATTGAATTTTGAATGGTTGGTTCTTTAAGTTAAGTGTCCAAACGATTCATTCAACCACTAATTGTAATCTACGGAAGGAGTAAATTTGTGTGTCGTTATTGGGGATGAACATAAATTTATCGGCCATTGTCCCATCCCTTTGGATTCCTGGATATTTCCTGTATTAAATTATGATATCTAATTAACAACAACAGTAAAAAAAAAGTCTGCAACCCCCATAATTTGATGGTTACAAAAATACTTTACTTTTTTTGTACTTTAAGTGTAGATAAAAATTGACCAAAAAAGTTATAATAAATTAATAATTTCTATTTTTATCAAATGTATTTAACCATGCTAAAGTTAAAATAAATGTTATGTTATATGAATTAGCTGCCTACTTTTTAATTAATTAACATCTAAAGATACAAGTAAAGTATGATAGACAAAATTACCCTTTCTACAGATCTAATAGATTGTTGGAAAAGTTTGGACACTACTTCTTATGTCTAATTAAGATTTAATTTACAAATGAGAGAACGTGTTAATATAACTTTGGGGACCAACATTAATTTAAGTCTAATGTCCAATGTACATTGTTACCTCTTTTCTAATCTTAATTAAAAAGCAACAGGATGTTTTTCGAAAATTGAAAGTAGAGTTCTCCCTTCACTGCCTCGATGTCTCTAGTTATCACCTTAAGATACTGTACATATGACAGAAAAGTAAAGTAAATATGTGTGAAAATGCGTATTTTTAAGCTTAACCTGGGTAACAATTCAACATTTGCTTTGGGTTACGCAATTAGTTTCAGGAATTTAAGATATTAAGCATCTAAAATAAGAATTCTAAAAAAGAAAGAGGAGAAGGGGTAAAGTTTTTGTTTATTAATTTAGAGTTAAGACAGAGCAGTTTTAGCCGTCTAAAGGTTAGGGCACCCGCAGGGGTTAGACATGGGAAAAACTAACCACTGCATAGAGTTTTTTGCTTTTTATTTAATGCACACTTTATCTCAAGACAATGAAATTGTACAATTTAATTGATAAACAATTTTAAGGCTGCACTTCTAACAAACGTCCTAATGCCTAATACCCTAATCCTGTAAAGTATAATATACGGAAACCACGTTAAAACAATAACTTATTCTTTCTTGGTGTGTATTCACTTCTGCTTATGTATTATTTAATACCTATATTTGCAACAACTTTTGTTTTATAAATTCTTCCAATTTTTAACAACTACAAAAACCCCGCCCCTCTCGGAGAGCCTCGAACCCGCAACATACGGATAAGGTAACCAACATTCTATAAATGAGCTATGAAGGAGACCAATTATCAGTGGTGAAAAAAGACAAAGTAGACAAAAAATTAATTCTTATAGTATACGTTAAAATTTTACACACTTTTATGTCTGTCATCGTAGCTCAGGGGTAAAGATGAGGTTCCAATATATCCAAACACTAAACATCATTTTCACTCTCTGAGATAATAATTAATATTTGGTATAAGTAAAAAATATTTTTAAACATTTACATCACATAAAAAGCTATTCCTTGCCAAAGATTGAAACAAATATTGTTTCAGTGGTCAGTCTTGAACCACCCACCTTGAAACTTGACATCTGAAACCTGACGCCTTAACCAAAAGAGCTAATTCAGCATGACACAATAATTATTGTTTTACAGCGATAGTTTACATGTCTAAGTATATAAAATTGAATAAAATATTGTTTCAGTGGTGAGTCTCGAACCACTCACCTTGAAACTTGACATCTGAAACCTGACACCTTAACCAAAAGAGCTAATTCAGCATGACACAATAATTTTTGTTTTACAGCCTTAGTTTACATGTCTAAGTATATAAAATTGAATGAAATATTGTTTCAGTGGTGAGTCTCGAACAAGTCACCTTGAAACTTGACATCTGAAACCTGACGCCTTAACCAAAAGAGCTAAATCAGCATGAGACAATGATTGGTGTTTCACAGACTTAGTTTACATACCAAAGTAAATAAGATTGAAAAAATATTGTTTCTGTGGTCAGTCTTAAACCATTCACCTTGAAACTTGACATCTGAAACCTAATGCCTTAACCAAAAGAGCTAAGATAACATTCATTGTTTTACAGCCTTAGTTTTTATGACAAAGTATATAAGATTGAAAAAAATATTGTTTCCAGTGTCAGTCTCGAACCACCCACATTAAAACTTGACATATGAAACCTGACGCCTTAACCAAAAGAGCCAAATCAGCATGAGACCACAACTATTGTTTTACAGTCTTAGTTTAAATGCCGAAGTATATAAGATTGAAAAAAGTATTGTTTCAGTGGTTGGTCAGGAACCACCCACCTTGAAACTTGACATCCCAAACCTGATGCCTTAACCAAAAGAGCTAAATCAGCGTAAGGTAACAGTTACTGTTTTATAGCCTTAGCTTACATGTCAAAGTATATAAGATTGAAAAAAAAATAGTGTTTCAGTGGTCAGTCTCGAACCACCCACCTTGAAACTTGACATTCCAAACCTGACGCCTTAACCAATAGAGCTAATTTAGCATGGGACAATGATCATTGTTTTACAGCCTTATTTTACATGCCAAAGTGTATTGACATCTGAATCCAGACGCATTAACCAAAAGAGCTAAATAAGCATAAGACATTTGATATAGTTTTACAGCCTTAGTTTTCATGCTTAAGTATGTAAGATTGAAAAAAATATTGTTTCATTGGTCAGTCTTGAACCACCCACCTTGAAACTTGGCATCTGAAACCTGACACCTTAACCAAAAGAGCTAAATCAGCATGAGACAATGAATGGTGTTTTACAGCCTTAGTTTACATACCAAAGTATATGAGATTGAAAAAAAATATTGTTTAAGTGGTCAGTCTCGAACCTTTCAACTTGAAACTTGACATCTGAAACCTGACGCCTTAACCAAAAGAGCTAAATCAGCATAAGACATCAGACATGGTTTTACAGCCTTAGTTTTTATGCTAAAGTATGCAAGATTGAAAAAAAAATATTGTTTCATTGGTCAGTCTTGAACCACCCACCTTGAAACTTGACATGTGAAACCAGACGCCTTAACCAAAAGAGCTAAATAAGCATAAGACATCAGACACGGTTTTACAGCCTTAGTTTTTATGCCAAAGTATGTAAGATTGAAAAAAAATATGCCTTAACCAAAAGAGCTAAATCAGCATGAGGCAAACATTAGTGTTTTTTAACCTTTTTGGGTATAAGATTATACCACTTAAATATCAAAAAGCTATTGCATGCCAAAGTATATAAGATTGAAAAAAAATATTGGTTCAGTGGTCAGTCTTGAACCACCCACTGTGAAACTTGGCATCTGAAATCTGACGCCTTAACCAAAAGAGCTAAATCAACATGAGACAAAGGTTGATTAACATGCCATGAAACTTGGCATCTGAAATCTGACGCCTTAACCAAAAGAGCTAAATCAACATGAGACAAAGGTTGGTTAACATGCCTAAGTCTATAAGATAGAAAAAAATATTGTTTCAGTGGTCAGTCCTAAACCACCAACCTTGAAACTTGACATCTGAAACCTGACGCTTTAACCAAAAGAGGTTGTTGTGGAACTTATAAAGTGGCTAACAACTAAAAAATATAACACCAGACATCTTCTTATTTTACAACGTTTATTTACAGTTAGGGAATTAAAAGAGACACTCGATTGTATGTAACAGCAGATACATTATTGCACGTTCATAAAACTACAACATATTATAATATTAGCATTATGAAAAAGATATTAAATAAAAGAATGAAAATAAAGAAATAAAAACCTTACTTGTTGGTGCCTTTAATTAAGTTTCACAAGTATACAGAATTAACCTATTGTGATGGTTGTGTCAGGTTGTGTCCCTGAAACACGCCTTAGGCCCTATATAGTAAAGAGATCTGCTGGGTAGTTATCCCCAAGCATTCTGACTGTAGAAAACAACTGGCTATATCATTGAAGCGTACGAGCTTATATACCCGCTAATGTTTACATTAGAACTGGTTTTCAAATATGTACTTAAGAAAACTGTACATAAATATTTCTAATACACAAAATGGTATCACTACTTTTTAAGCAATATCATAATAAAATAACGTTAAAACATAAATATAAGGATTTAAATAAATATAAAAATATTAATTAAAATATGTTTTGTGTGCATACAAAACGACGGATAAATTATACAACACTGCGGGCCCCAAGGTAGTGGACTCATTTTGTGTTGTAATGCAATCAACCTGTAGAATATGTAGGGCTGGAAGGCAGGGTAGTGTCCCCTGACAATCTTGCAACCAGGGTAGTTTCCCCTGGCAATCTGGTGAACAGGGTAGTTTCCCCTGAGAATGTTGAAACTTAGGGTAGTATCCCCTAAGAACACTGAAACTTAGGGTGGTATCCCCTGACAAGAAAAATAAAGCAACATTTGACCTAAGATTATAACAAAAGGGAGTTTTATCCCTATAAGGAACTATATCTAGGTAATCACTGTAAAAATATGTGTCTAAGTTATTATGATAAATAAAATCATAAATAGAAAACTGAATGTTTCTAGGAATCAATTGTGGAGTATTCTGTTTCACTTTGGGCATATCAAAGAACTTTTGTGCATTATTATTTGTGCTAGAAGAAACAACTTGTGCAAAGCAACAAAAAATCAAAAAAGGATACATATAATTCCTAAAATAGTGATTAGAATTGTATTTCCTAGGGACATTAGATAAATTACATTTGTTGGCTGTTGGTTCACAGATGTAAATTTCTTCTTAGGTTTGGACTTTTTAACTCTAGATTTTATCACATCTTTAACATTCTTGTTGTGAAAGTCTATGTGATTAACATTAAAATCAATCTTAGAATTATTAACCTGATGGAGCTGAACATAGGTACCAGGTTTAAAACCAGTAAGATAATCTAACTTAGATAAAATGTCTTTTACATTCTTCTTGTGGTTAGAACACACTAAAACATTCTTAGGTTTGCTAGGACAAGATTCTTTGCAAATTGAGCAAATAAGATTAGAAGGAACACTAGACATATTGTTACAAATATTTTCTGACCCATTACATCTATCACTAAGACAGGTAATACAAAGAGAATATTTCATGACATTATCAAATCTTTCTTGTGTTATTGCCTGACAGAAAACTTTACATTTGCCTATTGAATGAGAATAAGGATCCGCCATAACATCATGCATAAAACATTTAATCCTAATATTACTATTAGTGTTTTTATTAACAAAGTTCTTTTGCCTTTGATTTGAAGCATATGCTGTTTCAGACTGAACATAATTAATTTCACTATGACCTTTTTTCCCATGTATCAAAGATGGACACTTAGCAATAGCATATTCTAGATCACTAAGTTCAACAAAGATGTAATGTTTAATAATTTCAAACTCATCTTTATCGCAAAGCTGTCCAAGATTATCACGCTCGGCCTTAGATAATTCTTTAAGAACCCTTCTTTTATGATAATCAGGTAAAATCATTGTCAAATGCTGAAGAAAACTTTGGTTATAAATTTCATTGCCTAGATCATTTACTTTATCACTATGTGCTTTAACTAGAGTTTCAAGGCCAATTAAATATTGATAATATGATCTCAAATAGAGAGTTTGTACTTCAACATCTTTTAAACTATACTTAAGTTCAGCAAGTTTGGCTTTTTTAGCATTTACTATTCTACGAGCATTGCCATATTTTGACAAAAAATAAGATATTATGCCATTGTAATCATTATTGGCATAATAATGAGACACTTCACTTGCAATATTTGAAGATAAACAGTTTTTGAATAATGCAGCTAATTTAGTGGATTGTTTTGCTGTACAATACACTCTTTCAAACTCACTAAGAAAATCAAAAATATTTGAGTCTGATTTCCAACCATCAAAAGGTTTGATTTTGATGGGCTCAGTAAATGTTTGGCTATCATCTACCAAATCAATTTTCATAAATTTAATTATGATCATAGACTCAAGAATCCAATTATCAGCTTTTACTAAAGCATGAGATAACTTACAAATTATATTTCCATAACGTGACTCATCACTTGAAAGATCATTACAAAGTTTATTCATAATTTCAACCTTTTTCTCTAAATAAGGTATATCAGTCACAAGAAGAGACTTTAGCCTAGATTCTGAACATGAATTGTCAATAACTTCTCTTGTTATAAGAGCAATATGATTTATATATGATTCGGCTAATGCTACATGTGCATTAGTTACTGCATTAGTGTCATCACAAATAAAGTTCTTAGAATTTGCTTCAAAAGACAATGAAGATCTAATTTCCTTCATTTTTTCAACTAAAGTTTGGACCTTATCTAAATATTCAGCTGATAATTCTTGAAGATTTTCATCCCCAAAAATGAATTTTTATTGGTGTTTTTATTAGGTTGAATTTTCAAACGTTTCAACCATTAATTGTAATCCACAGAAGGGTTATTTTGTGTCATTGAGGATGTACATCAATTTATCAGCCATTGTCCTATCTCTTAAGATCCCTGGATTATATCTCTACGCCCCTAGGGGCGTAGCCGCTAGTTACAAAAAGATCAGAGGGAGCTTTTAATCACATTAGTAATTAAAATTTGCGCTGTTATGGTAAATATGCGGTTCTGGTGGTATTTTTATAAATGCGGGAGTGGTTACACACCTTGGTCTTTAGGCAACAAAGATAGCGCACCCATAACTAATTTTGTCCGTCCGGCGTTGCTCAGGGAGGGAGGGAGGGGGCATTGGAGTGTAAATTACATGGTACCCAAAGTTTTATATCAATATTATCTTGTTCGCTTTGGGTACTTTCAATGAATTTTGATTGGTTGGTTCAAAACTAGTATTGTCTTTTTTTCAACCAATAATTTTTGTCTACATATATAAGGGGTAAATTGTATAACATCAATGGGGATGTGTATCAATTTATCATCAAATGTCTCATCCCTTAGATCCCTGTGCTAGGATCTATGGGCTGTATATTTAAAGCGTAAGGAAGGACAATAAATAGTATAGAACCATCTGAAGGCATAAATCTAAAAAGATAATAGCCTAAAACTATTCCCCGGACCAATGTAAAGCTTCCCTCAATTAAGTTGTTTTCGAAATCTTAAGCTACAGACAAAATAATCCTACTAATTTAAATGATAAACTAGTTACTTCGCCCTTAACCTTAAGGGGATAGTAGGAAAAGTCAGGAGAATAGCTTAAAACCACCCCCTTAAAACCTCCCTGTGAGTTACATAAATAACTCCCATTTTTCGAGATCTTTAGACAAAAAAGCTTCCGACTAGAGGCTACACCCCTAGAGGCTTCTGAGACACAGGAAAGGTAGCTGTCTATAGTGCCCTAGAAAAATAGGGATAGATGTCACCACTTTTGACGTGCATATTCTGTTGGTGTCATAAATTAATTCTAAACCCCATCTCTTTTCTAGATAGATTCTGTCCCCCTTTTTTTATCTCTTTCCCTCATCTATGACGTCAATAGAACACATAAGCCAACGCCATTTAGCTAGGGCACTCAAGGAGGGGAAGTTGAACATCCACTCTCAATTTTTTTTGGGGGGGGTGGGAAGCTGAAACGTTGAATTGTTCTTGTCGGAAATATCAATAATATGAAATAATGTTATTATATGATGTAACAATAATAGGCTAATTAAACCTAAACCATATAACACGACTAATTTAGATTAATGTTCCTGTTATTTAACTGTTTTCGGGTTATAATCACAGATTTGCAGGGATAGGACAAGGGAGATGAATATTTGGGTTCTAATAAGGGATAAGACAATAGATAATAAAATGATGCACTTACCCAATAATGAAAGACAAAATTATCTCTTCTGTAGATGAAAATTATTTGGAACCAACCAATCAAAATTTAAGAAAGAAATTTAAGAAATTTAACCATGTTTTTGAGCCAACAAATAAGGTGACGTCGTTTAAAACTTTGAGTTCTAGTGCAAAAGACTGTCCAATGTCCCTTTAGGCTGAATTCTATTTCAGTAAGTCTATGATACAAAGTAGAATGATGTCTGTCTGTCCGTCCGTCTGTCTGTCCGTCTGTCTGAAGCTTAAGATCTCAGTAACCACTGAACCGATTGGACTCTACTCTTCAGGGAATATACCGACTAGTCCTGTGATGGTTTTAAGCTATTATTTTGGGACTTGGGACACCCCCAACCCCCCAAAAAAATGAAAAATACCTCAAATTTTTTTTTTCTTTTTAAATTTAGATAAAACAAAATAGGTTGATCAAACCTCTTGGGGCAAAGCCCCTAGTGGCTAGGGGCGAAGACGCTAGTAGTAATTAAAGTAGTAAGCTTTTTTTTCTCTGTTACGAAGGATCTCACTAACCACTGAACCGATTTATTTCTCCTTTTAAAGTAATCTTCTAATATGTCCCAGGATAGTTTTAGGCTATTTCATTTACGGATTTATGTCTTGGGATGATTTTAGGCCATTTATTGCCATTTCCTAGCTCTTGAAATACAGAGCCCCTAGATGCTAGGCGCGCTGTCGCTAATAGTATTTAAAGTAGTAAGGTTTTTTGTCTGTAGCTTAATAATCCGTTAACTGCTAAACCGATTGAGTTCTCCATTTTATGGAAGCTTCTTATGGGCCCCTGGGTGGTTTTGATTATTGAATTTTTATATCTAAGTTTAGTTTTAGGCTATTTTTACTTGCCTTTGGATATAAGCTCCTAAATGGTATAAGCGCAGTCGCTAGTATACGTTAAAAGTGCTTCTTTGACTTGTATTGAGGTGTGTTTGATATTATAACTTTAATGACATTATGCAGTTTCCCTTTGAACAACAATTGGACCATTCATAAAACCCCCCTCTCTTTTACTTACAACACTATAGCCCTGTGATGGATCAAGGACGTCGTAACTTTGCAAAGTGTCTCAAAAAACAGCCATGTGACGTCATAAAAATTCGCTAGCAGACGAAAAAGTTCCCCAAAAGGGGGATCCAGGTAGTTGATTGTTATACATCTATATTTCTAGATATATTGCTGCGCTACTTATACACATAATTGTCCTTGTTACATCATTTCTTCTTATATTTTCAACCTTATTCGATAAAAGTTACAAAATGTCTGTGTGTGTGTGTGTGGCGAATGATCTCGCTAACCGCTGAACCAATATGATACTACTTTACAGTTAAGTTTCTCATGGGTCCATATGTCAATGACTATTTTGGGGGAGATTATTACGAACCTCCTAAAATCTCCCACGAGATCACCCCCCCCCCCCCACCCCCAATATATTTAACTTTTTCTTTCTGAAACTTAAATTGAAAGTGGAATGTCGATTCCTCCTCCCCCCCCCCCCTTCACTCAACTTGAGGCCTCTAGGGGCAAAGCAGATTTTATTTCATTCTCCGCTCGTAGAGTAGTCTCGCTATTACTAAAATAAATAATAAATAATATTTTTAAAAAACGCCTGATCCTCAAAATCCGTGAAAAAAAATGTTGTATTTCTAACCTAGGCTCGTTCCTTAATCCATAATTGATATTTAACTAATTCTATTTAATGTATATTTCCTGCATCTTTAGCCAGGGTTAGGAACATGGTTGATAAAATAATCTTCCCTAAAGTTTTATGCAAATTTGTTTAAAGAAGATTGTAGATTTTGGGTAAAGAAATGGTTGTAGATTAATTTAAACGTCATTGTCCATTCCCTCCCTGATCTTTAGCACTCGAGATTATCAGGGAAGTAGGGGTCCCAAAGTTTTATAATAACGTTTTCTTATTTGTTACTTTAACAACTTTGAGGACTATACTCATTTGTAGAGGGACAAAGTGTCTCGAAAATCAGCCATGTGGCGTCATAAAAATGAGGGATTTGAGAGGGAAGAAGGAAAGAAAACCACTTAAAAAGAGATAGATAATCCTTCATTTTTATAACATCACATGGCTGATTTCTGAGACACTTTGTCCCCCTACTACTGATTTTGATTTTTGGTTCATAAAGTTGAGTGTCCAAACGTTTCAACCATTTTATTATAAAAAGGGGTAATTTTGTGTATTAATTATCAGCCATTGTTTTATCCCTTTAGATCCCTGCAAGAATAGGCATGTGTACTTAGTTATTTATAGATTTAATCCGTTTAAGTATTGCAGTGTTTGGGTTTATTTCATAAAAATCATCAACCTAAGGCCTTAAAGGATAGATAGAAAGGCCTTAAAAGAGAGATAGAAGTCCTCAAAATAAAGATAAAAAGGTCTGAAAAGATATACAGGATGTCCTTAAAAGATATAGAAAAAGGCCTCAAAAGATATTTATGAAGGCCTCAAAAGATAGATAGATAAAAAGGCCTTAAAAATAGATAGATAAAAAGGCCTTAAAAGATAGATAGATAAAAAGGCCTTGAAGGATAGATAGAAAGGCCTTATAAGATAGATAGATAAAAAGACCTTAAAAGATAGTTAAAAAGGTCTCAAAAGATATAAAGAAAGTCCTTAAAAGATATATAAAAAGGCGAAAAAGGCCTTAAAAGATATATATGAAGGCCTCAAAAGATAGATAGAAGGCCTCAAAAGATGGATATAAGGCCTCAAAAGATAGATAGAAGGCCTCAAAATATAGATAAAAAGGCCTTCAAGGCTAGATAGAGAGGTCTCAAAAGACAAATAGAAGGCCTTAAGCGATAAATAAAACAAGGATGTCAACATCCATAAAAGCGTAGCTTTAAAATGTATAAGACAAACGAACATTAAAACATTAAAAGTAGAGTGTAGGAACTGAATATTCATATTAAAATTCTAACCTGTTTAAATTAACGAAAAGAGCTAACGGACGTACGGACGGAAGGACGGAAACGGACCAAGCCTAATTATAGTAAAGCTTCGCTTATAAAAAGGTCTAAAAAGATAGATAGATAAACAGGCCTCAAAAGTTAGATAGAAAGGCCTCAAAAGGAGAGGGACAATAGGCTGTTTATTACACTATTCCCAAAGGTTTCCTAATAGAGTTTTCTTCGTTGGTTTAATAATTTTGTTCAAACGTTTCAACTACTAATTTTAATCTATATAAGGAGTAATTTGTGTATCATCATTGGGAATTTATCGGTCATTGTTTTCTCCCTTTAGATCCCTGTACTAAAGTAAGAGACGGAAATGAGCTTGAAAAGGATTTGTTTGTCATAATTATATCTAATCTCCTCTTTATCATGGAAAAAAGGAATGGTAAATCTAATAATAAACAAGGATGACAACATCCATAAAAGAGAAGCTCTAAAATCAGCAGGAAGGACAAGAGAACATATAAAAGCAGTATGTCTATGTGTGTCATTAGCTTAAGATTTTGCTAACCACTTGAACGGTATTGTAATCCTTTACAGTGAAGCTTTGTATAGTTCATTTTAAAGTTTATTACTATTTTGAAGAAGGTTACTTCCACCCTCCTAAGCGAAACAGCCTTAGTAAAAATAATCCTCCCCTCCCCCCTTATTTTTTTTTACTTTTTCTTTATGAAATTTAAAAAAGGATGGTCGACATAACCCAAATCCCCTTCCCTTAAGAGAATTATTAAAGTACTTTACGTATGTAATGTGCTAAATTTTCTATTGATTTTTTTTTTCTTTTCTTTTCTTTTACGTTTTGAACGCCCCTTTCTTGATAAATCAAATCACCCCCCCCCCCCCACAAACTTTCAAAACTCTCGTTTTACCCCCTCAAAAAATAACGTTGGACATCCCTGCTTGCAGAACCGTGTAAAATTGATTAAAATTAAAATATTCATCATATTTTGTTGGCTGTTTACTGTTTTCTTTATCCATGGGTCTTTTTAGCACACAATAGGATTTTCATGTTTCATTTAACATTCATTTAAACTTAAGCTTTTTTAGTACTTTAGCAGATCTCTATAATCAAGTCCTAAAAACGTCAGTATGTCCTTAAACAGTAACATGTATTTAATCAGTTTTGCAACAAATTTACTTACAATTTTGTTATAAGACATATGCATTGATATTCATTTTATTTAGTTCTGACACTCTACAAGTGTCAATGTTAGTTTGTTCTTCCATTTCAGAGCTTCGCTTTTATGGATGTTGTCATCCTTGTTTAGTGCCCAATCTATCCTATAACTTATTTAATCTGTCCGTAAGTCAGTCAGTCCGTAACGCTATTGGAAATTTTCTCGGCTGCTTTTAAAGATAGACATATTAAAGTTTTCAGCGAAGATTCCTATGACAAATGCGAATCTATATAAAGTGTGTTACTTTTTTATATGTTTCATCATTATTTTGCCACAACTCAGTCAAAAATGCTTACAAAACATACCTTTTTCGACCTAAAGTACTCAAATATTTCCTTTACAAGCCCCATCAATCAGTTTTGAGATATCTCCATATTTCAAGGAAAAATGACAAAAAAGGCAAATTTTGGTGTTACCTTTTTATATGCTCAGATACCATAAAATCAATAAAAAAAATATTTTTACTTTTCTCTCATTTTTAAAGTTTGATTCTGTTAAAGTAAATATTCTTGAAGGGATTTATGCATTGGTTTTACGAAACATAATATTTGGTGGAAATAAATGATCTTCAAAAGAATTTTTTTTTGGAAAATAAGAAATTCAACCTCCATTGCCCTAGAGGACAGCTGTTGACCTCTAGTGTTCATGGTATTGTCAAGTACATGTTAAAGAAAAAAAATAGCCAAAAAAGTACATAAAAAAGTATCTTAATGTGTTAGAAAATTAAATTGTTTAACTTCAAATTTGGGGATGCTGACCTTAAAGATGCTCTTACTGGTGGTGATGGTGACCCGGAAGGCATTGAAGTACATGAGCATTATTGCAACACAACTATTGATCTATGTTTTGATTTTTATATTCCTAGCAGCCTCCAATCAAGAGAAATCCCTAAATGATTTTTTATTCTCAAATTCATAAGGTAAATACTGTGATTTTGAAAAGTTCTTGTTATATTTTTTCATTGGAGGCTGCTAGGAATTTAAAAATCAGAACATAGATCAATAGTTGTGTTGCCGTAATGCTCATGTACTTCAATGCCTTCCGGGTCACCATCACCACCAGTAAGAGCATCTTTAAGGTCAGCATCCCCAAATTTGAAGTTAAACAATTTAATTTTCTAACACATTAAGATACTTTTTTATGTACTTTTTTGGCTATTTTTTTTCTTTAACATGTACTTGACAATACCATGAACACTAGAGGTCAACAGCTGTCCTCTAGGGCAATGGGGGTTGAATTTCTCATTTTCCAAAAAAAAATTCTTTTGAAGATCATTTATTTCCACCAAATATTATGTTTCTGTAAAATCAATGCATAAACCCCTTCAAGAATATTTACTTTAACAGAATCAAACTTTAAAAATGAGAGAAAAGTAAAAATAAGTATTTTTTATTAATTTTATGGTATCTGAGCATATAAAAAGGTAACACCCAAATTAGCCTTTTTTGTCAATTTTCCTTGAAATATGGAGATATCTAAAAACTGATTGATGGGGCTTGTAAAGGAAGTATTTGAGCATCTTAGGTCGAAAAAGGTCTATTTTGTAAGCATTTTTGACTGAGTTGTGGCCAAATATTGATGAAACATATAAAAAAGTAACACACTTTATATACATTGTTTTGTCTATCTGTCTGCTTGTCATACTTTTAAAGACAAAAACAATATTTTTTTTAAGAATTCGTGATTTAATTTTTTTTGCATTCTTGTTTTGTGCTTCGCTTTAATTGATGTTGTCATCCTTGTTTATGTACATGGAATGAATCAACTGAAAATTGATTGCCTATTTTTTCCCTAATTTCCAAAGTTGTACAGCAGATACATTCAAAATTTTAATATTTCAAATTTTGATTTTTTCGAAGTTTGAAGCTTTTTTTAGCTAGTAGTAAATATTGAGATAGGATAAGGGTGCTATGTACACAATCGGAAACTAAGAATCAGCTGCCTGTGAATGTTATTTAGATTTAAACAAAGATGACAACATCCATAAGTAGCGAAGCACAATATAATTATGGATAGACAAATAGACATAGTAGTGCAGATGTACCTTGGTCATAACCAAAATTATGTGTGGTAATTTGCATGGATATAAAGGGATAAGACAATTGTAGATAAATTTGTGTACATTCCCAATGATTATGGGCAAAATTAACCTTCTGTAGACCCCTTCTGTAGATTACAATAACTGGTTGAAATCTTTGGACACTCAACTTAATTAACAAACTCAATCGAAATTCAATAAAATTCACCAAAGTTGTTAAGCCAGAAAATAAGAAAACGTTATTATAAATCTTTGGGGACTAGTGTAATAAACAGCCCATTGTCCCCTCCGGAATAATAATAGCAGCCGTAAATCGCCATAGTGTTATAAACTTACTGACGGACGGACGGACAGACAAAAATAAATTATAGAGAAGCTCTTCTATTCAAAACGTTTCATTTTTTGTGTTTAAATAAGTTTTTAGATATTGAAAGGTTTAGTGACTTTAACGAACGCATAGAAACATATCGTACTAAGATAGCGTAAGGTGCCACCAAAAAATGACGTCATACAATAAAATTGACAAATAAGAGGCCAGTATACACTGTAATTGACCAATGGTAAAATTTATACTGGCCTCTCATTGGCCAATTTATTTGTATGACGTCATTAATAAATTAGCCATTATAATGCATTTATTATTACTTGAATCTTACACCATTTTATCTTACTTTAATAAAATGAAACTTGTTGCGGGCTAAAATAACGATCTTCCCATCCCCCCCTTTACCCCCTCCCCTCCTACTTGATATACTTACTGACCAATAAATGATAGGGGAAATTGCAACCTGAATTTACGGCAATTTTCCCCCTGTCATGATATCCACGTAAATTCTACATGTATTTTAAAAATCGATGATCTGTTGTAAAATTACTATTGTCAGTGCCTACATTTTAAGACTTATAAACAGAGATGCTATGCCTAAAACGCTATTCTTAGTTGTCTTAGGAATCGTCATTTCTAAAACCAATATATAATGTGCATCATGTAAAAGTATGAAGACAAAAAAAGCTTTTAAATCAACATACGAACTTATAGAATACTGAATTTTATACCTAATTGCCATAGAAATTCTAACGTAGGGTTGGACTTCAATAGGACGATTCATAATCAGAGCTTTCTAAGGATAACCCGAGGTGATAAATTTACTTATAAGAAAGATTAATTTACGCCCATTGTCCTATCCTTTTTAAACAACACATTATATGGATAAAAGATTTTTGTGATTGGGGGGGGGGGGAGTGGATTAATGTAAAGGGAGGTAGGGGATATTGGGCTGTTTAATACACTAGTGCATAAAGTTTTATAATGGCGTTTTCTTATTAGTTGGGTTAACAACTTTGGGGACTTTAATTGAATTTTGGATGGTTGGTTCATTAAGCTAAGTGTCAAAACATTTCAGCCACTAATTGTATTATAGATAAGGGTTAATTTTGTGAATTTTGATTGGTTGATTAATTTAGTTGAGTGTTCAAACGTCTCAACCTCCAATCATAATCTACAGAAGGGGTAATTTTGTGTATCATCATTGGGGATGCACATAATTTATCGGCCATTGTCTTATCCATTTAGATCCCTTGTATATACGCATTATACGCATACGTCTATAGATGAAAGATGTTTTTGATGAAGACAAAAACACATGCTGATATTAGCTAGATATACAATGTAACAATGCCCTCTGAACTTAGGTTGGACCCCCTTTTAAAACACATGCTGATATTAGCTAGATGTACAATGTGACAACATCCTCTGAACTTAGGTTGGCCCCCCTTCAAAAACACATGCTGATATTAGCTAGATATACAATGTGACAACATCCTCTGAACTTTGGTTGGACCCCCTTTAAAAACACATGCGGATATTAGCTAGATAAACAATGTGCCCACTCCTCTGAACTTAGGTTAAACCTCCTTCAAAAACACATGCTGATATTATCTAGATATACAATGTGACAACTTCCTCTGAACTTAGGTTGGCCCCCCTTAAAAACACATGCTGATATTAGCTAGATACACAATGTGACAATTTCCTCTGAACTTAGGTTGGACCCCCTTTAAAAACACATGCTGATATTAGCTAGATATACAATGTAACAATTCCCTCTAAACTTAGGGTGGCCCCCCTTCAAAAACCCATGCTGATATTAGCTAGATATACAATGTAACAATTCCCTCTGAACTTAGGTTGGACCCCCTTTTAAAACACATGCTGATATTAGCTAGATATACAATATGACAATATCCTCTGAACTTAGGTTGGACCCCCTTTTAAAACACATGCTGATATTAGCTAGATATACAATGTGACAACTTCCTCTCAACGTAGGTTGGACCCCCTTTTAAAACACATGCTGATATTAGCTAGATATACAATATGACAATATCCTCTGAACTTAGGTTGGACCCCCTTTTAAAACACATGCTGATATTAGCTAGATATACAAGGTGACAACTTCCTCTGAACTTAGGTTAGACCTCCTTCAAAAACACATGCTGATATTAGCTAGATATACAATGTAACAATTTCCTCTCAACTTAGGTTGGACCTCTTTGGACATTACAGTTATAGAGATGCTATGCTTTCTAAATCATATCTATCTACTTCAGGAATCACCATGCAAAAAAAAAAAAAAACTTCCCTTTAAAAAATCTTGAGGACATATGAGATACATGTAGGTCCTTAAACCCCCTCCCATTAATTAAAATTTTTTAATTGGTTAGTTTTTTCATTATGCCTAACCCCTCTGATACTCTAACTCTGCATAACCCCATATAACCTAACATAAGAAATAGATAAACAAACAAAAATCTCCCTCCTTCCATTATTTTCAAATTATGTAAAAATAAGGGGGGAGGGGGTAGTCTAAGTGCTAAACTAGAATTAGAGGGAAAGCAATAATATTTATGTTTTTGCCGTGCCACTTATAGACATAATCGTCTTTGTTTAAAAGGGGGGGGGGGGTCCAAATTAAAAGTCTATGACATTATAATGTTAGATATTATGATAAGCTATAAAGCAAATACCCGACCTTGTTTTCTTATATCAGAGCCAGAGATACAGGCATACATCAATTATCTATAATACAAAGTAGTTTGATGTCTGTTTGTCGGTCGGTACGTCTGTCTTTCCGTCTGAAGCTTAAGATCTCAGTAACCACTGAACCGATTGGGCTTTACATTTCAGGAAATACACCTACTGTTCCTGTGGTGGTTTTAAGCTATTTTTTTCTTTGGAGGGGGGAGGGGGGAACCCCCCACCCCCCATTATATAAAACGTCTGTCTGTCTATAGGTTTGTGTGTGTCTGTGTAGCGTAAGACCTGCTAACCGCAGGACCGAAATTGTTCTTCTTTACAATTAAGCTTCTTATAGGTACAGGGAAGGTTTATGACTATTTTGGAGAGGGTAACTCCACCATTCCAAAAAAGTCAGCCCGGAAAAACTATACCCCCCTTCAATTCTATTAAAAATTAAATGGTTCACTTATCTGATCCCTATCCCCTTCCCTCTAGTGCCCCAAGAGGCCTCTAGGAACGTTGCAACTTGTATAAAAGATAAGGGCAAAACAGGCATCATAGATTTCATGTAAGTAATTTTTATCTTTCGTTTTCCTATCCCTTTACCGCTGTTCGCAAGGCCAAGTTTTTTGTTATCTATTCTTATCTGATTTAATATCTTATTAACTATCAGTATTTATCAAAAGACTTTTTTATTATTAATTTTATGAATAGCAGAGCTGCTCTATTACTAGGGTATGTACGTTCGTTTGTCCATACATTCGTCTTTTACTCAGTCACTAAAAGAAGTTGAAATATGATCAAAACATGTAGAGTGCGCAAAATAAAGAGTATCTACGCAGCGAGAGAAAAAAATGCGCTTAATATAGAACCAAACCCTGAGCAATGAAATTTTTATTTACAGTATTATTTACTAAACTCATAACAAGATTTTTTCGCTATTTTTAATAAATTACAGTTTACTGTTCTATGAAAGAATGTTATTGTTGCGCTGTTTATGGACGTCCTTGTCCTTGTCGGTAAAATGAAGAATAGTTTTTATCGCATTGTTTCATAGACAGCTTTCCGCGGATAGAAAAATGATATATCATAAGATTAATTCCATTTTCGTTGGGATACGAGAGGCCGAAGGCCGGATCTGACAAAACCGGTATTATTTTTAAATAATATTATTCGTGGAAAATTGTCTCTGGTACATATTTTTTTTCAGTATGGCTTAGAACCGGTTCTAATCCAGAGGATATTAATCGGTTTCGATGCCATACTAGAATAAAGCATTTATTCTTTAAAATCTAAATTTAGTCTTTTTAAAAGCACTTTGATAAATAAACAATAACAATTATGTTAAAAACCAGCGCATAATATTTCAGTAGCAAAATTATAATAGCATTTCATACAGATTAACCAACCAAAAATCTAAGAAATATAAAAGTTATCGTTTGAATATAATTTTTAAATTAAATTTTCTCTTTAGGTTGACAAGCCTGAACAAAACAAGACAATTATTTATGGACGGCATCATATTTTTCGGATGTTTGTACAGCAGTAAAATACTTTATAGTAAGGGCGTGGAGACAGTTGTTCTAATAAAAACACGATGTAGTATAGACTATACAAGTAAATAAAAAATGAAAATAAAACAGATAGTTTTGAAATCCACATTAAATCTTAATAATGTTATTCTTTTTAATTTTCATGAATTTCTTTATTTAATAGCACAAATGCAGTTTTAGGGAATTAACTCTGACATCTGTGATTGGAGAAGCTTAAGTGGCATACATCCATTAACCAATCAGAGTGCAGATTACAGATGTCAAAATTAATCAACTTAAATTGTATTTGCGCTTTTAAATAAAGAACTTCACGAAAAAAAATTTTTTTTAAACATTCTTAAAATAAAATGTTGATTTCAAAACTACCTGTTTCATTAAAATTCTTCTCATCTTATATAGTCTAATGTAGGAACAATAGGTCATATTATTGGTTTGAACATTTACACATTTTGTATGACAGAGCAGTTATTTATTCATTTTATTTATATAACAGCTACAAATATTTGAATTTCTCAGGATAAGGCTATCTTTCAAGAAATTATATCATCAAAAAATTGTGTATCTTGTATTATTGTAATTGCTAGAAATACCTTTAACCCTGCTGAAAAATCTGAAACACAGTAACACCCCAAAAAATGTTGCCACTAGTTAGTTTCATACCATCATTTCTTTATAATCAGGTAATATTTTGCTCTTTTACCCCCCCTCAATTCAATCATACAGTACAACTCAAGTAAATAAAAATGTTTGTTTACAATTAAACTAGCTGTACAACTCCAAGAAATGAATACAGGTGGTCGTTATTTGTGTACAATTATATCTGCTGTACATATCTTATAAATAGATACAGGCGATAGTAAAAATGTTTGAGCACAATTAAACTTGCTGTACATCTTCAGTAAATAAATACAGGTGATACTAAAATTTTTGTGCACAATTAAACTTGCTGTACAACTCTAGTAAATAAATACAGGTGGTAGTAAATAAATTAGTGTACAATTAAACTTGCTACACAACTTTATTAAATAAATACAGACATTAGAAAAATGTTTGTGCACAATTAAACTTACTGTACATCTCTAGTAATTAAATACAGGTGATAGCAAAATTTTTTGTGCACAATTAAACTTGCTGTACAACTCTAGCACATGAATACAGCATATATCAATAGAATATTTATATACAATTTAATTGCTGTAAAACTCTAGTAAATAAATACAAGAGATATTAAAAATGCTTGTGAACAATTAAACTTGATGTACAACTTCAGTAAATAAATACAGGCGATAGTAAAATGTTTGTTTACAATTAAGCTTGATGTACAACTCTAGTATATAAATACAGGCGATAGTAAAAATGTTTGTGCACAAATAAACTTGCTGTACATCTTCAGTAAATAAATACAGGCCATAGTAAAAATGTTTGTGCACAATTAAACGCAATTTATTTTCGCCACCCGTAAATAAATTTCAACACATAGGTGCGGCGTGATAATAGAAATAATATTAGAATAATCATACCCGTATTTATTATTTTTATTAAAAATGTTTTATTTAAGAATGTATTTAGAATTTGCAATATTGCAAAGCAATCATAGAAAAAGGTTTTAAATACATTAAGTACACCTCCCGTGTGATAAAAAATGTATAATAGTTATTTAAAGGGATAAGACAATGGCCAATAAATTGATGTACATTCCCAATGATGTTACACAAAAGAATCCTTTATGTAGATTACACAATTAGTGATTGAAACGTTTTACTTATAACAATCACAAGTCCCCAAATAGTTAACCCAACGAATAAAAAACATTATTAACAATTTTTTGGGTGAAATAAACAACCCAATGTCCCATACCTCCCTTATATTATAGAGTAGGTACCCTACAAAAAAAATATTTAATGTCAGTCTATAACACTTTGCTCTATTGGAAAATTCGGACAGAAGCTTTTTTTTTAGGGTGGGAGAGATAGTAGATGGATTGTTTTACGCGGGTAGGCGAATAAATGAATTAGGATTAGAGGTATATCCCAGACATTACCTGGATCCAGTGTTGGCGATCTTTATTCGTCTGCTCGGCACAGGGTTCACGGTGTGGGGACATACAGTTATTTAAACCCTTTCCCTCTTCTGTTTTACTTTAATGTTAGACTTAGGCGTTCATAGAATGTCACCCCCCCCCCCCTCCCCAAGGCTGATTTTTGTTGCATGGTAAGGAGACATCCCAGACAATAATTATATGCACGCCATTATTTACAGGGTTGGACTAGTCCCCAAAGTTTTATAATAACTTTTTTCTTATTCATTAGCTTTTCAAATCTGGGGACTTTCTTTGTATTTAGATTGATTGATAGGTACATTATGTTGAGTGTCCTAACCACTTATTGTAATCTACAGTACAGAAGGGGAAATTTTGTGTATTTAGGAATGTACAATGCATCAATTGTCTTATTAAAGATTTGCTTTCTTAATCGTACCTAATTACTATGTAAATAACCATGCCAAGTTTGAAATCAATAGGACAATTCTAACCCGTTTAAAATAACGAAAAGAGATAACCCTTTGGGCAGACTGAATGCCATAACTGCGGCTGAGAGGTGGCTGGCATATAGTGGCGGGGGCTGCCCATAGCTGGAAAATGGCCTATT
This sequence comes from Acartia tonsa, assembly GCF_053477335.1. Classification (NCBI taxonomy): domain Eukaryota; kingdom Metazoa; phylum Arthropoda; class Copepoda; order Calanoida; family Acartiidae; genus Acartia; species Acartia tonsa. Next base: position 42,385,358 of record NC_137269.1, on the reverse strand, counting down.
CATGGCTGGTGTTCTAAATCCTGCACTAGGGAGACCAGTGAAGCTTTGTTGGGCAGACTGGAAGCCTTCTACACAGACAGGATCATAGTCACTTGTTATCTCGATGGTTTCTGTAAAATGTTTCATACCAAATAAGTCAGTAAAGAATTATTCAGGTAGGTACTTATTAAATTTCTTTAATAAATTTTGTATGTAGCTGTAGTTGGCGTGTTTTCAAACTTTAAATTTCCTTTTCTCCATTGAAATTATTTTTACTTTCTGAAAGGTTGTTAATTCATGCAAATTGTGAATTGCATACATGAAAGATTTCGAATTTCCCTGCTCCTTTTTATTATCTACATTGAACCTTTCTGCAACATTGTTCATTACTTGGGCAACCTCAGTGAAAACTTCGTCCGACATATTCCAATGTTTTATGCTGTAGGTCCCTGCAGAGTCATGCGTACCAATATACGTTTACCTTGTGTAGTCAATGAAGCGGTTTGCAGACTCCCTAGCTACACTCATTAGGGAAGGCACCACAAAATTTTCATATATTTCATAGATGTATGGAACTGGCACAAATGCTAAATTATAGCAGTATGAAAGCTTCTTCTTAGCATTTTCTTTTGATAGAACACTGTTCAGGCCTTTTTCTCTGAACTGGTTGTCAAGCCGACAATGGAAATGGTAGAAACACAGTCTATTGTCTAGGCTTCTTCTTAACAGTTCTTTGAGGGTATATACAACTGATAACTCAAGGTCAAGGGCTATTGCTATGTGCTTGTCTCCAATACAGTTTTTCTAAACTTTGAAAATCTCTCTGTATAAATCAATATTTTTTCCATGCTGAAAACAATAATACAAAGGCACAGACAGTTCCTTGTATTTTCACAAATAATATATACTTTTTCAAAAGGATCCGGACAATTCTTGAAGGTTCCATCACAACTGGTAAAATTCTGTCAGTGTATGTATGTACATTAATACATAATTATCCTTTTGATATTGCCAGAGTTCATCCTAATAGATTTATTCAAAACTAATTGTAAGGTGTTGTGTTTGGTATTGATGTATTCATCTGGCATACAGCTATAGGCATCCCATTCCTTCGATTTGAAATTAACCTTCATTTTTGAATTCTTTGACTTTTAGTACTTAATATTATTTCCAAGTTTACTCTCTAACTTCATCATCCTTCCTGTAAGTAATTCATTTATATTATATTATATTTCAGATAAAATCCAACCCAAAAGATTGCAAAAATGAGTGTCCCCTACCACCTGTTGGCTGGCCTCAACATGTCATAATCACGCCAGGTTCCTCAAGTGCGAGATCAGGGACATAAAGGGCATGCTCGAAACTGTCTGCCACAGCATTGATGACCATGCCTGGCATTTCCCCAAGGACAAGACAAGCGTGCGGTATTTCAACAGTTTTACCCCCTGGATATCCTACCTTGAAGATGAGGTTGTCAGTTGGAAGTACTGGGCCTTCCAACTGCCAGAAGAAGTAGCCAGGTATGAGGTAAATACCCTCCAAAGCGAAGGATTCCGGATAATGACCAAGATGGGTCCAGCTGCCGAGGCCTACCACTTCTCCATCTCCCCGATTTGGAACCGCCCCAAGGTTATAACCCCCTGGCGCCAAATTTCTCTGACAAAAGTCAGAAAATTCATAAAGGCATCCAAGCAGGCCCGGAAGCAAGCCCTTGAGGCTAAGGCGGAGGCTTAAGCCGCCAAGGCAGAGATGCAGTTTTTACAAATTGAAAACCTCTGCATCACATTCCAAAACCTAAAGCTTTATAAGTTTTTCTTTTTTTTTCTTTTCAACTATCTTCCTTCTGTTTTTTTTGTTAATGCAAATATGTCTTTCAGAGACATTTAACAAAAATGAGACGCCGTGGCCACTCAATAACCGTTGCCAAAAGTAACATAAAAAATGGTTTTGCTTAGGGGCGTGTCTGCTTTCCTATTTTCAATACCTTTTATTGTACACCCCAGTGATCAGCCCGCAGCCCTATGTTCTTTTTCTTGCCGGGAGTGTCATGTACAGAGTCTGAGGAGGGAGGTACCCAAATTTTCAAAATTGATACAAAAAAATTCCTAAGATGAAAATACCAGCTTTTCTATAATTAGGGTTTATTATAATAATTATATACGTACGAACGGACAAACCAAAGTTATAGAAAAGCTTCGATTTTAGATATAAATAATCTTTAAATACGAATTTGTTTACTTATTAAGTAGAATAGATGAGTGAACTTTTATAATTATGATAGATATAGTATTATAGTACATAAAAAAATTATCGAAGAAAAAAAATGATAAATTATTTGTTGTTAAGCTGAACCTATAATAGCACTTTGGGTGATTTACCCCTAATCAAAATTATATCTAAACACCCCCTTCCCCTTGCTCTTATTTTTGACAGAAACTAACAGACATATTTTTATGTATTCTTACTAGAAGTTATGATAATATAATAAATGCAATAAGTATAGATGTTCAAATCAGAAAATTACCTGGCTCCTGTCTTAGCAAACTGATTTTTGCTCTTTTGTAGCGACTTTTAAAATTTAAGATGCTATTTGTTGATATTCGAAGAACCAATTGTAAGTCGGCGGCACAGGGTCAAGTGGTGGGGACATACAGTTATTTCACCCATTCCCCCTCTATTGTTTTACTCTAATGATTAGGTCACTCCTCCCCCCCAATCTTAAAAGAAAAGGGTATACGAAATGAAATTTAGAAAGGGGGGAGTTGGTAGATCCATTTTCCAATTAGGGGTAAATTACCGTCAATAAAAAGGATACAAGACAAATTAACGAGTGTAAGGATCAAATAACACTGTAAAAAAATAACAAAATAAATGCATCGTATTATAGAAAGCTTCCCGATATTAGAATATCAATAAAAATTTTCAGGGATCTAAAGAGATAAGACAATGGTATTACATTTATGTACATCCCAAATGATGATTACACAAAATTACCTCTTCTGTAGATTACAAGTAGTGGTTGAAACGTTTGGACACGTATTTTAAAACTTTGGGGAGAAGTGTAATAAATAGAACTCTGTCCCCTTCCTCAACGGAGATTTCTTAGAGTGTAAACTTGTTGCATTATTAATCCAAGACTGTATAATAAATATTAAAAATACTTGGCTAATCAAACCAATAATAAAGCTTTACAAGGTTATAGAGAAAGGTTAGTCATAAGGATTCAAAAATCATTTTTCTCCCGTTTTTCTCCATCCTGAAGGACCAAGAGAATTGTTTGTACTAGGGGCATTTAAGGTTGAGGAGGGGGGTAGTCGCCCCTTCATTTTAAAAAAGTAATATAAAATATATTTTAAGGATTTGGTCAATTAGTTCTAGGGGAGATTTCTCTTGGGAGGGTGTTGGTACGCTCCCCTAAAATAGACATCCTGTTACTTTTATATAAGGTGAAAATAGAGAGGGCCTCCTTACCCTCCCCCCATTACTCCTATGCAATGCAATAAAAAACTAAAATCATACAAGTTACGACGATACCAGGGATCCAAAGGGATGGAACAATGGCCGATAAATTGATGTACATCTCCAATGATGATACACAAAATTACCCCTTCTGTAGATTACAAGTAGTGGTTGATACTTTTGGAAACTCATCTTAATGAATCGACAAATCAAAATTTAATTAAAAATCCCCAAAGTTGTTAAGCCAACTTATAAAACTTGGGGACTAGTGTAATAAACAGCCCCTCCCTGCGACGATAACCAGTTATAGAGATGCTACACATTTAAACCCTAGAGGTGTATTAGTACATTGTATATTGAGCTTAGACTAGCTATACATAGATTAATCAGATTTGTGGTTATCCTTCTATAAAAGTAACAGGATATCTATCTGTGTGTCTGTATTGAAGAATCTCGCTAACCGCTAAAATTTTAAAAATCTTTTTTTAAAATAAAAAATTGGGTTGGTCAAATCCCCTCCTCTGCAAGTCAAGTGTCCCTAGAGGCCTATATGGGCGTAGCCGCTTGTACAGCTACATAGCACTGTAACAAAACAATACCTAGACTTTTTACAATAATAAAATAGCCTAGAACCATCCTAAGCGCTATAAGAAGCTTCACTGTTAATGAGAACCATATTGGTTCAGCGGTTAGCAAGATCCTGCACTACAAAAAAGCTTAGTACTTTATATAATAGACTAGAAAATAATTAGAAAATGTCTATTCTAATATGTTTTATTTTAAGTATATTTGCGATAACTTTTATTTAATGAAATCTTCCAATTTTTAACATGTACAAAACGGCCTGCTTAATTGCTTCAAGATCCATGTCAGATCTATATAGGAAATAAATGTCTATAAACGAGCTCAAGTCTTCCAAGGAATATTTGTTTAAAACTCATAGTGCTCCAATAATCCATAATAAACTCTCATTGCCCAGAACGATAAGACCAATTATTTTACTTTATTAAAAATAAATTCCTTTTTGTAATTTCATGTTGCTATTTACCTTATATCAATGTTTTTAATTTCTAATCATAAAAAAGAAAATTTAGATTTATAATATAATAAATTTAAGAAAACTCTATTTTAAAAGAATTCGATTGTGGCGACACTTTGTGTGTTCAAATATTAAACTAAAATTGTAATCATCATCATTAACCCTTTGGTGATGGTAATGTAAAGAAAAAAATATAATTTAAAAAATCTTTCTAAAATAATTTAGATTATTAAATATTTACTTTCTTTTAGATAGTAATGCCGGGTGAGGAAAATAGATTTATTGAGAAATAGATATGCATATAGAAAACTAGCCAATAGGGAGATAATTATATCGAGCCAACTCTAGTTCTATGATATAAAGCTGATATTAGAATAAAGACAGTTTTTGTCTTGTGTCCTAGCTATGCCAATCTCTATAGGGTGCACACAAAAAAATTGTACGTCTGTACGTCTGTCCGTCCTTCTGTCCGTCACTAAAGATTCCTACGATACATTTGTTCACAACACTTAGAATAAATACACATACATTTTGTCTCTTTCTTTCTTTTGACAATTATGTTCCTATGTGGAAGAGCTTTAACATCTAATAATCATAAAAATGAATAATAAGATTCAAGGGAGGGAGGGGATATTGGTCTGATATTTACACTAGTACGTAACCGAAGTTTTATAACCACTTCATCTTAGGTGTATAGGCTTTAAAACTATGGTTACTTGTATTGATTGGTTGGTTTCAAATTAATAGTACTCATACTTTACAACCGAAGCTTAACAAAGTGTCTCAAAAAATCAGCCATGTGACGTCATAAGAATGAGGGATGAGAGGAGAAGTGAGAAAGAAAACCCCTAAAAAAGAGATGGATAATCCCTCATTTTTATCACGTCACATTGCTGATTTCTGAGACACTTTGTAAAGCTTCTTTCAACCAATAAACATATCATTTATTATATTAAGGTTATATAAAGACGGATATATTTACGGACAAACTTTATTTACAGAGTAGCTGCGCTACAATAACCTAAAACGTCTCTAGAACCAGCCGTTCATATTTGCTTATGATGAAAATCTCTCAGTGCATTGTTCTTTGATATTATATTTTGTGGCATTAACAGAGTGTATGCAATAGAGTACTTTTTACCAGGGAGGGAGAGGACATTGGGCTGTTTATTACACTAGTACATAAGTTTTATATAAACGTTTTCTTATTCGTTGACTTAACAACCTTGGGGACTTTTATCAAGTTTTTATTTTTAGTCCAAATGATTCAACCCCTAATTGTAATCTACAGAATAAGTAATTTTGTCTATCATCATTAGAGATGTACATCAATCTATCAGCAATTGTCTTATCCCTTTACAACTGCTTACGAACGATTCAGTGACAGATTTTATGGTCCCATTTTTGATGGATTTTAGTTAAGATATAAATACTTCTTTTGTTGAACAAATGCTTTTTTAAAATTGATTCTACTTCAAACTGCTTACTTGCTTCAATATCCATGTCAGATCTATATACGAAATAAATGTCTATAAACAAGCTCAAGTTTTCCAAGAAATATATGACTAAAACTCATAGTGCTCCAATAATCCATAATAAACTCTCATTGCCCAGAACGATAAGACTCATTATTTTACTTTATTAAAAATAAATTCCTTTTTTTTATTTCATGTAGCTATTTACCTTACATTGATGTATTTAATTTCTAATCATAAAAGAGAAAATTTACATTTATAATATAATAAATTTAAGAAAACTCTGTTTTAAAAGAATTCGATTGTGGCGACATTTTGTGTGGTCAAATATTAAACTAAAATTGTAATCAGCATCATTAACCCTTTAGTGATGGTAATGTAAAGAAAAAAATATAATTTAAAAATCTTTTTAAAATCATTTAAATTATTAAATATTTACTTTCTTTTAGATAGTAATGCCGGGTGAGGAAAATAGATTTATTGAGAAATAGATATGCATAAAGAAAACTAGCCAATAGGGAGATAATTATATCGAGCCAACTCTAGTTATTCTAATATGACGTCATTCAGGATACTTTGGCCAAAAGTTTTTGAATTTATTATAAGGTACTAACTTATAGGCAGGCACAGAAAATCATAAGGGTTTTGTTAACATCACATCAATTGGCTCTTTCAATTATACAGGACATCAATGGTAAAGACACATTTTGTTGTAGTTAGTAATCCATAATCTATGTGTCTTTTGTAAGGAAGTTGGCACACTGTTGTAGAGATATTAGCTATGCTAATCATATTTCCTCATTATACAATATTGTACAGTGTACACTTTTTATTATTATTATGAATGAGTGTACAATATTGCATAATATATAGTGTTGTATAGATATTAGCTACGCCAATAATATTATCCTCATTATACAATATTGTACAGTGCAGTGTACCACTTTTTATTCTTATTATGAATGAGTGTACAATATTGCATAATATATAGTGTTGTATAGATATTAGCTATGCTAATCATATTATCCTCATTATACAATATTGTATAGTGTACACCTTTTAATTCTTATTATGAAGGAGTGTACAATATTGTTCGATAGGTAAAGTGTTTTAGAAATCATTTAACATCATTATACAATATTGTAATGTTAATTCAGGCAACTTAGAATTGTCATACTGATTTTAAACTTTGCATGATGATTCCTGTAACAGTTAGGTACGATTTAAAAGGCGAAGCAGCTATATATTTGTTACCAGAAAGTCCGTACGTCAATTTGAGACATGATGATTGATTAACTTTTTCAAAAACAAATTTTTTATGATATAATTATCCTATTTATCTAATTTTTGGAATAATGATTCCTAGGATGACAAGGTAAAATATCTTAAGCAAAGCATCAATGAAAATTTCTAAAAATGAAATTATGCCTTGAAATGAATACTAAGTTTACGCATCTGTGCAACAAATTTATATACGATTTTCTCATGAATCAATATTCTGGCTTTAAGTTCTGACATCCTCTACAAGTGTTATTGTTTGTTTATTCTGCAGTCTGATAGAGCTTCGCTTTTAAGGATGCTGTCATCTTTGTTTAGATACGTCTTAATTTGAAGCGCTGTAACCCGGAAACGAATGATTAGGATATCAAAAACATACAAGATAACATTTAAAGATGAATTAGGCAATTTCCCTTAAAGTAATAGTGGAAAAAAAATATTTTTGATGCTTATTCAGGTTAGGTTAGGTTAAGTGCAGGTTAAATGCTTTCCTTATGTTTGAAAATATTAGATAAATGGAAAAGGGGGGGGGGGGTTATTTAGGTCCAAACGGTGGTTTAGGGGATTGTAAAAAGATGAATATGAAATGTTAATCAATATGTATTTTAAAAACAAAGATGAAAACATCCATAAAAGCGAAGCTCTAAAAATTAGAGGGTACTTATTCATCTTTAAAAATATCGTAGTATTTTCCAGTTTGGAACTGAATCTGATTAATTTCCGTTAGATTAAAACCGGTTCTGAAACGTACTGAAAAATCATTTATCTTATCGTATTATAGAATTCCATCAAAAATATCACAAAAATTTACACATCACATTAATTTCAGTTTAATGCTTAATTTTTCATAGGAATCTCAAAAGAATTTTAATAATTAGATTAGATAGACGACAGAAGGTTTTTTTAATTCCCTATACAGCGCGCATCCAGTTTATCATTTGATTGGCCCGTCTACATATCTGTCGATAGTGCTCTGACGCACATTAAATTTTATTTTCTATATTAATATTTTAGATAGTCAACTGTTGGAGTAATAACCTTTTACTTTATAAATCATACTTATTTGTTCGCTTAACAACTTGGGCGACTTTCATTAAGTTTTATTTGGTTATTCATTAAGTTGAGCGTTCAAACGTTCTTATAACCAATTTACAAAGTATTATTGTGTATCATCATGGGGGATGTACATCAATTAAGCAACCATTGTCTTATCCCTGCATATTAATTGAGAATGTAAAGGCCAAGTGATAAAACAAGAGGAAAAGAGAGAAAAAGTGTACTGACGATTACACAAAAATTTTCTTTTTGAAATGAACTCATACGATCTCAGAATCGATTTATTTCTTCATTTTGAAAAAGCATTATTTTGGTTCTGGCCAGGTTTTTCACTTTCCCAAAATTTTAAGAAACCATTAAATTCTAGGAAATAATGATAAATTATTGTACATCACTATTGATGATAAACAAAAATACCCTATCTGTATATCTAAATTATTGGTTAAAAAGTTTTGACACCGCTGGTTTAAAGAAACTAATCAAGAATCAATAAAAAGGGCTCAAAGTTTTAAACCAACGTTGGGTAGTTCTGATTATAAAATTTTGGTACAACTTAGTGAAAAGGGAATTTGGGTAATATCCTCTTAGAATTTTTTTTTCAATTTTGCGAACTATGAACTCTGGCCGCAACGCTCGGCTCCCTAGCCTGCCTAGCCGCAGCACTCGGCCCCCTTTTCTGCATAGCCGCAGCGCTCGGCCCCCTTGCCTGCCTAGCCGCAGCGCTCGGCTCACTAGCCCATAACCTAACCTAACCTAAAATAGTTGTTCACTCTTGGGGGGGAGAGGGGGGGTACTAAAATTTTCAAAATTTAAAAAAAATTCTAAGAGACTAACGCCTGAATTTGATTCTGACAAACAATTCTAAAGCAAATTCCCCCCCCTTCCCCTTTTCCTCCCCTTCTTACCCACCTGTCTTCATTTACATGAAAAACAAAATATACTTCAACCTTACTTTAAGGGGTTTCGAGATTTTTTTGTAGAATTGATTGTTAGAATAGCTACCCCTGGTTACAACTATAATTGTTAGTCCAACTCCCCTGAAAACACCCCATAATAATAAACAAAATTTTTATCAGATCTCTAAATTAAAATTATTTAATGAAACCAGGATTCAATTAGTATACCATTGTTTTCGGCCAAAGAATGAGATATTGTTTTAGAGGATTATTAACACTAAAATGTCATATCTCTTTTCTGATTTTTTCGACTTTTAAAAAAAGTTTGACTGGTTTAAAGAAACACCACATAAAAAGAATTGGGTGGATATAAAATTTAGAGGACAGGAAACAAGTTACTTCTCTATACACCAGGGAGGAAGGGATTGGAAGGACATAGCACTGTAAATTATACTGGTACCCAAACTTTTATAAGCACTTATTCGTTTGGTTAAAAACTTTGGGTACTTGATTTGGTTGTAAAAACCTTGAGTGTCTAATTTTTCAACTACAAGAAGAGGTATTTTTGTTTATTGTAATTAGGGTAAGCATAAATTCATTTTTCATTGTCTTATCCCGTAAGACCCCTGCTTTACACTCATGCAATTAAAAAAAACTATTGACATATAGACCTTTTACTATTATGGATATTACCCGCGATCGTCGCCGGGGAGGTGATAAGTTCGAATCTCGGGCCGACACCATGTCATAACTAAAGACGTTAAAATGGTTCCTAATGCTGCTATAAATAGTAAGAGTAGGGGGAATGCCTTGGCCCATAAACAGGCACTACTCACTACCATGCACAGGAAGGACTTCTCAGACAAAGGAAGGGTTGGTTGTCTGATGGATGTTACTTAACCTAATATCTTTGGGCGTTAGAGTATCGCATCCCAATACACGTGGATGATGTTCTGTACACATTTGAATAATGTACACTTATAATTAAATTGCAAAGTAATAGATAGCTTTGGGTGTTAAGATAAAGTTAACCAATTATATGTTTAGGCCCTTTAAAAATTACAGTCTAAAGTTTTATTCCTCCATGAGTTTTTACTGGGGGAATTTGTATTATTTTGGTGAACCTATTAGTAAATTGTGGATGTTATTATGTAAAGATTGAAGGAGACAAATAATCGTAAATTAAGCCAGAGCTAGGTAACAGGGATATAAAGGGATAAGACATTTGATCATAGATTGATTAAATTCCCAATAATGCTACACAAAATTACCCCTTACATAGATTACAATTAGTGGTGACTTTAAACTTAATGCAGCAACCAATTAAAATATAATAAAAAGTCCCCCAAGTTGTTGAGCCAACGGATAAGAAAATGTTATTAAACTTTGGGAACTAGTGTAATATACAGCCCATTGTCCTCTCCCTCCTTCACAGGCTAGGTACCACATAAGATTTTAATTATATCACAAGTAAATTAATTAATTCAATTTGGAAGTGGGGGGAAGGTAAATTCTAACCAATTTTGTTAAGATTGCCCATGTTATTACATTTTTATTCTAATATTTGTGGAAAATTGTCTGTAATACGATGCAATATATGATTTTTCTGTATGGATGAGAACTAGTTCTAATCCAGCAAATATTAATCGGTTTCGAAGCTAAACCGAAAAAAAATAAATATTGAAAATTGACGTTGCTTATATGGACTTTTTTTAAAAGCGAAACTTTTCTGTAATTAGGGTCGGTCCGTCCGCCCGTCCGGAACGAATAGCTTTTTCGTCAATTTAGGCATATTAGAATTGTCCTACCGATTTCAATCTTTGCATGGTGATTCCTCTAGTAGTTAGGTACGAATTAGAAAGCGTAGCAACTATATAATCATTGCCAGAATGTCAGTACGTCTATTCTAAACATGACGATTTTTAAATTATTTTAACAACAATTTTCAGAGCTTCGCTTTTAAAGATGTTGTCATACAATATTCAGTGCAGGTCATTTGTTTGCCAAGGAACGATTCAAGAACAAACTATGAAATTAATGAAAATGACGGAAGATTGATTTGCCTTTCTCATTATTCAAACAGGAAAAGGGGTACTATGAAAATACAGGGAGAGAGGGAACATCGGGTTGTTTATTAAACTGTCGAGCTCTGAAACCCTCGTTATTTTTTTTAATTAGTAATGGGGGATAGTTTTTATTGCCCTAACCCTGTGGGGCAAACCAGCATCCATTATATCCTAACCTAACCTGAGTTAGTGTAATAATAAAATATTTGAAAAAAATACCCCGTCTTATTTAATTTTGTAAGGGAGGGTTTATTTGTGCTCTACTAAATAGTTACTTTGAGGGAAAACGTCAAAAAATTTGCTAACACATAAACAATGGCTACTATATGCCTATGGGACAAGGTCACACACTCACACACACACACATACACACACTCACACACACACAAACACACAAACACACACACATACACACACACACATACACACAATACACAGAAACAAGAACCATCTTATCCATAAGTAACTAAGCAATAACAAGCTAATTAAAGTAAAAGAATAGAGGGGGCACGAGTTTTATAAAACTCTACCTACGTGGTGGGTCTTGAAGATTGGCCAATAGTGTCGGAAATATAAACACAGCCAAGTCGCAAGAAAAAAAGCACAAAGCAATTTGCAAGCAGACGATACAGGTCCCCACCACTTGGGCCATGTAGTTGTCTGGTGTGACCATCTATATAGTTATTATACATTTATTAAACTAACAGCGAAATCGATATATTATTACCTGGATGTTGCGCCAGATCTTCATGTACTCTGTTAAGTAATGCTCGCCGCTGGCTAAAATAACCCCTTTACCACATCCCCTTCTCTCCGAGTGGATGAACAATCTGACCAATCAATTAGGTCCATATTAGAAAGCCAAATTTACGACAAAGTTTTGAAGATACTTTGCCAATGGCCTGCACAGTCATTTGCCAGGTTGGTGTATGCTTAATGGGTTAAAAGAAGTAGGACAAACTCCCCCCCCCCCCAATTTCAAATTTTATGGGCGGGAATGGTACTGTTGACACTGCCAGGGGCTCATTAAAACAGGGATCTAAAAGGGATAAGACAATTGCCGATATAATAATGTTCATCCGCAATGAACACAAAATTAACCCTTCTGTAGATTACAATTAGTGGTTAAAACGTGTGGACATTCAACTAAATGAAACAACCAATCAAAATTCTATAACATTTCCAAAAATAGTAAGCAAACGAATAAGAAATAAAACTTTGAAGACTAGTGTAAAATAGCCCAATGCCCCCTTTCTCCCTGGAACTTTATTAAATGTGTATTTTATATATTGTATACTAGAGTTGGCTCGATATAATTATCTCCCTATTGGCTAGTTTTCCTTATGCATATCTATTTCTCAATAAATCTATTTTCCTCACCCGGCATTACTATCTAAAAGAAAGTAAATATTTAATAATCTAAATGATTTTAAAAAGATTTTTTAAATTATATTTTTTTCTTTACATTACCATCACCAAAGGGTTAATGATGATGATTACAATTTTAGTTTAATATTTGAACACACAAAGTGTCGCCACAATCGAATTCTTTTAAAACAGAGTTTTCTTAAATTTATTATATTATAAATTTAAATTTTCTTTTTTTTATGATTAGAAATTAAATACATTGATATAAGGTAAATGGCAACATGAAATTAAAAAAAGGAATTTATTTTTAATAAAGTAAAATAATGGGTCTTATCGTTCTGGCCAATGAGAGTTTATTATGGATTATTGGAGCACTATGAGTTTTAAACAAATATTCCTTGGAAAACTTGAGCTCGTTTATAGACATTTATTTCCTATATAGATCTGACATGGATCTTGAAGCAATTAAGCAGGCCGTTTTGTACATGTTAAAAATTGGAAGATTTCATTAAATAAAAGTTATCGCAAATATACTTAGTAAATAATTTATACCAAATTCTTACAACACGAAGACAACAGCTCTAGAGTGTAATTAGAATTAATAATTGTGGAGTAGATGCGCTGCTAAAAATTCGCAAAGGATGACACGAAAAGAATTTTCTTCCACCGGACATAATAAAAAAGTTGCACAATTTTTCGGCGGCTCAGCTACTCTTTTATTTTTCTTGTCTGTACCAGTTTTAACATGGATCTTATGCAGGGAGGGAGGGCACAATGGACTGTTTATTACACTAGTCCCCAAAGTCTTATAATATAGTTTTCTTATTTATAAGCTCAACAACATTTGTGATTCTTATTGAATTTATTGGTTCATTAATTGTAATCTACAGAGGGGGTAATTTTGTGTATCATCATTCGGTATGAACATCAATTTTCTGGGATGGGATAATGAACGATAATATAGTGTTCCCATTAATTATGATAAACAAAATTACCCTATTTATAGATTTAAATCATGGTGGAAAAGTTTGGACACTTCAAACAGAAAATTCAAATCAATTTAAACTCAAAAGGTGTTGAACAAATTTTATAGATTGGCTGGAATTAAACATTATTATCCTTGTTTTATAAAAACGATGAAACTCTATCTATAATTCACTGAGTTCGTTCATCTGTCTGACTGTTTGTTCCAAGGGCCGAAGAAATTTTGATTTACTGGAATAATATTAAAGATAGTCTTATGATATAAATTCCCTAGCCAGTGCAGAGCATCTTCTTCATAACTCACTTTGTCCGTCGATAATACTCCCATGGACAAACTTACAATTCATTTTCAACTTCAGGGTTTTGTTTGTATATCATATGATATTGAAGGGAAAAAAGCAAAGCTCGGCAGCTGAGCGTGTTCCGCGATTAAGACCTAAATTTAAACACTTTTGGATGCTTTTTGAAAAGATAGATTGCCATATTATGGTCTGGTTTAGACCTGACGCGCGGCTACCGATCCCTGAAAAAGTATTTATGAGCTCCGCTCCTTAATCACTTGTTTGTCCTTGTTTAATAATTAATTTTCCTCTGATTTGCATATGCGCGCCCCATCCTATCATACTCATTTATCAATCACTTACATTTTGCACATTTTTTGCAATATCCATGATCAACACAATCCAGGGATCTAAAGGGATAAGACAATGGTCGATAAATTGATGTAAATTCCCAATAATGCTACACAAAATTAACCCTTTAGTATATTATAATTAGTGGTTGAAACGTTTTTACACTCAACCAATCAAAATTCAATAAAAGTCCCCAAAGTTGGTAAGTCAACGAATAAGAAAACGTTATTATGAAACTTTGGGGACTAGTGTAATAGACAGACCAATGTCCCTTCCCTCCCTGATGTCCATAAGTAACGCAGCAATAACAATTTTAGGTGTTTTTTTAGATATATACCAAACATTACAAAAAAGTTTTTACATTGTGTTGGTCTAAATTACTTAAAAGAGAATTACTTATAAGACTTGGTGGTATGATAATTTTCTCGCTCATTGTCATATCCTTGCATCAATGACCCTGCAATTGTAGTACAGTATAGCCAGGGGGCCAAGTAATGGATGAGTCTCATGGAGGGATAGGTCATTGGACTGTATTTTCTACCCGTACCCAAATTTTTATAGTCAGGTTATGGCTTAAAAACTTTAGTTACTTTTATATAATACTAGCGGCCGAGCCCCTAGAATTTAGGCCTTTTTTCAATAGGTTAAAACGAAGGCGGGAAAATAGCCTAAAACCTCCCAAAGCATAAATTTAAAAATTAAATATCCTAAAACCATCTATGGACCTATGTGAAGCTCTTTTAAAGGAGAACTCAATCAGTTCATTATTTACTGAAATCTTAAGCTTCAGACAAAAAAAATCGTACTACTTTTCAGCAAATAATTTTAATCAACAGCAGGTTAAATTGGGAGTATAACTCAGTTTATCGTCCATTGTCCTATCCCTTTAGATTTGTGAGTATAATATAGCCAAGGGGCCAAGTAATGGAGGATTCTTTAAGGGTTCAATCAATCAATCAACAAGTGCTACATACATTTAAAACAATGTACTATATGCCTTAGAGGGGATAATCAATGAAGGAAAAAATCATAAACGCGATTTTTAGGCTAATCTAACTTATCTGTTAAAAAGGTTTTGAAAAAAAACGCGGACCTTTTTAAAATTGAAATTGCGCGGCTTGTGTTAATAGTAGAAAATGTTATAGATACCGTTAGAACCGCTATTGGAAACGATTTCTGTGCTACTTATAGTTAGGGAGCTACGTGGTAAAATGTAGCTGTGCAATTTCAATTTTAAAAAGATCCACATTTTTTTGGCACACCCATTATATCTTAATTAACCTAACCTAATTAATGATTTAACATTTAAAGCTATCAGTTTGCAAGATTCTAACCTTAGCTTAGGGTAGATTACGAATTTATCGGGACCAATATAACGCTCTCCTAAGAAGGGAAAGTGTTTTGTTTGACGTCATAAAAATACGTCTAAAAAGGAAGGATGAGAGGAAAAGTAGGAGAGGAAACCCCTAAAAAGCGATGGATAATAGATGTATTTTTATGACGTCACACATTACACTTTCTGCTGTCCCATTAAAACATCCTAATTCTGTAAAAACTGAAAAGAAAAAGTCTTTCGATATGCCATTGGTATATGTCGACTATTTAAAAGTGGTCGTGGCTGACATATATTCGACAAACTATTATTCAAATGCAAAGGGATAAAATGATGTAAATCCCAAATGATGATACACAAAATTAACCCTTCTGTAGATTACAATTGGTTGTTCAATAGTTTGGACACTCAACTTCATGAATCAACCAATCCAAATTCACTATAAGTCTCCAAAGTTGTTAAGCCAACCAATAAGAAAACTGATTCAAATGACAATTTGCATTACTTATTATTTTTTAAGAGGTCTTGAGAAATAGATAAATAGACAGACAGACAAACATACTACACTTTTCAAGCTTTAGAAAAAAGTAGAATAATTAATTTTATTGCCGAAATGGTTTGATTATTTTTCATTACCAATGTCATGATTAAGAAATTAGCCCCTAGACATTCATTGTCTAAATTTTGCAAGCAAAGCGTTTTAATATTTGTCCGTCCGTCCGTCCATCCGTCCTTCATCTGAAACGGGTAGCGTGCCTGCTTGCTGTCGCGTGGAAGTGTCGAGTTGGAGACGGGACAATATTTTGTCATGCTAGAGATGGTAAAGTTGAAAAACTACTGCAAAGTCTAGCGGAATACCTTGGCCTGAAACAGTCAAAACTCATGCACAGTTAAAACTATCAAATAAAGGTCGTGCAATCCAAGTTTTTATGCAAAATCGCCATTGCCCCCACCCCCCTTCCAATAAAATCCCAGATTACATGATTAAAATATCAGAATAAGCAGCCCTGTTCCTATAATAAGGTAATCATGCCAAAATCATGCATTGTCTATAAATTTTACCAGCATGGCTTTGAAACTGATTTATATCCGCTGGATTAGAACTGGTTCTCAAAAATCATGTGTCCTGTCGAATTATTGACAATTGTTCACGAATAATAAAATAAAAATAATGGACTTATTACCAGTTATGTTGGCCCGGCCTTCGGCCCCTCAGGGTCGACAAAACTTGTCTTGATCTTTAAATTTTTCATTTTACTATCCGCTGAAAGTTGTCTTTAATACAATTCGATAATAACCATAATAATTTGCCCCCGGCATATTTGTAATTTTACAGCTATTTTATTATTGTTTTTGAGAAATAAAATTATATGATATTGTTTTCTGTTAATTTTTGGTCTAGATATATTTTCTTTATACTTTTTAACAGCTTTTCTACAGTTAGTGTTCGTTCAAAGCTTTGTTTATTTAGGAATATTAGAATTAAACTTGGCATGACGATTCCTTAAACATTACGTATGTCCATTTGGTTTCCTAGTCTTTTAGAAAACAATTTATTTTATGTAAACTAAATATCCTTTTTCGCACAAAATTTACCATAAAAAAGAAGGCCTACAAATAATCTGGAATAGTCATTATTCAATAATGAACAGTTAACTCGCAGTGCACATAAATGCGCGAAAACTTATTTTACACTATGTGCGAGTACGACATGTACGTTCAGCCGTTTGACAGTTAGCAGCCTTTAAAGTTAATTGATTTTAAATATAATCGTAACCAGGAGCATTTTGCCGTAAACCGCACTAGATCCGAAATTTTACCTACAGTTGATTGAAAAGAAGAGAGATTGAATCCTACACTTTTAAACAGCAAAACTAAATTATGAATTTAAAATGTAATGTTATTTATTTTTGGTTTATGGGTTCCCATACTCGTGCCTATAATTCTAATTTATAAGTATTTACTCTGCAAATATTACATACAGGCAAATATAATTGTAGAAAAGTTGTACTTTAAGTAACTTTTTAAAGGATAAGGGTTTCTCTAGAATTTCCTTGTCGAATACAGATCCCTCCTTTATTTTGAAAAAGATAATAAGATAGTAGTAGTTTTAAGTGTATTTGTTTTTAGTAGCGAAGCTACTCTATAATTCACAATGTCCGTCCGTCCGTCTGTCCGTCCGTCTGTCCGTCCGTCCGTCTGTCCGTCCGTCTGTCCGTCCGTAATTAATGAATTGGGGGAAACGTGATTTTCTCGGCTCCTTTAAAAGATAGAGAGCTGAATTTTTTTGACAACATTCCCATCATTAAGGAGCACAATTAACTATTAAACATCAATGGCGGTCAGACTGCTTTTTAGCAGGTTTTAGGCTATTTTTTATATATTCCAAATTTTCCCCATATCTTTGGTGTTTATGGTCCGATTTTCAAAATTTTTTAAGTTAAAGATATCAAAATTAAATTTCCCGTCATTTGAAGAAAACAACAATGACGGTCAGACTGCCCTTTTGCAGGTTTTTGGCTATTTTTATATTTTTCACATTTTTCCCCATATCTTTGGTGTTTATGGTCCGATTTTCGAAATTTTTTTAGTTAAAGATATCAAAATTAAATTTCCTGTCGTTTGAAGAAAACAAAAGTGACAGTCAGACTGCCTTTTTGCAGGTTTTTGGCTATTTTTATATTTTTCACATTTTTACCCATATCTTTGGTGCTTATGGTCCAATTTTCATAAATTTTTCAGTTAAAGATATTAAAATAAAATTTCTGGCGTTTTAAGAAAAGAAACAATGGCGGCCAAACTGCCTTTTAGCAGGTTTTTGGCTATTTTTATATGTTGATATATTTCCCCATATCTTTGGCATTTTTAGTCCAATTTTAAAACTTTATTGCATTAACAGTTTCAAAATATTTTTTCCCTTTGTTATGTGCATCTAGTATGTAATTTACTTTAACCATCTTCATCATACAAAATAAAACAAGGTTTCATGTTTATTTTCTCTAATAAATCTATTATTGATTTTTATAAATACACTTTAAATCTACTTCTACGTATTCCCATCCACAATTTTTGTGCTTCGCTACTTATGGATGTTGTCATCCTTGTTTTTATTTTAAGAGAGGGTAGTTTATATTACGTAATGGCTACCCCCAGAGAGTTAATACAATGCAATAAGGCACCATAGTTTTTAGGCCCCTGCAAGGGGCATTAAGACAAACCCCGCAAAGCATCCATATAATTGATTAGAAACTTGTTCATTACAATTTCCCCAAAGTTGTTCATCCAACGAATAAGAAAATGTTGTTATAAAATCTTTAAGACTAATAAACAGCCCAATGTTCCCTCCCTCCCTTTAATTAATTACTATCTACTTACTATTTACGACCTTGTATAAATACGACTTTAACTACAAATACTTTGGTATATGTTTGTTAAGCAAATACTTACTGCTTACTTCCTTTTTTTGTAGCAAAGCTATTCTATAACACTCTTTGTCTGTCCTAAGGGAAGTATTACTTAAGAGACTGCTATTAGAGATAGAGAGTTGTTTTTTATTTGTGATGACAGATAAATATGTAATATAATTCAAAACTCACTTTATCCCGTTTTAGCTATTCTATTAAAGATAATAGTAAATTACTCTGTTGCTTTAAGAGATAGACGGCTGTTTTTTTTTTACTTTTGACCAACAAGCTAATATCTTTTAGCTCTTTTTGTTTGTCGGAAAATCAGTTAAGTTCTGGGTAGAAGGGTCTATATGAGAAATTTGATTGGTTATTATCACAAATAGCAGATATACATATTTTGTGATCAATATTAGTAACAAAGCGCATCAGTGTATTGGGAAAATGCAGGACTCAGCAACCACGAGTCAGCCTCAGTGAAACCGTCATATAATAACTTTAAAATTTAGCTGGTTTTCTAAACCTGTTCCTAAACAGACAATTAATTCTATCAGATTTTATTTGCACACAAAAGGGTTTAAATTTCAGGCTTTGGCGCGGATGCCGAGCCCTGGGGAAATTTGATTCACTTCGATATTGAAGATATGCTTCTGAGTCTTCTCGTAACTATTTTCTTGAGCAATGAGAATCTTCATTTTGTCTGTCCTACTCTTCTTGATATTTAAAATTATCATTGAGCTTCGCTTGTTATGCATTTTGTTATCATTGTTACCTTATTCTTCACAATATTTGAGCAACTCAATTTTAAATTCAATTTCCCGTATGGGTGCTTTGGATACACAAATAGTAATTAAATAAATTGTTATTATCAAAGGGACTTCCAAACTTTTTATTTTGAGTAAAATAAGGTGTTTAAAAGTTTGAGGGAGTTAAATACCCCTTTAACCCCCTTCCCATGACGTCTATTATTAGCAAAGATATTACTTAGAGTTGATGTGTTTTAAAATTTTAAAAACAGCGAACTACTTTTAAAAAGCGAAGCTTTTCCATACCAGGATAGGTTTTTATTTCCGTAAAGGATAGCTTTTGTCCATTTTTTACTCCACCATACCTCAAATTTCCATGCCTCAAATTTTTTCCCCTAAGAGAAAAAATTGATTTTGCAAGGGGGTTAGGTTATTTTTAAATTTATTTGTTATGACACCCCAAATTCCTTTTTTTTTTTTGGGGGGGGGGGGTCACCTCTTTAACCCCCCTTTTACCTTGAACGTCCCTACAAGTAATTTGAATAGCTGACCTAAATTCTAAGTGGAGAAAAAAAATTAATTTTTTCTAATAGAATTTTTTGTAATGGCTAAATAATATAAATACCATATTATATTACTGTGTCTAGGACTAAATGCGCAGCCACTATTAACGGAAGGGGACAAAGTGTCTCAAAAATCAGCCAAGTGACGTCATAAGTATAAGGGAGATGAGAGGAGAAGTGGGAAAGAAACCCCCTAAAAAGAGATGGATAATCGTTCATTTTTATGACGTCATATGGCTGATTTTAGAGACATTTTGTCCTCTTCCCTAATAACAAAGAAGCTACAATACAACAAATGAAGGTGAGATAGAAAAATTTTAACAAGGATAATAATATTTCCAGTATGGCTTCCAAACCGATTAATATCCGCTGGATTAGAACCGGCTAAAAAATTGTGTATAGCGCTTTGGCCCGTCGGGGCAAACAAAGCTGGTTTTAATCTGTTTAATCGGACATTAGATTAAAACACTAGAGGGAGAAATGGTTTAATAACTGTATCTCCCCATCGCAATCAGCTTGTGCAACCTTTCTATTTGGTCATTGAAAAAATAATGGTGTTGCTTATATTAACACAGCCAAGTAGCAGGAAATAATTTAGAAGCAGACGACGAAGGTCGTTGAAAAAGTAAGGAAGGTAGTTGTCTGTATATACATCTATACTATAGATCTGTTTTAATATCCACTGGATTAGAACCAGTTCTCAGCCATACTGAAAAATTGTGTATTGCATCGTATTACAAATAATTTTCCATGAATATTCAAAAAAAAATAATAAAATTAATACCAATTTTGTTAGCTTGGAATTTTGGCCAGTCCGGCCTAACAAAGCTAGTTTTAATCTTATATTTTTCTTCTTATCCGCAGAAAACTGTTAATAATAGTATGAGATGAAAGCACAGAAATAAAAACTAATTTGAAAATGAAATAGTGAAGATATTTCTTGCTCCTTGATAAGGGATTCTTCACCAAAAAAATACCAGCAGTGCATAATTCACATTTTCTATGATTGACAATTTCTTAGCTGTCTATCTTGAATATCAGACGAGAAAATCACCATTCCATTCTATAGCGTTACGGACTAATGGACGGACAGAAAGTGAATTATGGAGTAGCTTAACTACTAAGCGAATCATAGAGTAGCTTTGCCTTGCCTCTAGTAAGTCGGGTTAGGGTGAAATCAATAATGGCAGGAGGAGATATTGGAAGGGGGGGGGGTGCAATCGGAGGGTGAAATTGTATGCGGTGAGATATTGCCGACGGCAATTCACACTTTTTTTCAACACAAATTTAAGACGTCCCTCACTCGAAAGGATACTCTGAATTTTGTGTATTTTTTTACTATTTTCATAGGTGTGGATATTTTCCATAATGAAGTTATGTGGTTGGAGGAAAAGAAAAACATCTTTGTAAAATATACACCATAGACTATTAGACATCTAAGAGTTGGGCTAAAGGGGTGTTACCCCCCCCCCCCCCCTAAAACTTTGAAATATATTATTTCTCCTCACCCCCATAATAAAATGCCTGGACATTTCTAATATACCACCCCTGTTTATCAGCAAATCAACATGTCATTTTTGTAATAAATGTCAACAGACAATACATTAATTTTTTTCTTCCCTATCATTCTAGGTGAAGGGTTGCTTATGGATAATAAAAATAAGAATCGTACTGTCTCTTTGAGTTCTGCCCCTTCTTGTTTTCTGTTGAATTGTCTTTGATTTGTCAAGGCCGACTCACAAACACACACATAAACAAACACGTACACACAGACAAACACACACACAAATACACACACACACAAATACACACTTACACACATACACATACACACACACACAAACACAGATTTGTTTAATTATCTTCAGATTATGTAGTCGTTGTTTAGTAAATTACCAAGCTTTTAATCAAGTATGTTTTACTTACATCAGACAATCCTATTTTGTTTGTCATTTAAGATCCCGCCATAACCATAGAACCAGTTTAAGGGAAACTTTACATAGGATGGTTTTAAACTTTTTGTTCTCGAAATTTAAGTCTATGGATGGTTTTAAGCTGTATTTTTAGCCCCCCTTTTGGATACAGAGCTCCTAAATGTTAGTCTTCTTATAATACAAAGTAGTTATGCTTCTAGGCTCGCAATCGCCCTCCAAAACATTATTAGAATAGGGTCACCATGGTTGGTAAAGGTTTCTGATATTAATCCCAAATATTCTTTATTGGCTGCTTCTGTATATTTCTAAAATTTTGTGTCAGCTTAATGTTTTTTTTCTTTAATTATATGTTTGTGACTGATACAACATACATTTGTACATAATAATATAGCTAAAATTTACATAAAAAAACTGGGATCTAAAGGGATTAGACAATGGCCGATAAACTGATGTACATCCCAATGAATGTATACAAAATTACCCCATCTGTAGATTTCGATTGGTGGTCGAAACTTTTGCACATTCAACTTGCAGAACCAACCAAGTCCCAAAACTTGGTAATCCAACGAATACGAAAACGTTATTTAAAAACTTTGGGGACTAATGTAATTGTCCCCTCCCTCCAATACAATGTAAAAACAGATTCAAATAATCTAAAAATGCTTTAAACTTAATAATAGTTTATACATACATTTTTTTGTTGCATGAATCTGCTTTTTAGCTGCTTAATTGCTTTGACACAATATCATAATTTGAGCTGTATAAAGAAAAATAATACATACAATAAGATTGGAAGTTGAACTGCTTTTGCGAGCTTTGTGGCCGCTTTTATTATTTGCTTCAATTTCAAAATTTTTGTAAATATAAAAAGTACATATACATTATTCCTTGTTTTGATCATAATGTATGATTGTTGATCCACTGAAAATTGATTGCCTATTTCTTCCCTAATTTCCAAAGTTTTACAGCAGATAACCCAACTATTGCAAAACCTATTATCACAGGGAAAAGCGATATAATGCATAAACGATTTATAAATTATACATTAAAAATTTTAATTTTTCAAATTTAGATTTTTTGTGTGTGGAAGTTTGAAGCTATTTTAGCTAGTAGTAAATATTGAGATAGGATGAGGGTGCTGTGTACACAATCGGCAACTCAAATTCAGCTGACCTCATTGTTGGTTTATGTGTCTTGTGTTTTAATGATCGAGTGTGTGTAAACAGGGATCTAAAGGGATAAGACAATGGCCGATACATTGATGTGCATCCCCTATGATAATACACGAAATAACCCCATCTGTAGATTACAATTAGTGGTTGAAAAGTTTGGACACTTAACTAAATAAACCAACCAATTAAAAGTCCCAATTTTGTTATGCCAACGAATAAGAAAACGTTATTAAAAAACTGAGAGAAACTAGTGTAATAAACAGCCCATTGTCCCCTTCCTCCCTGGTATGTATGTGTGTGAGTTTTGAGTCAGGAATAAGGTATAACCAACAAGGGAATTTAATCTAAAATAATATTTGGGGGGCAAATGGAGAGGTCGTCAATTTTACGATGTGTTGGCCCCCAACGACAGCTGAAAAACACGTATAGGTTTCGTGATTTTTTTCCGAATTAATTTCGTTATTGGTATGAGCTGGTTTTGAGTAATTGCTCTTTCAGCTAATTGCCCCCTTTCATTATTCATCAGCCCTGTAATCACCCTTCGCAATGGATAAATTATATAAGTGGATATTTTATTAATAATATAGACCTTATTCATTAATCAGCTCGTTCATCAAGTAGAAGGGGAGGGGATGGGGTAAAGGGGGCAGATGAGGGTATTGTTATTTTAGCCAGATACAAGTATCACTTTTTTAGAGTACAAAAAAATCTGGTGCCATATCCAAGAAACATTACATCGATTACCTTCTCCATTGGGGCAGAATTTTATATTTTTATCAAAAATGTTATGTATACGTATGTGCAACTGAAATTATGCTGAGAATTCTAAAAAAAAATTCTGTGAACAAAAAAAATAGTAAGGTTCTTTTGTCTGTAGCTAAAGATCTATAAATCTGCATGTTGAATTTTTCAGGGGACTTTTATAAGGTTTTAATTGGTTAATTCATCAAGAAAACTGTACAAACGTTTCAACAACTAATTGTAATCTACAAAAGGGGTAATCATTGGGGATATACATTATTTATCGGCCATTGTCTTATCCCTTTAGATCCCTGTTTGACATGACAGTGTATATTAACCCAGGGATCTAAAGGGATAAGACAATGGCCGATAAATTGATGTACATACCCAATGATGGTACATAAAATTCTGTAGATAACAAAAAGTGGTTAAAACGTTTGAACACTCAACTTAGTGAACCAACCAATAAAAATTTAACAAAAGTCTCCAAAGGTATTCTACCAATAATTTATAATAAAACTTTGAAGACTAGTGTAATAAACAGACCATTGTTCCCTTCCTTCCTGATATTAACCGAATGATCCAGATGTGCTGAAAATGGATTGCCTATTTCTTCAATAATTTCCAAAGTTGTACAGCAGATAACCCAACTATTGCAAACGCTATTTTCAGCTACTCCGGTCAAAGGGAAAAGCGATATAATGTTTAAACGATTTATACATTGTACATTGAAAATTTTAAGTTTGAAGCCTTTTTAGCTAGTAGTAAATATTGAGATAGGACGCGGATGCTAGGTACACTTTCGGAAACTAAAATTCAGTACATCATGATCCGCGTATTGATTTAAATTTCTATCATTCGTGTCTTCTGAATTTAACATGACAGAACATCTTATACAGGGAGGGAGGGGACATTGGGCTGTGCATTACAAAGTCACCAAAGTTTTTTTTTAAACTATGAGGACTCTGGTTGTTTCATTAAGTTATATGTATAACCAAACATTTAACCATTAATTATAATTGTAATTTTTTTTATCACTTGGAATTTGAACCCCCAAACTTGCGAACCTAAGACTCTCATCAAATTCTAATCCGGGATCTACAGGGATAAGGCAATGGCTAATAAATTGATGTACATCCCCAATGATGATACACAAATTTACAGCTTCTGTAGATTACAATTAATGGTTCAAATATTTGGACACTCAACTTAATAAACCAGCCATTGAAAATTTAATTAAAATTTTTGAAAGTTGTTGGGCCAACTTATAAGAAAACGTTATTATAAATCTTTGAGGACTAGTGTAATAGTGATACATGGTTGTCATAATGTCAATATAAATATCATGACAGTCAGGTATAAGGTATAACCAACAAGCGAAAAAAAATACAGAATAATATTTGGGGGGGCAAATGGAGAGGTTGTTAATTTTACGATGTGTTGCCCCCCAACAACAGCTGAAAAACACGTATAGGTTTCGTGATTTTTCCCGAATTAATTAAATTGTTGGTATAAGCTGCATGACAGTAGGCACTTGTAGAACTGCATGTAAAAGATATATCAGTAATGAAAATATTATCACCCGCTGCTTCGAGTATTAACTTGGTCTATCATTCGCTAGTGGCGAGACTAGTAGAGGGGGAAGGGTAAGAATGAGTTTAATTGGGGTGTATAAAGTAAAATTGTCAATTCAATGTGATTTTTATAAGGGGTGTTTTTGTTTGTCATTACTGGGGTAGCACATTAATCTATCGTATATCAATTCCCTGATAAATTCTAACATATTGTTTTTAAATATATATACACTTATAACCAGAAAGGGAGGGGACATTGGACTATAAATTATACAGGTACCCAAAGTTTTATTATCATCAAAAACTTTGGTTACTTAGGCTGACTTTTGAATCAAAACTATTAGTGTCTAGACTTTTTAACCAATAATTTTAATTTAATGAAAGGGGTATTCTTTAATAGTATTTGGGGGTGAAAATAAATTTATCAGCCATTGTCTTATCCCTTAAGATCCCTGCTTATAACAGAGATATACCATCAAACAAGATTTGCCGTGACAGGCAACGATGAACTGAAATTAGTTTCCGAATGTGAACACATTTTCCTAGGTGTTTCCCAATCCTATCTCAATATTTGCTACTAGCTAAAAAACCTTCAAACTTAAAAAAAAAAATCAAAATTTGAATGTATAAACGATTTATACATTATACATTCAAAGTTTTAATTTTTCAAATTTAGATTTTTTTTTTGGAAGTTTGAAGGTTTTTTAGCTAGTAGCAAATATTGAGATAGGATTGGGAAACACCTAGGAAAATGTGTTCACATTCGGAAACTAATTTCAGTTCACCCAGGCAACATATAATTGACAGGGATAGAAATTAGCAAATTAAAATTATATTTTGAAAATACACAATGATAGTAAAATATAAATCCATTAAAATTTATCGTTTTTATGTAACTTTTTACAAAAACAATTTTCCTTTTTTAAAAGCGAAGCTTTTCTATAATTAGGGTCTGTCCGTCCGTCCGTACGTCCTAGACGGATAGCTTTCTTGTAAATTTAGGCATGCTAGAATTGTCGTATCGAATTCAAACTTTGCATGGTGATTCCTGTAGTAGTTAGGTACGATTTTAAAAGTGTAGCAACTCTAAAATCTTACCAAAATGTCCGTACGTCCATTTTAAGCATGTTGATTTTTAAACAAATTTTTAAGTGATCTAATTATCCGATTGTTCTGATTTTAGGTTTATTATTCTTAAGACAACAGAACTAAATAGAATTTTATAAGCAAAGCAACTGTATAATAAAAATATAAGTATGTCAGTAAACATTATCCTGTGTCAAGAAGTTTTTCAACAAATTTACTCACAATTTTGCTTTGACTTATATTCATTTATATTCTGATTATTCAGTTCTGACACTATACAAGTGTTAATGCCCTTTTGTCCTACCGTATCAGAGCTTCGCTTTTATGGATGTTGTCATCCTTGTTTATTTATGTAGGGTGATAGGTTATTATTTCAAGAGGCGATATCTCTTGTAAGAGTTGTGGTACCCTCCCTAAAAAAATTCTAAACATTCTTCGGACATGTCAGAAGCTACATTGTACATTCATTGATTAACGAAATCCTAAACATCCTATTACTTATATAAACTTTTTTATGTTTAAATATATTTTAATCTTTTAATTATATGATTTTGAACTTTATCTATATTAGCAGAAAAGTGCAATGGTGGGTGGGGTATCAAGTCAGGGATCTAAAGGGATAAGACAATGGCAAATAAACTAATGTACATCCCTATTGATGATGCACAAAATCACCCCTTTTGTAGATCACAAAAATGTTTGGACTCACAACTTATAATGAACCAACAAATCAAAATCCAAGTCCCCAAAGTTGTTAAGCTATTGAATAAGAAAACGTTGTTATTAAACTTTGGGGTCTGGTGTAATAAACAGCCCAATGACCCCTCCCTCCCTGGTAATGAAATGTTGCCCTTGTTAAAACAGTTTTTACACACAAAAAATTTCCTAAAATAATTTTTTTTCTTCCTCTCGGCGAAGAAACTTTATGATTTACGATGACTTTTACCGTCATACGCGACATGGTTTCTTTTTCGTAGCGCAGCTACTCAACAACTAGGACATATGTTACTCAAAATACTCAAAATTACTCGGCTTTACAAAATGGGGATCTTTTATTGTATTTTAATTGGTTGATTCATTCAGTTGAGTGTCCAAACGCCTCAACCACAAACTCATTGTGATCTAAAAGGGGTAATATTTTAAATTATAATTGGAAATGATTTAACGTTCATTGTCATATCCCTTTAGAGACACACAACACACTGTCCGAAACAACCCAGTTGTTTAAAAACCGCATAAAAGTGTGGTCCCTTGAAATATTTTGCCCCCGGGATATTCTGTGTTAATTACAAGTAAACCCTTTAAATTAACAACCTTTAAAACCATGTTAAAATATGCAGCGATCTAAAGGGATAAGACAATGGCGGATTAATTGATGATCAACACAAAATTACCCATCCAGTAGATTAAAATTGGTGGTTGAAACGTTTGAACTCTCAACTTAATTACCCAACTAATCAAGATTCACTGAAGTCCCCAAAATGTTAATATAAAACTTTGGGGACTCTTTTTCTTTTTTCATATTACTAACCCCTCCTGGGCTAAACAGCGCCTTAAATAACCTAACTAAAAGTTATAAAAACAAGGATGACATCATCTATAGATTGTCAGAACTGAATTAGCAGAATATTAATGCATCAGTACAAACAATATTTTAAGAAAATTTGTTGCAAAACTGCATAAATAGATGATACTGTTTAAGGACATACTTACATTTTTGGGACTTGTTTATAGAGATGCTTCGCTCATAACATTGTACCTTGTTGTAATAGGAATCAGTTTTCAAAACATCAGAAGAATCGGATAATTTTAACATACAAAAATTTGTTGTCAAAAAAGTTAAAAATCGACATGTTTAAAATGGACGTACAGACATTCTGGTATTGTTTATAGAGTTGCTACGCTTTCTTAATTGTACCTAACTACTATAGGAATCATCATGAAAAGTTTGGATTCGATAGGACAATTCTAACCTGTTTAAATTAACGAAAAGAGCTAACTCTCTGTGTCGTACGGACCGACCCTAATTATAGAAAAGCTTCGCTTTTAAAAACAATACCCACCCCCCCTTATTTTCAATTTATTTATAAAATTAGATGGGTTGGGTGGTGCATGGCAGGTACTTTAAGAGAAAGCACCTATCTTAACTTCTCTACAACAGTTACAAGCTATCAAAGGCAGATTTCAACACGAACAAAAATCTTTTAAAATAAATATATATCCTACTATTTGGGCAAAATTAGGAAAAATAGAGGAAAAGACGTTTAGAACTTAAAAAGGTTAACAACATCCTTAAAAGTGAAGCTGAACAAATAAGATAAGGAATATAAAAATATACGTAGAGTAACAATACTTTCTCCGAATCCGGTGGATAGGAACCGGTTCTCATTCATACGAAAAACTATGTCTAGCATCGTATTATATCCAGCTTTCTACGAATATAAAAATGTACAATCATAAGATTAAAACCATTTTTTTAGCCCGTGTCATCGGCACCTCAGGGCTAAAAAAACAGGTTTTAATCTTAAAATTGTTCATTCTATATCCGTGGAAAGCTGTATATAATACGATGCGAGAAATAACTATTAAATATTAAAGTAACGAATTTTTATCACGTAAGCAATTGATATTAATCTTAAAAGGTAGTTTCGTGATTTTTTCGATAATTCATCCTAGATTGACATAAAGCAAGTTACTAAAATATTTAGAAAGATAAAAATTCATATAAAGAACAGATCTATAGTATAGATATATATACAGACAACTACCTCCCTTCCTTTTTTAAAGACCTCTTTCGTCTGCTTCTAAATTATTTTCTGCTACTTGGCTGTGTTAATACAAACGACACCTGCATTGGTTGATTTTCAATGACCCAATGGAAAGGTTGCACAAGGTGGTTGCGATGGAGAGATACAGTTATTCAATCTTTGCTCCCTCTAGTGTTTTACTCTAATATATAATGCATTCTAAAAATAGATGTTAGGAACCGAAATTGATATCGAAAATATAAAAAAAACATATTTTTTACAATTCAGTTATCATTATCTTAGGATTGCTTGCATTTTCTTATTGATTTTCACCATCTGCGGACTAACATACAAATACTTAACAATTATAGAATAGCCATGCTACGAAAAAAGAAAAAAAATCTGGTAATAATCTGTATTTTTGATTAAAACCTAAACAAAGGATTTCATTTATATGAAAGCTAACACAGAAGTTCACACTACTCCCCAGAATTCGTGTTTAAAAAGTGTAAAAGAACCTTCACTAGACAGAGCGATAGGGGACAATGGGCTGTTTATTACATTAGTCTCCAAAGTTTTATAATATCGTTTATTCGTTGGCTTAACAACTTTTGGGACTTTCATAAATTTTGATTGGTTTATTCATTGAGTTGGGTGTCCAAGCGTTTCATCCACTAACTATAATTTTGTGTATCATCTTAGGGGATTTACATCAATTTAGGTCATTGTCTTATCCCTTTAGGTCCCTGAAAAGAACCTTTATTAGGACATTTTTGTTCCAACAATTAGTGTAATTAATCATTTAAATTTAACATTTTTGACCCAAAATAGGAGAATTTTTTAAGTAGTATTTAGTTTTAAGGATTTAAAGGGATAAGACAATGGCCCCATTTATGAAACAAAAAATACACCTTCTGTAGATTAAAATTAGTGGTTGAACCTTTTGAACACTAAACTTAATGAACTAACCAATAAAATTCATTAAAGTCCCCAAAGTTGTTATGCCAACGAGAAAGAAAACGTTATTAAAAATATTTGTGGACTTAAACTGCGTCCCAACTTGGTTTCCTCACACTTTTCAAAAACAAGCTCCAGGAAGGAGTGTTTATCAAATAATAATAATACTAAATAAACTTTATGATGTACGGACGGTTAAACCAGTTTATTAAAACCAGTTTTCGGCCGCAAAATAAAAGTTGTTATCCACATCTTACAAATAATTTTTACTACATTTAATTTTATAAATATCATTTATTTAAACTTCTTTTTCTAATTATAAAATGAAATTATATAAAAAAAAGGTAAATAATAAAGTAAACTAAGGTTAATGATTTGAAAATTTGAAGTATAAATTAGTTTATTACATAAAAAAAACGATTATTTTCTAAAATTTGACTATAAAGACTTCTAAAAGTTTTACCGAAGAAATGATAGTTATTTATAGCATCGTATTATAGACAGATTTCCGCGGATATTAAAATGATAAATTATAAAATTAAACCAGTTTTGTCAGCCACGAGGGGCCAAATGGTGTTAATTTTATGATTATTTTAATATTCGTAAAAATATCTGTAATGCGAGGACATGATTTTTCAGTAAAGCGGAGAACCGGTTCAAATCCAGCGGATATTAATCCGCGGTTTCGAAGCCTTACTGGATAACAAATACTTGATTTACTGTTGAATGTCACTAAAGTCCCATTTAATTACATCTTATTGATATACTAATAAATATTAGATTACAAACCGGAACAAAAATAGAAATTTTTTGATTATCTTTTTTATTTTAAGGTTTTATGACAAATAAAATTTTTTTTTTGTTGTTGTAAAAACCCTTTTTTTTATGAATTAACTGAATGTATAATTAAAGGTTTTTTTTTAGATTAAATTGCAGGGGTGTATATTTTCAAAATTGACCCTGCTCAGGGGGGGGGGGGGAAATAAAAAACTAAAAAAATGTGTGGTAGGAGGGATAAAATAAATAAAATATAGAGTTCTTCAAATATTTTTCCATTTTCTTTTACTTGGTGAGAAAAAACTAGGGGGGGGGGGGGAATTTAAAATTTTGTAGCCGGGGAAAAAAAAAATTCTTGTGCAGAATATACACCCCTGTTAGATTGTAAGAAGCCTAGATAATAATTATGATTTCAAGACTGATTTTTTATTGTTAATTCAAATTATGAAATATCTATCACAAATTGCTTTGTTTTATCATTAAAAATATATAGTTTTTGCGTAGAAAAACGGCAGAAAAAATCTCGAAAAAATACCAATTCATTAATAAATGAAAGAAATAAAAGTCATGCTTAAGTTAGCTTTCAAATATAATTAAAAATTTACTTTAATCTTAGTTGTAAAGAAATAATAATAATGACAATAATTTATTTTTTTTAGCTTACAAAATTTATATTAAGTCTAAAATGACTCTAAAATAATGAAAATCTTTTCTAATAATAAGAAAAATTTAGAAATATTCCAAATAATTATGAAAAATACATAAAATATTACATAAAGTTATACAATATACACAAAACATACCTATTATGTGTTTTTAAGGTTTTTTTTTTTAAATTTAAGTGACTGTATTTTTATATTAGTTATTTAGCTTTCCGCGGATAAATTATCAGATTAAATCAATTTTTGTTAGCCCCGAGGGACCTAAAAACCGGACTAACATAATTTTTCTGTGTGACTGAGAGCCGATAAATAATCCAGCGGTTTTGAAGCCATACTGGAAAGAAATTTACAGTAACCATTACGTCAAAAGGGGTAGTTGCACAAAGTGCATTCAAACATGATTTTAGTGAACAGCATATTTTTTTCTGTTCAAAGATTTAAACTACATTTTTAGTACATATATCTGAAAGAATTTTAATTTTCTACCAGGTAATTTTAAAAATATAAAGACTTGAAAATCATATTTTTTAGATATAAGCAACTTATATTGCTGTCATGTATTCATAAAAACAGCATGACTATTTTAGTGGTGCCTAATAGATTGCTGTTTATAGTAATACAAAATTATTTATGTTAGATAGAATTCTAGTAACTTATGCTTGCAATCAAACTCGTTTAATGCACTTAATGCAACTATCCCTTTCAAAATTGCAACATTTTTTTGGTTGTAGCCAAAATGTGAAGGCAATGACCTGTTTATGGGACAATTCAATATGCTTCGGTGCAATCAAATAATATGAATCTACATCAATTATAAATTACTTAAATTGATCAATAAATAAGAATTTCAATAAAAAAGAAATATGATTACAATAATTATAACTACTACTCTACCATTATATCAAATATTTTTAAGCAACAATCCTCAAAGTGAAGTGAATCAAGCAAAAACAGCTTGGTCGTTTTAGACAATGAACATGTGTGTTAATAATTATCATCAAAATGAGCCTGATGACCGCCCTTCTTTACCCCTCCTCCTCCCGCCCCCGCCTCGCTCTCCTCATCCCCTCTGGGAGCAGCAGCACCCCCCGCCTCTCCTGGACGCTGTCCCCCCGCCCCCGCGTCCTCCCCCTCTTCGGAGTCTTCGGGCAAGAGCTCAAATGCCTTCTCCAAAGTTGATCTAAAAAAGAAAAATTGCATTTGATTTAATAGTTTATAGTTATAGAGAGGCAATTATAAACTTACAAAGAATTTTAGAATTTCCAATACTATGGCAATCCTTTCTTAGGGATCTAAAACGATAAAATAATGTATAAATTTACTTCTTCTGCAGATTAGATTTAGTGGTTGAAATATTAAAACACTCAATTTATTGAACCCACCAATCAAAATTCATTATCGTCCCCAAAGTTGTTAGGCCAACGAATAAGAAAACGTTAATATAAAACTTTAGGAACTAGTGTTATATACAGCCTTATGTTCCCTCCATCTCTGATTCTTGCTTGATGAGTAACAGACGTAATGTGTTACCTGGCAGAGTGGCTGCGCTCCAAGAAATATCCATGCGCCGTCTCATTGCTGCCAGCCGGTGGTGACCAATTACTGTAGTACTGCAGATGAGGGGCGGGATTGCCAGCGCCGCCTCCCTGGTAACCGCCTTGGCCAGGGCCACCGCCGCGGCCTCCAGCACCACCACCACCGCCTCCCCCACCGCGCTCAAGCTCCTCGTGGAGCCACTCGACGCTCCAGCTCCACTTTTTCTTCAGCTCTCCATGGCTCATTAGAATATTCTTAGCAACCTGAAATAATAGATAAGATAGAAATCAATTAGATAATATGCATGAACAGAGGATAGATATTGTCACAGGAGAAAAAATGTCGTCAATTTAGGTTGCTTAGATCCACGATAAAATAAATCCATGAACCTACTTAAATCCTTCAATTACTTACAATGACTGGCAGAGGGTTGGATTATTGTAGTAACTCCAAAAATTCTGGATTAACCCTCTTATTTCAGGAAAACATATTAGAGGCCATTGTTTTAGAGATCCTTGGGGCCATAATTAAACATAATACATATGATGAAAAAAAACTCTTTTTATATTTTTGCAATTTTTTTTCTTCTCGCCTAAAAAAGTGTTCCCTATCATAATACACTAGTCAACAACAAAGATAAGTCAATAGAAGATAATTATACAGGGGTATATATTCTGCACAAAATTCATATTTCCCCCATCTGCATAATAATTCATCCCCCCCCCCCCCCTACCCGTTATTTTTTTCAGTGTTTTCAGTGCTCTTTATTTTATTCATTTTTTTATGCTAAGGGATAATTGAAAAAAAGGATTTTTTTGCCCTTTACTCCCACATATTTATTGTTCCCCCCCCCCTCCCCCCTTTAGCAGAGAATCCAAAGCAGAATATACAGCATGACCCTCGAAAAAGTATTTTTAAGCATCTGCAGCCCTTATTTCTCAATGAATTATTAAAAAATGCATATGTCCTTGTTCTCTATAGTATTCCACGTAAGTAGATATAAAAATATTTTTTTTACCTCCATTAACACCGGAGATTTTTAGTGCTAAAGTTTTGAAAAAGTGACTGAGGAAAAAGTAACTTTTAACATGATACGACTTTTTTAGCAAAATTAAGCTAGAAATCCTTTTATTTTTGTTACTAGCAGAAACTTTATACAAAAATGAAATAAAAAATTTAGTTTTTGAGTAAAAAGCATTTTTTTACACATATTTTTTGAGTCTTTTTAGTTTAATGATATTTTGAAAAACTTACTTATTAGGCAAAATTGTTTAAGATTAAAAAACCAAATAAATCTCTCTGAATATAGCAGGAAAATTGTTTTTGTTTCACAATCCTAACTTTAATAACAAACAAGTTATAAAGAAAATAAAAATAAAACATAATGATTTTTTAGTCTAAAAAGCTTAATTTACCCCTTATTAAATAATTGAGATGTCAGAAAAGTAGGCGGAGCAACTGTCATAATTAATCCTTTTCTATAAATAAGGGTTAATAAATAACCTAAAATTTGCAAATAATCAATTCATTCAGTAGTATTTTTTGCCATTAAAAATTTATATTTTTGGTGGAATAAAAAAGAAATATTTAGTTAACTGGTTTTTTTTGTGTCTCATTATTCAATTGCCAGAAAAACATAATATAACCATCCAAAAAATAAGAGAAACAAAAAAAAATTCTTTTTCTCAGTCACTTTTTCAAAACTTTAGCTCTAAAAATCTCCGGTGTTAATGGAGGTAAAAAAAAATATTTTTATATCTACTTACGTGGAATACTATGGAGAACAAGGACATATGCATTTTTTAATAATTCATTGAGAAATAAGGGCTGCAAAAGCTTAAAAATACTTTTTCGAGGGTCATGCTGTATACCCTTGTAATTATATCTGGCAGGTAGAGATGCACTGGTATGCCCAAGGGAGGGAGGGGACATTAGGCTGTTTATTACACACAATAGTCCCCAAAGTCCCTGGAAAAGTTAATGGAAGATAAATCCTACCTGACAGGTAGAGAATAGGGTGACTGACCAGCATCTTGATGCACTGGTATGCCCAAGGGAGGGAGGGGACATTAGACGGTTTATTACACTAGTCCCCAAAGTCCCTGGATAAGTTAATGAAAGATAAATCCTACCTGGCAGGTAGAGAATAGGGTGACCAGCATCTTGATGCACTGGTACGCCCGCTTCTGGTAATGATTCTTACTCCTCTGGATTGTTTCAAATAATCCATCTCTGGAGGAATGGTCGTCAGGTATCCCCTTCAATGCTTTCAGTATCCTGAAGATATGAATTTAATTGTCTATCAATGAATCCTTTAAATAAACTAAAGTAACAGGGTGGCTCTCTTATGTATTACTTTTACATTTTGTTTCAGTAAAGGTTGTAGGCTTTTGGGAGAAACAACACCTTGCCACCATTTAATTTAACAATATGATTATGCGAGGCGGTAATTCTCCTCTCTTGGGACGAGGCCACTAGTTACTTAGTTATCAGAACAGAATCTAGAATTAAGTTTTTTTTTACAAATCTCAATCTGCATGGATTAAAAGAAAATAATCTTCTTACTCATATAAAGTACTAAGATTTTTTTGTCTGCATCTTAAGATTTCAATAAGTACCTACTAAATAATTGATGTCTCCTTTTTAGGGAATTATCACATAGATCCTGGGGTGTTTTAGGCTATTTTACTTCGATTTAAGCCTTCTAATGGTTTTAAGCTATTTTTCTTCCCCCCTCCATCCGTATTTGCTGGGAGCGCAGCCGCTAGTTGATTAATAAATTGTTTACCTATGATGTTGCCATGAATCCTCAAGTGTGAGCATAGCCAGTAGCAGCTGAAGATAGGGGCGCAGCTCATGTGTATACGCGAAAGCTATCTGCCACAGCAGCTCGTACAGGACTGTGTGCGAGAAGGTGGGGTTCTCCCAGGAACAAAATTGTAACAGTTTCTTTGTGTCTTCGGTACTGTTCGCGTCTTCTATCACCTGGAATAATTTATAGAGGGAATCTTCACAAAAAAATCCAGCCCTCTATCTTGAATTGCAGCATTTCCACCATAGCGTTACAGACTGACGGATAAATTAAATGTATTAAAGAGTAGCTTCGCTTAAGAAAAATTTTATAAAATAAAGAGTGAGTGGGAAAATACAATATAAGGAACATTTTTTTAACAAACCAAAGTTCTCTAGATATATTTGTAAGAAAAGATTTATATTTAACTTGTGGATGCAACCATGTCATATATAGGCTATGTATTCAAAGAGGGATTGAAGGCAGGAATAATAGCCTAAAGCCATCCAAAAGCTTGAATTTAAAATTAAAATTATCTATCTATACTTGAACATAAATGAAAATTTCCTAAAATGAAGACACAATCAGTTCAGCGGTTGGCAAGATCTTAAGGGCCAAAAAATACCTTTCTGCTTTACCTAATAGGCTAAGAAAAATACATAAAATAATAAGTCTTACCTTCTTAAGATAGGCTGATCTTTGGAATAGCTGTTCAGCCACTATGAGTGGGATGGGCATGATGTAGGAACCCTGTACCAAACACTTCAATTAATTTTTAAATAAAAACAATGAATTTATCATTAATATGATCTTACACCAGATTATCATGTTCTCTAATAAAGTGAAACTTGTAGCTGGCCAAATTAACGATCCTCCCCACATCCACACCCTCTTTATCCAATCCCCTGCCCTCTTACTACATGACCAATAAATAAAGTCCGTGTCAGCAACCCAAATTAACGACAATGTTCCCCCTGTCATAATATCAACTTATATACTATATCCATTTCCAAAACACATATGATATGATAACAGGTTTAGGTTAAAAGAAAAAAATGTATGCTCCCCCCAATATAAAAAATTTGCTAAATCTGCTATAAATAATTACCTACACGGACCCCCCCCCCTCCCTTACTTTTCAAAAAAATTAAAAATAATGTGGGAAATTCTTATGCATAAACCCTTATATATGGAGGGAAGGTTTCAGGGTTTGACAAGGCACTTCTGTGGAAATTTACAAAGTTGTGAAAGAAAAGCGTAATTGAAGTGCAAGTTCCTGATTGTGTTGTTGAAGACTTGACTCTAGGTAAGGGTTGGGTAGTGGCTCCCCTCCCTCCTGGGAGCTCTGGGTAACACAGGACACATCACAACAACGCACCAGGTTAGATACAACCTGAAACAAGAATAGATTTCATGAAAACTGATGCCTTTTTGAACTTAAACAATAAGGTTTTGTCTTTTTAAGCATGACCGACAGACAGACAAAAAATGCGCATAAATTAAAATAATAGGAATTCAATAAAAGTCCCCAAAATAAAAAAGAAAACATTATCATTAAGCTTTGGGGACTAGTGTATTAAACAGTCCAATTTCATGTCCCCTTCCTCCCTGCTTTAAACCTCTTATCTAATATACAAATATGAACGTACAAAAGCAGAGACTCAAGCAAATTCATTGGCTAATATTTTTTTGTAAAAGAGCTTCACTACTGTCGAACACTATCATCCTTTTTTTATGACTGATATAAAAAAACGGATCATGGAAAGAAAACAAAGTAGCGGGTTTCATCTTATTTTTTCACTACTTCGTTTTATTTCCATGATATAAAACAAACTAACCTGATACAATTTACCAAGCTCAGCATACTGATACTTTATAGAGGGTCCAGGACCATCATCCAGAGATACCTACAAAATCATTTTTATACATTTTCAGTAACTATTACATACAATCCGACCACATTATTGGTTGGAAAGAATACACAATTGGATACTGAAAGACAGTTTATTTCCATTTAATTAAATTAATAAGTTATCTTTAGATAAAGCTTATATTAAATTGTCAAAAGAACGTTAGGTACTCGTATCATGGGGTTGCATCAACATGTGACTAAATAAAAAAAATCTTTGTCTGCTAGAATTTTATTTAGGAGTGATTATCTTTAGTGCCTAAATGACCACCTAAGATCATCATTTTACCATTTAAAGTTTCAAAATTGTCCAAATTATGTCCCGGTCTGATGTTAATTTTAGTTTTTTTTTTATTTTTATTTTGAAAATTGACTGTAATACGATGCTATACATGATTTCTGAGTATAGTGAGAACCGGTTCTAATCCAGCGGTAATTAAACGGTTTCGAAGCCTTACCTGGATGAAAATAGCCGGAACGGACAGATTCAAGAGTTGCGCCTTCTCCTTGACCCCCAAGGTTATGTACATGACAAAGAGTCCAAAGTATTGGGCGAGGTTACGCCCGTAGTCGGCCACCTCGGACCACAGCAACGAGAGGACGGCCAACAGCAAGTGGTCCGACAGGTTTGTGGCCACTGGCGTCTGAAATATAATACATAAGGATAATGAACCAAGAATAAAGGTCGAGTTATTAAGGGACACTTAAAAATTTCCTTGTTTAATTGTGATGAAACTCTACACAAATATTAAATGAAAGCATAGAGGCAATAAGATTAGTTTTCATAGAAACTGGTGCCTTTTTGAAATAAAAAAAGATTACTTTTCTTTTGTGTTAAGACATACAAACATAAAACATCAAGAACCTTTTTAGAGGTCTCATGCGTAATACAAGACGAAAAAGCATTGCATAATATTTTTGAATTTGTGGAAGAAGTGAATACTATATGCCTTTTTTTCTCAAAAGGCATAAAAAGTAGAGTTAAAAATTCAGGAATAAGGCATAGCCAACAAGCGAAATAAATAATATTTGGTAGACAGATAGAGGTCGTAAATTCTACTGTGTTTTCCCCCAACGACAGCTAAAAACCACGTATATGTTTCGTGATTTTTTTCGAATGAATTTCGTTGTTGGTATAAGCTGTTAAAAGTTACCTCTGGAATATTTTGCAGCCATCTTGGTGGGGGCGTGGGACTATCTGGAAGGGAGAAATGCGCACAGAAAACTATCAGCTTGGCAAAGGCTTGTCTCACCTGATAATTAAAAAAATTTCCAGTATTGCTTCGTAAACGGTTAATATCCATTTTTATTTATTGGAGTCATGGTTATGTTTACCAAGGGGTCTAAATGTATTAGAAAATGGCCGATAAACTGATGTACATCCCCAATGATTATACACTAAATTACCCCTTTTTTAGATTACAATTAACCAACCAATTAAAATTTAAAGTTCCCAAAGTTGTCTAGAAACGTTTATATAAAACTTTGGGGACAAGATATTTTGGGAACACTAGTCCCCAAAGTTTTATAATAACGTTTTCTTATTCGTTGGCTTTAATTAGTTGATAAATTTATTGAGTGTTTAAACGTTTCAACCACTAATTTTAATGTTTACCTCGGGTGCTGGACACTCTAGAAGATATTGTGGGAACCTGCTGGGATGGGCAAACAGGACGTTGTTACAGAACCAGATCCTGGCCACCTTGGTACGCAGGTGCACAGATAATATATCATACCATTCCATTGCATTTCCTGTCATAATAAAAAAAAGTTTGGATCATGGAAAGATCATGAAAAGTTGCGGGTTTCGTCGTATTTTTACAGTACCTTATAATAGGTTATTCAAGGTTATGTAAATATTAGAACATTGTAGGGTTAGGAAATTGGCATAGCAGGATAAGAGGAGCCCTCCGCAGGGCTAGAAATAGGAGAAAAGATACTGTGAAAATTAGGGATGGGCCCGATATCCGGTGTGGACGGATATCCGGCCATTTTAAATATTAGGCCGGATAGCCGGATATTTGCCGGATATCCGGCCCAACCCTAGTGAAAATACGACGAAACCCACTACTTTGTTTTCTTCTTATGTTCAAAAAGTTTAAGACAAAATATTCGTGGAGATTATGACAGGGGAAAAATTGTCGTTATTTTAGGTTGCTGTCTAGTAGGATGGTAGGGAATGGGAGGTATTGTTGTTTCAGCCTGCTACAATTTTCACTTTATTAGAGTAAATAATAATCTGGTATAAAGTCTAAGTAATGACAAATCCATTGTTGAAAGGACAGTTTTAAACATAATAAAATAAATGATGCTTAATGAAATATATCTAAATTATAAGAGTATCTAAGTAATATTAGTACATAATGAATCCTATTATATATGTTATTTTCTTGCTAACCACTAAACCACTGATTGAGTTCTACATTTCAGGGAAGCTTTTGATGACAAAGATTGTCTGTAAGATTTTCTATTTTCTAAATTATGCTCAATACGGTATGTCTGATAATTTCTATTAACTTCAATTATGACGCGGTTTGTGTCGAAAATTAAACCTATCAACTACCTATACTAGCTAAAGGTACAGGTAAAAACTATAATAAACTTTTCTTTAAAAAGGGGTAATTTTTTTCGCATATTTTCCGTAAAGTTTGGTAAAACCTTTTAGTCAAACGCTCTTATTTAGAACCCAAGTTTGCGGATTATACGCGAAAAAATTGACCCCCTTAATCACAAACCTCTGACAGATTTCTTTGTATGAAATCCAATGGTGAAGAGGAAAGCCGAGGCAAGCTTGACTGTGGCTAGACTCATTTCCTCCTGCTCCTTGGTTGGACTCTCATCTGGCTGTACCGTTACATAACCTATAATCAATTGATACAGACATATGTCAACAAATGTCTTAGGAGAATCCACAAGATCTTTTGGCCTTATAAGATAAAAAATGCTGAGCTTTTAGAGCGCAGTGATATGTCAGACATCAAACTGACAATAAAACAGAGAAAATGGAGATGGTTGGGGCACACTCTAAGGAAAGGGCATGATTTAACCAATCAAGCCTTGACTTGGAACTCCTTCACGGGAAAGAGAAAACCAGGTAGACCAAAAACAACCTGGAGGAGGGAATTCCTGGAAGACTGAAAGAGAAGAATCTATCATCTTTCAATGATGCCTCTACTGAGGCCCAATTAAAAAAAAAATGGAGAACCATAGTGCGTGGCCTATGCTCTGAAAAGAAGAGATAATTGCCGATTATGATGAATTAATAGATATAAAATATGTGGATATATTGGCAGGGAAAAATTTGTCGTCAAATTAGATTGGTAATATGGACCTCAATTTTTGTTCACTTCGATCATTCAGTAGGAGGAGAGATATTAGGGTAAAAGAGGGTCAGTCAGGGTATCGTTATTTTAGCCAGCTGGGAGTTTTACTTTAAGAGTATAAAAATCTGTTTTAACATCCAAGTAATAATATATGGATTTCATATTTTAAGTAGTGAAGGTTTACTTCATATGACATTTGTATCTGGCTATCCGTGGAAAACGTTCAAGATATTATATATGTATATAAAAAAAACTATGGTTAGCTAAATCTATGTACCACGAAATAATGTACGAAATACCCTAAATCCTTACTTGGATAAGCAGAATCTTTTTTTTGAAGGAATAAAATGTAGATTCAAATTCGCTTTATCAAAATCATAAAATTTCTTCGTCCTTAATCTAATGATTGAAAAAAAAGTACAACTTACCAGTATTACATGATATCAATCTCTTAATAAAATTAAAATATTCAGCTGAGAAACCATTTCTGTTGTGTAAAAATCTGACGTTCTGTTTAACTATAGATTTCTCTATCGGCAAGGGCATCTTTAACCGTTTTCTTTCCTGAACATAATTTAAGGTTACATCGATTACAAGGACAATTAGGTACAAAATCAGCCCAACAAT
The DNA here is from genome assembly GCF_053477335.1 of Acartia tonsa. Lineage (NCBI taxonomy): Eukaryota > Metazoa > Arthropoda > Copepoda > Calanoida > Acartiidae > Acartia > Acartia tonsa. Next base: position 42,343,244 of record NC_137269.1, on the reverse strand, counting down.
AATGAGTAGGCCTTATTCAAAATGAAAAAAAAACCAGCAAAATATATTACAGTCAAAGTAGTACTTTAATTAGTCGTACTAGCGATAAAGTCGACCCCGCCAATTTAAAATTTTAGTTTTAACAAGAAAAAGTCGGTGAAAAATTCCTTTTTTTTATTGGGGGTTCATTTTTTTCGGAGGTTGGTGGAACACTCCTCAAAAATAGTTATAAACCTTCACGGACCTATCAGAATATACATTGTAAAATTGTAAAGGAGAACCATATCTAATCAGCGGTTAGCCTTAAAAATCAATAGGTATATAGGCTCATTTTCGCCACACAACCACAAAATAATTCGAATCAACCAATCGTTCAGAGAGAAAAACAGCCAACTGGCGACAGTTGCACATTTAATCTTCATGTAGAAAGATTTTTTAAAGGTCTTCAGGACCAAATAAAAAACTTACCATTATATTAGCAGTAGCTTGAATATCTAAGTCTTGTCTGGCATAGAAAAGCATGTAGGCATTCCACCATCTCTTCTGGCGTCGGAAGGACATCTTCTTTACTACATGGTCAAATACCTAAATTTAAATATGATATGTAGTTTTGATATCAGCAAAGCTTTTGATGCTATAATATACAAATAACTAGCTGCTAATACCAAAGGGCCCCTATTGTATTATAGACTGCTTTCCGTGGATAGTAAAGCGGAAAATTATAAAAGGAATTGCATTCTTTAGGCCACGTAGGGCAGGCGTAGGCCAACAAACCTGGTACCTATTGATCTAAAAGGTTTTTATTTTATACTGTTTAATCCATAATTTTTTAGTACGGCTATGAACCAAATTTAATCCAGCGGATATTAATCGGCTTTGAAGCCTAACTGGTAATTAAAATTATAAAGACTGAAAGCCAGAGACACAGAGATATATAATTGGAGAGAAAAATAAAAATATACCCAGGGATCTTAAGAGATAAGACAATGACCGATAAATTGATACAATCTAATGATGATACACAAAAATAACCTGTAGACTAAAATTAATGGTTGAAATATTTGAACACTCAACTTAATAAATCAACCAATCAATATTCATTAAAAGTCCCTAAAGTTGTAGAAAACGTTAAAATAAAACTTTGGGGACTAGTGTAATAAACAGCAAAATGTCCCATCCCTCCCTGTCAATATACCTTTGACAAATATTCTCGTAATAATATTCGTAGAAAATTGTTTATAATACTTAATAATTAAGTAAGGCTTAGAAACGGTACTAATCCACCAAATATCAATCGGTTTTGAAGCCATACTGAAAAATGCGACTTAATATTACGTTGTCTCATAGACACATAGATGAACAAATCAATGGGAGAAAAATTAAACATACCTCTGACAAATATTCTCCACCCCAGCACTGATTCTTCAGTTCTTCATCATCCTCCATTGAAACCTCGGTCACGTCACCATCATCAAATTTATACCACTTTTCTCCTTGCCTAAACATTAAAGCGGGTCAAATTTTTGCGCATTTCCGTAAAGTTGTGTGATACTGTTTAGTCAAATGCACTTATTAGGTCAAACTGTTATAATTTATTTACCTAATATAAGAGTAGTAGTGACCGCCGCTAGCCTGACCGCTATGGACAACCATTCCACGTAAGTTATATTTTCGGACAATCTAAAAAAAGAAAATTTGTTATTGCCAAAAAATACAGAAGGTTTCAGGAAGAAAATTAAGTTAGTTTGGTTAAAAAATACATTGATTATGTCTGTTAAATGATTAAATTGTTATCTAAAAGAAATTGAAGCTTTAAAAATTTCACTTAAAACAATTTCGGTAAAACGGATATTTATTTATAGCAACGTATTATAGAAATCTGGAAATATTTAAATATTATTGAAAAATTGTAATACTATGATGCGATACATGATATTTTAGTACAGCTCAGAACCGGTTCTAACCCAGCAGATAATAAACGGTTTCGAAGCCCAAAAACACAACTCTTACATTTGGATCTAAATCTTCCGGTTCAAAATCCACGGCTTCGTTCTCTCTTTTGGCCAGTCCTGCCACCGTGTACGGCTCCATGTCGAGCTCGCGCGGAAACTCGAAATAGTCGTTGAACTTGACCGTGGTGTCTCTCTCATGGTCGTACTGGAACCTGTTGAGCTGGATGACAAGGATGGGGGGCAGCTTCTTGATGCACAGACGTTTCACGGTGTCCACCTACATGAAATTACTATTTTTTAAAGGATCTAAAGGAATACAACAATGTCCAATATATATCATGTACATCCCCAATGATAATTCACAAAATTATCCGTCCTGTAGATTAAAATTAATGGTTGAAATGTTTGGATAATTAACCTAATGAACCAAAATTCTATAAAAGTCCCAAAAAATTTTAGGACATCGTATAAGAAAACATTATTATAAAACTTTGGTAACTTAACTAGAGTAATAAACAGCCCATTGTTCCCTCCCTCCCTGATTTTTACACAAAAACAATGTTTGGAGATCATTGTTTTGAGGGTACCAAGGGCCTTGAAATGACGGGATAACTAGTGGCTGCGTCCCATTGTGTCAAAAACATACTCTAGATCCATCAAGTTTAAATCTGACATAAAATAGCCTAAAACTACCCTGGGTGCCTATGTGATACTTCTCTGAAAAGGAGAACTCAATCACAGTTCAATAGCTCTTAAGTTTTAGAAAATAAAACACCTTACTACTATATACATTAGTATTGTTGTAAAATGTAGACACTGATCAAAAAAACATAAAATTAATTCAAGTGCAGTTCATGGTAAAATATTTCTGGTAGCGAATGCTTCCTGGTTCCTGGGATTATTACTAGGTTCTTGGATCCAGTAGCACAAATATTCCCATAAATCCTAGGTTCCTGTATTATTTCTTGGAATTCTAGATCTAGGAACCTTGTAATAATCCTTGAAACCAGAAAGCGTTCGTCACCAGCAATATTTCACCATGAATTGTACTTGACCTAAAAGAGGAATATCCACGAGCGAGAGCAAGTAATTCTAAGCACCTTCCAGCATTGATCCATAGTATTTTTATAGTGAATATTTATTTGGTTTATCAACTAACAAGTTGAGTTTTACCATGGTTTTTATATAAAAAAAAACTTTAAAATGTAAATCGTTTTTTGATATGCAATATCATCAAATGCTTTGTTGAGTTCAAAGGACAAAATAAAATAACACGGCAGAAAAGCATCAAATGCTATAAATTGCAAACGTACTTTAATTCAACTGGTTACAATATTACAATCTACCAACCCTTTTTCTAAATGTACATTTTGAATCAAAATAATATACTATTGTGTCAAAGCTTATAAAAAACAGTTTGAACTCATCAAAACATTCGATGATATTGCACCAAAAAATGCTTCACTTTTCAAAGTTCTTTTCATATAAAACCATGGTGAAACCTAACTTTTTAGTAGATAAACCAAATATTAAACATAAACCTAGTATATTCACTAAAAAAAAACTATAGATCAATGCTGGAAGGTGCTTAGAATCACTTGCTCTCGTTCGTGGATAGTTCCCTTTTAATAAATCCCTGACCTTTTTATCACATTGTTCACAGTAGTAGGCATTCTCTGTTTCCAGCAGCTCTCCCTTGGTGTACTCTGCCAGGCTGTCCGCCAGGTTGCTGTGGTGCTGCACATCCACGGGGATCACGGAGCTCGGCGCCTGGGTGCTGTATCTGAATCAAGGGACTTTGAAGTATTTGCAAGTAAATTAAACAGTAATTCAATTGGGAATTCTCATAAAATAGATAATAGTTATTTTTCGCATTGTATTATAAACAGCTTTCCACGGATTTAAAAATTTTTAAAATCAGTTTTGTCAGCCCCGATATGTCAAAGGCACCGGCTAACAAAACTAGTTTTAATATTATGATTGTACATTTTTATATTCATGGAAAACTGGATATAATACAATACGAAACATGATTTTTCAGTATGGCTGAGAAACGGATTTTATCCACTAGATTTTAATTGGTTTTGAAGCCATACTGGAATAAGTATTACAAGTAAAACAGTAAATCAATTGGGAATTCTCAGAAAATGGAGAACATATTTTCGTGGTGAGACTTTTGGGATTTAATATCAGGGATCTAAAGGAATAAGACAATGGCCGATAAATTGGTCTACATCACCAATGATGATACTCAACATTTATTTCAAATAGTGGTTGAAACTTTTTGACACTCAACTTTATGAACCAACAAATCAAAATTCACAAAAGTCCCCGATGTTGTTAAGAAAACGTTATTATAAAACTTTGGGGACTAGTGTAAATAGCTCAATGTCCCCTCCCTCCCTGAATAATACATAAACTTAACTTCAATGTAAATTTGGCTAAAATAACATACATCATACATTACAATACTAAATAGGAGAAAAAAGAATTCACTAAATAGGTAATCTTTATTTTAATATCTATGAGAATCTTAATATAGCTTAAACTCAAGTTTTTTCTTTTCATCTTTTTAGATTTCATATGCATACTAAAAAATAAAATTCAGAGCTTAAGATGTATAGAACACAATTTGTGAGGAAAAGAAAATCTTACCTATGAGGACAAGTTTTACAAATCTTCTGATCCGACAATATACCACCAAGAACCTGACTACAAATCTGTGGGTGGCCCAGATGTTTCAACGCCTCATCAAGGTTATCAATCAGGGTCATGAGAAACTCGACGGCATCCTGCTGCTCGCGTAGGTTCACCGGCTCCCCACTCATCCGGAAATGCTTCCACAGCCCCTTGGGCACGTAATACTGTAGCTGTGTCTCGGCCAGATGACCAAAAATTGCCTGGATCTGCTTTAAAATTGTCACATTGTATTCATTTCTGTCCCCAGTTTCTTCTGGCATATCATCATCCATTCTTTCATCAACAGAAAAGTCCTCATTTGGATCTTTGCATGCGCCGTCGGCAGCAAGAATGCCGCGTTGCAGGTTTTCTAACATAAACAGTTGCTGCAGTACAGAGTTCATATAGCATGTGGCTCCCGCATTTTTTAGGCCGACAAATCCATCCTTAGGGCGAGGTCCCACGGGGGGTAAATAGTCCCATTCTGACAAGGCAGAGCCTTCATTGTAGAACATCTCAAACAACATCCCTAAATTGTAAAGGTAACATAAATATATAAAAAAAATATCTTAAGTAAAACAATAGGAAAGATTAGAAAAAGAGAACAAATAAAAATAAAAATGAAGTGAGAAAACATTTTGTAAATAATAGGCAAATGAAAAAACATATCTATAATACAAAGTAGAACGATGTCTATTTGTCTGTCCGTCTGACAATCAGTCCCTAAAGATCTCGGTAACCACTGAACCGATCGGATTCTACTCTTCAGGGTATATACCTATTGGTCCTGTGGGGGTTTTATGCTATTTTAGTGGGGGGTGGGACACCCCCAACCCCCTAAAAACTGAAAATCCCCCCCCCCCCCAAAAAAAAAATTGCTTTTAGGCACTGAGGCAGTTACTTCACAATAAATGGCAGCACCAGAAATACTTTTTTTTCACCTCTTGGGGCAAAGCCCCTAGAGGCTAGGGGCGCAGCAGTTTGTTTTCTAAAAGTTAGGGAAATTTTATTTTCAATGAACGGAAAAGTTTATTTTGATTAGGGTAAGGCGGGGGAAGTTTCGGTAAGGGGCTATTTTCGGTAATTTCGACCTACTTTCATTAAATGACCCTTTTCTCCATGTTCCTTTCAAATGACAGAAAAAAAACATAAAAGCAAATTTGTTCCTTATTAAATTGCCTACAAAAAAGTATAAAATTTTTTGTGAGATGAATATTAAGGGTACTTATTGGGTCTCAAAGTCGGACGAAAAATTTTTTTTTCCAAAAATTTTTTAGTAGGTGTGTAAAGATCGACGTACACAAAAATTGGTAAGACCTAGAGCTGATCTGTAAAAACCTTTTGAACTAAGAATTGCCCGCTCTTTCCAAATCTGTTGAGAGCTTTAAAATCGGGGTAATATTTTTTTCAAAAATGACCAAAGTTGGCGCTGGGGGAAATTTCGGTAATTTCAAAAGAAATTAAAATTCAACTTATAAGTTATGTTTTCATGTTTTCTTTTGTCAAATCTATTATTCCATATGGACTTTTTAAGAATTAGGCCTAAAAATGAATAGAACAGATAAGAAACAAAAAAAAATTAATTTTATTTTTTGAAGCAAATTTTTGCGGGGAAAAAATCAAAATTTCTGGTCCTTTGAAAAAAAATATTTTTGACATAGGAGGAATAGTCCGATCTTTATGGATTTTTTTGTGGTTAATCCCAATAACCTATACTAATTATGATTTTTTACGCTTATTTGGTCGTTTGGCCTTTTTTTCATCGATTTTTTTAAGGTTAAAATGCAGTCAAGATTTTTTGCAAAGATGACACTTTTGCTTCAAATTCGATTATTGAGGTCAATTTTTAATCAATTTTCATGTTTTTTGGTCTAAATCTATAGTTCAATGTGAGCTTTTTTAGGATCAGGCCTAAAAAGTAATAAAATACGTTCTTTTTTTATATAAATTTTAAGTTATTAAAAAAAAAAATTTTCGAAAAAAAATCGAAAATTCGCGTCTTTCAAAAAAATTCATTTTTAACATAGAAGGAATAGTCCGATCATTATGAATTTTTTTGTGGATAATCCCTATAACCTATACTAATTATGATTATTTATGTTCGACTGGCCGTTTGGCCGATTTTCATCGATTTTTTTAGGTTGAAAAAAAATTACCGAAAATTCCCCCGCTGGTGGGGAATTTTCGATAACTTTTTTTGCGGTCAATTTCGGCAAACTTCTAAAAGTCCTAGGATAACGTCCTTTTAGGACCTGATAGTCCTTTCCATAAGCTTTCTACCGGTCTTGGTTTCATTTGAAAATATTAATATTTACCCCATTTTAAAAAAAAACCGAAAAAATACCGAAATTTCCCCCCCCCCCTTACCCTATATCTTAACGTTTATGTCATTCACAGGGATTTAAAGGGATAAGACAATGGAAAAGAAGTTAATGTTCTTCCCATTTAATGATTTTAAAAATTTCCTTTTTATAGATCAGAATTAATGGTATAAAAGTTCAGACACTGCCTTTTTGAACAATCCAACTAAAAAGCAAAAGTACATAGGTAAAGTTGTTTGTTTAGCCAACGAATGAGGAAATAATTTTGATCTCTATGAAAGAAATTTTGTAGGTATGCCTTTCGAAAAAAAGGCATTTATTGTTTGGTTCTTCTAAATTTTTTGAACAAATCTTACCAGACAGATGTTCCAGATTAGCATGGCAGCCAGTGCAGAGAGCCACCAGCAGTTCAAATGCAGCAGCCGTGGTGCAGGGGGTCTGACACACGGCAACTCGGTTCTCAGGAATATCTCCCTTCTGAAAAAAAGTATGCTTTACCCAGGGATCTAAAGGGATAAGACAATGGGCGATTGATTGATGCAGATCCCCAATGATTGTACACTAAATTACCCTTTCTGTAGGAAACAAGTTGTAAAGCTAAATAAGTTGAGTCATTTGAAAAAGCTAATTATCATGTGTTATGTTAGATTTACGTGGGTAATTTTCAAGTATATACAGATCATTATTTTCAGATTACAATACCTCAACGATAATCTGCAATAAGTCAAAAATAACCTATGTATTTCAGAGCATATAAATTGTCTTTAATACGGAACAATACATGTTTTTTTTTCATTATGGCATAGAACCGGTTCTAATCCAGCGGATATTAATCGGTTTCGAATCCCATATTAAAAATTAAAATTCTACTTAAAACTAACCTGCTTGAATATGAGCCAAAGTTTGCTGGCTGGGAAAATCCAATCCTCCACCAACTCACGGATAAGATTACACTTGGCCCCACTGCCAACTTCCTCCTAAAAATATTCAGGGATCTAAAGGGATAAGTCACTAGCCGATAAATTGATTTACAACCACAATGATGATACACAAAATTACCCCTTCAGTATGTTACAATTAGTGGTTGAAACTCTAGGACACTCAACTTAATGAACTAACCTATCAAATTCACTAAAGTTCCCAATGTTGTTAAGAAAACGTTGTTATAAAACTTTGGGGACTAGTGTAATAAAAATCCTTTCTGCATATGTACATACCTTTCGTTCAGGTGGTAGGAACATGACAAGTTCTCTGGTGATACAAAGATGACCCTCCAGCAGTGTATTTGACATACCTACAGTCACATTCCCAATGAAAATAAATGAAGTTCCTATTAAATATTGGCTACAAGTCCAAATATTTTACACTTGTTTTAGCAAACTAAAAAAAGGTATCTCTCTGTGTAATAGTCTGTATTTAAGAGGGGGGGGGGGGGGGGGGAGTTTGTACACTTAAAGGAAATTAAATTTTAGTATAAATTTTTGCCCTCGACGTTCTGGCTTGTTTTTATAGTTGTCAATCCAATTCTTTTTGTAAAATGTCTCATATGATTGGATCTACCTATAAAACTTTGAAAATTGAATTTAGGCACTTTCCTTCTGGAGCCTAGTGAGGCAAAACAAAACATCCCCCCCCCCCCAAAAAAAAACAACTAAAATTTTAAGTACTGAACTTTTTAAAAAGGGTATCGAGCAGTTTTTTTTATTGAAAACTATTTTCACAAAACTGAAATTAGTAGTAACTACAGATTTCATTTATGTAGTTTCCTTATAGGGGCTTTTAGGGTAAAACAACCACCCTTAAAAAAATAAGTTTTGAGCTTACAAGCCCCTAGAAGTAAAGTGCAAAAATGAAATAAGTGGTGGCTAATGAACTCATATATGTAAAAAAGGTTCCATTAAAAAAAAACAGCTCGATATCTCCATGGCAAATTTTATTCTAAAATTTAATTTCTTGTAAGTGTACGAACTCCCCCCCCCCCCCCCCCTCAATGGAACCACCATTATCTCAACCCTTCACACAATTGTTGTTGTATAGTATTTGGTTCTGAAATCATAAGAAAATTTGGCTCTAACATACACAGTACCCTCTTAAGCACAGATAACTCCTTCGCCCCGACAATGTTATTTTGAAATAAATTGACAATAAGGGTTCTTATTTTTTAGTTTGATTGTTTATTTTTTTTATTTTCGTTTATTAAAAAATAAGGGAGAGATATTTTCGGTGCTTAACCGGCCATATGTGGGAAAGTATTGTTTTATTTTCAAAGGTGTAAATTCCTGGTTCAAGAGTTTCAGCCATCTGTTTGCGTACACGGCTCAGCAGGTCTATTTGTTGGCTCAACAAGGCTTGGATGTTATTTATTGATATCCTTCAAGGCAGTTCAATTATTAGATTTTGGAAATTCTATGTTGTGATATTTTGGTGGCATTGCAAGTAGTATTGGGAGGAAAAAAGGTTGTAGATTTAAGAGAAAGATGAATTTATCCTTTATATAAAAGTATCCGTCTGTCTGTGTGTATCGAAGGATATCACTAACTACTGACCCGACATGGTTCTCTTTAACAATGAAGCAGGGAAGGTTTATACATATTTTGTGGGAGAGTACAATCACCCTACCAAAAGGAAAATGATCCGGCGGCCGCCTGCCAAGTGTTTTTACTTTTCTTAAAAAAAAAGTTGAGGGTCGACTCGACTCAAACCCCCTCTCTTCCCTGAGATGCCCCTAAAGACCTCTTGGTCTAAAATATTAAAAGACATGAAAATGTAATAATTTCCTATGGCTGCTGAGAAAGCTGAGTAGCCGGGAGATAAGATGGAAATATTCCGAGCTCTGCTGCTCATGCTCCGCGACCAGAGAGTTGATGACTGTAAACAGCAGCGTGTTCATCATTTTCACGTGAGCCGTTTCGCCGGTCGCACGGGTAACTATGAGGAGCATTTGCTCGGCCGCGGCCAGCCGGATTGTCGGCTCGCGGCAGAGTAACACCATGTCAACTACAAAACCATGCCAAACCTTTTTATATATATAATTGCATTATGATAAAGTAACAGGATGTTTTTCTGTCTGTTTGTACCAAAGGTCCTGGGAAGGTTTATAAACATTTTGGGTTATTGTATACTAGCGGTTGCGCCCCTAGCATCTAGGAGCTCTGTTTTCTAGCAAATAGGGAAAACAGAAAAAAAGCCAAAACCCAACCAAGACTTAATTCCAAAAATCAAGTAGACTAAAACCATACTGGGACCTATGTAAAGCTTCCAAACAATGAAAAACTCGATCGGTTCAGTAGTTATCGCATTTTAATCTACAGACAAAAAAACCTTACAACTTTTTAGTATAATCCTTATAATAAAGTAAAAGGATTTCTGTCTGTGCATACCAAAGGATCTCGCTGAACCAATATTATGTGGTTCTCCTTTTCAGGGTAGGTTCTCATAGGTCCTTTGAAGTATTGTTACTATTTTTGGGGAGGGTATCACCAACCTCCCGAGATATATAGGGTCGTAGCCGCTGGTTTTAATAAAAGTTGGTAATGCAATTATTCCTTGTCTTTAGCAAGAGACTCCATTGCGTCAGGATGGAGAGCAATTGTCAGTGTCAACACTTCCACAGCCTCTTTAGCAACTGAGCACAGGTTTCCTAGAAAATAACAAGAATGGTCAGGGTCAATACTTCCACAGCCTCTTAGTCTTTAGCAACTGAGCACAGGTTTCCTAGAAAATAACAAGAATGGTCAGGGTCAACACTTCTAAAGCCCTGGTTTTTGGACAGAAAAGAAGACATTTGGCACCCCTTAGTTTAGTTATTCTGGGTTGCTGTACCTGACGTTTGAGTGTCATAAACAGCATCCCTGCCTGTATGAGTTAGGTAAGGATGAACATTTAGAAGCTAAAATGTTGTGAAAAAATGAAAGTTACATACAGGCATATTCAAATATGTTGCTGTATTTCTGAGTGACCAGTCTTGTATTGTAGCTAATAACTCAAAAAAAAGTGGACTAACGTCTAATTTTCTTATGGATAAATCATAAATAGAAATTGTGTCATTTTTTACGTATTTTCTCTATAGTTGGGTGTAAGCTTTCAGTCAAATGTTTTTATTGAGTCAAGCTGTTCTTAAGAGCATTTGACCCAACTTTAGAGAAAACACGTGAAAAAATTACTCCTTAACACAGACCTGTAACACCTTCTGAGGTCATAATAGAAGTTCTAAGTTGCTCTGGCAGGGCCTGGTGGAGCAGGATATCACCAGCAGCTGCACTCCATGCCAAACGGTATACAAATCTAAATATTTCAAAAATAAAGAAGTAGCTTTAAACCTGCCAAATAAGAGTCCGAGCGCCATGGGTGCTTTTACTGAATTATGCTCCATAATGATTGGAATGTTGACAAGAAGTTTCACTCGCCTATCTTTTAAAAACGTTTCAGACAGAAGGCCAGACGGACACTTTGTTATAAAACTTTGGGGACTAGTGCTATAAACAGCCCAATGTCCCCTCCCTTCCTGGAAGTTTTATACCTGACATGCTGAATATCGGGCAAAGTGCCAGCTCCCTTGGTGAGCAGATGTTGTCCAAGCCTGAGGGCAGCCTGACGGACCAGAACCTCGCCAGGACAGGGTATGGCCGCCTGGATAGCGTGCTGCAACTGTACAGCATGGTTGTGGGTTGATGTGGAAACCTTAAAGAACAAATACGTTTAAATATATGTAAAATGTTCAGCTGTTTCCCTAAAAGTGCTTACCTAATCGAGTAGAGACGTAAATTGAAAATGTAGGAAGGAAAGAAGAGGTGGAAATTTTTGTGTATTTGTATTTTACTTCAGGTATAGGAAAGCCTCGCAGGTTGGGGAACCACAAGAATAGGTCCCACAGCGCTACTGCTCCCTGCAAGGGTTATGCAGATAAAATTGATTAATTATATGGGGTATAAAAAATTTCAAAATTGAAAAAAAATTTCTAAGATATTAACGCCAAATTCCCATAAGTTAAAAAAATAAAGGACAACACTTACATGTCTACATTAACCATAACCTAACTGTTACGGGCGGAATGATAGAATCTAAGCTCCTCTACTAGTAATGATATAATATTTATTACCTTGATATTACTGTTGCTTGACTGAGCCTCTACGACCATGTACAGCAGGGAGTTGGCTACCACCAGCAACAAGAATTTGTTCACCTTAAAAATATTCTTTATTACATTAGTTCCCATAGTTTTTAATAACGTTTTATTATTCGTTGGCTGAATCTTATTGATTTGTTGATTCATTAAGTTGAGTGAACAAACGTTTTAACCAGAAATTTTAATCTAGAGAAGAGGGAAATTTTTTGTATCATCATTGGGGATGTACATTGTACATCAATTTATCTGAATCCATCCCAGAGATACTAATGGACATAATTAAGAATATTTACCTTAAGAAGAACAAGGTATGTTGGTAAGGTAAGGGCTGAATCCATCCCAGAGATACTAATGGACATAATTAAGAATATTTACCTTAAGAAGAACCAGGTATGCTGGCAAGGTCAGGGCTGGATCCATCCCAGAGATACTAATGGACATAATTAAGAATATTCAGTATTTACCTTAAGAAGAACCAGGTAAGTTGGCAAGGTCAGGGCTGGATCCATCCCGGAGATACTAATGGACATAATTAAGAATATTTACCTTAAGAAGAACCAGGTATGTTTGCAAGGTCAGGGCTGGATCCATCCCGGAAATACTAATGGACATAATTGAGAATAGTTACCTTAAGAAGAACCAGGTATGTTGGCAAAGTTAGGGCTGGATCCATCCCAGAGATAATAATGTACATAATTAAGAATATTTACCTTAAGAAGAACCAGGTATGCTGGCAAGGTAAGGGCTGAGTCCATCCCAGAGATACTAATGGACATAATTAAGAATATTTACCTTAAGAAGAACCAGGTATGTTGGCAAGGTAAGGGCTGAATCCATCCCAGAGATACTAATGGACATAATTAAGAATATTTACCTTAAGAAGAACCAGATATGTTGGCAAGGTCAGGGCTGAATCCATCCCAGAGATACTCGGGGATATCAACAGGTTTAAAAAGATTCGAACACCACCTTGAAAATAAAATTAATCTTAGTTCCTTCAAGTAAAGATTAAAATTAAATTTAAAAATTTTCTTATTTTATTTGAATGTTAAAATGTTAAACAAATATGCATACCTACTTAGTTGGTACCTAAAGTAAACACAAAATCTTTTCGTTTTCAATTGACAACCTATCCCTTTCAACCAATATGAGCAAAAAAAAGGAACACTACGGCGAATTATTGGTAAGAACGTGTACACATTTGGTACGAAAGGAGTTTTTTTTTTCATTTCATCCATAAATGTAAGTCAGCTTTGAATAAATTAATTTCTAATGATAAAGCCATCTTTCGGAAAATTAATAAGCAAATTGTCGAAAATTTTCGTCGACTATATTGAAATGAATCATATGTGACATACGTAAACAATTTTTTTCTTTATCAAGAAATGCCTTTTAAAAGTTTGGCGGATATGTGCCTGACTTGCCCATCTATGCAGCAAAAATAGTTCTAGAGCAGTCCACAGTATAAAATTCCTGGGAACGATTATCTCCAAAACTTAAAGAACTTTAAACTGTACTACACCCGCAAAAAAACACTAGGTATACCTGCAAGAATAAAACTATTTTGAAACTTGAGCGCTGTGTCGCTGAGTATATCCGGGTGTGCAGCCCCGGGCATGAGGAGGGAGTGTATGACCACCAGGTGGTACAGCGTGTAGGAGGGGGGCAGCCCCATCAGATATTCCTCAACAACGTTTCTGTTGCGCTGCTGTTGCTGATGTTGATGACCCTGAATTAATTTTTTTATCAATCTTTTTTTTTGTATAAACCTTAACTAACCTAAACTGGTCTAAAAGTAGAATTATAAATACATTTTCAATCAACAATGTTTGATAACTCATAAAGTTTCAGACTGTCATGTCAAGCCTTTTATTTTTTATTATTTTTATACCGATATCTTCCCCCCCCCCCCCCCTCTAATATACCTACTTATTTCAGAATACAAAATATATCATATAAAATATAAATATAGACTAACCTCAATACATTTTTGTTTGATGATTCTAACAACCTCGGCATCCGCGGGTAGGAGCTTGAGCATGTTGAGGGCGGACTCCTGCAGGGTTGTATCCCCCAGCTGCACACCAAGATCACACAGCGCAGAGAAAAATCTAGACAATGAACATTGCATTGAATTATTAACAGCTGATATCCACGGATATAAAAATGTACAATTTTAATATTAAAACCAGTTATACATTTTTATATTTGTAAAAAACTATAGGTATGTGATACGATACGCTCCATGATTTTTCAGTAAGGCTTAGAACCCATTCTAATCCAGCGGATATTAATCGGTTTCGAAGCCAGATACTGGAAAGTTATTACCTGGAATGATTTCCCTCTGAGCTGAGAATAACACCGGGTAGACAGGACTCTGCCTCAGGGTTGGGCCCCTCGTACAGATTATGCTGGGGCGAACCAGTGCTAGAGTCTGAGCTGGAGTCGGGGCTGCTTGCCCCACCCCCTCCACCCCCGCTTCCAACCTAAATATTACGCAAAATTACATTATTGGTCCAAAAACTCATAGATCATTTGTTCAAAGATTTTGATCTATTTTGGAGGCACTTATTATATTTTCAGAACAGATTTTTGTTAATAAAATAAATTGATTTTTAAATAGAGAAAATTAAATTAAGTTTCTTAGGTATATTGATAAAATTTTTATTGGTATCATTCTAAAATAAAGGCGTTTAAAAATGTTATTGTGTCTACATGTTTTAAACTATCGCTAATCAGTAATGCTCTCTTGTTTTAGATAACCAAGAAGAACCGTCATGATGTAAATATCACAAATATAATCAAAGCTTATATTGATGTTATTTAGGATGAAGAAGACTTACAAGATGATGATTGATATGATGATAACAAGATTGATGATACCAAGAATGATGATGATGATGATAATAATAATGATGATGAATATATGATGCAAGAAGATCTCAATGACAAATTAGCATGATCAGAAATAAACATGAAGATCTTTACAATAAATGCCTCATCAATAATAAGCTCCAAGTCATCATCAATAAATACAATTTCTAATTCAATATTCATTTCAAACTATCAGCATAAGTATTTTAATATTTATTGATAAACAGTCTTCTTCATAATGATTTTATTGGACTTTTATAAGTGATTTTAATGGACTTTTATATAATCATTTTATAAACATTTTATCTAAAGTTTTATCAAAATCCTCAAGCAATTTTATCAATAAAAATAAACATACATTCTTGGCCTCATGTATGTAAGCAATGAATAAGTCTTCCAATTATTAGAAATATTTATTTGTCGCCTGGAGTGCTCCCATGAATATGTGATTGACTAAAGTGATATGTATTGCCATGTGTTCAATCTGATTGTGAACTTTATTATCAAGATTATTGTCATATGTCTCTTGTTCAACAATCATTCACACTATTCACGGAAACACTCAAGGCTCACTAACGCATCTCTTTTAGAGTCGGAGCTTGCGGTTTACATCACTGCTTGACTCAACAAAGATGAACTGAGATCAGAGGCTCAACAGGTGAGCTACCATACGAATCCCACCGCTGCCACCACGTATGGTAGCTCACCTGTTGAGCCTCTGATCTCAGTTCATCTTTGTTGAGTCAAGCAGTGATGTAAACCGCAAGCTCCGACTCTAAAAGAGATGCGTTAGTGAGCCTTGAGTGTTTCCGTGAATAGTGTGAATGATTGTTGAACAAGAGACATATGACAATAATCTTGATAATAAAGTTCACAATCAGATTGAACACATGGCAATACATATCACTTTAGTCAATCACATATTCATGGGAGCACTCCAGGCGACAAATAAATATTTCTAATAATTGGAAGACTTATTCATTGCTTACATACATGAGGCCAAGAATGTATGTTTATTTTTATTGATAAAATTGCTTGAGGATTTTGATAAAACTTTAGATAAAATGTTTATAAAATGATTATATAAAAGTCCATTAAAATCACTTATAAAAGTCCAATAAAATCATTATGAAGAAGACTGTTTATCAATAAATATTAAAATACTTATGCTGATAGTTTGAAATGAATATTGAATTAGAAATTGTATTTATTGATGATGACTTGGAGCTTATTATTGATGAGGCATTTATTGTAAAGATCTTCATGTTTATTTCTGATCATGCTAATTTGTCATTGAGATCTTCTTGCATCATATATTCATCATCATTATTATTATCATCATCATCATCATTCTTGGTATCATCAATCTTGTTATCATCATATCAATCATCATCTTGTAAGTCTTCTTCATCCTAAATAACATCAATATAAGCTTTGATTATATTTGTGATATTTACATCATGACGAACCATCAACTGACTATCAAAGGCGTTGATAAAGTCAAAGAAACAATAAATGGATTATATATTAAAGTCAAGAATATTTTACAAAGACTCACAAAGCAATCTGCATATAAGAGACATACAAAACCTACATATCAGGATAACGCTTATTTTTCTTATATGTCTATTGGATGTATAAACTAATGTATTATGGAGGTATCAAGTATGTTGTTGCTTTCAGAACAAGCTTTTTATAATTACCGGATGAATATAGTTTTTGTCGCTCTTATTTATTTAGGAAGAAAGAACCTAAGGGACATACATTTTTTTTAACAGAAAAAAAGTTGGAGACACAAATATTTTTTTAAAAAAGAATGAGTATCCCTACCTGACTAAGCTTAGCATTGAGAACAGCCTTGTCCCTGACGCCCAGGTGCGAAAGTGTGTGCCTGTCCAAGGAGGTTTCCAGCGGCTCCTGACCGTTGGCTAGCTCCAGTCTCAGGGAGCAGGGAGACGCCTTCAGCTTGACAAATACGTTCCTACGCAGGCTAGCAAGTGTCTCGTTGTCATGCATACTTAGTTCTGAATAAAACAGAAAAATTATAAAATTATCAAAAAAGGTTCTAAGTTAGTACATTTGTTCCAAAAGTTGTTTAAAAACTTTAATTTTTTGATCTTTGGGTACTTTCATTGATTTTAACCAATTTCAGTCTACAAGAGGGGAAATTAGCTTCTCATCATTAGTGATATATATAAAATTATTGTCAATTGTCTCATCCTCCCAGACCATTGGCAACCAAAGATTATTTATTTAAAACCAAAGCAAGGAACTTAAACCCTAAATTTGTTTTTAAAACGTAAAAAAAATAAAACATATATTGCCTTTGCTTGTAACATTTTTTATAATAAAAAATTCCTAAATATTATCTAAAATTATGCAACATTTACCCATATCATCAATAGGTCTGCCAGGATTATGGTATCTGATGGTTATAAACACTTGTTTTCCTCTGGCTGCTCTGTACAGTGGTAGGATGCTACGCTCACCGGGGTAATAATCATCACATTCCCTAGAAAGACGACATTTTACTTTTCATAATTGTAAGCGGTAATCACATACCAATACCATGCTTTACAATCAGCTGATTGGCAGTATGCTACGCTCACCGTGGTAATAATCATCACATTCCCTATGCAACAAGGTCTATTATATCCAGATACAATAAAAACTAAACGCAATTTAGAAAAATGAATTGTTTGATTTTTGGACATAACCCCGACCAGATAGCAATTCCCCTCAGAGAGCCTTACTGAGAAAAAAATATCCATCTCCCTTATTTTTGTAATAATTTTTTAAAGTAAGTTGGATCTTGAGAAGGAGTAGGTTGTTTTTGTTTGTTTGTATTAGGGATGGCAATCTGTAATATTTTTGGACCGGATTTGGATTCTTATAAGAATCCGTCCAAAAATGGCGGATTCTCGGGGATTCCGGATTCTTATTTTAGGTGGATTCCGGATTCGGATTCTGGATTCTAGCAATATTTTATAAAGTAAGTTGGATCTTGAGAAGGAGTAGGTTGTTTTTGTTTGTTTGTATTAGGGATGGCAATCTGTAATATTTTTGGACCGGATTTGGATTCTTATAAGAATCCGTCCAAAAATGGCGGATTCTCGGGGATTCCGGATTCTTATTTTAGGTGGATTCCGGATTCGGATTCTGGATTCTAGCAATATTTTATAAAGTAAGTTGGATCTTGAGAAGGAGTAGGTTGTTTTTGTTTGTTTGTATTAGGGATGGCAATCTGTAATATTTTTGGACCGGATTTGGATTCTTATAAGAATCCGTCCAAAAATGGCGGATTCTCGGGGATTCCGGATTCTTATTTTAGGTGGATTCCGGATTCGGATTCTGGATTCTAGCAATATTTTATAAAGTAAGTTGGATCTTGAGAAGGAGTAGGTTGTTTTTGTTTGTTTGTATTAGGGATGGCAATCTGTAATATTTTTGGACCGGATTTGGATTCTTATAAGAATCCGTCCAAAAATGGCGGATTCTCGGGGATTCCGGATTCTTATTTTAGGTGGATTCCGGATTCGGATTCTGGATTCTAGCAATATTTTATAAGGCTTTTTATTTAATTCAAAAATTTAAGTGCTACATATGTCCTAAAAATTAATGTTCCTGGTGTTCTCTATAATTCACTTCTGAGAATCGAACCAAAAGATATTATATATTTATAATGATGATAATCTTTGCCTTCAAAAATGGGGAGTTGAAATAAAAAACTCAAAACGCTAACTTTAGCCTACCGATTAAGAATCCCAATCCGCTATTAAAAACGGATTAGGATTCCAAAATTGGCCAAAAATTGGGCAGATTCCGGATTTGGATTGCCAACCCTAGTTTGTATAATACTGAAGTCAGGTCAGGTTTGGGCTGCTGAGGGGATAATGCATATAAAAACAACTAATCCCGTCTACCCCAGATACTTTGAAGGAAGGCATCCCCCAGTTTCAATAAACTTCAAGCAGAAGTTTTGCTCTTGTAATTTGAATAATTTATATGAATATCTAGCACTGGGGGAGGGAGAGAACATTAGACTGAAAATTAATTTTTTAACAATATTTTCTAAGTTGTTGGTTCAATTGTGTTGGTTGCTTCCAAACAAGTTTTGGCCAAACTTTTAACCAAAAATAATTCTACAAGATAAGTAATTTTGTTAATCATCAGTAGGGTTGTACATCTATTTATCGTCCATTGTTCTTTCCCTTTATAAAAATCGTCTGAAACATTTACCTAATATATTCATGTAGGACTTTTAATGTTCTACAAAGTTTCTGCGTCAAATCTTTAACTTTTCCCTTGTCTTTCTGATCCTAATAAAATTAGAATTAGTGGTTGGAATATTTAAAAACAAACTAAGTTAATGGTCTATATAACATATGAATTTAATAAATTTCTTATTGTAGATATTCTATTCAACTCATAGTTTAACATATTGTCTATCAAAAAAAATATTTTTTTTTCAATTTAAGAATTATTTTTCATCTCTTTTTGACATAACTTCATTAAAAAATTAATCCAAATTGTGTTTCAATTACATTTTACCATTAAACATAATAAGTCAGAGTATTCAGCTCATATTTTGTCATTTAATTACCAAATGGACAGACTAAAAGGAGGTAACAAGACTTGTAATGTAGCCCCGCTGTTATAAATAGCATAAAACCACACTAACCTTCATCACAGATAATGTATCATGAGCAGACTTGAGAATATTCAGGCAATGGCCGTTGAAATCCTCGTGTATAATAGTCTGCTGTGCCTGAAGCTTGGGCCCGAGGTTGGTGAAGGTCTCTTTCATCAGCTCAATGGCCTTCTTGGCGACCTCATCCGACCCCTTGGCAATTACCTTCCAGAGGTACTCGAGGCCGATGAGCTCCGTGTCCTCCATCATGCAGGAGCGTCGCTTAGCGGTCAATTTTCCTTCCTACAAACATATATTAGTTTGTAACATGGAAAGAAAACGAAGTAGCGGGTTTCGTCGTATTTTCACAGTAGCTTTTGATACGTTATTTTAGCTAATGTTAATGATTGCCCCACATGATTAGGAAATTGGCCCCGCAAGGGTTAGGAATAGGAGAAAAGCTACTTTAAAAAAACAACAAAACTCGCTACTTCATTTTCTTTCCATGATCCGATAGTTTTTACATTCTAATATTCGAGCCTCAGCCGTCAGACTAAAAGATTCAAGGCTTTTTGAAATCTCTAAAGATAAGCAAGCATTCATAATTCAGTTCTGTAAAAGGGAGATTTTATAAAACTTGAATTAAATTAATAATACATTTGGGCAGTGTTTCGGAGCCGGAGCCGCCATATTTTGCTGGAGCCGGAGCCGTAATTTTCGTTAAAAAACGGCTTCGGACTAGATAAATAAAGAAATTTTTTATAAATTATAATTTGGTAACTCTGTTTTGTCATGTGCAAATACCCTTTTAAAGTTTTTCAAGTCCATTTTTATCAAAAATTGAACTTTTAAAACCTTCAAAAGTCAAAAATAAAAAATATTTTTTTATAGGGAAAAAATATATGTCCAGTTTTTCTTGATTTTAGGTTGGAGCCGGAGCCGAAGCTGGAGCCGCACCAAAATCAAACGGCTCCGAAACACTGCATTTGGGGGAGGTGCTCTTAGCTACTAAATTGATTTTTCCCCTGAATTATACTTAATTCTTAAACCAAGGGGGGCGGGGCGGGGGGATATTTTTTGCAGCTGGGGAAAAAAATAATCTTGTGCAGAAAAAACACCCATTTACATCATATAATGTCAATTATCCTATAACTGTATTTCTAACTACCAGTTAAGTATCTAAGTTCGACTACAAAAATCGTCGAAAGTTTCCTAATCATTACCTTAATATTAACTGTCTTGAAGAACCGTTCAAAGCACTTGATACCGGCCTCCGTTAGCAGACTCGGTTCCAACTCCAGGATGTTGGACTTGAAGAAGTCCTTGTTGATGTCAGGATCCAGGTCGGGCTCGTCGCCCATCAGCTTGGAGAACCATTTGAAGCACTGCTCACGGTCGCTGGCAAATACCTAAAGAAAAAGTGTTTAACATACCAACGCCGAAAAACACGGAAAACACAAATCTAGCGATTTTGATCGGTTTGAATAATATTAATGGATATATTATTACTTGGATGTTACACAAAATTTTCAAGTGAAACTCGTAGCGGGATATAATATACTGCTACTAGATGAACGAACTGACCAATAAATGAGGTGTATGTTAAATATTATAAATTATACAACATTTCCAAATATAATTAAAATTACAGCATTATTCTTACCCAGGGAACTAATAACTAAATTAAAGGGATAAGACTGTGTTGACAATGACCGTAAATTGATGTACATGCCCAATAATGATACACAAAATTTCCTCTTCTGTAGATTACAATTAGTGGTTGACTTAACTTAATGCACCAAACAATCAAAATTCGATAAAAAAAGTCCCCAAAGTTGTTAAGCCAACGAATAAGAAAACGTTATTATAAACTTTGAGGACTTGTGTAATAAACAGACCAATGCCCCCTCCCTCCCAGATTCTTACCGCATTTTCAGCGAGGCAGGTCCAAATTTGCTTGGCCTGCGGGGCACACAGCCACAGCTGGCCGTCGCGCAGCAAGAACCGCAGGAAATTCAGCCGCTCAGAGACTTGAAGGTTGTGGTTGTACCTAAAAAAAAGAGCAATTGTGTCACAAGTAACGCAGAATAACTATTAAATATATACACTGTAAGAATGTATGCATGAAAAATAAACTTTTATAACATTCTCAGTAAATGTAATGTTTAAACGACAAATCGTGCACTTTTGCGCACTTGTATAGTGGTAGTATATGTCGATTGTCGAAAGACTATCGACGGTGAATAGACTGCGTCGAGACTTATTATATAAATGATCTAACATTAAAAACAAAAAAATATTTGAGCAACAAACAAAAAGAAAATTAGGGGTTACTTCTTGGCTTTTAATGAGGTAGGTAGTCAATTTCCCGAGCAGGTGTCTAAAACCTGCTCAAAATTCTGAGGATAACAGAAAATTATAGGCCATCAAAACTTAATAATTCACCTGTTATCCGGCAGAAACTCAGCCGGGTCAATTTTGTCAACGTTTTCCATTCTCCGTATTCTATCCATGTACTAAAAAGAAACATTATTTCTTCAAATCACTGGCTATACTCAAAAAACGCCTATCTCAAAAAATGCTCATCTCAGAAAACGCCTATCTCAAAAAACGCCCATCTCAGAAAACGTTTTTTGGGCGTTTTTTGAGATAGGCGTTTTCTGAGATGGGCGTTTTTTGAGATAGACGTTTTCTGAGATAGGTGTTTTTTGAAATGACCCCAAAAACTATATAATCCAGGGATCTTCAGGGATAAATTGGTGAATATCTCAATTGATGCTACAAAAAATTACCCCATCTGTAGATTACAATTAATGGTTGAAACGTGTACACTCTACTTGATGAACCAACCAATCTAAATTCAATAAAATTCCCCAAAGTTGTTAAGCCAACGAATAAGAAAACGTTAAAAACTTTGGGGACTAGTGCAACTAATTTTGACATTAGATACTTTTATTGGATTTTTTTGTCCTAAACGTAATTTTTATCCATTTCATGTTAATTTCTGCTTCCTCCATACAGATCACTTTATAGCTCTTTATTTATATATGTTTGAAAATTTACAGTGGTGTGCGGTAGGGAATTGTCAATCCCTCCTTAAAATCTGAATTTTAGAGGCCCGTCTTCCATTTTTTCATCCCCTAATGAATGATTTCACACCCCATTTGTGAATTTCTGCGCACGCCACTGAAAATAAGTGGTATATTTTTATACCTACCGAAAATAAAATGAAAACTTACATCAGTAAGATTGTTAGCAATAAGTATGACTAGGGCATGATTCTTCTGGAGGCGGTTGATAACTTCATGGCGGTAGTGGGCGGGATTGGCGGGTGTCCGTTGATTACCACTGGCCGGCTGCTCCTGCTAATTAAATACATGATTAAGATTTTAATTAGGAATTTTTTTGTGTGAACTTTTTGGGGTGCTTTCATATCGAGCAATACGACTCTTCCCCAATTTAAAAAAAAGGCTTAGTTAGTTCTATGTCTCTAATCCTGCAGGGCTACCCAGTACCCAATATAACATATCCTAATCTGACCTAAAAAGATAAACAACATTAGGTCCCGGTAGATTAAAACCTTGGAATGGTTTATAACTGGGTATTTTTCTACCCACTACTTACTTTACCCTTTGAATACATAGCCCTTATATGCTAGGGGCGCAGCCGCTAGTTTTAATGAACAATAACATGGACAATACCACTTGGAAAGAAATGCTTACATGATAAAGTGAACAGATGTCCTTAATCTGTCTGAGGGCAGGTATCACCCAAGCATCATTGGCTTTCAACTCCACCACACATTGGTCCAACCACCGGTGCTTCTGTCCATCCCTGGAGAAATAAAACTAGTATAAAATTATGACTCCCAAAATTCAAAGCGTAACCTATCTTTTAAAGATTAAAAGTTAATCCTATCATATAAAGTTTTTAGGTTGTCTGAAGCTTAAAATCTCACTAACTACTAAAATTTAAAAAGTCCTGTGATGGATTGAGGCTTTTTTCTTGCCCTCCCTTCTTTGAAATACAGAGCCCCTAGATGCTAGGGGTATAGTTGATAGTTTATATAAAACATAATGAAAATTCGTTTAAATTCTTACTACTTATGTACTGTAGTCAAAACTAACATTTTAATATTTTTACAGAAAAAAAAACATGTTTTATGACAATAGTTCGAGGGGAGAGACCTTTTTCCCCTGTCGTAATATCCTCGTATATCCTACATCCATTTGTTCTAGTTAAGAGTGATATACCTGTTCTGAGTACAGCTATAGTCTAGAATCTTGACATGTGCCTTCAGTGCTTGGTCCATAATTTCAACGTTATCCTGTTCGATTATACAAGCATTACTACACCAGTGTAATAGAATATTTGTATTTTTTATAGCCAGTTTTTTTAGCTATATCGTATAGGTATACAGTAATGTGTATACTGTACAGATTTAGGTAGGAAAAGGCATAAAGTTTTTTTAATTGTTCGCATAAAGAGTCAGCTTATAATATTCGCATTTCTTAGATAACGCTTTTCTTTGGTAGATTATATCGTGTAAAGCACGCCTATCAAAACATAGTAAGTTAGCTAGAGCTAGGATAAAGGTAGCTTTATAGAAATTATATCGGCGAAAAATTGGTCGATTGTAAACTAAAATGGTACTATGTCTATTACTAAAGTGAAATAGTAACAAAGTAATGCAGGTGTATGCCTGAATGTGGGCCAGGTTCCAGAACAGCTTCAGCACCTTCTCTGCCATGTCTCCGTCTTTATCATCCTCTGCCAGCCGTCTGATAAGCTCCAGCAGCTTTTCGCGCTGCTTAGTTGAAGCTGTTGTGAAACTTGACTAGAATAAAAACATGCTTTACAGCTAGTGTAGGAATTATAATGTACTTTTGACTTAAGAAATACATTTGACTTTTTAAAAAAACAAAATTTTCTTGAAAAAAACCTTCTCAAATTACTCTAATTGAAAATAGACTATAAACGTAATTTATTATAGGTTAAGAATAAGCAATGATTATGAGAGCCACAATGGGATACAACTCTTAGCAAGGGCTAAAAAACGCGATTGGAAAAGTTGAAAATAAGAGCGCAGGTGTTTCTGTAGTACGATAGTCGGTTTGAGGGATCATACTGAGAATAAATTTTTAAGAAAAGTATTTCCAAAATAATAAATTGATAAAAATCTACCTAAATATTTTACAAACAAATTCCAAGAATATATTTAAAATACTTATTTAGTAGAATATTTAGACAAAATAACTAATATATTTCCTAGTATTATACAATTTTATATTTATGTAGTTAATTTTGTAAATTAAACTAAATATGATAATGTCCAACATAATATTTTACAATTTTATATTATTTAAGTTTCGTGTCATCTTTTATGTTATGACCGTAAGCGGCAAAAAAATTTTAAACTTTCTTTGGAATAGTGTAATATAAACTAAAATTAATATGTATTTCATTAAAATTCATGTGCTACAATCCCCCATCGCCCTTCCCATATAAATTGGGGAAAAAATCAAATAAAGAAGGTTAAGGGGGAAGGAAATTAAACTAGGTTGAAAAATGTACAGTACACTAATATTAAAATTCATTAAAAATCCGCTTTAAAATAGTAAATGAAATTCAAGTTAATGGAACTAATAATAACAACTAACTTATCAACCATCTCGTAATCAATGATTAAATGGCACTTAGAATTCGAATTTTGATCTGAAATTTTGCATGAGTAATCCTTGGTAGGTCTATTTTCCCTAAATCGAACAAAAATTTGGAAAAGTAACGGCTGGCGGCTCAGTCGTTTAGCCGTTGTTTTGCCTATTTTAAGGGCAGATTCATCATTAATTACGTAGAATCAACTTTTTAAAACATTTTT
The DNA here is from genome assembly GCF_053477335.1 of Acartia tonsa. NCBI lineage: Eukaryota > Metazoa > Arthropoda > Copepoda > Calanoida > Acartiidae > Acartia > Acartia tonsa. The sequence goes on along the minus strand of NC_137269.1, from coordinate 42,317,806 downwards.
TTGGTTTAATTCATGTTAAATGATAGCAATAACCATTTTTAAAATTTCTAGTACCAACAGCTACCGGCTAGAACCGTATGATAAGGTTTTTAAGCGACAAAAAGTATTATGTGGAGATAGGTTTCGTAACTAATTTGCTCTTGTAATAGCAAAAAATGGCAAAACGGCCAGCCGTTAGCCGTTACTTTTCCAACTTCGATTTAGGGAAAAAAGACCTTCCAAGGATTATTCATGCAATATTTCAGATCGAAATTCGAATTCTCAGTGCCATTTAATCATTGATTACGAGATGGTTGCATTAACCCCCCCCCCCCCTTACCTGGAAACACTCAAACAAATGATCCAGTTGGTCCGGAGAAAAGTCCCAAGCAAGTTTGGCCAATAGGTCCTGAACATTCTTCACGATTGCCTGAAAAAATATACTTTGAATTATATATCCTAACACAAAAGTTAGTAACAGGATGTTAGTCTGTAGCGATGGATCACATTAACTGTTCTAAAAACTTCTTGTAGTTTTATAACTATTTACCTATTCTATTTTCAAGTACAAATCTGATTTAACTTGGTATGGTTAAGCAGAAATATCGCAGCCAAATGAAAGTGCTTAAAACTGACTCTGTAAGGTAACAGCCAAATATCACGGTAATGTATGTTCCATAGGCGTCCAAGAGTGGTGGTAAAGGGGTGTTTAAGCTTTCAAACTCCTCATTTAACCCCTTCAAAAAAAATTAAAAAAACAGTAGATCAAACCCTCTCAAACCTTTGAAAGCCCTCATTTTACTGCCTTATAATAAAAAGCTTGGACGTCCCTGGTAAGGTCATTATAAAAAAAAATCCGTGAAACGTCAATTTACCCAGAGAGAGAAGGGACAATAGGCTGTTTATTACACTAGTCCCCAAAGTTTTATAATAACGTTTTCTTATTTATTAGCTCACAAACTCTGGGGACTTCCAATGAATTTTGATTAGTTGGTTACTAAGTTGAGTGTTCAAACGTTTGAACCATTAATTTTAATCTTCAGAAGGGGTAATAATTATGTGTGTCATCATTGAGTATGTACATCAATTTATCAGCCATAGTCTTATCACTTTAAATCCCTGCAACTTACCTCGTGCTTTCCAACTTGAGCAATCCAAATATCATCCAGGTCCGAAAGGGTTAGTGCCTTCTCTTTAATAATAAACCTAAACAGAGAGTTATTTATTGCCTCGTTTCATAGACAGTTTTCCGCGGATAGTAAAATTAAAAACTTTATTCCAGTTTTGTTAGCCTCGATCGAGGGGCCAAAGATATGGGCTAACAGAGTATTTATTTTAGGATTTTTATTTCATTATTCATGGAAAATCCATGTTTTATTTGCAGTATGGCTAAGAAACGGTTCTAATCGAGCGGATATCAATAGGTTTCGAAACCAAACTGAAAATCCAAGACCTATTAGGCATAAAACAGGAGGGCGATAAGAGTTGTTACTTAATTTATTTAATCCATTTAAGTCCTATCAGAGTTTTATGATTTCATGATTTTCTATCCGATAATTTACAAGATAATCTGCTTAATTCTTGGAAAAGTAATACATTTTTTAGAAGCAAAGATATCTTATAAATAGCAGGGAGAAAAAGGTCATTGGACTGTAAATAAAATGATTCTGGTACCCAAAGTTTTATAACCACTTTATCTTATAAATTGGCTCAAATACTTAGAGTAATTATATTGAATTTTGATTGGTTGGTTGAAAGCTAGTAATATCCAAACTATTAAACCAATAATTTAAAACATAAGAAGATGTTAATCATCATTGGGGATGTATATCAATTTATCGTCTATTGTCTTATCCCTTACGAAGTTATGATCCCTGATAGAGAAAGTCATCTCTCGGTAAGAACAACTTTAATTTCATGCCGAAATTTATACCTAATTAACATGATTATTGATTTGCTTCAAACAGATGAGTTAACGAAAATATCGTATTATGTGATTTATTTACATTATACATAAATGACATTGGCTAATCTTTTCCTACTCCATTAAAAAATATTTTTTTAGATCTACAGACGTATTATTTGTTCTTGTTAGATTTTCTTCATTTCACATTCGTTGGAAAATAGAAAAATGGAAGACCAACTAAAAATGTAAAAATTATTAGTATTATTGAGTAGGTATGTGTACTACTTAAACAGTAAAATAACTAATGAGTATGTACGTCGAAGAGAGCATCTTCTGGAGTAGCTGCGCTACCCAAAAACAAAAAAAACACTTGCCTGATAATTTTCTCCATTTTATCGACATATTGAGGTTGATGTAGACAATCTCTTAGCATAATCTTAATAAGGTTGTTCTCTTTTGCCCACTGAACCATTCGCTCGGGACTCAACCAATCCTAAATAAGAGATGTTAAGACTTTAGGGGGCTTGGTGTAGCTTCGGGTACTAGGTAACTAGACCTCTCTCCACGCACCTTGAAACATACTCCGCTTATGAATGCGGTGTAAAGCGTCCAATCGCCCATCAGACAACCAACTCTCTGAGATGCACGACCTTTGTCTGAGAAGCCCCGACTGTGCATGGTAACAAGTTGCGCCTGTTTTCGGCCAAGGCATTCCCCCCACTCTAACTATTTACGTCGCGCATCTGACATAGTAGCAGTGGGAACCATTTTTAACGTCTTTAGTTATGACGCGGTGTCGGACCGAGATTCGTACCTATCACCTTCTCGACGACGAGCAGATGCGCTACGTGTTGAGCCACGATCGCGGGTTACCAATCCTAAATACATGACATGTTGGTTTCAAAAAACAAAGGTGAATAGTTGACCACAGAAACCCTTCATTCTAATTTAAAAATGAATTGAAAATAAGAGGGAAGGGGGTATTAGTTTTAAATGTGTTAGTTTCAACTTTAGGTTACTTTAGGATACATGGTAACCCCGCATGAAGGAACAAACTATCGTCCTTCCTATTTAAAAGATTCGGGGGTGGGTGCGTTGTGCTTGGTAGGCACTTTAATGTAAAGCACCCAAATAGTTGTTAGTAGATTTAGTCACATTGTAATTTCTGAAAATGATGCTTTGACTACACGGCTAAAATATTTAGGAGTTCATCTAAAAGCCAAACATATTACATAAATCATTTTCAAATTGGGCAATAGAAAGATAGCATTAAGATAATTGGATGTCTTTGGAGTATTTTTTTCTCAATGTTTTTCAGTTCGAAGATTTCATTTTAATTAATTGAAAAAATATTTAAGGTAAAACATTGAAAACTTTGCAAAACATTGAAAAAATACATTGAAAACCTATTTACTAAATTTTTTTAAGTTATTTCAAAAATATATTAACCGTACAGTTAAAATTATTACATAACGATTAAGTAACTTTAACTTTTCAACGAGACTAAGTGACCTAACCTCATAATCAGAATTGAAGGAAGGATATCTGGCAGTTGTCATCCTACTGCCACACAAAGCTTTGTTCACCTCGTTCAAGGCTGACATTTTACCACTAGAAAATTAAAATAAAAGTTATTTGGATATCTTATTACATGGATGTTACACCAGATTTTCATTTTCTTTAATTAAATGAAACTAACAGCGGGCTATAATAACTTTACACACCCATTACCCTTTTCCTCTTCTTATATTGGATGAACCAACTGAACAATAAATGAGTTTCATGTTAGCAACCTAAAGTGACAACAATATTTCCCTTGTAATAATATCCACGTATATTCTATACCTAGTATCCATTGTTATTGATTTGTCGAATATAAAAACAAATTTTATTTCATTTTGTTAGCTACCTAAGTAACCAAATACCCTACAGATGTTAAATACATGTATATTCTACATGGGATCCCCGGCTCAGGGGGGGGGGGGGAATAAAAAATAAGGGGAGGGGGAAAAAATGTAAAAATTAAGAAAACTGAAACATTTTTTCCATTTCCCCCCCTCCTTGGTGAAAAAAAACTAAAAAAATGTGTGGTAGGAGGGATAAAATAAAAAAAAATAAAGTTCTTTAAAAAAACTAGGGGGGGGGGGGGAAATAAAAAATTTTGTAGCCGGGGAAAAAAATAAATCTTGTGCTTTATATTGGCGCTTCTTGTGTGTTGAAAGGCTTTTTCATTATAAAAAAAAATCCCTTCCTCTAATATGTTAACATACAACTGTAGACACACTAAATAATACTAGGAACGTTAAAATATAAAAATATAAGTTAAATATTATCAGTCAGGGGTGTATATTCTGAACAAGATTCATTTTTTCCCCTGCTGCAAAATTTTTTATTTTTCCGCCTCATATTTTTTTTCAAGCAAGGAAGGGGGAAAATAGAAAATAATTTCAGAACTCTTTATCTTATTTATATTATCCCCCATCCAACACATTATTTTAGTTTTTTCACCAAGGAGGGGAGAAAAATGGAAAAAAATGTTATCATTTCTGTTAATTTTTTCATTTATTTCCCCCAAACAAGGTATTTTTTTTACCCCCTCCCCCCCTTAGCAGGGTCAATTTTGCAGAATATACACCCCTGTATTATCTTATGTACGGCGCTATAAATCAATGTCTTCCAGACAAGTTCTTTACTATTAAAAAGTTGTCAGTTGGGAGTTACCTTACTTAATACTAGATCTTTAAGACCTCCGTGTAAAATGTAGTATTGAAATAAACTTAAATACCTGAAATTTGAAATCTGTAGCTGTCTGAGCAACATTTTAAGCCTGAACATTTCCAGGTTTCTGACCAGCTCCTCCTTTCCCGGCACCATACTGCACAATTTCTTTAATCCTTTCACCACTCCACTAATTGTGTCGTACTTGTTCTCATTCTAGAATAAATAGTAATGGATGGACGGACAAAGAGATTTGAAGAGCATAAGTTCAGTAATCCAAAATTAAGTAATATAAAATATCTAACGATTTAGGGAAAATATACCTACCAAGTATTAGTTATGCCAAGATTCATAACAAAATTTGGATTCTAAGTGCCATTTGTGCCCTGACACGCTTTTCCTCAACAGTTTAGCGGATTTAAAACCAACACGCATCAAGCGGTCAATGGATCCTATAAATATACACATTTGCTGAATCAAAACTGGTTTTACCTAAATTGTATCTGATCCTTCTTCGTGTCTATAGTATTTCAAAGATTTTTAATAAAAATATGTGATTATTTGACTTTAAAATAACCTTTAATCAAAAATCATCTTATAATTTAAAGCTTGTAAATATAATTTTGTCATATTTGTTGAGGCTTTAAAACAATATTTTTATAGACAATTCAACACTGCATATTTAGGATGTATAACAGTGGTTATTTTATGCATTATTAGTGATATAAAAAGTCATATAAAAAGCACTAATCCTAATTGATTAGATACTTAGCCGTTTATTACACAAAAGTCTATCTTTTCTGTTCTAAACCATTTTAAATTTTATATTGATAAAATTTTGATATAATGAAACAGTAAGTAGGTTAATATATGACACAAAAGGTTCATTTAAAAACATTACTTTAAAAGATTTACTTGAATACACTTCATTTACCATTTTATTACTTAATAGTTACTAGGTAAAGTAAATGTTTTTTAATTTTAATTGCATTAAAGTTGACAAAAATTTGATAATGATCATCTGATATGTTTTGTATGTAAACAGTATGTATTTTATCTGTAGCTTAAGATTTCGATAGCTGATTTAGTTCTACACTCTAGGAAAGCCTCACGTACATAGGACCCAGGATGGGTTCAGGCTATTCGATTTTTAGATTTAAGTCTCTGGATGATTTTATGCCTTACCCCTTAGAAAACAGACCAACTAGATGCTAGGGGCACAATCGCTATTTTTTTATATAGAGATATATATAGTATATTTTAATTTAACATCAAATTAATGTCTGGTGTATTAAAGATCATTTAGCAATTGAAAACAATTTTTATTTAATTTTGCATCTTATTTAAGACATGGCAAATGTGATCATAATCTACATAGGTCAAAGATGTTGGTCGTTGTGGATCTATAATTATAATATATATAAAAAAAACAAGACTTTTTCTGATGCTTGATTTTAATAGTAAAGCTTTTCTTTATTAAGGGTTGGTCTGTCTGTCCATAACGGATAGCTCTTATTATTAATTTAGGCCTTTTATAATTGTACTATTGATTTCATACTTGGCATGGTTATTCCTTTAGTAGTAAGGTACGATTTAGAAAGCATAGCAATTCTATAAAAAGTTTTAAACCTTTTTGTAATAAATACTACAACAAGGTACAACGTTATAAACAAGGCACATCTATAATAAAGTCTTAAAAATGTAGGAATGTCCTTAAACAGTATGTTGTATTTTGCAACAAATTTACTTAATAGTAAAACTATTTAATGTATAATGAACTATTCAGTTTTTAACTAATTAGACTATACTTATTAATAACTTTCCTTTGATATAATCAATTAAATGCCTAATTTCTTCAACAATCTATTGTTTATGTGTTTGATAACTTATACTATTGTGCTTTTCATACAAAATTCGAGTGTTAAATTGCTTATTGTTTCTATATAAACAAGGATGAAAACATCCATAAAACCAAGCTATGAAACCTTGGGACAAACGAACATTATTAATTGTAAAGTTTCAGAACTGAATAATCAGAATATAAATGTATTAAAGTCTAAACAAAATTATGAGTAAATTTTTAAAAAACTGTTTAAATACAAGTTAATGTTTAAGGACATAATTACATTTTTAGGACTTGATAAAGAGATGCATCGCTTATAACATTGTACTTTGTTGTCCTAGGAATCAGTATCCCAAAATTCAGTTCAATCGGATAATTTAATCACATAAAAATATGTTGTTTTAAAATTTTTTTAAATCAACAGTTTAAATTGGGCGTTATGAAATTCTGGTAAAGATTTTAGAGTAGCTACACTTTCTAAGTCGTACCTAAATACTACAGGAATAACCTTGCAAAGTTTGAAATCGATAGGACAATTCTAAATTAAGGGAAAAAAGCTAACCGTTCCACTAAGAAAGCTAACATTTCCACCTTCAAATATAACTTTTACTGACGGACAGACGGACGTACGGACTGACCGACCCTAATTATAGAAAAGCTTAGCTTTTAATAACAGTAAATATGTTGTAAATCAATTCTGTCAGTATTTTTAAAAGCGAAGCTTTTCTATAATTAGGGTCGGTCCGTCCGTACGTCCTTCACAAACGGATAGCTTTTTTCGTTAATTTAGACATGTATAATCATTACAAGAATGTCCGTACATCCATTTTAAACATATTGATTTTTTTACTTTTTAAACAACAAATTTTTATGTGATCTAATCATCCGATTGATCTGATTTTTGGTATGCTGATTCCTGGGACAACAAAGTATAATGTTATAAGCGAAGCAACTCTATAAGTCATAAAAATGTAAGTATGTCCATAAACATTATCCTGAATCAAGCAGTTTTCAACAAATTTACTTACAATTTTGCTTCGACTCTTATACATTTATATTCTGATTATTCAGTTCTGACACTATATAAGTGTTAATGTCCGTTTGTCCTACCGTTTCAGTGCTTCGCTTTTATGGATGTTGTCATAATTGTTTAGTTAAATAATATGTTGGTTTTTTTATTAGGTACTGTTTTTACTTTTTAAGTGTAAGATTTCAAGGTAATTTGAAGAAAAAAAGCATTAATTAAAACCAGAAGGTACCGCCGTCGACAATTTCATGAGTTATAATTAATCTACAAAAAAAAATTTTAAAACAACTACTGCTTTCATGTGTTAGAGGTAATATACATTTTACATCAAAGGCTATTTTAAAGTCAAATTATCACACATTTTTAGTCAAATTCTTAAAAATTCTATAATCCGGAAGAAGGAGCAGATACAATTTAGCTAAAACCAGTTTTGATTTTGCAAATATGTCTATTTATAGGATCCATTGACCGCTTGTTGCGTGTTGGTCTTAAATCCGCTAAACTGTTGAGGAAAAGTGTGCTGATAACGAGATGGTTGCATTTAAAGCCCCCCCCCCCCCCCTTAACCAACAAATAAAACTAAATAAAAAGACCCCAAAAATTGTTAATCCAACAAATAGCCAACATTTTTATCTAACTTGATTAATCCTAATATATAAAGTAATTAGCTTTTTTGACTTTAGCGAAAGATCTCGCTAACCGCTGAACCAAGGGGGGGGGGGGGTTAATGCAACCATCTCGTAATCAATGAGCAAATGGCACTTAGAATTCGAATTCCCATCTGAAAATTTGCATGAGTAATCCTTGGTAGGTCTATTTTCTCTAATACGAACAAAAAGTTGGAAAAGTAACAGCTAACGGCTGGCGGCTCAGTCGTTTAGCCATTTTTTGGATATCTATATTGCCAATTAGTCACGAAACCTATCTCCACACAATCCCCTTTTCACTCCAAAACGCTATCAAACGGTTCTAGACGGTAACTGTTGGTACTAGAAGTTTTAAAAATGGTTATTGCTATCATTTAAAATGAATTAAACAAGTATGTTTTAAAAAGTTTATTTTTACGTAATTGATGATGGATTTACCCTGAAAATAGGCAAAAAACGGCTTAACGGCTGAGCCGCCAGCCGTTACTTTTCCAACTTTTTGTTCGATTTAGGGAAAATAGACCTACCAAGTATTAGTTATGCCAAGTTTAATAACAAAATTTGGATTCTAAGTGCCACTTGTGCACTGATTACGAGATGGTTGCATTAAAAGCCCCCCCCCCCCCCCCCTAACCAACAAATAAAATACCCCAAAAATTGTTAATCCAACAAATAGCCAACATTTTTATCTAACTTGATTAATCCTAATATAAAAAGTAATAAGCTTTTTTGACTTCAGCGAAAGATCTCGCTAACCGCTGAACCATGGGGGGGGGGGGGTTAATGCAACCATCTCGTAATCAGTGAGCAAATTTGCAATATAGATATCCAAAAAATAGCCGCCAGCCGTTAGCTGTTAATTTTCCTACTTTTTGTTCGATATAGGCAAAATAGACCAACCAAGGATTACTCATGCAAAAGTTCAGATCGAAATTCGAATTATAAGTGCCATTTGCTTACTGATTACAAGATGGTTGCATCAAACCCCCCCCCCCCCCTCCCCCCTTTGGTCCTCCTTTACAGTGGAACTTATTATCGGTCCCGAGATAGAATCTGGGTATGATTTTTAGCTATTTTTCTGCCCTTCCATATACCTTCGAATATAGAGCCCCTAGATGCTAGTGTTCAGGCGCTATTTTCTTTCTAAAATGCAAATGTTACCTTGGTTTCTTTTTTTAATTCTTCATCTGTAAGATTTTCTAAAAACTTTGGTATTGTATCAACAAGGGGAAGGAAATATTCCTCAATTGTCCTGCAAAAAACATTTTTTAAAATTGTAAAATGTTATAAATATAATACCGGTTAAGTTGTAAAAGAAACCAGAAATGTGATTCTGACAACAACTCTCAACCCCCTTCCCTTTTTTATCCCCTTCTTATCCACTTTTCTTTCTGTTGCACCAAAAAACAAGTTTTACTCGAACTTTACTCCAACAAAATATTTAATTTTTAGCAGCCCAAGGAAACTAATAAATAGTCAGCAGTAGCAGAAAAAAAAATACTTTTTTTAGGTGGTACAATAAAATTATCTGTAAATATTGTTTGATAAAATTGAAAAAAGAGATTAGGTATTATGAAAAAATTTTAATTATTACAAATATCTTTTGTGATAGAAATAACATTTATTAGTAAACTTTGGGTTTCCCCTAATTGCTATGAAACAATCCTCCATTAGTTTAAAATAAAGGGAGGGGGCGGAAGTGACACATTTTGAAACCAAAACTATAAGTCAAAAGAACTCAACTAAATAAAGAGTTAGAGCTCTTAGATTTGACATGGCAGTTGCTTTTAAAAGGTACAATATGAAGAAATGACGGTGGAACCGCCGAAAACCGCCGTTTCCCGACGACATTTTTATGCCTTTTTCGGCAAATTATACAAGTTTCAATTATCTGAGATAAACTTTTTTTTCATAAAATTTCTCGTATAGTTTCAATTGAAATTGTAATATTTCAAATATGTCAATATTAAAAAAAATCGCAAGTGTCAAGTGCAAATATATTGAACGGCATCATACTTCTAGTAAAACCAAACTTTCTTTACAGTTCCATATTGTACCTCTTTAAAACAACTGCCATGCCAGATCTAAGAGCTGTAACTCTTTATTTAGTTGAGTTCCTTTGTTTTGGTTTTAAAAAGTGTCACTTCCGCCTTCCCCCTTTAAAATAAGTGAGATATGGGAAGCAAGGGGGTCGTATATTGAGTAGAGTAGCCCCGTTGGTTTAGGGCATGTCAGGTTTGGGCCCCGCAGGGTTTAGTCACAACACTGCCTCCCCCCCCCTAGATATACCACACTTTTCTGGGATCTTGCCGAGTCAAGTATCAACTGTGAGGAATACCAAAGGATGACTCAATGCAAAATTTGAGCCGGATCCGGTTTATCAGTTTTTCCCCTTAAAGGAGGGGAAGGAGTCGTTTTAGGGACTTCAAGCATCTCTGTGATGTTGAACAACTGTTTGAGGCAGACATTTCTTTACTTATGCTTGATTCGCCTCCTGCTGACCGTTTAGCCGTTATTCGCCGCCGAAGGCTTGATTTTTGGCGATTTTAGCGGTTTCCGAGGTTTTAATGGACATTTAGGAGGGGAAAGAGTTGTCCAATCAAGTTGATGATGAAGTACATTTTTGTAGGCAATTGCATTGGCTAAATTTCATTTTGCTCCAGCTGAATCGATTTACATATACCCTCTAAAAACCGGAAAAAAAACCGGTTTTATATAAAATCTCGGCCGGTTTTGGCCGGATCCGGCTCAAATTTTGCATGGAGTCATCCTTTGGTATTCCCTACAGTTGATACTTGACTCGGCAAAATCCCAGAAAAGTGTGGTATATCTACCCCCCCCCCCCTCCTTATATTCAAAATATTTACCTAACACTGAAATTACTTTTCTAAACCTACCTAAGAGTGAGAAACTCATGGCAGAGTCCGAATGGTCTAGCCAGGCAGAAAATAAGATGGATGGAGAGGTTTCTACCCGACAGGATTCGGTCTCTCAGCTTCTGGAAGCCATGGCATTCCCCAAACAGGTTTAAAAGGTCAACTAGCCACCCGCGAGGCATGCTAAAAATAAATTAGATTCAAAATTTTGTTTTGCGCTATTGTGTCCTTATTACTATATATATATACTAGCGGCTACGCCCCTAGAGGCATCTAGTGGCACTTTAAATGTTTTTGTTTGATAAAGTCTCTACTATAATTTTTTACGTACGATACCTCTTCATTTGACGTTTAAGTCTCCTAAACGTTTTTTAAAATTTCGATTTTTTTGTCATTTCTCTTGGGAGGGTGGTGGTACCCTCCCCCAAAATAGTTAAAAACCTTCCCGGGACTTATGAGAAGCTACCCTGTTAAGGAGAACCCGATCGGTTCAGCGGTTAGCGAGATCCTTCGGTACACACAGACAGACACACAGACAGACAGACAGACAAACATCCTGTTACTTTAGTATAAGGATACTAGCGGCTACGCCCCCTTGAGGCCTCTAGGGGCACTTGAGGAGGAGAGAGTCGAATTTAATAACCTAATTTCTTATAAATTTTATATTTTAGAAGAAAAAGTCAACCAAAAAAATTTGAGGGGGGCGAAATTATTTTTTTTTTTTTGGGGGGGGGAGGTGCCCCCTCTCATTTTTAATTTTAGTTTTAAAAAAATAAAAATTTCGGGGGGGGGGGGATTTTTCATTTTTGGGGGGGGTTGGGGGTGTCCTACCCAAGAAAATAGTTATAAACCTTCCCGGACCTATGAGAAGCTACCCTGTTAAGGAGAACCTGATCGGTTCAGTGGTTAGCGAGATCCTTCGGTACAGACACACAAACACACAGACATCCTGTTACTTTAGTATAAGGATTCAGGTTGGGAATGTCAATTGTAAAAAACAGTGTCTGATCCCAGAGTTTTATAATCTTATTAGTTTGCTTAAAAATTTAGAATATTTTTATAGAATTTTGATGGCTTGGTGTACAACTATTAGTTTCCAATTTTTTTGTGAATATTCGTCATACCAATAAACATCAAACACATTATTTAATTGGTCCGTTGACCTGTCGGTCATGCTATGAAAATAAAAAATATTGAAACATTATATGTGAGAGGTTTCGTGACTCTATCTTCTATAGGTAAGTATTTTATATGTATGACAATGACGAATGAACAACTCTTAAATATCCTTGTCCGTCATAGGTTTCTTTTTGTGCTTCGCTACTCATAAATGTTGTCATTCGTTCTTGTTTTGAGGATCAGAAATTAAGGACAAGGAGCCTTATCGTGTTTCAGAATACAGACATAAAGGGAACTATCCACGAACGAGAGCAAGTGATTCTAAGCACCTTCCAGCATTGACCCATAGTATTTTTTTAGTGAATATACTAGGCTTATGTTTAATATTTGGTTTAGCAACTAAAAAGTTGGGTTTTACCATGGTTTTATATGAAAAAACTTTGAAATGTAAATAGTTTTTTGGTGCAAAATCATCTAATGCTTTGTTGAGTTCAAAGAGCAAAATAAAATACCACGGCAGAAAAGCATTAAATGCTGTAAATTGAAAAAGTATTTTAATTAAACTGTTTACAATATTACAAGTTATCAACACTTTTTTTAAATATACATTTTTAATCAAAATAATATTCTTTTGTGTCAAAGCTTTTAAAAAACAGATTGAACTCATCAAAACATTTGATGATATTGCACCAAAAAATGCTTTACTTTTCAAAGTTTTTTTCATATAAAACCATACCTAGTGAAACCTGACTTTTTAGTCGATAAAGCAAATATTAAACATAAACCTAGCATATTCACTAAAAAAATACTATGGGCCAATGCTGGAAGGCGCTTAGAATCACTTGCTCTCGTGCGTGGATAGTTCCCCTTTATTAACCTGGGATGATGTGACTGTGCAAAAATCTTTTGTTCCTCCTGCTGCTCCTCTTGGGGCGGGACAGCTGCGTCAACAGTATCTCCGCCAGCTGCCAATACTGCCGCACCCTCACCGCCGGCAGCTGAGACTACCTGAATCTGGGGCGCGGGATTTTGTTGGGCCGGTGGCTGCTGCTGAGGGGGAATACGGTTGCTGGTTTTGCTTGGTCTGAAAAAAAATCATTCTTAATCAAACGGGTACTACGTATTTTTGTATCAAATGATCTGGATAGGTAACCGTTTTGATTACGCTTAAAAGTTAAGTACAATAAAGGTTTTTTGTAGGGATGGTAGACTATTTCAATGAAAATTGACAAATTTTATATGCGTTTAATGATAGTATCCCTCAAGTGCCTTGCTTAACACCCCCCTTATGTTGGAATAAGGATGAGTGTAGTTTTTGTTATTCTATGTCAGATTATTTGGGTACTTTTTAGTCCCGCAGGGTTCGGGCACAACAGGTATAGGTCCTGGTTGAGAACCTCGCTGGGGTCAGACATAGAGAAAAAAAAATATTAGAAAAGGGATGGGTCCAGTGCTCGATAGGGAATTTGAAAGAAATCACCCGTTCTAATAATTGGGAGGGAGCGGAAGTGACTCTTTTTAAAATAAAAACTAAAAGTCAAAAGAACTCAACTAAAAAGGTAAAGAGTTACAGCTCTTAGATTTGGTATGACATTTGCATTAAAGAGGTACAATGGAACTATGAAGAAACGGCGGTGAAACCGGAGCTCTCGCCGAAAGCCGCCGTTTCCCGCTGAATTTTTTTGCCTTTTCTCGCCTAATTAGAAAATTTTTAATCGCATGAGAAAAACCTTGACACTTGTGATATTTAAAATATGTCGATAAAGTCGGACAGGCAAACATTCCAGCACTTTTTATATATAATATAATGTAGAAATATTTAAAAAGGGCGTCGTTTTTTATTTTTTTTATTTATTTTGTAGAAAATTTTAAAAAGGGGCGTCGTAGCTCAGTGGTAACGCACTGAGTTACGATGGTAAGAGTTCGAGTTCAAGTTCCCATATGGCAACTCGAATTTCTGAGTCGCAATTCATTCACGCAACTTCACCTTGGTTGTGTAAAAAGGGTGATAATTAGGTAGTTTGGATACTCAATAATCAAGTACATAATATTAGTGCAACCCTTGCCCAAGCTCCTCTGAGGAGAGCGTTATTCATTACGGTGACTTAATTTGGGACACCTGCCATACTCGGCGAGGGTGAGGTAATAAAGAGTAGGTCCCTTGAGACAGCGGGTCAAATATTTGTACTTGAGCGTGGACCTTGAGCTGGCCCTGGTGCTAGCATACAAAAGTGTCTTGTCCTACTCCATGACTACTTAGGTCCAAACACTAAGAAGCTATGGCTACACACACACACAGAAATTTTTAATTACCTTGCAGAGTTATGAACATGAAATTTATTATTTGGATTGAATATCAGGTGGAGTAGATCTAGCAAAGGGTACCAATCATCCTAAAATTATATTATTTTATTCGTAGCGAAGCTACGCTGTAATTTACTATGTATTTTTCAGGAGTTTTTATAACAAGTTCTTTCATATAAAAGTGTGGATTAAACTAGAAATTTCCCTTTAATTCTCACATCAATAGGGGGGGGGGGGGGGTGAGTCTTGACATATTTGCGTAAACCTGGCACTTAGGCTTTATCTTTGGACTGAGAGGATAGGTTATTAATGATAAAATCATTCTTATATGATGAATTTCACGAAGTTTTAAGATTTTTTAGATAGGCCTCCAGGTTCCGGAGCTCCAGGCCTCCATGTGGTCTCTGTACAGGTAAAGATGAAAAAAATTTTTTTTTTTAAAGTTACAGGTCAACTAATAAAACAAAATATGCATCTTTTTTAATATTATTCACATATTTGAAGTAAAAAGATGCATATTTTATTTTATAAGTTGATTTGTATCTTAAAATTTTTTTTTTTTCATTTTGAAGGCCTGGAGCTCCGGAACCTGAAGGCCTATCCAAAATATCTTAAAACTTCGTGAAATTCATCATATAAGAATGATTTTATCATTAATAACCTATCCTCTCAGTCCAAAGATAAAGTCTGGGTGCCACGTTTACGCAAATGTGTCAAAACTCCCCCCCCCCCCCTTATATCGTTATAATTTTAGCCATTGTGTCTCGTTGCAACAAGGAACGACTACGATAGGTATGTGATTAAATTTCTATACTTTGTAGACATACTGGAAAAGATTATAGAATTGCTACGTTTTCTAAATCGTATCTAACTGATCAATTCTAAACCTTTTTATAAAAAAGCTTTGCTATTAAATAATAAAATACTTTTCGTTGTTTTAACTTAGGGTCTGTTCATATCTGTTATTTTTGCTAACTTTTATATAAAGAAACAATACTTACATCCAGTTTTGCACAGATGAGCATGATTAGAAGTTCTGTATTCTTTTTAATTCCTTTGTGAGTGTCCAGAGCCCAAGTAGAGACGGCATCATCCGTCATTATGCGGGTGAAACTTATTGACAATGACTCCCTGAAAAATTGATTTATCATTACTTGGATATGATCCTACACCCGGATTTTATGTTCTTTAAAACTTTTTGACTGTTTATGAAACTTGCAGCGGGCTGAAATTAGGGTTGGGCCGGATACTTTTTTGGCCGGATACCGGATATCCGGCTGATTTCAAATGGTTATCCGGCCAAATTACCGGATATCCGGCCGGATAACCGGCCAAATTACCAGATATTATAGTAAAAAAAAATTTCTTCAGAAATCTTATATAAATTTACATAAAGCTAAACTTATTCAGAAAAAATGTTCTTCTAGCTTCAATAATAAGAAAATTATAGCCATTTAAGATTTTAAAAAGCAGAGATTTTTGGTGTAAAGTATAAAAAATATTAGAGCCGGACATCCGGCCGGATAGTTTCAATATCCGGTATCCGGCCGGATATTGAAAATGGCCGGATATCCGGCCCAACCCTAGCTGAAATAACGATCCTTCAATCCAACCCATTTACCCCATCCCCCACCATCTTACTGGATTAACGAACTGACCAAATAACGAGTTCCATTTTGGCAAGCTAAACTGATTGCAATTTTTCCCCATCATAATATAATAAGTACATTCTACGTCAGAAAGTAAAGTTATTGAGTATGTTTTCATATTTTGGTCCAACTACGTAAGAAATAAAGAAAGATTTTGTATTATAATTGAACAAACAAAAAAACTACCTAGCGTTTTTACTAACATTTTAATTTCTTTCTAATTTCTTATTATGAAATAGAAAATCATGTTTAAAAAATGGCCCATCACCCATCCCCTTTACAAGTTAAAGTACGGGATATGAAAGTAAGTAATACCTGTAAAATCTCTGAACGTGTTCTAGTTGAGTATCTACGCCCCTCTTGGCGAGGTCTATACAATATTCTAGCAAAATCTCCAGCTGTCCACCAGGTAATACGGGGATCATCCATCTAGGAAAAATATATAGGTATAGATTTATAACCCAGACAACCACATGGATCCCCCTATTGGGGACCTTTTCGTCTGCTTGCAAATTTCTTTCTGCCTTTTAGTAGCGACTTCAGACTGTGTTAATATTTCCGACGCTATTGGCTGATATTCAAAGACAAGATCTAAAGTCGGCACATGGTCCCCACCCCGTAAACATTCAGTTATTTAACCCCAGTCCCCTCTTTTTTTTTTTACTCTAATAATCTATGTATTTCAACATGATAACAAGTACTCTCATACAGGGGTGTTGTATATTTTACGAAAACATTTTTAAAAAGGTAATATTTCGTAAAATAAATTGGGGAAAGAAACAGATGAGGGGGGGTGCAGGAAGAAATTTATCTAGGATTGAAAATATACACCCCTGCTCTCATGTGAAAAAAGAAGGATGGCAGATTGAAAGTCTGATTCAAGTTGTGTAATAACTTGCTAAATATCTCATTTCTTATTAAGTATGTCCATCACATTGAATGTTGACACATCTTTTATCTTTATATAAGAGTAAAATGACTCTAGGGGCGTAGCCGCTAGTTATAAATGAGGAGGGACACCATTCCCTGTAAACCAAGCTTGTAGGTAGAACATTTAAAAGATCATTTTAATCTTTGAACGACGTTAGAAATAATGGTTCTTTTTTAAAAAATTTAATGTCCTCGTTTTTTAATTTAAATAAACTTTCTTACCGTATCAATGAAATTAATTCTTCTAGTTTATTTAATTTTTCAATTGGAAAATTAGCCAACGCTTCTTCATTGGAAATTGGGGTAGGTTCACGAACAACATTCTGTAGTTTGTACTTTTCATAAATATAGATATAGTTTTTATTTGGCATGACCAACAAACCGACGGATCAAGTAAGTTGTAAACTCTTTGAAAAGGAGTATAATTACAACAACAAAAAATCATCAGTTTATCTCAAATGGTAGCAGAAAAAAATTTCCTTGGGTATAGTATTACAAAAAAGAATGAATTTGAATAGTAACAGAAAAGTGTTAAAATATAAGAATGTCTGAGGTTTCCTAAAAATAGGCGATTCAAAACTGCTGTGATGCCAGGATAAGTTACTGAAAAGCACAATCCTGTTGTTGATTATCTGGTTGCGGTTGTGAAGGTTGTTGTTGCTGTTGTTGTGTTGAAGATGATGTGTTTCTAGCTGTGGGAGGAGTTGTGGAGCGAGGTGGGTCAGATAGGTCAACCTGTTGGACACCTAAAAACAAACATTTGATATAAAAAGACATTCAAAATTCAAACATGATAGGAACATGGTCTTAGTGAATAAAAAGTCTACCTGTAAATTCGAAACATTGGGCGGATTGCCAACCCTAATGGTCATAGTGAAGAAGTGTACCTGTAACAATATCCTTGACCTCTGGTATCATCTCTCCGCTCTCTCCCTCCACAAGCTCTGCTACCACCATCCTCTAATCTAAAACAGTAATACTTATAAAAACTAGCGGTTGCGCTTCTAGCATATAGGAGCAAGAAATAAGTAAGGAATGAGTAAGGAAAGTAGGAATAACCTAAAACCTATCTCAGATAATAAAATTAAATTGTCTAAACATCCAGGGAACTCTATAAAAAGCTCCTGAAAAATGGAAAACTCAATCGGTTCAGTAGTTAAATAAATCTTGAGGTACAGACAAAAAACCTTACTACTATATAATAGGACAATTTTAGAATTTAAAAAATTCTAGTATTAAAATATTTATACATATTTATCCGTGTAAAAATTATCCTTTTTTAACTGACAGATAGACGTGCAAACATACTCATAATTTTGTAGAGTAACTGTATTACAAAAGAAATATCTAGATATACGTAATGTAATTGAACCAGAAAAATCAAAAATCAAAATAACACTTACCTATGGACGTTCTTGTCCTTATAAAATTCATTAATTAAATCTGAAAATAAAACAGTTATAATTATAAACCTTTAGCGTTTTAAAATATTACTTTTAATTCAAACATTAAAGAATTACCAAGGTAAAAAGTCACAAATACCTTACATCTAAAATTGTCAATAATAATTTTCTCAGCGTCTATATGAGAACGACTGTTTTTAAAAGCGAAGCTTTTCTATAATTGGGGTCGGTCCGTCCGTACGTCCGTAACGAATAGCTTTTTTCGCTAATTTAGGCATGTTAGAATTGTTCTATTTATTCTAAACTTTGCATGGTGATTCCTATAGTAGTTAGGTACGATTAAGAAAGCGTAGCAACTCTATAATCAATACCAGAATGTCCGTACGTCCATTTTAAACATGTTGATTTATCTACTTTATTAACATGCAACAAATTTTTATGTGATCTAATTATCCAATTGATCTGATTTTTGGAATACTGATTCCTGGGACAACAAAGTACAATAGTATAAGCGAAGCAACTCTATAATCAAGTCCAAAAATTGTAAGTATGTCCATATATGAACATTATTCTGTATCAAGCAATTTTTCAACAATTTTACTTACAATTTTGCTTCGACATTTATACATATATATTATGATTATTCAGTTCTGACACTATTCAAGTGTTAGTTTCCATTTGTCCTACCATTTCAGTGCTTCGCTTTTATGTTGTCATCCTTGTTTTACTTTTATTATATAGCTAGATAACATACCCTTATATATGAAAAGCGCATCCCGTAATTCTGTCAGTCATAATTATGACCCAAATTCTTTATCTTATTTACATAACTGCTTTTCGCTACTTTTGGATGTTGTCATCTTTGTTTTTATGGCTATTAATACATATAAACAAAAAGATTATATTTTTCGACATTTTTTAACACCTTAACATCGCCATAGCAGAATATTCAATTTTAATAAATTTGACTTAAATATAAAAGGCAAATTATTTATTAACATCACTATTTAAATTGTTATGAAACGCACCGAAAATTTTGGTAAATAAAAAGTGCCTTTCTTTTTATTTTTTTAAGCTGCCTAGTTAGTCAGCTAGAGGAGAGGCTAAAAAGCTGCCTTGCGCAGAATGCCGTTACACATTTTGAAGGCGGTCTCAATCATGGAGCAAGGGACAGTTAATAAAATATTCCGATTGGATTAAAAACTGGTCGTGAAACTGGTTCTCATCCATACTGAAAAATCATGTAAAGTTTAATATTATACACATTTTGAAGGCGGTCTCAATCATGGAGTAAGGGACAGTTAATAAAATATTTCGATTGGATTAGGGACCATATTTTTATAGGAATATTGGTGCTTAAAAGAAAATCTATTAATTTTTCTATAAAAAAAATATAGGATTACAAAAATGTTAGTGGTTAATGTTATTGTATTAAGCTAAAGCTTCTACATGGATGCTACAAGAACGATATTAGCTTGCCATACCCTTTAATATATTATGAAATATAGAAACCGATTTTTATAGAGAAGGGCAAATATTTGTTTTGCCACTTCGACCCCTCCCTACC
Organism: Acartia tonsa; assembly: GCF_053477335.1. Taxonomy (NCBI): domain Eukaryota; kingdom Metazoa; phylum Arthropoda; class Copepoda; order Calanoida; family Acartiidae; genus Acartia; species Acartia tonsa. The sequence continues at coordinate 42,297,838 of NC_137269.1, read as the reverse complement.
AAAACCAATAAAAAAAATTTAAAATTGAAATTGGATTGTTATCCCCCCCCCCCCCGCATGACATTTCTCCGTAGAGTCGCCTACGAGCTCGTGCAATATATGTACGGAGTCCTATGCTACCTCGAAACCCATTTGCCATGAATTAACACCTAATTTTTTGGCGAACAACGTTGAAAAATCATCCTTTCAAGCAAAAGGTAGCATGCGAGTTCGCCATCGATATCGTAGCAGAGTATGAAGCGAAGTCGCACAATAGTAGCACAAATTAAAATGCGTCAAAGGAGATATCGACGGAGACTCGAAACATTTCTTATACGAATTCTTAAATGCTTGAATCAAAGCACATATAGGAAGGGGCAAGTTAAGCGGAGAAATTAATGTATTCATAATATTGTTTGTGGAGTTAGAGAGGGGAAGAGATATATAGAGAGGGGGAGAGAGAGAAAGGTGAGAGAAAGAGAGAGGGGAATAGAGATATAGAGAGAGAAGGGGGTAGGAGACAGAGAGAGGGGAATAGAGATACATAGAGAGAGTATACCAGAATTGTCTTTCCTTTGTGAATCGTCACCCATTTAAAACTCTTTACATTTTATGCTAAATACTTTTAACATTGTAGTGTAAAGATCATGCAGGGATTGGCTAAATTTAACCATCACTAAGATAATCTTATATATTTGCCGTGATTTAAAAAAAAGAATGCCTTTTTAAAAATAATTTTTTTACCAGAGACTATCAACACTATAAAATTTTATGTCTAACCATTTTTTATTGTTTTCAGTTGGAAAACAGATGAATTAAAACAATCTTCACAAATTATTTGAGTCCCTAGTGGCAAAATTATAAACTATATTTCTCTCCTATCAATTTTGATCATTGGTTGATTGTGTGTTTGTTTGTAAATGTTTGTTAACTATATAAAATGCTACATTTAAGAGACATCGCGTTTTTTCTTCAGCTAGTATTTACGAGATCGCCAATGTTAGCAGAAAAGCTAATGAATTATGAGGTATTAAGCTACTAGTGTAGGAGCTCGCAAATACTAGCTGGCTACCATCACACGAGCTCACAAAAGTTCGCCAAAATGCTACTCTTATAGAAATCGAAAAAGGTAGCATGGCCCCTAGAAGTTTCTGGGAACAAAGCCTTACTAGTATTATTTACTTGACATTTATTTTACTTTTCCCTTTATTTCTGAATTTACTTCTTTATTTCATAGACAAATAATTTATTATTAATATTAATTTATGGACAATTTTTCATTTTTTTAGAACGAAATTTCATTTAAAAAGACAATTTTGCTAAAACAATACCGTCTATTTTTTCAAGTTTTAGTACAGGATTTCAGTCATTTATAATAATTTTAGATCATGTGCAATGAAAAGTTATAAAATTTTTAAATCTTATCGATTGGTTGATTCAAACCTGCAGTTTTCAAACTTTTCAGTCAGTTATTTTAATCTATAGCCGGGGTAATTTTGTCAGTTATCATTGGAGATGCAGTATAAAATGATATCGTCCATTGTCTTATTCCTTAAATCGCTGAACAAAAAAAATTATTTTATTTTTAGGGGGGAATTTGTGCTTGTAGTATTTGTCCAACCTGAATCATACAAGAAATTTGCAATCAATCAATAACATAAATAAATACTGCGCCAGATTTGATTTTCAAATATAAAAATCAAATAAGTTTCATTAATCTTGAGTTGAGGGGATATTGGACTGTTTATTATTACACTAGTCCCCAAAGTTTTATGATAACGTTTCTTATATATTCGTTAGCTTAAAAATTGTGGGTACTTTTATTGAATTTTGAGTGGTTGGTTCGATCTTCAACTTAAGAGTTCAAACGTTTCAACCACAATTTGAAATCTAGAGAAGGGGTAATTTTGTGTATCATCATTGGAGATGTACATCAATTTATCATCCATTTTCCCTTTTATTTCACTGGAACCTACCCTAGCAATGAGATTGTAATTTAGTAATAAGTTAAAATATATTTCAGATTGAAAATGAATAACAAAAATGAGCCTGATGTAAAACTGAACAAAATTCTTGAGTTTTTAGAAACTTTAACCAAAGAAGTTTTATTTCTATGGGATATTTATCCTTCAGAAATATTTAGGTAATGAAAACTTTATAGAAAACACAATAATAATAAACTTTCATATCCTGCCAAAAAAAAACACTGTTTGTATGTTTAATTTGTAACATCCGACCTTGCAGGCCAATAATTACCTAAAGCTTTAAAATATCAAAATATGCCATCTAGTTTTATGGGATTTGTGAGTAGTTCCTCTAACCCTTTCTTTCATAAATACGTACCAATCCTTTTAAGGGAAAGTACTGTTTGATTTCAAGGACCATAGGTAGTGTAACTAGTTTTATACACGGATATTGTGAGAGATTCTCGAATACACTGATAAAAGTTTTCTCCCAGCTGGCTAATATAACGATAATTCCAGCCACCCTCCTTATTACTACCCCATCCCCTTCTCTAACCATTAAGGAACGTATTGACAAAGAGTAGAACGATAAAAATTTATGTTAACTTTTAAAAAAGTGTTTTTGTCTATAGTTCTTTTCAATAAGAAATACACATATTTAGTGAATATTATCGTTCTACTACTATTTTTAAGCCTTAAAACACACACCTTTACGGAATCTACCAGAAACTTACCCCTCTCTTTCTAAGGACTATATTAGAAACCCAAATTGACAACAAGTATTCTGCTGTCCCAATATCCATGTATTCTAAATCCATTAACTGACAACACTATTCAGCTGTTTAACATTAACATCAACATTTGTTTCAGAAAAGAGAGAAAATATGGAATTCCATATCATGCATGTTTTCAACCCTGGGTTAACAAATACATACAGGAAATCATTCTCATGAGGTATTTATTTTACCAACTCTATTTAAATCATATAAATCAAACCTTGCTTTCCCTCATAGAACCTGTTGAGCGCTGAACCCCCTCCTTAATTTTTAAAAAAAATTGAAAAGAAGGGTAAGGTTTATCCGATTATGTAAAGGGGGGAGGGGGGAAGTTTTGACATATTTGCGTAAACCTGGTACCTGGGCTTTGTCTTTCGACTGAGAGGTTAGGTTATTAAAGATAAAATCATTCTTATATGATGAATTTCACGAAGTTTTAAGATTTTTTGAATAGACCTCTAGGTTCCGGAGCTGCAGGCCTCCAGGTGGTCTCTGTACAGGTAAAAATGAAAAAAATTTTTTTTGAAGAGTTAGAGGTCAGCTTATCCAAAAAATCTTAAAACTTCGTGAAATTCATCATATAAGAATGATTTTATCTTTAATAATCTATCCTCTCAGTCCAAAGATAAAGCCTAGGTACCAGGTTTACGCAAATGTGTCAAATCTTCACCCCCCCCCCCCTCCCCATCATTAATCCTTGGAAAAAGTTAAAGATGCTTTTCATCATAGGACCGGTCAGGCTCTAAACCTCACACCCACCTTATTTTGGATATAAATTCAAAGTGAAGGGAGGGGGGACGTAATTCATTTTTATCAATGCTAAACACTTGTGGGGCCCGTACCTGCGTTGCACTAACCTTGCAACCTGCAGGGCTGCCAAGTACCTTTTTCAATATAACCTAACCTGAAAATCTAGCCTCCTAAAAGTAAGTTAAGGGGGGGGGGGAGTCGTTCTATACTCGACTAGGTACTTTGGGGCTATGGGCGAAGGATTTTCTTAAACCTCAAGTTTTAGAATGATTTAATCTCAGAAAACGTTGAATAGCCTGGAGACATATTTACGACATGACCGTGTCAACGACATCACGTGTTTTTCCCTTGTAGCTTCTACTGATAACGAGCTTAATATTGTTGAAAAAGTCCACATAGAGCTAGATCTTAAAGCTCCCACAAGCAACACAGAAATAGAAGAATTTGTTAAAAATGAGAGACTTGCAGAAGATAGCTTTGTAAAATTGTTGGGTAGAGTCTCAGAAGTGTTAAATTGTCATAGAACAAGAACAAAAGTATTGCCAACCGAGTGGTGGATTGAAATCAGCACCAAGCGTAATCTTGCTCAAGATATACTCAAAGGAAAAAAAACTATAATTTATACTGCAGATGTTTACAGTTTAAATTTCTGTTATTGAAAATGTTTATAAATATTTTTATTACCTATCCATTTAATAAGTATTTCTATGAGATAATTTTAAGGGGAGGGGAATAGTAATCAAAACCTCACCTGCTTCTCATAACCCTCCGAAACCAATCAAATAATGAATTCTTTAGTGATAATAAAAGTTATCTTTGCAGAGAGGGGAATAAAATGATTAATTGCATGAATTTACAAAAATTATTAATATAATTAAAATTATAGTTTTTTTAGCAGATCACCAATGGACCTATGCAGGCCAGGACGATGGTATTGAAATGGCCAAGAAAAAGTTTGGATTAGATATTGAAGAACGAAATATTGTTCCAATTACTGCTGTTGAAGATCCATTTTTCATACAAATATATGCTGAAATTATTTGTTAATATAATATTGTTAAAACTAGTTTGATATTCTATTTATTATCTGTATTAATCACATTAAATTCCATCTACCTCATTTGTCAAAGAAAAAAATAATACATACATTTAAATTACAGCCAATTGTTTATTTATTATAATTACAAATTATTTTCAGATATAAAAATATGTTTAAATAAGAAAAAAGTAAATTTTACAAGCACATTCAGAATAGATATGTATCCATGGATACAGATTTAAAAGCGAAGCTTTCTTTAACTAGGGCTTAGTCATTATGTAACAGATTGTTTTTATTGTTAATTTAGGCATGTTAGAATCCTATCAATTAAAAAATTTAACGTTGATTTTTAACAACAATTTTTATAATAACATGAAATTCCTTTTATCTTATTTTAAAAATACGTATGTCTGGGACAAATAGGTACAATGTTTCAAGTCAAGGATCCTTATAATCAAGTCCTAAAATATGCCATGAAACAGTATCCTGTAACTAGGTAATCCTGTATTTAAGAAATTTTGCACTAAATATACAATTTGCTTGAACTTGTACATTTATATCCTACTTATTAAGTTCTAACACTCTACAAGTGTAAATGTTCATTTGTGCTACCGTCTGGTGTTTTAGAGCTGCGCTTTATATGAATGTTGTCATCCTTGTTTTCATATTGCTATTTCAGATTTTAGAATGAAAGTTGCTGTTGTAACAGGGGGAAATAAAGGTATATATCTTTTCTCCAGCTGCTAAAAATATTTCATGTTTAACCCTCCTAGTTTTTTTATATTAGCTTTCTTACTTTAGTGAATAAATAGCTCCTTAGAGCTACAAATCTTCACTTCATTCTTTCACTCACCCCCCCCCCCCCCCTTTAGCAAGGAATCCCATGCAGATTACACACCCCTGCAAAAATAAATGGCTATGGGTGAAGTTACTGGTGATATTTATAGTATTAATGGAGAGAAGGAAAGCTTAACTTTTGCCTAGGTATTGGGTTGGGGATTGTAAGAGCCCTGTGTAAAAAGTTTGACGGAGTGGTCTATCTTACTGCGAGGTAAGTCAGTGGCAAATTATATACTTCACGGCCAGGGTATGTCATTGTCCATACGTTCATCTTACTCTAGATAAGACATTTCTGTTAAAATCAGCTTTATTGTTAGCTGCGCTGATTTTCAACATTTTGATCTAATAGCTCTGAGGCTAATCAATAAAGGGGGAGGTAGGTTGTGCTAAAATTTCGTAAAGGTGTGAGTTTTAAGGCACAAAAACAGTAGTAGAACGATAATATTTCTTAAATATAAATAAATAAAAATTTTTGTCTATGGTTCTATTCAATAAGGAATACACATATTTAGTGAATATTATCGTTCTACTGCTGTTTTTAAGCCTTAAAACTCACACCTTTACGGAATTAATATTTTAGCACAACCAACCTCCCCCTTAGTTTTGTTTTAGATACCTAATTATAATTAAAATGAAATAAGTTTATCAAAATAAGAAACTTTTACCCATAAAATCATCAAAGAAATAGGGTTTCAAAATTAGGCATAATACATAGATTTTCTTTATTTCATAAACAAGTAACATAAATATTTAGAGATTCAGAACAATGCAACAAAGCCGTTGAAAAGCTAAAATCTGAGGGGCTAAATCCAAGTTTGCATATGCTTGACATTCTATATTTTTGTGCTTCGCTACTTATGGATGTTGTTATCCTTGATTTTACTAATAAATAATAATATTTATTTAGAGATCCAGAAAGAGGCAACAAAGCCGTTGAAAAGCTTAAATCTGAGGGGCTGAATCCAAGTTTTCACACGCTTGACATTCTTTCTACCCAATCTATTCTCGACTTCAAGAAATACATTTTAGGAAAGAACTGAATTTTTAAAAATATTTATGTAGCGAAATTGTTTGAAAGTACTATTTAAAAGTATTTTAAGAGGGCGGCAGGAGTGTATATTCTGCAAATTTGACCCTGCTAAAGGGTTTAAACTTAATTTGATCCATCGCTATTAATTCAGTTCATATATTTGATAGATAAATACGAAGGATTGGATATATTGGTTAATAATGCTGGAATCGCTTTTAAGGTTGCTGCCACAGAACCTGTGGCTGTTCAGGAATAACATACATTGACGCCTCAAGGTTAAAGCTAAATGTTAACGCGTCCGCTAGTTGTTAAGTGGGTAATGGTCTTTAGTCCATACCCAAACTGGCTCATAACTAAAAATAAAAATAAATAATATTCTTACAATACTACAATTTTAAACCTGTGTGTGTGTTTGTAGCAATATTTTCTTAGTTTTTTTTACCTAAGTAGTCATGGAGTAGGATGAGAAACTTTTGTATAGCCTCAAGGGCCAGCTCTTCATTACATTACATTATGCCTTGACACGCTGTTTCATGGGAGCTTTATTACCTCACCCTCGCCAAGTATGGCAGGTGTCCCAAATTAAGAATGACCTCTTCGCACCTTAACTGAAATAAAACACAAATAGGTTTAAGAATATTTGGTTCAAATCATTACAGTGTAAGGACTTCCAGGCAAAGGTTAATTATTTGTAAAACTTTACTTAGGAGGTATGAATGTCAATGTTTGTTAAATCAGGCAAAAACAACTTTGAGAACCAACTATTGGGGAACAAAGGAGTTGTTGGAAAACTTCCTGCCTATCCTAAAACCAGGAATCCGCTAAATCCTAACTTTTCTGTAAATACATTTCATTGAATTTCTAGCCCCAGCAGAGGGCTCTAACCCTGCTGGGCAATCATTAACATTTACCTAACCTACTCTAAAAATGACCTGTCAAAAGCTACTGTGAAAATATGACGAAACACACTAGGTACTTTGTTTTCTTTCCATGATCCAAGAATTTTAAGGATCTGGGCGACACAGGTGCCAGAGTTGTAAATTTATCCAGTAGCTGCGGATTTCTGGGAAAACTTGACAACTGTGTTAATAAGGAGAAGGGAAAGATTATCAAAGATAAACTTGCGTCAGGTTAGTAATAATGGAATACAGCATAACTTTTCTATATTTTGGTTACATATAAGGGGGGGGGGGGGGGATTTGTGACACATTTGCGTAAACCTGGTATATAGGCTTTATCTTTGGACTGAGAGGATAGGTTATTAAAGATAAAATTATTCTTATGATGAATTTTCAAAAGTTTCAAGATTTTTTGGATAGGCCTCCAGGTTCCGGAGCTCCAGGCCTCCAGGTGGTCTCTGGGCAGGTAAAAATGAAAAAAAAATTTATTTTAAATTAGAGGTTTACTTATAAAACAAAATATGCATCTTTTTGAATGTTATTTTGCATATTTTGTTTCATAAGTTAACCTCTAACTCTTTAAAAAAAAATTTCATTTTTACCTGTACAGAGACCACCTGGAGGCCTGGAGCTTCGGAACCTGGAGGCCTATACAAAATCTTAAGACTTGGGAAAATTCATCATATAAGAATGATTTTATCTTCAATAACCTATCCTCTCAGTCCAAAGATAAAGCCTAGGTGCCAGGTTTACGCAAATGTGTCAACCCCCCCCCCCCCCCCCCTCCCTTGTGACCTTGTGTTGTATTGGGAGGGTTAAAATATTCGAATCTTTCAATCGATACAATTTTTGAGAGTGTAGCAGAAAATAGCCATTATTTCACAAAGTTTAGAAACACTATGACATCATATATTTAGAAAATGTCTAAAAGCAGATGGCAGGACAAACGAACATTAGCATTTGTAGAGTGTTAGTACTTAATAAACAGAAAATTAACCTAAAAGTCTAAACAAAATTGTATATATTGGTTTGATGAGGAGGATAAGTTAATGTTTGTAACCTATAGAAACTCAACAAAAAAAGAGTTACAAAACTGAAAGTTCCTTTCATGTTGGAAAATATAGATTCATAGAACCTAAAAAAAATGGCGAAACTCTTTTCTAATGATTTTTTTGTGTTTTATATTATGTTACAAAAGTGTCTCATCTGGCTGCCCCCTTTATAAAGTTGTTGCATTTAAATGAAATTAGTGCTAGAATCACTTATTTTTAAATGGATCCTTTTCAGAAGCTCTAACAATTGAAGATCTTGATGGTCTGATGGAGAATTATGTTGATACAACAGCTGCTGGTAATCATGAGGAACAGGGATGGATCAGTGATTCTTATAATGGTAAGAAGGATGATTATGTCAAAAAAAAAGGATCTTTTTAATAAAAACAAGGATGAAAACATCCATCAAAAAAGGCTCTAAAATAAAAAAGAGGAACAAACGAACAATAAATAAGGATTTGATTATAGAGATGCTTCGCTTGTAATATTGGACTTTGTCGTCCTGGGAATCATAATTGTAAAAATCAGATAATAAGGATAATATCATACAAAAAGTTGTTGTCAAAAAAGTTTTAAAAACCAGCATTTTTTAAGTGGACGTATGGACAGACATATTGGTACATTTAGGGTCTTCCCAATCCTAAAATACATAAGTTTTCATTAAAACTAGTCTTGTGATTTTCTGTATTTTAGTATCCAAGATTGGAATAAGTGCCCTATCACGTGTTCTACAGCGAGACATTGGAAAATATAATTCAGCACCAGATCTTGTCCTCAACCATGTTCATCCAGGTATTAAATGAGGTTTGTAAGAGAGACGTCCAAGCTTTTTTTATGGGGGGGGGGGGGGGGGTTACAAAATCTCTGTAGATTAGATGAATGGATTTGTAGAAAGTAATCTCTTGCTCCTAGGCTAAGTTGGGTTTAGTTGTAGGGCTTCAAAAAGAAAGTCTGCTCTTTAGTGACTTAACCGCGGGATCTAAAGGGATATAAATGTACAATGTACATCCCCAATGATTAAACATAAAATTACCCCTTATGTAGATTACAATTGTTACCTATTAGTTAAAACTTTTGGACACCCAACTTTATGAACCAACTAATTAAAATCTAATTGAAGTCCCAAAGTTGGTAAGCTAACAAATAAGAGAACGATAGAAGAAAACTTTGGTGCAATGAAATGACTATTGTCCTCCCCCTCCCTCCAAGACTTAACCTGTATAATTCTTCAGAGAGGGGGGATAAGGGATGTTTATTACACTAGTCCCTAAAGTTTATAATAGTGTCTTAACAACTTTAGGGACTTTAGTAAAGATGACTATCCACGAACAAGAGCAAGTGATTCTAAGCATCGTCCAGCATTTACCCATAGAAATTTTTAGTAAATATACTAGAACTGTGTTTAATATTTGCTTTATCGACTAAAAAGTTAGGTTTCACCATGGTTTTATATGAAAAAAACTTTGAAATGTTAAGCATTGTTTGGTGCAATATCATCGAATGTTTTGATGAGTTTAAACTGTTGTTTAAAAGCTTTGACACAAAATAGATTATTGTGATTAAAAATGTATATTTAGAAAAAGGGTTGGTAACTTGTAAACAGTTTAATTAATGTACTTTTGCAATTTACAACATTTGATGCTTTTCTGCAGTGTCATTTTATTTTGTCCGTTGAACTCAACAAAGCATTTGATGATGTCGCTTTAAAAATTTATATACATTTCAAAGTTTTTTTCATATAAAACCATGGTGAAACCTAACTTTTTAGTCGATAAAGCAAATATTAAACATAAATCTAGTATATTCACTAAAAAATACTATGGGTCAATGCTGGACGATGCTTAGAATCACTTGCTCTGGTTCGTGGATAGTCCTCTTTTGATTTATTGTTTCTTTAAGTTGAGTGTTCAAATGTTTCAACTACTGATTGTAATCTATTTTGATTGCGGATGTACATCAACTTATCGGCCATTGCCCTATCCCTTTAGATCCCTATTAATTTTTGCAGGTTATGTTGACACAGACATGACCAGCCACAAAGGACCACTGAGTATTGACCGCGGGGCTGAATCTTCTGTGTATGCTGCCCTTCTACCTCCTAATACTGATATCAAAGGAACAGTCTACGATTTATTTAATTTTTGTAGAATTAAAAAATGATAGATTATAGCTTATTGAGAATCAAAACAAGGATGTCAACATTCATAAAAGCGAAGCTCTGAAATTGGAGGACAAATGAAGTTTGACACCTGTAGAGTGTCAGAACTTAATGAATATAATATAAATATATGGGCTTAAACTAAATTTTAAGAGTATTTGATGCCAAACAGATTAAATACAGAATACTACCTGAAGATATACTAACTTACATTTTTAGGAATAGATATAGATCAGCTTTGCTTATAACATTGTAAATTAGATGAATAGGGTAATTAAATCGCATGAAAAATTGTAAAAAAAACAGCTTGTTTAAATGAACGTACGAAATTTCTGGTGAAAATCATAGAGTTGCTATGCTTTCTAAATTGAACTTAAGTGTTATAGAAATCATCCTGCAAAGTTTGAAATCGATAAGACAATTCTAACATGTTACGGATTGACGGACCGACCATAATAATAGAAAAGCTTCGCCTTTAAAAAGATTTTTTTTATTAACTGACTTACTATGAAACTAGATGATAACTAAACAACCTGAAATTCAATCGTAGAATATTATTTTTACCTGTTCAGGAGCTTATATTTGGCATGATTGTCAGCTTGTAGATTGGGTCAATGGACCCACTCCCCCTATGACATAAAGGCGAATATTCTCTAATCGTGAATCTCTATTTTTAATAATATTTTTAATATTTTACATTTTATACCTATTGTTAATTTTAAATAATTTATATTTTACATCTCCAAGTAAAGACTTACACGAGAAAAATAATATCGAAGCTATTCTATAATGAATTTAATCTTTTCGTACGTCAGTATGTCCATTAGTAACGCTATTGGGAAAATGTGATTTTCTCGGCTCGTATTTAAGATAGACTACAAAATAGGATTCCCTTTTCAAAAAAAAACATTCATAATTTACTTGTTTCGTCAGTATGTCAGTCATGCTGCAAAAATCGGCGAACGAATCCGAAACGAATGTCTTTATCATCATACCAGAAAATTATTACAACAGCACAAAATGTCCCTTCCCATTTGCTTTACTCTCATCAATATTCTTACACCCCTTCAATTTAAAATTTATTTACTACTAATGGCTTTGCCCCTTGTATCTAGAGGCTCTTTCTTCGATGTGTAGGGAGGGTCCATAAAATTTTTTCAATTCACAAAAAATGGCCTAAATCAACCCAGGAGCTTTGAAAAGTTTCCCTTAACTTGAAAACTCAATCCGTTCAGTCGCTACTGTTAGCAGGATCTTAATAGACACTTTAAAAATTCTTACTTTATATAATAGGTAGTATTTGTCTTTTTGCAGATGTGAAAACATGCGGAATTGAATGCACATCACTTTGAATAGTACTAGCGGATACGCCCCCTAGAGGCCTCTAGGGGCACTTTGGGAGGGGGGAGTCAATTTTGAAAATCCAATTTCTTATTTTAGATTTTTTTTTAAGTAAAAAAAAATTTTTGGGGTAGTGAAATTTTTTTTTTTGATTGGGGTTGACCTCCCCTTTTTTTAATTTAGTTTTAAAAAATTTTTAAAAAAATTGGGGGGGGGGGGCGGTTATTTTTTATTTTTTTTTTTGGGGGGGGGGGTGTCCCACCCCCCAAGAAAATAATTAAAAACCTTCCCGGGACCTATGAGAGCTAACCCGATCGGTTCAGCTTTTAGCGAGATCCAAACAAACACAGACACACATCCTGTTACTTTAGTATAAGGATAAGTATTGTACGTATTGTTTGAACTTTGGGAAAATTGAGGAGTGTTTAGTAGTGCGTTAGTGTGTGAGTGTTTTCTATTCTGTACACATTTCACCATTTTGTTTAATACATTTTATTTAATTAAGTGCCGGTAGCCGGGCTAAATATTGGATTAGTTATTAATTGTTAATTCTGTAGCGCAGCAATGCAGAGATTTTTAAAAGTGAATCTTTTCAGGTAATAGGGTCCGTTTTATTTTAGTAATTTACTGTGACGTACGTTTATATTTGCCATTAATACCCCTAAAAAGACATGTATAAAGCTTCCATAAAAAGCTCAACTTATTCAACCAGCAATTTTAAGGAGCTTTAGCTTCAGACAAAAAAACCTTACTGCTTTATATTACAGGAATAATGCTATTATTTACCCCTTAATTTATAAAGCAGTAAAGAATTTTTTCTTCATAGCTTAAGTTATAAATGTATATCATTATTTATTTGCATTAAAACTAGTAACTTCTGGTTATCTTTATACCTTTATAACTATATAAAGGTTGTTTCAGCTTTTTAAGTTCATTCTTAAGTATTTTATAACATTGAAAGGTGTAATAGTTATTTATCGCATCGTATTATAGACAGATTTCCGTAGATATTAAAATGAAAAATTTTATGTTGAAAACTAGTTTTGCTTTCCTCGAGGGACCGAATACACGCTATTTTATCCTAGCTTTTATTTGTATCTAAAAATGTTGTTTGAAAATCTTACCAAAATCAATAGCGCAGCTGTGGAAGCACATGAATCAAGCACACATAAATAGACATTTCACACCCATCTGTAATAAAGAACAGGTTTGGTAGAATTGAAGGGTAAAATTAAAACCCCAGATTATGATAAACTCTGTAATGAAAAATAGAATCTTATTTACAAGAAATAAATAAACACAAAGTAAACATAAAAATATATTCTTGATATCTTAACAACTGACTGAAAATCTTCATTTGTTATCTTAAACTTTTGCTGTGAAGATTCCTCCTGGTCCTGTCGTCATCTCACAGCAGCCACACTTTGGTATAGTTGTAATTTGTTATCACTACCTAAAAATACAATTCTTATCATTGTTAGCTTATCATTGCTGCGCTAATTAGGAAAATAACTGTCTATCTTCCTATTGTATAAAATACTAAGCTTTTTTTCTGTAGCGAAGGATCTCGCGAGCCACTGAACCGAAATGGCTCCTCATATATAGGTCCAGGGAAGGTTTATAATTCTAAGTATTTTTAAAAACTAAAATTGAAAATGTAGGGAGGGGGATCGATTTTTCTCACCCTACCTCAAGTGTCCCTAGAGGCTTCTAGGAGGCGTAGCCGCTAGTTTTACACAAATTAATAGTTAATTAAATCTGAATTAAATGATGAATAAATATTTTATATTTTTCCAGAAAGAAAATGGCAAAAGTCGCTGTAGTTACTGGTAGTAATAAAGGTATTTATTTCAAAACTTATAATTAAAGTAACAGAATATAGTGAACAGGGGTTAAATAACTGTATGTTTACGAGGTCGGGTGGGGACCCTATGCCGACTTTCAATTGGGTCTTAAAATATGAGCCAATGTCGTTGGAAATATTAACACAGCCAAGTCGCTACTAAAGAGCAGAAAGCAATTTGCAAGCACTAGGTAGTTGTCTGGGTTATTGTACAAGAAGTTTTGCTGTTAGATAGAAATAACAGGGTGTATGTCTGTCTGTAGAGAAGGATCTTGCAATCCGATGAACCGATATAATTCTTCTTTACAGTATACTGCAGTATGGCTTATAACTAGAAATCGTCCTAGAATAATTAAAATACTATACCATTTAGATAAATGAGTAAAATGGTCTAAAACCATCCCATAACAAAAAAAACTTTACTATTTTATTAACCTATAGGTAATATGATAACAGTCAACAGTTCTTTTGATCAAAATATTGTTAGGACTTTTTTTGTACTTTACTTTTTATTTACACTATAAGAAATAGCCTAAAACCAACCAGAGACGAAAATACTGTTCTTTTTATTACAATTGTAGTTAGGACTTTTTTGTGCTGTGCTTTTATTTAAACTAGCGGCTTCGCCCCTAGCCTCTAGGGGCTTTGTCCCAAGAGGTTTAATCAAACCAATTTTTCGTATTTTAGATTTAAAAGAAAAATAAATAAAAAAAATTGGGGGGGGGGGGGATTTTTTTTTTGGGTGGGGGGGGTGGTAGTCGACCTCACTATTTTGATTTTTGTTTTAAAAAGAAAAGAAAAATTTGGGGGGGTGGAGGGGTATTTTTAAGAAAATAGTTATAAACCTTCCCGGGACCTATGAGAAGATACCCTGTAAAGGATAACCCGATCGATTCAGCGGTTAGCGAGATCCTTCGCTACAAACAGACAGACAAACAAACAGACATCGTTCTTCTTTGTATTATAGATTATTTGTATTGTTAAGGTATTGGATTCGGAGTGGTTCGTGCCATGTGTAAGAAGTACGATGGAACTGTTTATCTGACCTCCAGGTGAGAACATCAGCAAATTGCTAATATAGTCCTTCAATATTGGTCAATACTTTCCTCCATTGTCGGGGAAGGGGATGGGGTAATGTCATAAGGGGTTGGATAGAGGCCAGCAGCTGGAAGAAACATTTTATCAGGGAATGCACGACTCTATCTTAATATCCACGTATTCTATAATAGGTCATACTACAAACGCAGGAGTCCCAAACGTCGGAGTAGACAAACGTCGGAGTGGACACTTAACCTGACCTAACCTATTTTAGACCATCTTATAGGTTTTTTAAATGCCTACCTACTGCGGGTGGCATATTTGTTCATTCATATCTTAACCTAATCTAATCTGTATAGAAATTCTAATAAAATTAATATTTTAACACTCCTGCATTTGTCCACTCCGACGTGTGTGACTCCTGCGTTTGTCCTGGAACCATATAATATCCTGCAATATACCTTTTTAAAAACTAGAGATACCGGGAGGGGTGAAGCAGCAGTAGAGAGCCTAAAGAAGGAGGGTCTAACTCCTGCCTTCCACCAGCTTGATATTGGAGATGAGGCTTCTGTCAAAGCTTTAAGGTAAGATATATGTATAACAGGTTTTCTAAATTCGTTGGCTTAGCAACTTTTTTATTTTCATTGAGATTCAAAAAGTTTAGTGTCCAAACATTTTAACCACTACTAGTATTCTACAGAAGGGTTAATTTTGTGTATCAGCATTGGGGATGAACATTAATTTATCGGTCATACAAGAAAAAAGAGGTGGATATTCTACCATTTTAATTTGTATACATTTATTAAATCTTGATTGGCTAATTTAAACCTTTTATTGTCCAAACTTTTCTACCAATAATTTTGAACTACAGAAGGTAATCTTAATCATGAATTTATCGTCCATTGCATTGCATGTATTGTTTCATAAGATATCTGGAAATTCTTGAAAGTTTAGATAGTTAGAAGATGCTAACCACTGGATCAATTAGGTTCTCCATTTTATCTTCACATAAGTTCCGTTTTAGGCTATTAAGCCCCATTGAGAATGATTGTGTTGGTAGGTTACTAGTATCCAAACTATCCTGTTAGTCCTATCCTTATTTCCCTGAGAAAAAAAAACATGTATCTAATGGTCTAAGAATTTAACATTATTGCCAATTAATGATACAAAATGTCTTTGTCTTATTTCTAAAATTGCGCATTAAATACAACAGCTAAGGTGTACATTTATATCACCTTCTGTAGATCACAATTAGTGGTTGAAACGTTTGAACACTCAATTAAATGAACCAACAAATCAATATTTAATAAATTCCCCAAAGTTGTTAAGCAAACGAATAAGAATACGACTTTAGGGACTAGTGTAATAATCAGCCTAATGTCCCCTCCCTCCCTGCGCTTTATCACTTCAGGTTGCTTTAGAATATTTAAAATTAGTTCATTTTTAAACAAAGACTGTTAATTATATTCATAATTAGTGAAGCAATATATCAATCTGCTAACTTTTCTTTATCACAACTTAGAGTAAAGTCAATACAGGGTAATTAAGAACTTTGAGGTAGTTGATAGATAATACAAAAAGATAATTTTTTGTCTGGTAATAACATCAATTCACTAAACTACATAACTAGCAATTAGGTAATGTTTCTAAATTTTAAAATTCGTTAATCGACAAGAAATAAACATTGAACTTTCAACAAACAATATGTCCCAACGGCCATTGTATTATCCTTTAGATCCCAGGAATTTCTTCACATACAGACTTAAGTAGGAGGATTAATTTACATTCCATTTTTCAACCTCTGTGAAATATTACAAAGAAATATAACAAATTTCAGAGAAGCTTTGCTCCCCACAACTGTACAAGTTTGGAAATATTTCATTATACAACAAAAATTGATAGTACATAAATTCAAGTTTGCTTTCTTTGACTTTTTATCCGGAATCCTAGGGATAAGACAATGGATGATAAGTTGATGTACATTTCATATGATGATAAACATATTTACCCCCAATGTAGATTATAATTGTCGGAAAAGCTAGTTTGGAACCAACCAATTAAATCTAATAAAAGTATCCAAGTTTTGAGCCAACGAATACAATAACTTATTCATAAACTTTGGGGACCAGTGTCATTTGTTCCATTCCTCCCTGGTTTTAATACAATTAATATTTTTTGGTTGTGATTCTAATCTATGAGTCAATTTTGTTGGTCTTTCTTTTGATACTTTAACTTGATACTAGCAGCTACGCCCCTAGAGGCCTTAGTGGCACTTTAAATCGAGAACGTAAAAAAGTTTAGATTTTTGTGATTTCTCTTCTTGGGAGGGTGGTGGTACCATCCCCCAAAATAGTTTTAAAAAAAATTCCCTGGACATTTGAGAATCTACTCTGTTAAGGAGAACCCGATTGGTTCAGCGGTTAGCGAGATCCTTCGGTACAGACAAACATCCTGTTACTTTAGTATAAGGATTTGAATAGGTGTTTTATACAACTTTTAGTCCCAATGTTTTGATCGGAGAATCTTTTAGTTGCATAACCACTCTATAATCTACTTTGTCTGTCCGTCAGTCAGTCTTTCAGTAACACTATGAGGAAAATTTAATTTTCTCGGTTGCCATTAAAGATAGACAGCTGAAATTTTCAGTGAAGATTCAAAAGATATATGTGCTTCTATTCTATACATTGTTTTGACTGTATATCTGTTTGTCTGTCGTCTATGCTTATATAGACATAAACCACTTTTCGTGATTTTCTTAGTTTTTGTGTATTCTCTTTTCTACTTGAACAATTAAACATCTGCTCTGTAACTTACTTTGTCCGTTTACTTAGCTACTTATGTATGTTGTCATCCTTGTTACGTTTACAATTCAATCAAAGGCTCTGTCAGTATGTTTGTTAATGTCCAATTGATTCGCATATTTTGATGTTGTCATACTCTTTATGATTTTTGATTTAACGACTTGAATAAGTACTTCATAGAATAACTTCATACTTCGCCCCTAGACTTAATGGTATTTGTCTTTAAAAGGAATCAATGAATAAAAATTACTTGGATGATGCACCAGTTTTTCTCCTACTCTAATGAAATAGTATTTCATGTTGGCTAATATAATAATAACCCCTATTCGCCCTTTTTACCCCATTTCTCCTACTGGAGGAACTGTCTGACCACTAATTGAGGACTATTGTAGACACCAAAATTGACGCCAAAATTTCCCCTGTCATACTTGTTAATATCCATGTACAATGTGTTTTTTTTATGAGAACATTTTTGAAAGCAATTTTACCCCACTTATAGTTATAAGAATTTAATGATTAATGGCTTATTTTCTTCGTTTTTTAATGCAATTAATAGAACAACAAAAAAATATTTCTGTTTTTATTTAAAAAGTACAGTAAAATCTAAAATTCAAACCTTAGGTGTCAACATCTAAAAATGGTCTTAGCGCATTTTTCTTATGCCTAAATCTTCTACCCTTTGCAAGAAAAAAATTGGATTTTCTGTAGTTAACTTTGGGGGGCCAGTACTCCCTCCCTGGTTGAGATATGACCTTCAAACTTTTATATGTTCTAGTACATGTCCTAAATAGTATCTGTATACATTAGCTCTATATCTTAACTTTGAAGTGTTTAGCAGCCATTCTTGTAAAAGGTTGAATATTTGAGCATAAGAAAAATGCGCTAAAACCATTTTTAGACGTTGACACCTAAGTTTTGAATTTTAGATTTTACTGTACTTTTTAAATAAAAACTGGAATATTAAAAACGAAGAAAATAAGCCATTAATCATTAAATTCTGATAACTATAAGTGGGGTAAAATTGCTTTCAAAAAAGTTCTCATAAAAAAACACACTGTATATTTAATCGAATCCTATAGGACGTTTTCATTCGTTTCATTCATAGAATGGACATTGTTGGTACAAAATTTCTCGTTTAATTTCTCCAGCTGTTATCTGAAGTTTTATCTAAAACTTCTGGCGTTTCTAGAATACAAATCTAATTCAAAACAGCAATATCATTAATTCAAAGTAATAGGATCTCTGCGTGTGTGCACCGAAGGATTTCACTAACCGCTGAACCGATATGGTTCTTCCTTTTAAATATAGCTTCTCATAGGTCCTGTAAAGGTTTATAACTATTTTGGGTGAGGGATACTCCCCTCCGATTTTTTGACAGGTAGGGGGGGGGGGGGGCTGGTATTTTAAAAATTGGGAGGGGGTTTTACACCTTACTTCTCCAAGTACCCCTAGAGGCCTCTAGGGGCGTTGCCTCTAATATAATTAAACGCTATAATATATTTACGGGCATTGTATATTTTATAAAGCTTAGCTTCCCTTGTACATTAATAAATTGGGAGAAGATCTACCAAAGATCCAATAAAACTACCTAAGTATTTAGTACATTTAAAAATGAACAGGTATTTTATGCAAATAAAAAAATACTAAACCATTCAGATTCCCACAATTACAAGAATTTGGTGGAAGATAAATTTATATTCCATTGCCCTATCTTTCCCTGGATCTCAGACTTTAGGCAAATTTGTAAAAATACTAAATTTTTCAGATAATATTCTTGTGCTATATCTTTACTTTATCTAAACGACATATTATAACTTAACAGATAAGCAACAAAAACTAAAATGATGCTCTGACATGCTATTTTCTAAAACTGTTAGGATAATTGGTTTTGAAATCTATCTATCTTTATAATAAGATGTGTGTGTGTGTGTGTGTGATTGTGTGCACTGAATGATCTCGCTATAATCCTTGGAAAGTTTATAACTTTTATATAGGGAAGGAGGGAAAGGAGACTATCTCCACCCTTCCAAGAACTCACTCTAAAAAAAAATCTCCAACTAAAGTAAAATTGTATGGTTGTCCCCACCCCCCTCAACCTGCACCTATGTTTGTGTGTATGTGTTGTGTGTGTGTGTGTGTGTGTGTGTGTGTGTGTGTTTGTTAATGTTTAGCTATAATTTCTTAAAGAAGTGTATTTAATTTATTGCATTTATTGCTGCGACACTATTGGAAGTAATCTATCTTTCTTTTAGAGACTATATGAAAGAGAAGTATGGTGGTATTGATATCCTTGTCAACAATGCCGCGATTGCTTTTAAACAAGTAAGTTCTAAAAAGCAAGGCTTTTCTATAATCAAATTATGTCCTTACGTCCGTTATAGGTAGCTCTTATTTTTAATTTAGAATTGTCCTATCAGTTTTAAACTGAGTATAATGTGTCCTGTAACAGTTAGATCAATTTAAAAAACGTAGCAACTCAATAATTATCACAAGAGAGTCCGTATGTCCATTTGTATTATAATGATTAATTTGCTTCTTTAAAGAAATTGTATATTTTTTTGAAAAGTGGTTGCATGAACAATTAGGCTCAATTACAGACGAAGCCTCTTTATAGTCATGACTTAATATGGAAATATTGCCTTGATTATGTATTTTCGTTCATACTCCAAGCAGGCTTAATATTTAAAACACAGTAAAGTTTTAATTTATTAAAAAACTTATATTTCATTTGTATTTTTAGGCTGCCACAGAGCCTTTTGGAGAACAAGCTACCGTTACTCTAAAAACCAACTACTGGGATACTAAGGTAAACCTTATTTTAGTGAACACTCTACTGTAACTCTAAAAACCAACTACTGGGATACTAAGGTAAACCTTATTTTAGTGAACACTCTACTGTAACTCTAAAAACTAACTACTGGGATACTAAGGTAAACCTTAGTTTAGTGAACACTCTACTGTAACTCTAAAAACCAACTACTGGGATACTAAGGTAAACCTTATTTTAGTGAACACTCTACTGTAACTCTAAAAACCAACTATTGGGATACTAAGGTAAACCTTATTTTAGTGAACACTCTACTGTTACTCTATTAACCAACTACTGGGATACTAAGGTAAACCTTATTTTAGTGAACACTCTACTGTAACTCTAAAAAACAACTACTGGGATACTAAGGTAAACCCATAGAGAAAATAATAAAAGAGAGAAATCGAGGTATTTGAAGGACTAAAATAGGCAGTGGGCCTAGAGGCCTATATTGAGCAATTGCCGCGCTGAATTTTTAATGTTATTCCACCACTTTTCAAAATGGGAATATCTTAAAATTAAATATAATTTCAAGAGAATTATAGTTGCTGTTTGGAGCATAAATCTAATTTTTAAGGGATGAAATATTTTGAATTATCATCCATTCTGATGAAACCTAATGAAAGAATATAAAATTATCATCATTAATTTTTCATGACTTTGCTACTGACTTTAATCATAACACTCATTATCAGCTTATAAGATTTATATTGCAGTCTATCTAACTTATATTTTTTAATAAATAAACGTTTTTACAAATTTAATATGAACATTTGATTGTAAATTATAATGATCAGTTTTTCAGTGCCATCTAGCTTTGGATATAGAACTAGAATATCAAAGCGTTCATCAATTTTTATTTTGCCTGTATTTTTCTTGTTTTGGATTTTTGTCACTAAAGGGCCAAACCCTGAGGGGTAAATAACATCACTTGAAAATGTTAAAAATATTGTAAAAACGAGTATTGTCTGAGAAAGAACATAGATAGTATTACAGATTATTCACTTATTTAGATTATTCAGTTATGAAATTTTTTATTTAATATTTAGCCTTAGTTTTAATGTATGTCTTTGAAGTAGACAACTAGCGAACCTGGTGGCTGAGAGCTAAACTATTAATTTTTTATTAGTAAACATTTTAAAGTTGTATCATGTCAATTAGATTTAAATATTACATTTAGGCTAATTTGAAAAAAAAAAATTTTTGATCATAAAAGGTGAACCCTCCTATTTTTAAACTAGGCGAAACATACTTTTCTGCTGCACTAAGACCGTCCGCGGCTGTTGGTTTTTTAAGATTCTAAATCAAATTGTATTTTAAATATTTTCTTTAATTTTTTTTAAAACATAATAAATTACAGAAAAATAATAATAATTAATAAGATAAAATTTTTTTTATTTTTTTTTACATATATAGAATAGGTTATGATAAGATGAAAAAAGCCGCGGACGGTTTAGATAAATAGCAGACAAATTATTTTAGTAGGGGGGAAGTAATATTTTACAATGAAATTGGGGTGAGTATTCATCCTCTTATCCTTTTTCCTTATGGGTAAACCTTATTTTAGTGAACACTCTACTGTAACTCTATTAACCAACTACTGGGATACTAAGGTAAACCTTATTTTAGTGAACACTCTACTGTAAATCTAAAAACCAACTACTGGGATACTAAGGTAAACCTTATTTTAGTGAACACTCTACTGTTACTCTATTAACCAACTACTGGGATACTAAGGTAAACCTTATTTTAGTGAACACTCTACTGTTACTCTATTAACCAACTACTGGGATACTAAGGTAAACTATTTAACGTCTTATGAAGTTATGAAGCGGTGTCGGGCCGACATCCGAACATATCACCTTCCCGACAATGAGCGGATACACAAATTTATCAACTATAGGCAAAAAATAAATATTTCCCAGTTCCCTATACATGCCCTATTATTTTTGAAAATTTTAGCCGCATTTTCCCAACAACTGTAGACATTTAAAAAACGTGGTTGCTGTCCCTTTATTTTGATTTTAAAAAGTACTATGTAAATTTTTTGGTTCTCTGTATATGACTTCCCAAAGTCTACTAAACACGTTATAACTAGTAAAGCCATGGAGAAGGTTTTGAGTGACAATTTATGAGGACATAAAGTCTACTATTGATTTGTAGATAGATGCACGATCACTTTACTTTTAATTTGTAAATGGATACACAAGCACTTCACTCATTCATTTAGCATGTTAGGATAATTCTCATTCATTGTATTTTACTTAAATGCTATATATTTTATGGTGTTTTAACTTAATTGTCTTGTTTAGCACTGAACCCTGAAATTGAAATTAAGGGGGGGGGGAGAGGGGTGCGTAATTTTTGTTTGCTTGTTTTCTTATTTAAGGTTAGGTTTATTAGAAATTGATATAGGACCCGCAGGGGTTCGACAAAGAAATAATAATATCCCCCACTTCATTGTAAACTAAAAGGGGTTGGAGAAAAAAGTACAAGTGTAGAATCCAAAAAACTACTTTCTACCTATTAAAAAAAACACAAAAAAATAATCTTTGTTACGAAACAGCGTATAGTATCCAATGAAAAATGACGTCATAAAATACAAATGACCAATGATAGGCCAGTATACATTGTAATTGACCAATGGTAAATGTTACTGTCCTATCATTGCCACATAGGTCATTTTTTATTTTACATTATACGCTGTTTCTTTGGTCAATTAACCTTTTTATGACTTTAAATAAGAAATTAAGTTTGAAACAAAACGCATCCATAGACAATATATTATATGTCTATAAATCCACTGTATATATTAGCAAACATGCATAATAAGGTGGGTCGATTTTGGACATTTTTTTTCTTAGACCAAAGCGGGGATCTGCAAATGATTTTTATGAGTATAATACACCTCTGGATGATTTAAAATATGATTTTGACTGACTTATAGTCGGAAATTTATTATTAACAAAAATATTTAGCCCTCTAGCACTTATAGCAACTAAGATAATAAGTGGAAAGGACTTGTATGTCGTCTTTGCATATTTTTTTATTAATGAAATACATTTTTAAGTGATCGCATTCTAAATATGAATTTTTTAAAATTCTTTTTCAGTCACAAATTTTATTTAAGTTAGTTTTATCTGTTGCACATCCCCTCTTTGTCTAATTCCGATATGAACCCGCCCTAATGCATAACATGTTTAACATATAAGTAAATTATCAGTATATTCATATATTTTTTCTAATTATTAAAATATTTCAGCGCGCTTGTGAGATCTTGTTTCCCATATTGAAGCCTGGGGCAAGAGTAGTCAATGTGTCCAGTTCTGCAGGATTTCTTGGGGTAAGTGCAGGGATATAAAGGGATAAGACAATGGCTGATAAATTGATATACATCCCCAATTATGATACATAAAATAACTCCTTCTGTAGATTACAATTAATGGGTAAAACGTTTAAACTCTCAACTTAATTAACAAACCAATCAAAATTCATTAGTCCCCAAAGTTGTTAAGAATATGAATAAGAAAACGTTATTATAAAACTTTGGGGACTAGTGTAACAAACAGCCCATTATCCACTCCCTACCTGGGTAAGTTAAGGTTGGTTTGTACTGGTTTTTCCACATAAAGTACCCTATTGAGCATTGGTTACCCCCCTCGTATTTTGAAACAAATTGTAAAAAAAGGGGGTTTTAAGTTTTTTATTATTACTTTTGGTAATGGGAAGCCTCACAGAGTTAGATCTCTATACGTATAAGCCCAGCAGGGTTAGGTTTCTCTCGCAGAGGTTAGGCATAGAAAAAAAACCATCCCACCTAAATTAATTTCAATTTGATTTATAAAATAAGGGGTTGGTAATCAGTGCTTACTTTTTGTAACACAATTGTATACAGTATGACTCTTGAAAAAGTATTTTTTTTGCATCTGCAGCCCACATTTCTCAATAAAATATTAAAAGATGCATATGTACTTGTTCTCTATAAATTTTCACATCAAAGGATATCAAAATATTTTTTTACATCAATTAACAGCCGAGATTTTTAAAGCCACAGTTTGGAAAAAGTGCTTGAGAAACTGGATATTGCTAAATATTTCTTAGTTTTTTATTAGTGTATTACTTTTTTTCAACCAGTTAAAAAACAAATAAGAAAGAAGAGCAAGTTTACAATTGATAAATTTTTTATTGCATTAAAAATGTTAGTTTTACATATGAAAAATTACTTTTCAAAATTTCATCAAATGCATTTTTCTCATAAGCATCTACCCTCAAATCTTATAATATCTCCTACTTATCAATATGACCCTAATTAAACCCTTCCCCAATTTATGCTTACGACCGGAAGGATTAGTGCAACATTGAATTAACGCCTCATAATAATGCTTGTTAAAACCACCAATTTATCTATATATCAAATCAAATCATCAAAAAAAACTAGTTGAAACCGCATCTAATATTTGCATCATTTTGTCCCACTTTATTTCTGATTGCATCATGTGAGTGTTTAAGTTCTTTATGGTAACACCATCGGCTACACCCCTGCTGGCCTCTTCAGGCACAATAATTTGGGGGTAGTCGACTCCTTATAGAAAGGGTTAAACAAGAAGTGTCACTAGTATGAACTAGTCAATTTTTGAGCATTTTATTTTAAAAATCTGCTGTTAATTGGATATGGTTTGATGTTTTGTATTACCTAGATATCAGAGGGAGTTAAATATTGGACTATTAATTACACTGGTACCCAAAGTTTTATCCACTTTTTTCCTATTTGTTGGTTTTAAAAACTTTGGATACTTCTATTTAGTTAGAATTTGATCAGTTAGTTTCAAACTAGAAGAATTGAATATTTTTCTTCGTATAATTTAAAGAGATAATCTTGTTTGTTATCATTTTGTACGTATACAAGTTATCGTGTATTGTCTTATCCCTTAATATCCCTGCTTGATATGGATAACATAATTAATAATTATAATGATAATTTTCGTAATTAAATTATGTTTTTGTCAAAAATATTTTTTTTAGCTTCATACCTTTGCAATTGAAAAAAAATCGTTTTTCCTCAGTCGAATAGAAGTTTGGCTATTTCCCCTAAAATTTACCCCCCCCCCCCCTTCCAATTTATTCCAAATGAATCATACTTAAAGTCAGGTTAGGCTAGGTTATATTTGGTATTTGGTAGCCCTGCAGATTTAGGGCAATTTAGGTATAGGCCACGCAGGGTTAGGCCCCTACAAAGGGTTTAGACATAGGGAGAAAACTACTCCCCCTTTTTTGAATTTATTTCAAAACTAAGGGTTGAGGGGGGGGGGTCAGTGCTTGATAGGCAGGGAAAGCACCGAATAAATATTTTTAATGTTCAGAACTTGGATAGAGCTGAAAATCAGGAGAAGGCCCAAGAAAAGAAAAAGAAACTGGCTTCAGGTAGTAACCACTAATTGTAATCTACAAAAGGGGTAATTTTGTGTGTCATCATTTAAAATGTACACCATTATATCGGCCATTGTCTTATTCCTTTAGATTCCTAGTTTACAATCTACCCCCTTTTCCTATCTAGCACCTCTAGGTTTTAAGTTAGACTTTGATAGCCTTGAAAATTATTCATACAACCCTTAATTTTATTAGGACTTTTTGTGGCTTCTTGTTATTTTCTCTAATTAAAAAATAATAACTTTAGTTGAAGTATTTCATATTTATTTTTTTATTTAAATACTTTTTCAATCCGTACTAGGTAATGGTATACATATTTATATGAATAGATTTAATTTTCCTTGTTTTATAAAGATAATACCTTAGATAAGAAATAATATACATTCATTACTAATAAGATATTTGAATGAAGACATTTATTTAACAATTTTATTTAACTTAAATCATACTCTTTGAGTATGTTGATTACGTTTGGAGAGGCTACCTAAGGGGTGGTATAAACTCCCCAGACAAAACAAACATGATTTATATTTATTTCTGTTATTGGACTTAGTTGGGAGACAACGGGCAATCAAGTTCCATTAAGCAAAATATTATTTGGGGAGAAGATTAATCAATCATCCATTATTCTATCCCTGATGTCATGTCATACTATGAAATTAAAATCTAGATGAAAGAAGTTGAAACCCGAAGTTTGGATGTGTTAGAACAACTCCTGGTTTTGGGTAGCGCAGCTTCTATATAACGAGGGAAAGAGGCCGGGGACATTAGGCTGTTTATTACACTAGTCCCCAAAGTTTCATAATAACGTTTTAATATTCTTTGACTCAACAACTTATTATTGAATTTGATTGGGTTGTTTTTTAAGTTGAGTGTCCAAATGTTTTAACCACTAATTATAATCTATAACATGGGTAATTTTGTGTATCATCTTTAGATTGTACATAAATTTATTGGCCATTGTCTTATCATTTTAGATCCCTGTCTGCTTTTTCTTCCTAATTTATAGGAAAAATGTTACTTACTCGGTCTTATTATAGTTAGTTGGCTGAATTTTTTTTGCTAAAATTCTGCTAACCCCTAAGAACTTACTACTACTGCTTTTAATGATAAATTGCTGAAGTTTTTTACTTAACAAATTTTCATTTATTCTTTATTGAGTCTATGGTATAGAAATGACTATTTTGTGCTGCAATTAAAGACAGATTTTTTTTAGTGTGTGCATTAAGTTTAACTTACTTATAATTAAAAATTATTTCAGTAAATTGTTGATATAATTATGAACTTTGCTACTTATGGATGTGGCTATATTCTTGATTTTTTCAGATGGAACGTTAAGATTTAGAACATGTTAAAATTCAACATTTACTTGTTTTAATTTTTTTATTCTTTGCAGTGCAATGGAAAAAAATCCATAAATCATTAAATTAACATAAATCAGATTGTAGCAAAAACCCACCTAAATAGATTTTTCAACAGTGTTCCTTGTTGTCCTAGGAATCATTATTTCAAAAATCACATGGATGATTATATAATATAAAAAAAAATTGTGTCAAAAGTTTAAAAATAAGCATTAGAATCGGAGCTTTAAAGAACCTTTGTTTTATTATACAGATTATTTGAATTTTTTTTATAAAATAACAGTGATTTTGATATTTTTTTATTTAAAATACTTTTGATATGTTTTTTGTATTTCAAAAGATGCGCTCGTACAAATAACAGTTTTAAATTTTCTTTTTATTGCCCATTACGTAGTGTTTGTAAAGATGCATAATAAATACATTTGTTTCAATAATGATCATTAATAACTTTGAGCTGCATAAAATAGTTAATATAAATATTTAGACAAGGAGGTAGGGGACTTAGAGCTTTTTAGCTGGTCCCCAAAGTTTTATAGTAAAGTTTTCTTATTTGTTTGCTTAACAACTTTGGGGACTTTTATTGAATTTTTATTGATTGGTTAATTAAGTTAAGTATCCAAACCTTTCAACCACTTATTGTAATCTTTAGATTTTATATATAATCATTGGGGATGTACATCAATTTATCGGCCATTGTCTTATCCTCGATATTTAATTTTAGATGACCTGACTGTATCTGAACTTGACGCCCTGATGAAAGAATTTGAAGAGACAGCAAATGCTGGCACACATGGCGCTCATGGCTGGCATAACTCTACCTACTCGGGTAAGAATTCAGGGAGGGTGGGGACATTGGACTGTTTATCATACTAGTCCCCAAAGTTTAAATTAACGTTTTGTTATTCATTAGCTTAAAAACTTTGTGTAATTTGATTAGTTGCTTCATTAAGATCTTTAGCTTCAGACAAAAAAATTCTTATTTCTAGTCAGGGATAAGGGATGGGAAACGTAGGAAAATATTATTTCAGGCCTATTTCAAGCCTAGGCCTATTTCTAGCCTAATAAACCAGTTTTGGGATAGCGCAGTGGTTCGTATAAAATGCTAATGAAAAAGCTGTGTGTGTGTGTGTAGATAAAGTATAGAATCAAATTCAGGTAGCTAGTTTAAAGTAAAAAACATAACTTTTTATAAACCTATATATTAATGGCTTTTGTTAAAAAGAAGTTTTTTCTCTCCCAAAATTTTTTATCTTTTACTTTGGTAATTTGAACTGTCAGAAAGCTATCGTTGGGTTTCCCTCAGACAGATTTTAGTTTGTATTATTTGCATTTTTATTAATGAGTAAAAATTTTATTTGAAAATTTCATTGCTAATTAAAATTCAAAATAAATAAATAAATATGCACTTGGGTAACATTCTATCAAGTTCTTTGGATACTATACTGGATATAATGTAATGATATATCTGTACTGTGTTGTATTGTACAAAAATTAGGGTGAAGGTGTTTTATCAACTCCGTACTAAATTTTTAAGATTCAAAATACAACATCTAATTTATAAACTACCAAATGAAAATTCGTAGCTACCTTCTTTCCAAAAAAATAATCCCATTATTTTTGTTTTTTCTATGTGGCCCTTTTTTAATGTTTAACTCTAAGCAGATTTAATAATTAAACTAATGTGATCTAACACCATTTATATTTATTTTTTCGTAGCAGACGAAATCATTATTTTTTCAAGAATTGTCTGCTTCTAAAATTTCCGCCATCTGTGATTTGGGCTTGTTTTGTATCAACCAATCACCAATTGGCTCCGCCAATTGGTGATTGGTTGATACAAAATAAGCCCAAATCACAGAACACTATTGGTTTAGAGCGGTAGCCAATATGAGCCGTCCGCCAGTAAGGTCATTAAATTAGGCAAATGGTAAAAGTTGCATGATCCCTTTCAAAACCAGGCCGAGACCTAATTTATGGCCAGGTTTCCTATCCCTTATCCCTGGCTGTAGTAGTCAGTCTCATCAAAAGATTCAAAATGCAACTTAACTCTGCTAAACTCTTATTCTTAATTGGAACTGATGATCTATTTATTAATGAAACAATTGTATTTTATAAATAAAATATAACAAGGATGACAACATTTATAAAAGCGAAGCTCTAAAACGGTAGGACAACGAACATTAATACATGTAGTGTGCCAAAACTGAAAAATCATTACATAAATGTATAAATGTCAAATCAAAGTTTTAATTAAATTTGTTAAAAAACTGCTTAAATACAGGATAATACTTACGTTTTTAGGACTTGATTATAGAGATGCTTCGCTTATAACATTGTATTTTGTTGTCCTAGGAATCAGTACCTATTCCAAAAATCAAATCAATCGTATAATTTTATCACATACAAATTCGTTGTTAAAAAGTTAAAAATCAACATGTTTAAAACGGACGTACGGTCATTCTGGTAATGATTATCGAGTTGCTACGCTTTCTTAATCGTACCAAACTACTACAGGAATAACCATACAAAGTTATAAATCGATAGGACAATTCTACCATGCCTAAATTAACGAAAAAAGCTATCCGTTCCGGACGGACGGACCGGCCCTAATTGTAGAAAAGCTTCGCTTTTAAAAAGATGAATTTTGTTTCTATATGCATTGTATGTATATTCTTAGTATTAGATATTTCAATTCTTTTTATTGGTTTTATGACAAATGTTTTGTAGCATCCAAGATTGGTTTGAGTGCCCTGAGCCGAATTCAACAAAGAGAATTGTCCAAAGATGATTCCAGACCGGATATTGTTCTCAATCATATTCATCCAGGTATCATAATCTTGTGTCAGTATGGCTTCCAAACCGATTGATATCCGCTGGATTAGAACCGGTTCTAGGCTAAACGGAAAAATCTTGTATCGTATCGTATTATAACCAGTTTTGTTAGCCAGTGACTTCGGCATCCTGTTATTGTACAGTTTTATATCTGCGGAAAGCTGTTTACAATGCGATGCGCTAAATAACGATTAAAAAGCGAAGCTTCTCTATAACAAAGGTATTTATGCACGTTCGGCGGTGATACAATCTTTATTCCTACTTAAAAGCTGCATCTATGAGGACTCAAAGGGGTTGGAAAGTTTTTTTTTAAATAGGTTAAATCCATCTTAAGACTAAATGTTACTAAATAGATCTGCGCTTATTGTATTTAAAAATCTATCATATCTCTAGGCTTTGAGTAAAACAATAGAGAGTGAAGGGGTTTAATGACTGAATGTCCCCACCTCGAGGACCCTGTGCCGACTTTCAATTAGGTCTTTGAAAATCAACAAATAGCGTCGGGTATATTAACACAGCCAAGTCGCTCAAAAGAGCAGAACGCAATTTGCTAGCAAACCAACAAGGTCCCCAATAGGAGTATCCAGGTAGTTGTCTGGTGGTGATACAGCATTATTTAATCATTTATTATTCCAGGTTATGTAGACACAGACATGACCAGCCACAAGGGACCGCTGACCATTGACCGCGGGGCCGAGTCGACCGTGTTCGCCGCACTTCTGCCACCCAATACCGACGTTAGGGGCGCCTACATTTGGCACGACTGCCAGATTGTTGATTGGATCAACGGACCAACACCTGCAATGACTTAAAACTTTGGATTATTTAAAAATTAGGGATTAAAGAGTTGGGTAAATTGGCTAAGAAACTAAAATACATTTTTTTATGATTTAATTTTATTTTTATAGCACTCACAGTGTATTATGTCATATAATGTTGACTTGAGAACCAAAAAATATTATCTTTCCACTACTAATTTAAAAAATTTAAATGTTAATAGTTTAAGTATATTTATCTATCTTTTTATCCCTGAGAATTTTATAATTAAAATCAAGAATAAAGTGTCACTTTAATTTTTTTGCAGTATCGCTTCAAAAACGATTCATATCCACATGGATTAAAACCGTTTCTGAGCCATGCTTAAAGATCATATATCAAATCGTATTATAGGCAATTTTCCACGAATAATAAAAAAAAATTATAAAATTAATACCAGTTTAGTTGACCCAACCCTTCTTCCCTTCGAGGCCACAAAACCTAAATGAATCTTATTTTTTTTATTTTACTATCCCCGGAAAGCTGTTTACAATACGATGCGATAGATAACTATTAAAGTTTTAACTATTAATTGTAACCTGATGAAATCGATTGAATTTTATTGCTGTTTTAAAATTGACAATTTTTTAAGCTTTAATGATTTTAATATAAATTTTGCATTTATAACGCACAACTTTAAAGGTGTATTTACATCAAAGTAAGATATACCTACTTAAAAAAATATTTACTTTTTCATTTAGATATACCTTATTTTCATGTGATTTGCTTTATATGTATTTTAACTATATTTTAAATGTATTGAATCTATGTGTGAAAAAAATACACAAAAAAATAATTATACATAATGTTTTATTTTTTTATATTTTAACACAAGTAAAAATAAATTTGAATGCACATATATGTTCATTTGTTTTTAAAGGCGAAGCTTTTCTACATTTAAATTGTTTATTTTCATTTGATTCGAATATACAGGCGAAATTTTTCAGTTGACAGTAAGTTTAAGTGATTGTCAGACTTAAGCAAAGCCTTTGATAAACCCGGAACATTATTTCTTCTATCTATAGTACTAAGTTGCACTATGTATGTACGTTCGTCCGGATGATGCTTAAGATCCTGTTCCCAGCTTTTCCGATTGGACTCTTCTTTTCAAGGAGAAACCTTCTACTTACAATGAAAAACAAGGATGACAACATCCATAAAAGCGAAGCACTGAAATGGTAGGACAAACGGACATTAAAACTTGTATAGTGTCTGAACAGAATAAAAAAGTATAAGAGTCGAAGCAAAATTGTGAGTAAATTTGTTGAAAAACTGCTTGATACAGGATAATGTTTATGGACATACTTACATTTTTAGGACTTGATTAAAGAGTTGCTTCGTTTATAATATTGTTCTTTGTTGTCCCAGGAATCAATATACCAAAAATCAGAGCAAACGGATAATTAGATCACTTAAAAATTTGTTGTTAAAAAAAGTAGAAAAATCAACATGTTTAAAATGGACGTTCGTACATTCCGGTAATGATTATAGAGTTGCTACGCTTTCTAAGTCGTACCTAACTACTAAAGGAATCATTATTCTAAGTTTGAAATCGATAGGACAATTCTAACATGCCTAAATTTACGAATAAAAGCTATCTATCTCGGACGTACGGACGGACCGACCCTAATTATAGAAAAGCTTCGCTTTTAAAAATTAATACAAATATTAAATAGTGTAGATAAAATCAAACCCCGCTAAAGGCTATTTTATATTAAAATTTTAGTCTTTGGATAGTTTTATGCTATTTTGCAGACTCCTTCATCCTTCGAATTTAGAGCCTCTAGATGTATGTTGACCACGGAAACGTAAATAAAAATTATAAATAGGCTTTGTATGTACTTTCATATCATTTGTTAAGGGATCTAAAGAGAAAATACAATGGCCGATATTTTGAATCCCTAATGATAATACTCAAAGTTATTCCTTCTGTAGATTACAATTAATGGTTGAAACGTTTGGACACACAACTTAATGAACCAACCAATCAAAATTTGATAATAGTCTTGAAGGTTGTTAAGCCAATGAATAAGAAAACGTAACTATAAAACTTTGGGGACTAGTGTAATAAACAGCCCAATGTCCCCTTCCTTCCTGTGTTTGATTTTTGTTTTGATTGAATAATATATTTGTATTATTTTTAATTACATAGTTATTGTATCGATTCTGTATTTTTTAAATTTAAATTAACAAGAACAATAATTTACATAAGTAGCATAGGAAAAAAGGCCAAACAAAAGGGGTAATCCTAATTTCCTGAAAAGAAATAAAATTAAACATCTAATTATGAATTAATAATGCAAAAATGTTAAAAAATATTAAACAATTTGATAAAATTGAAACACGCCCAAGTTAATGTAAAATAAGATGCTTTGAATTAGTACAGGGCGAAAAAATATGAAGAAAAAAAACTAAAAACGCTTCCATGTTCATGCAAATTTACTGTAAAAAAAACCTTGATCTTCAGATGAGATTATTTTTATTCGGACGGACATAACACATTTATAGAGTAGCAGCTAAAAATATGTAGATGCTTCAGATAATTACATATGTATACAACTGTATTTTTCCTAGTTTATATTTTTTTAAAGCGAAGTTTCTCTACGAGTCTGTTATAATTATATTTGTTCGTCTTCCTTTTCATGGAAATTTATAATAATATAACTTTCGTCTACGCCTTTAGGGGTATATAAGGTAGAAGGGGGCGAGATCGCCTCCTCTCTTTATTTTAAAAATTTAGTTTTAAAAAGAAAAGTTAAAATAATTTGTTGGTGTTATTTTTTAAGGGCGATTTCTCTTGGGAGGTTAGTGGTGCCCTCCGAAAAAAAAAATTTAAAAACCTTCCCAGAACCAATGAGAGGCTACATGGTAAAGGTTAGCAAAATGCATCGGTATAGACACAAAAACATTCTTTAGTTTTTAGTTATCTACAATACAAAGTAGAATGATGTCTGTCTGTCTGTCTGTTTGTTTGTACCGAAGGATCTCGCTAATTGCTGAACCGATCGGGTTCTCCTTTACAGGGTAGCTTCTCATAGGTCCCTAAGAGGTTCATAACTATTATCTTGGGGTGTGGGACACCCCCAACCTCACAAAAAAATGAAAATACCCAACCCCCCAAAAAAAATTTCTTTTTAAAACTAAAATTAAAATAGTGGGGTCGACTAACCCCTCCCCAAAAATAAATTAGAAAATTGAATTTTTAAAAGCGAAGCTTTTCTATAATTAGGGTCGGTCCGTCCGTACGTCCGTCCGTCCGTCCGTACGTCCGTCCGAGATAGATAGCTTTTATTCGTTAATTTAGGCATGTTAGAATTGTCCTATCGATATCAAACTTTGCATGATGATTCCTGTAGTAGTTGGGTACGATTTAGAAAGCGTAGCAACTCTATAATCATTACCAGAATGTCCGTACGTCCATTTTAAACATGTTGATTTTTCTACTTTTTTAACAACAAATTTTCAAGTGTTTTAATTATCCGTTTGATCTGATTTTTGGTATATTGATTCCTGGGACAACAAAGAACAATATTATAAGCGAAGCAACTCTATAATCAAGTCCAAAAATGTAAGTATGTCCATAAACATTATCCTGTTTTTAAGCAGTTTTTCATCAAATTTACCTACAATTCTGATTCGACATTTATACATTTATGTTCTGATTTTTCAGTTCAGATACTATACAAGTGTTAATGTCCGTTTGTCCTACCGTTTCAGTGCTTCGCTTTTATGGATGTTGTCATCCTTGTTCTTTTAAATCTAAAAATCTAAAATACGAAAAATTAGGTTGATAAAACCTCTTGGGGCAAAGCCCCTAGAGGCTAGGGCAAAGCTGCTAGTAGGTATATGATAAAGGATATACAGGGTGTACCTCGTAAACTTTTTTTTTTTTAAACACTTATTACTCCTTTAATATTTGAGCTATCTTAGTAAAATAAAAAGTATTTGGCAGCCTACTACTGACCATTTAATGATATAGTGATGAAAAATCCGCAAAGTTAACAGAAAAAAATCTACAAGGTAATACATAACATGCTGATTTTAGTGAATATAAGACTAATCCACAAGAAAAATATGACTTAGTTAACTATAAAAGTAGCTGGTGGTCAAACGGTGGATCACAAAGACTTACTCCAGACATTATAAGAACTGACATTGTAGTCTAATTAAAAAATCTGGTATATTCAGGTTCTTGTGTGCATTTGAAGCGTGTTTACATGAAAAATTAACAAAGAAGATCAATATTATGCCTATTTTTACATATTGTTCACTTATATTACTCTTCAGATTCTTAAATATTGAGAATTTCTGGTATGCCATGTCAAGCCTGTTCTATTTTTGTGCTTAGAAAGTCTGATCGACCAGCTGTTTGGACCCTAACTAATCCTAAAGTTAACAAAGCAAATATTTTCTTGTGGGCTAGTCTAAATTCGATAAAATGAACCTCTTATATAATACCTCGTAGATTTTTTCCTGTTTATTTTGTGGATTTTTCATCATTACCCCATAATATGGTCAGTAGTAGGCTATCAAATACTTTTTATTTTACTAAGATAGCTCAAATATTAAGGGAGTAATAAGCGTTTTTAAAAAACCAGATTACGAGGGACACCCTGTACTTTCATGTTATGTTATGACCGTATGTGTTCAATTGCGTAAGTTATAGCGCCTAATGTGGATACCCAACAGTTTTATAAATATGACATCTTAACCGTAGGGTCAAAAACTTTGGGTACTAATATTGAATTTTGATAGGTTAGTTCTAAACTAGAAGTGTTCAAACTTTTCAACCTATGATTTTAATTACAGGGGTAATTTTGTTTACCATAATAGGGGATCTATATTAATCTTGTCCCGTTTGATCTCGTGTTGAAATTATTTTAGTTTCCTATTTGGATTGACGCATTTTAAAGTAATTTTTTTACACAGAGACGGCTATTTATCATATTAATTTGACAGTGTACTTTACATGTTCTGGGATGGGTAATTCTACAGAAATCTAAAGGGATAAGACAATGGCCGATAGATTGATGTACATCCCAAATGATAATAAACATAATTACTAATTCTGCATATTAGAATTAGCGGTTAAAATGTTTGGACATTTAACTTAGTGAACTAACAAATCAAAATTCAATAAAAGTTCCAAAAGTTGTTAAGCCAATAAATAAGAAAACGTTATTATAAAACTTTGGAGACTACTATAAAAAAAAACTGCTTAATATCCCCTCCTTACCTGGTAATTCATTAATTTAAACTAAAATTATCCAGTAAGTAGTACGTGTAAGACTTTTTTGTCTGTCTGTTAAGATACTGCTGACCACTGAATGAACTGATTGAGTTTTCCACTTTTATCCGGGGAGTGTTTTAGGCTATTTTTCTGCCTTCCTTTTCAAATAAAGAACTCCTAGATTCTAGTGGCGCATCTATTAGTATCAATAGAACAATGCAACATTTGATAACATATAATTAAAAATGGAATCATTTTGAAGTTGTTGGATGGTCAATAGCTTTTTATCTGGCCTACCATTGGCCAATTAAAATGTATACTGGCCTGCCATAGGTAATAAATTGTGTATTCATCAGTTGTATTTTATGACGTCATTTTTTATATGTACTATAAACATCTTAATAATAATTGAAATATAGTTCTACAACAGTATAATAAAAATGGAATAAAAAAATTAATTTTTTTTTTACGCAAAGTTTTAGGATCTGTATCATTGTTTGTCTGGTTCAAAAGATATCTTAAACTGATTTCCTTACATTTAACATTGCTGAGTTAGTTCAATTAATATTATTTTAATAAAATTACTGCATTGACTTACTAACAAAGGCAGAAGCTTACACAGCATTTAGGAGAAGAATAATATATCTGGCTTATCTCTGAACCCCTTTACAGCA
This sequence comes from Acartia tonsa, assembly GCF_053477335.1. Classification (NCBI taxonomy): domain Eukaryota; kingdom Metazoa; phylum Arthropoda; class Copepoda; order Calanoida; family Acartiidae; genus Acartia; species Acartia tonsa. The sequence continues at coordinate 42,261,179 of NC_137269.1, read as the reverse complement.
CAAATATTTCAATGGTGTCCCATCAAACATGCAGAAATTTCAAATAATGTTAACATATGCAACGTAATTGTAATTCAACAAAATAAATTCTCTATGCCTAACCCTGTGGGACTATCTAATTTTGTTAGCCCTTGCTTATAGCCCCTCGTGGCCAACAAAACTCTAATATTTTTATTTTACTATCTGCGGAAAGCTGTCTATATTAAATAATTATGTGCACTAGCCTAAATAAAATTTTAGCGAAAAGTAAGGACACCTTGTCGGTCAAAACATATATTATGTAATTGTAAAATATATTCAGATATAAAGGGAGATGACAATAAGGATAAATTAATTTACAGCCCTTTCTTCTCCTCCATTACATTTTGTTCTTACAAGTGCTGCATTACATGGATTTTGAAAGAAATATTTTGGACAATTGTCCTATCCCCGCATTTCTGACAAATAATGCTGCTATCTTGATGCATTTCCAAGGATATAAACAACATATGGGTTTCAGAGATAAAGGACAAACAAAAAAAATCAGGTAAGGTTAGGTTATATTGGTATAAGGGTAGCCCCAAAGGAATAAATACTCTTATATTTTTCAATTTATTTTCAAAATAAGGGGTGTGATGTTATGTGCTCGCTAGGCATTTTGAGGGAAATCACTAACAATTTGCTTGAGGTTAGGTGATTCTTTTTAAAAAACGCTCTGATTCAATGTTAATTAAAAAATAAGTCATATTATTTCATTATCACAACTACTGGTGGCTAATGGTTTTGGGAGGTCTTAAACCTAAAAATTCTAATTATGTAAAAAGAACTGCTTAGTCGTTTATGAGATCTTTTTGGACAAAGTACAATTCAAACAAGCAGGAGTATATCTAGAAATAAGAGACAAAGCCCCTTAAAAATCCTGTTAACTTTCCAACCTATTGTAGAATATTTCTTGGCGTCAGTAACGATACTAATTACGCTGAAACAAGAATTAAAATTTTCAAAAAAAGCACAGATACATCCAGAAAATATATCAATTACTAGCATATAGGCCTCTTTTATTTTGTAAGAAGGGGGCAGAAAAATAATCTAAAGCTATTCCAAGACTTAACTCTAAAATCAATATGGCCTAAGTCAATCCCAGGACCTAAATGAATATTCCCTATAATGGAGAACTCAATCAGTTCAGTAGTTATTAAAATCTCAAGCTTCTACAAAAAAAAAACCTTACTACTTTATGTTACATTATATAATAGACCTAAGATCTCGGTAACCGCTATATCGATGCTGCTCTACTTTTCAGGAACCACACAAAGCTTCCGGAAATGACTCAATGAACTGCTTATGTTAACTAGAGGTGTCAGAGCTTCAAGTAAAAGGGCACATGGATTAAGGAATATACCACAAAGAGAAAATATTAATTCTGTTTGAATATTGCTGTACTTTTCAGGAGTGTTTATTATTAATGTAATTTGTTCTCTACCTTATAAAGGGAAATTAAAAAGCATTGAAAGGCAGGGGAAATACTTTTATTTTGTTGCTTTATCCCATTTCTACTTAGAAAGTGTGCGTGCGTACAAAACATAATAAATATATAAAGTAGAAAATGCTTTATTAATTTTGTTTATCATCATTAGGGATGTACATCAATTAATCGGCCATTTTCTTATCCCTTTAGATCCTGGACTTATTTCTGACTTCTTAAACCTGTAAAAATAAAGTACTGTTATTATACTTTTCCTCGCCCTTAGCCTCCAGAGGAGGAGACGAAAGTTTAGGAAAAGCCTAAAACCATCCCAAGTCATTTATGAAGCTTTCCTGATAAGTACAACCCTTTCGAAGCAGCAGTATCTAGGATTTTGAGCTTTGTATTGATATTATTTATGGCTATTATTTGAAATAATTTAGAACACTTGTATGGACATTTAAAGGGCAGAAAATGTACATATATAAAATGAGCCTTGGAATGTTGAATGATAGAACATACTTTATCTTAAAATGGATAGTTTACTTATACGTACGACAAGTTGTAACGCGAAAAAAAAACATTACACTTTGTCCAAATATTGATTAATTCTTTATGAAAGCTTTAAAACGTTGATCTTTGAATGAATTGTTACATTCATATAACAGAAGGAAACGAATCAGAAAACGTTATTATAAAACTTTGGGGACTAGTGTAATAAATAGCCTAACGTCCCCCATCCTCTCTGGACAAATTCAACTTTACGTAAACATTATATGTTTTTTCAAAGGCCAAAGTCACGAGTCTTGTCGTACAAATATGGAAAGTTCTCGTTGGTTCATCTAAAAGATAGAAAACACTTTATTTTTAACAGATCTCAATTTCTTTGGTAATTTTTTTGGGGGCAAATTTTGAAGGAAAAAATTACCAAATTACTCTTGATTAATGTAGTTACTAGGGGATCACAGGGAGTAAGGGAGGGGACAATGGATCGAATATTCAATTTTTAAGAGTCTCCGACTTTGGGTACTGGCTTAAAGGTAGCGTGCACGAATTCAGCAGGTTTTGACTGACTTTGGGTACTAGCGCATCAATGCCCTGCTAACTAGCTGAGTTAGTTTTGAATATAGCAGACAGAAAAGATGGCTGGTTTTAACAAATATTTTTCCCAAGAAAATGTCATTTCTTATATAGAAACTCTACTGTGATATTTATGCATTACACAATGTAAGAACCCCCTGAATTTAGGTTGCAGTAAAAAATATATGAGAAGGGTTGACAAAGTTCTAAACACGATTTTTCTAGTGATTAATTACAGAATGTTTACTACATTGTGATGTATTGGTAATTTAATTTTCAAGTGAATGATTTTTTTCTTAGAACTAATTTTGTTCTAAATTATATTACCATGATCCCTTTACAATTTTGTTCAAATTTTTTGAATAAATCTGGTTTTCATTGCTTTTGAGCGAAAACTCTTAAATTGAATTAATTGCCCATTGTCCCCTCCCTTACTCCCTGAGGAGATCATTTAAACGTTTTTAAGGGCGAAGATACTCTACAACGGTCCATCCTATGGGCTTTAGATTTGTCGATTAAGTGGACATACGTTTATAGTAAGTTATAGATTTAATTCTCATATGCTTTGAGAATCTTCTATAAACGCATAGATGTTTTTATGTCAATCTACACAAAAAAATCAGCCATCTAACTCTTATTACAGCCAAGTAAATCAAATATTTCACTGGAGACTGACAGACAAAGTAATGTATATAGTAACTTCGCTTCTAACAAGATCCTTTCATTTTGCAATACTTCTAGAAATTGAAACATTAATTTTTGACAGCCTTACTATTACAGATAAGTAAGAATTGACAGCCGCTCATGTTAAAGCGGCTAGGCTGCAGATTAGCAGCTGCGAATTCAGTTTTGCTGCTGTGGATTAATTACGTTTATATCTGTACACACACCCCTCCTTAACCAAACTTTATATTAAAAAATGTCCCAAACATTCGGACAAACGGCTAGGATTTTGTTCTCAACTGATTAACTACCACTATATCCTATTAGAACGCCTAATTGTCTGAATGTTTGGGACATTTTTTTAATCTAAAGTTTGGTTAAGGAGGGGTGTGTGTATACAATTCAAGGGAGGGGGAAGACATTGGGCTGTTTATTACACTAGTTCCCAAAGTTTTATAATAACGTTTTCTTATTTGTTGGCTTAACAACTTTGGGGACTTTCATTAAATTTGATTGGTTGGTTCATTAAGTCCAAACGTTTTAACCACTAATTGTGACCTAAAAAAGAAGTTATTTCGTGTATCATCATTGGGAATGTACATCAATTTACATGCTATTGTCTTATCCCTTTAGATCTCTGATAAGATAGAAGGGCAGATACAATTAAGGCTGCTGCTTGCAAAACAATTTTGCAGCCGTGTAAGTTGCTGCAGTTGCTAATCCCTGCTGATAAATAGTTAAGTACACAGTCAAACATTATCGCAGTCTAATCATTGAGACCTGTTTTTTTTCTAAAACATGGATGGCTACGTTCGTAAAAGCGAAGCTAAAAAATCGAGAGAAAAAAGGTCTAAAGAAACACACGCTTTTTAGACGCGCGGCTATTCTAAAATTAAGGGATGTCCGTACTAACAGTGACCAACAAAAAAAGATTCTACACAGCATTACCTTTGGAAAAGTAGTTTTAGATTTGGCCTTTACTTGCCTAATCATTCAAGAAATCACATTTCCAAATACTAAATCAGAAGGATTTTTTTATCATCTACATTAAACAAATATCTATAAAAATTGACATATTTTTTAAATGGACGTATCAACCAATTGTTTGGTCTATAAATTTTTACCGTTCGTAAAATACATGAGTTGATAATTAAATTACGAAATTACAGACAACTCCTTAAAAAGAAAAGCAATTAGCTTTTTAAAAAATGAGTCTGAATATTTTCGCTCTCGCGCTAGCTCTCTTTTTGTCCGTACATAGATTTATCTAATTTTCTCCAGGTATAGAGGGGAGGGGACATTGGGCTGTTTATTACAATTGTCCCCAAAGTTTTATAATAACGATTTATTATTCGTGAGCTTAACAACTTTGGGGACTTTTATTGAATTTTGATTGGTTAGTTAATTGAGTTGAATGTCCAGACGTTTCAACCACTTATTGTTATTTACAGATGGGGTAATTTTGTGTATAATCTTTGGGGATGTATGTACACCAATTCATCCGCTAGAGTCTTATCCCTTTATATTCCTGCATTTTCTCGCACTTGTGACTTGAATATCGTCTGACAGTTGAATCGGATACGCTTCAGTGAAAATATTTACTCCGAGAGGCAAAACACAAAATACAAATATATAGCAAAGCTACTCTATAATTTACCTTGTCTGTCCTCGTGCTACAAAATATAAATATCATCAAAAATATTCTTGATTTTAACAAATTATCAAATGCTCTTTAAATTTCTATTAAATTTCCATCAATGATTGTTTTGCTTCGCTACTTTTAGGTCATCCTTGTTTTAAAATTGATTCTACACTGTAAAAATTACACCCATTCAACTGGTGTTTTTAAATTAACGAGATCAACTGAATAATTGATGACCACTATGCGGTACTAACTACTTGCCTACACTGTTTTCCCCAGAAAAAGATTTGAGCTGAATTTCAGAAGGATTAAAATGAACACCATTAATATTATTCCATCTACTTTACTCTAATAAAATAGTTGTCGAAAATTGTCTTAGTATTAAGGGTAATTTAAAGTGTTCAAAAATAAGCTATCAAGTACAAATATGTTAATTAGCTTAAAAAAATAGAATAGATGTACCAACTTTTGGTCTCAAATATGTTTAACAAAAAGTTTATAATTTATGTACAACATATTTTACATACAATTATTGGCACCTATTTTTCATTACTAATCATTCTTACACTGCATGAATCAAAAAATGGGTTACACAATGCTATACATCCCAACTAGAAATTATTGGTTTGGGCAATACTGGAATCCGACAACTTCATCTGATAAGCTTCTGCTTAAAACAAACCCAGAAATACAGGGGTATGGTAAATATTTGAATTGTGTGTATTAAGAATTGACAAGAAACATTGCTGAGTCTATTTTAACCATGAATTTATTATTTATCTGGTTGTTTTATTTAATTAACCTCAACTTTTGTTTAGTCCCCTTGAAAAATTTGCACTTGCATTTCAACCCTTATTTCCTCTATCTTAATTATCTAATTTTTCCATAAGCCCTTCAAGTTTAATATATTCATCAAGCTCTTAAAATGTAAGAAAATATACCATAATATGAATATTAACATGAAAGAGTGTATGAGGATGATTGTATTATGGTCAAAAATTTATTAAGAACTATGTAATAATATTTGATAAGTAGAATTTATTTTTCTGTCTTAACATGATTCCTGATTGAAATCAACTATGTAACAGAAATTTTTTTCTTGAATGTGTCAAATCATAAGTTATGTTTGTATTTCCTTTATGATGGACTCAGTGGTTCTAACCAGAATTAACACAAGTTTCACTTATGTCTCCAATTAATTTCATGTAACAAACACTTCTAGGACCTGCTATGAATTTTATTTGGATATCAATACATTTAAATTTTGTTTAAAATTATTTCTCTAATTTGAGCAACAAGTACTATCAAAAGTACTTTCTTAACAATAATTACATTTGTCAACTTAATAAAATAAAATTATAAACTGATTTAATAGGTAGTCAAAATTGTTATTGTAAATAATGTAATGAAGACAAAGAAAGTCGCTTAAAAAATCAGCATGTGACATCATAAAAATGAGGGATTATCCATCTTTTTTTTTAGAGGTTTTCTTTTCCACTCCTTATCTCCTTATCTCTCATTTTTATGACATCAGAATTTTTTAGGAGAGACTTGCTTTGTCTTCAATGTAACTTTTATATCCAATTCCACTCCTATATATATAGATTTTGTATTTCAAAGAAAGTATTATTGGTAATATATTCAAAGGTACAAAAAGTTTTGACTTGAATTATAAAAAACCTAAGGTCCAATAGAAATCTGACATATTATGTAACAAATTATGAAATAGCAAATGGATAATAAAAACAAAATTATAGCACACTCTAAAGTGCTGAAATGATATTTTCAAATGCATTTCATACAAATATTTACGTCTTTCTTTTTACTGCCATTTTATTTCAACAGAATAAATGCTAGTTCAGAGGTTGGTCCTTAAAAGATATATTTGTCGAATTTGATATAAGGGATAGCTGTAACACCGAAGTTATGTTTAAGCATCATGGATAACTCACAAGAGCATTGGGACACTAATTAAAGAAACAACAAAACCTTTTTTTTGTAAGATTCTCATATATGAATTCTACTTTTAGTAAATTGTAGGACCTGTTTAAGGGCCAAGGCATTCCCCTTACTCTTATATTAATGTCACATTCAATAGGTACTATCTTCAGTATGATTCATTATATCATTTAACTCAAACAAGACATTACATGACAGCATGATTCATATTACCAAATATACTAATGGTGCAGGTTTAGCTAGCCAATGTTAATACAGATTTTTAATCCCAAAAAATTAAGAAGGAATTAAACAAACAAAAAAGTTTTGTATATTTGCCTGACCTTGAGTCCATGCTCTAGTTTTATTTTAAAAAGTTCTAACTTTTTGTAAAATTATTAGTTAAATAGATAATATGAAAAAAATCTCAAAGGGCAAGATTTTATTTTTTGCAATTTTTGAACACAAATGTAGATAAATACTTTCATATTTTATTTAATGTTACCAAGATGACAAATTTATTAAGAAAATGCACTATTTGTTTATTCAAAGTTAAGCCCATGCATGATTTTTTTGGGTATAAACATAAAAAGCCACAGACTTGAGCACATAACATCTCAATCTTGAGGTTTAAGTTTTACTTTTCCTGGCAACTATTAAAATATTAAGAAGTCAGGACATCCCTAAAGTAAACAAAAGTTTTGCAAATGCAATTTAACAAAAACAACAGCAATAATAATAAGGTCATTTTAAATATATTCAGTAATATTATGTACTTAATTACTTTGTTAGGGCAAGATTCTCCTGTGATTTGCACCTGTTTACGGGTCAAGGCGTCCCATCTATTCTAACTATAAGTGTCACGTGCCAGACTTAGCAGTAATAGGTACCATTTTTAACATTTCTTTTATGATGCGATAAGTACCAAACTCTAACCTGTCACCTCCCATCAGCAAGCAGACGCACCATCATTTACACTAATGCCGCGGGTTTTATATTCAGTAATATACTTAATCATTAATAAGATTACTACTTCATTTTGCAGGATCCAAAAGAAATTATTTTCTTACAGTGTAGACTAAAATTTCGTATGAATTTACAGATTGGGCGGGAAAGGCAGATGAACGCAAAAATAACTTCAATTAAGCAATTTTTTAGACAGCAATTAATCACTTTTGACAGCTACAGATGTTAAAAAAAATCCTAAAAAATGGCAACTTGATATAAAGCTATTTTTAAAGATGCGAAGCTACTATACAACTAGGGTATGTTTGGACCTGCCATTAAAATAAATATTGTAAAGGAGAACCATATCGGCCCAAAGGTTAACGAGATCCTTTGGACACTTAGTCTATTCATGTTTTTTTTGTGCTTCGGTAAAAAATATAATTAGTTGAGATAAGTAGAATATACATTTAATTGCGCTACTATGTCATTTTGCGATTTTACACACTATCCAAACAAGGATGACAATATTCATAGAGCGAAGCTCTGAATTCAACATGAAGACTTGTAGAATGTCAAAACTTAATAAGCAGACTATTAATTTAGAGGTTAAAACAAAATAAACTTGTTGCAAAATTGCATAAACTCAGGAAAAATTAAGGAAATTCGAGACAATTGTAATTTATTACAATTGTCGAAAAATTTTCAATTTTTCCATATACCCTGATCATGAGAAAAATTTTATATACCGGTTTACGGGGGGGGTTGGAGGTAATGCCTCAAATATTTAGGGGGTAAGGGGGTGACCTAGGAAAATGGGAAAGGTGCCAAAAGTTGCGTATTTACCATACGCAGATAGCAAAAAAAAGTTTGGGCCGATCGGACCAACGGTCCGCGCGTGGTGGGCGCGCAAGCGCCCAAAAAACGCCTAAAAAGTTGCGAAACTGAGTTTCCATAAATCCTGACTCATGTGAAAAAAAAGTGAAAATGCAAAACCTTCGATGGGGCAACGTTAATACCGCCAAGACCGTGATAGATAGAGACGAATAGTTTTTTCATGGCACTAAATCTCCGTCAGAGCATTCCGAAACTTTTATTTTGGTGACCCTCATCCCCCCCGAAGGGGGGGATATGGGTACCCAAAGTTTTGCAATTTGGTGTTTTTCACAAAAACCTGTTGGGACCATTTTGGACAGGAAAGAGTCATTTTAGCGGGGTCTGAACATCAGGCCCATAAAATTAGCCCATTGAGACGTGTTAGAAACTAAAAATAAATTTGGACCCGCCAATGACCGTTTTGACCGTTATTGACCGTTAAACGTAGCGATTTTCGGTTTTTCGACCAAAACTGGTGCAAGTAGTCGTTTTTCGGGATTGACATACAAATGCAAGTTTGTCCAACTTTTTGAGGCGGATATTTTATTACTTATGCATGAACCGCCTCGGGCGGACCGTTTGGCCGTTACGCGCCGCCGAAGGCGCGATTTTTGACGTTTTTTCGAAAAATCTCAGTTTTTGTCCCTAAAGTGGGTGACGGAGTCGTTTTAGCGACGTTGGCCTTTTCTTTACTTTTGTAGAACTTTTCAAGGCTGACATTTCTTTACTTATGCATCATTCACCTCCGGCGGACTGTTTGGCCGTTATTCGCCGCCGAAATCGCGATTTTCGGCGATTTTGCTGTTTGCGAGATTTTAACGGCCATTTTGGAGGCGAAAGAGTCCTCTAATCAGGATAACTCTGAAATACTTTTCTTTTGCAAATTAAATTTGCAACATTTCATGTGAAGCAAATTTTTTTATACGTCCAACCGGTTTTGTTCCAGTTGAAATTTTAAAAAATGATTACAACTACTGTTATTATTACACCACCCCCCGAAATGTATTTACCCCCTTGCAAGAAACAAGTTTGGATGAAATAATTTTTTAAGCCGAAGGCTCCAAAAAAATTATTTCATCCAAACTTGTTTCTTGCAGGGGGGTATTTAGGATCAGAGGTGACTTCAGTTTTTAGTACATTCCCTCTCTAAATATAACAACTACTGTTATTATAACACCACCCCCCGAAATGTATTTACCCCCCTGCAAGAAACAAGTTTGGATGAAATAATTTTTTAAGCCGAAGGCTCCAAAAAAATTATTTCATCCAAACTTGTTTCTTGCAGGGGGGTATTTAGGATCAGAGGTGACTTCAGTTTTTAGTACATTCTCTCTCTAAATATAACAACTACTGTTATTATTACACCACCCCCCGAAATGTATTTACCCCCCCTGCAAGAAACAAGTTTGGAGCCTTCGGCATAAAAATTATTTCATCCAAACTTGTTTCTTGCAAGGGGGTATTTAGGATCAGTGGTAACTTCAATTTTGATACATTTTATCTCTATCTCTCAATGACTAGGTATTATTACTACAGTTATCAATTATATTATCTAACCAATTAGTTAATGCAACAACTACTATTATCATATTACACCACCCCTGAAATGTATTTACCACCTTAAAAAAAGCAAGTTTTTTTGGGAGTCTGCGGCTTAAAAAAACATTTCATCCAAACTTGTTTCTTGCAGGGGGGTTATTTAGGGATCTGAGGTAACTTCAGTTTTAATACTTTCTCTCTGACTAGGTAAGTATAATTACAACAGTTGTCGATTATCTAATCTAACCAATTACAAATCCACAACCACCTAAAACCGTTATCTTCTTATTTATATTATATTACAATAATTTATTATATTAACCTATAATTACAAAATACAAATGAATTAAGAAATATTTCTGTGCCTCGGTCCTAAACTAGAAGCAGTAGGTACATTTCAAATTTAACTAATAGCTTCTCTTTTTTTTCTTCAATAATATCGTATTAATTTCTAGTATTATAACAAAATATTTCAGTATCTATTCTACAACATACCTCTCTCCCCTTTTTTTTTCTCTCTCTTCCCCGCAACACCTCTATCTCTCTCTCTCTATTTTACTCCTTTCCACCTAGTTTATTTCAAGATTTTAATTTACGTCCGCCGATAATTTAGTATTTCAGAGACAACTTGATTAATCAACTGCTTATCCTCCCCCCCCCCCTTTCTCAATCTTTCCCAACCATATAAGGTCACTTGCACACACACCCACAAACATACACACACACACATTTTTAAATTTTGTCGAGTCTTATTTATCTATCTATCTATTGATTTACACTGCAATGGACTGAAAGTTAATAAAATTTAATTATTTGTTTGTTGGGTTAAAAACACATTTCTAGTACTTTTTTTTATTTTACAGATAAGGGATGTTTTTTTTGGTTTTCTACATCTCTCCCCCCCCCCCACTCCTGACCAATAACAGATAAACTTCGCGATTTTCGGTTTTTAAAGCAAAAGTTGAATTGGAAGTTATTTTTCAGACATAACCCATAAAAGCAAGTTTGTATAAATTGAAGTGCCTAACAAAAAAGGTTTTTACTATTTTTTGCCTAAAACGCGCCGGTACGTAGAAAACGGCGATTTTCGATGGCGAAAAAAGTATTTCTTTAACACAATTATGGTTTCATATTATGAAATTTCCCTTCTATTAATCCCCTCCATCATACCCCTATCTCTTTCTCTCTCTCCCTCATTATTTCTTATACATTTTATATCAACATTTTAATTTACACCCGCTGATTACTATTATAAGAAATATATAACAATCGCTCGCAAAATTGAAACTTAGTAATAGTATCCCAATTTCTCTCTACCCCTTTCCCCAATCCCCCTCTCTCACCAATTAAAGTCTCTTACCACACACACACACACACATACACACACGCACACACACACACACACAAACATACAAATTTGCGAACTTAAAGAGCCTAACCAAAAAAGGTTTTTACCATCGTTTGGTTAAAACGCGCCGTTACGTTCAAATAGGCGATTTTCGACGGCAAAAAAGGTATTTTTTAAGGTGTTATAATATAAAATTTAACATTCTTTAATAACCCCCCCCCCCCCCATCGCCTTCAAATTCAAGTTAACCTTTCATTTCCCTTTCTTCTCTCCCTCTCCCCCAACCAAACCCTACTCTTTATAACAGGCTGGCCACATTTCAAACTTTCAAATTTCCCCATAAAATAAAATATCATTGTCAAATTCAGCTTTGATAATGGTTACAGTATTACACTGGTAATCTAAATTATTTTTAGCAATATTAAAAGTATAAATAAACATACAATTTAATATACAAGCCCTGACAACGTTTATTTAATTAATTATAAAAATAGGGGATTCCAAGCCCTAAAATTTGGCAACTTTTTATCCCCTAGATATTGGCGGGGAAATTATAAATTAGCAGACAAGAGAATTTGATAAACCAAAACAAATAAAACAAAATAAACCAAAATTTATTAACTTATCTAATTTGTAGCTTAAAATTGACAATTTAATATGTTCTAGTTATAAAATAGTACATTTATTAATTAGTTTAAGTAATTATCTTTGTTTATATATTTTAAATTGACCCATTTTCAGACAACTTTAACATGAAAAGTGATAACAAATGTCGACAACCCTAAATCATTGCAGCAATCAAACAATATAAAAGGTAAGTTTAAGTTAATTGTTTAAGTTTATTGTTTATAATAGTTATGAAGTTAAATATTTTTTATTGAAAGTAAGTATTTACTCGTATGGTATTCAAATTTATTTGACTCATTTTTTTTGTCGTCTGCAATTTTTAAATAAAGTTAGATATCCCATAAAAAAAGTAAAAGGATCTCTGTGTGTCTGTCTGTGGGTACTAAAGGATTTTGTTAACCACTGAACTGATATGTGATTCTTATTTTCAGTGAAGCTTTATATAGGCTGTGGGAAGGTTCATAACTATTTTGAGGGGAAATATGTTTTTTTAAAAAACTTTTAAGATCCCACATACCCCCACCCCAAAAGGGGGGGGGGGGGGAGATATAGTTACCCAAAATTTTGAAAAGTTTGTTAGTTAGAACTAAAGAATTTTTTAAATAAAATTTAGATCCCTAATTAATTTTATTAAAGTTGACAACCATTAAATGTATCGATTTTCGGTTTTTCGCCCAAAACTTGGGCAAGGAGTCGTTTTAGCAACTTTAAGCTTTTATACATTTTTGTAGAACTTTTAAGGACGGACATTTTTTTACTTATACATTATTCGTCTCCGGCGACCCGTTTGGCCGTTAATTGCCGCCGAAATTACGATTTCGCTGATCGCGATGTTTTTAACGGCCAGTTTAGGGGGGATAGAGTCATCCAATCAAAATGACTATGAAGTACTTTTCTTTAGCAAATTAAATTTGCAACATTTCATATGAAGTAAATTTTTTTGTACATCCAATAGGTTGGCCGTTACGCGCTGTCGAAAGTGCAATTATTTTTAACAATTTAGATTTTTGTCCCTTTAGGGCATAACGGAGTCATTTTAGCGACTTTATCCTTTTATACATTGTTGTAGTACTTTTAAGGACGGACATTTCTTTACTTATACATTATTTGTCTCCGGCGACCCGTTTGGCCGTTAATTGCCGCCGAAATAACGATTTCGCTGATCGCGATGTTTTTAACAGCCAGTTTGTTCTTGTTTTACCCAAAAAAATATGATTTTTTGTTTATTTAGGAACAGATAACAGGCCTATTGACGTTGGGTGTTTTCTCATCTGAATAAATCAAGTTAAGTACTGTTTTAAGAAGGAAGAGATATTTTTAAACTTTTGTAAAACGTTTGAAAATATTTCTTCTTAACAAGTTAGATAGACAAGTAGTTTAATAGAAGTGTGAAAGATTAAGTCAGATGTCCAACAAAATGTCTACCAAATATACCTTCCACATTTGCAGTAATAAAGTATTAAGGGATGTCTTCATTCAGTGTACATAGGTGGGTAGGTACCTAACATCAAAACTTTATTTTTGTACATAAGTTTGTACCACAATTTCAGGGGATGTAGGTTAAGTCACCCTTTTCCATTAAATTAGATGTTTTTTTTACAGGAATTTAAAAATAGTGTGTTTAGTCAGTGTTGTATGACAGGCGTCCTACATAACTTAGCAATATATGTTATTTTCATATGAATTAAATTAAGGAATGTTTTCAATCATAATACCTAGGTGCTTTCTATAAAAAAACTTTATAAAACCTTGGTTTCATTTGAAAATATTAATACTTACCCCATTTTTTTCTCAAAAAAACGAAAAAATACCAAAATTTACTTCCAATGAAAAAAGTATTGAGGGATTTATTTCATTAAAAGTAGGTGGGTAGGTACCTAATATGAAATCTTAGTTCTTTTTATGGTTAATAGTATTGATTTTCGTTTTTTTGGCCAAAACTCATGCAAACAGTCGTTTTTCGGGATTGACATACAAAAGCAAGTTTGTACAACTTTTTAATCCGAATATTTCATTATTTATACACTATCAGCCTCAGGCCGACCGTTTGGCCGTTAATTGCCGCCGAAATTAAGATTTCGCTGATCGCGATGTTTTTAACGGCCAGTTTGGGGGGGAAAGAGTCGTCCAATCAAAATGACTATGAAGTACTTTTCTTTAGCAAATTGAATTTGCTACATTTCATATTAAGTAAATTTTTTTCTACGACCAACCAGTTTTGTTGTAATTTAAATTTTCGTTTGTTATGGCAGGTGTTCCACCTATCCATTTCCTTAATAAAAAGTCATGCTTTAATTAGGGGTTTAGTATAACAACCATACATAGTACAGGGGCGCTAGGTGTTGCAAGTTTTGAGCTACAATTCCTGTTTTACCAAAATAAATATAGTTTTTTTTGATTTAGGAAATAGACAACATGTTTCTCCCTGTGGATAGAAAATGGCCTCAACTAAACTAAAGTTAAGTTTTTTTTGCCAAGAAGGGAGAGATATTTTGAAACTGAGTGGGAAGTTTGAAAATATTTCTTCCAGTAAGGTTAGATAGACATGTAGTTGGATAGAAATGTGAAAGATTAGGACAGGTGTCCTACAACATAATGACTAACATATATACCACATTGCAGGGAGACTTGCAATGAAAAAAATATTGAGGGATTTTTTTCATTACAAGTAGGTGGATAGGTACCTAATATGAAAACTTAGTTCTTTTTATGGTTAATAGTATCAATTTTCGTTTTTTTGGCCAAAACTCATGCAAACAGTCGTTTTTCGGGATTGACATACAAAAGCAAGTTTGTATAACTTTTTAATCCGAATATTTCATTATTTATACACTATCAGCCTCAGGCCGACCGTTTGGCCGTTAATTGCCGCCGAAATTATGATTATGCTGATCGCGATGTTTTTAACGGCCAGTTTGGGGGGGAAAGAGTCGTCTAATCAAAATGACTATGAGGTACTTTTCTTTAGCAAATTAAATTTGCTACATTTCATATTAAGTAAATTTTTTTCTACATCTAACCAGTTTTTCTTTAAATAGGAAGAACTTAATTCACTGTATACAGCTGGATGCACTTTATACAGTTGGAGTTATTATGACAGGTGTCCTACAATAAACGGAGGACTTACAAAGCATAAATATTAAGGGGTTGTCATTATTTACAATACCTAGGAGGGCAAAGGTGCATTTATATAAAAAACTTAATTCATTATTATGACAGGTGTCCTACATTAAACAGAGCCTTGCAAAGCATAAATATTAAGGGGTTCTACCAAACCTATTTCATACTGTAATGGCATCTGTCCCATCTATTCATCTTTGTCTAGCTTCTATTTTTTTTACTATGGTGTTTGTTATTATTCCCTCTTATTGAAATATCTACCAAATAATGGCAGATTGATTGTGCAACCACTTTTTGTAGGAAATATTTTCTGTGATTGATAGGTTTGGGATATAGTTTGACAATTAGAAATGTTGTAAAACTCATTTCATAGGTTGACAATTTCAAGTATTGGGAGCTACAAATCTACAAATATTGCTTTACCCACAAAAATAGAATTTTTAAAAAAATTCTGCTCCACCTAATAGTTTATGTTTTTTCTTTCCATGGGGTGTAATTTGGGATTTAGTTGGAAAAATAGCATTGTTGTAAAAATCATTTTATAGAATGACAATTGCAAGTTTTGGGCTAGATATCTAAAAACATTGCTCTACCCCCAATAATAGGATTTTTGTTTATTTAGGTTCACTGCCTTCAACCCTGTCAGTGTGGTGCTCTTTGTTTGATGGAAAATGGACTCTACTAAAACCAAAGTTAAGTGTTTATTTTCCAACAGGAAGAAGTGTTTTGAAACTCAGTGGAAGGTTTCCAAACATTTCTTCCAAATAGGATAGATAGACATGAATTTGGATAGTACAGGTGTCCTAAATATCAAATAAAATGCCCAGCTTAGGGGGCATTTCCAAATATTATTTCAGGTGTCAGCCCACATACAACACTTACTTGGGTATCTTCCAACAAATGGACACTTCAGATGATAAAGAATCATGTTGTTGTTTACCTATGGGGTTTAAGTTGGGATATAATGGGACAAATAGAAATGTTGTAAAACTCATTTAATAGGTTGACAATTTCAAGTATTGGTAGCTACAAATTTACAAATATTTCTTTACCCACAAAAATAGAATTTTTACAAAATTTCTGGTCCACCTGAAGTTTATGTTTTTTCTTTCCATGGGGTGTAATTTGGGATTTAGTTGGAAAAATAGCATTGTTGTAAAAATCATTTTATAGAATGACAATTGCAAGTTTTGGGCTAGATATCTAAAACATTGCTACCCCCAATAATAGGATTTTTGTTTATTTAGGTTCACTGCCTTCAACCCTGTCAGTGTGGTGCTCTTTGTTTGATGGAAAATGGACTCTACTAAAACCAAAGTTAAGTGTTTATTTTCCAACAGGAAGAAGTGTTTTGAAACTTAGTGGAAGGTTTCTAAACATTTCTTCCAATAGGATAGATAGACATGAATTTGGATAGATATGAAATAGAAAGCCTATAAACTAAGCACTAAGTATTAAGTATTAATATGGGCTACATACCCAAATAACTGAAAAATAAAAAAAAAAATATCAAGTTTATAATATGAGATAATCATAATCATTATCAGCATTATTGTTGTTTCTCCATTTCCCTATGAAATCCAGATATTTTCACAGCTAGTTTCTTCTTGCATTTGGCATAGGTCTCAGCCTCTTCCCATTCTAGCTTGTCCACTTCAGTGCACACAATCTCAAGGTCAATTTTCTTCCTGGGGGAGGGGGTTCCCATCTTTACCATTGCTATGGAATTCTGATTTATTCTTTTGTATAAAAAAATAATAATCATCATGAAGGTTGTTTCTCCATTTCCCTACGCAGTTAAGATAATTTCACAACTAGTGTCTTCTTGCAGTTGGCATTGGTCTCAGCCTATTCCCAATCTAGCTTTTCAAAATCAATGCACACCATCTCCAGGTCAATATTGGCTCCATTTTCCTCCTGGGGGAGGAGTTTCCATCCTTACCAGCGCTATGGAATCCCAGTTTGTTACATTCTATGCAGGGCAGGAGGTGCTTTTCAAAGCACTGGGGGATTGACGTCCCTCCCCTTACCAGTCACCCTTTTGTGTAGGACTACTGACCCTACCCTCCTACCAAAAATAAATCATGTCATATTAATGTTCTAAACCATTTCAGAATTATTAGCTTAAACAATGTCTGCCTCAGATATTATTTCCCGCGATGCACTGGTGAGCCTACTGGATAAGGCTTCCCAGCACCTTAAGGTTAGCTTTTATGTTGGCCAATCTCTCTCACACTCTGTAACCCTAATCATCATCATCAATGCTTTGTCATCATTATTACACTCTAAAACGTATCTTCTCTAGGTTGTGTTGTTGAACCGTGACAATGATGTTGCCAACAACCAACTTCAGGCTTTGGCCTTTATTTTGCACAAATATGTGCCTCTCCCCCTTAACAGTAAGGGGATGATTCTTCCCAACCAATTCTCCATTGAGGTCCTCATTCCCATCCTCTCCCAAGTCCTTGTCGGCTTCAAGCTTGATGCTGTTGGTTTCTACCAGCAGCTCAAGGAATTCAAACCTTTTGTTCCCATTCCCAATTCTTCCCCAAGATTCCCAGACAAGCAAGCGGAACAAGACTTTCTTACCACGGCGTTCAAGTCTTTGATTGACAAAGACATTGACAGTGACAATGAGGATCTTGATCCCATTTTTGCCAGACCATCAGGCAACACTTCAACCCTTGTCAACTTTCTTGACACAGTTGTCTTGAGTGTTCGGGGTGGTATCCGCCGCAAGGTCTCGTCTCTTGTCCAGGCTTCTGACCTAGTGCCCAGCACTTCCAGAAACTGGCCCATTCAACCCTCCCCAACACCCATGGAAACCGGCAATACCACCCCAAGCACTCCCCGTCCAAGGCTTGCGTGTCGTGGTAATGGATCTCGTGTCCAGACAACCAGACTCTTTGATTACATTGCACAGCAGCCCCCTGTTTCAGGGGCGTGGGGCCCCGAAGGAGCACCACGCCCTACTCTTGCACCCCCCCCTCCCAGTGATCAGCCACAGCCCATGGATTTTTCTTCCTCTGATGATGAAGAGTTCCCCCCCCTGTCCCCGGCAACTTCCCTCAAATCTCGTCTCCCCCTGTCTGTCTCCCCCAAGTCTCTGCCCCCCCAACCCCTATTTGCAAGCACGCCAAAGATAGTAGTTGCAGCTACTCAAGCACCAGCTCCTACTGCTGCAATTCCTGGTCTTCCTGCACCCCAAGATTTTGCTGGCTTTCAAAATCTTAAGTCAAGGAATAATATGAATGAAATATAAAAAACATTAACTATCAATACAAACATAACTTGAATATCCTTTTGTAAATTCATTACAGTTGCAGTTGTAAATAAAAATGTTAAATTTCATCTGTTATCCCCCTCCCCACCTATTTCTTTCCATTGTCAGAGTATTATTCATATTGTCAACAAAAATAACAGGGTGTCTTCTGGAGAGAACATTCAATATGAAGAACTCTCTGACCAGCAGAGGACCATCAAACAGCTTGAAGATCTCTTGACTGCTGCTTGCATAGCTGTTGGTTGTTCTCAGCCTGCTGTCCCTAGAAAATCCAAAAAACAATTCAGGTGGACTATCGTTGGCGTGTTGGGGATGTTGACCAACAAGAAGAAGGAGTTCAAGTGCCCCAAGAAGGAGGAAACAGCGGCCAATCAGCTGGCCAGATATAACTCTTTCAGAGCTGCCCAACGCGCCAAGGAAGCTCATCAGGAATGATACTTAATCTTTGTAGCTGATAAAACACATTAAACATTTAACTTAAAATTTTTACAAATCTAATGTCACAATAAAAATTACAAGCAATAATTAAATTACTCCATTATTTCATTATATAAATCATTTCATTTTTAAGTATGTCTCATGTGGCAGGATGATGCATTGGTAACAAGTGACAGTTTAGCACATGTTAGCATTGCATCCACATTGGCATCTCCAATTCCGGAGACTGAGAATAGGTTTTCCTGCCTCAGTTTACTCACACCATCTCTGCCCGACACTCCGGCTGTCTCAACCCCGCAGTCGTCTAAGCGTGTCAGAGATGAGAGCAGACCATCTTCTAGACCCCAGGCTTCTCGGCGGAAAACTGCGCCTGGAGCCAGACCTGAGGCTCCAGCTTCCAGGCGTAGCCTTTATAGAGGCCGCAACAATATGTCCACCACTCCCCCTGTTGTTAACCCTTCCCAGCCAAATTTTAGCCTAGGTTCCCCATCTCTGCCCACTGATCCCTCCCAGCCTGATATTGAGGATCCGGCTGTTGGTGGTGGCGAAGCCGCGGTGGTGAAAGAGTTGTTGGAGCAGGTGCACAACACCACCCGCGACTTTCCCACCATCAACACCCTGATTGCTCAAACTAATCGTGTGCTCTCTACAATTCTTGCGGCGCTTGGTTTGCCTAGTCGGTCACACAACAGCAAACTCCCCAAAATCAGGCAGATTGTCCAATTTGCTGTTACACATCTCCAAGATGTGTATAAAATTTTTGCAATTCCCCCTCAAAGCTCGCGCAACCCCAAACAGACTCTAGCCCAGACCATACTGACGTTAAACAGAGTAAGACATGAGTTCATAGATCTTTCCAATATACAAAATTTAGATCTTGCTGGACATCAAGATCCTGATTCAAATCAGTGGGCAACAGTCAATTGTAAATCATTTCAATTATTTCTAAAAAAAAATTCTTCATGTAGCAATGATTGGATCAAGTTATTGTACACCCTCTTCTCCTTTCCCACCTTTAAGCAGAATTTGCTTGCAACTGAGCAAACAACCCAGCTCACCAAATACTTGGCCAATGTTGCCCGCTGCACCGGAGTGATCCGTGTCGACCCACCCCCCAAACAATTTCGCACTGCTGCCAATTTTCAACAACTGTTTGAACAGGTAGTTGGTGAGTTGGGCCAAGTGTCCCACCTTTTCACAGAGTTCACTGTGCAAACTACCATAACTTGCTCCAACAATCATGAAACTGTGTCCAGTGATAGTGTTAGCCACCTTACCATTAACCATGTAAAACGTTTTATGTTTAGAAATTTAGTAGAAAAATTTGTACAGAATGAGGAATCAGATAAATGTAACATTTGTGACTTAAATCAAATTTCAAAACACAAAATTCTTCCCCTTCAAAATGCCTTATTAATCAATTTCAACAATCAAAAGTCTTACAACATACAGCCCCTTGAACAGTTTAAAGCCAGCTTGTTATTTGAAAATACCAGTGGTGTCTATGTTTTGGCCACAGCCTTTGATTCCCATTCTAAGCCTCTCAGTGTAATTACCCTAAACAGGGACAATAATACATATTGTGTGTCCAACAATGTGAAGAAATCTGGACCCAAGCGGTGCAGTGTGGAGTTGGGGTCTAAAACGTGTAACACACTTGTGTACACATACCTTCCCACCCCACCTCCAGCCCCTGTTCTCCAGCCCCCTGTAGTTTTTGAAAATGATGACATTGTTGTTGATGACACTACCAATTGGCTGCAGATTTCTTCACAGGACTTGTTTAAAATTATCAATAGTGATGCTGTCCACACTCAGCAAGCTAGGGAGGAGCTAATTAGTAGGTTCTTGAACCATGACAGGTTTAAATTCTTCCCCCTTAGAAATGTATTTTCTGCCTTAGCTCTTAAATATAATTGGGACCTGAATGAAGGTTGGTCTGACTTACAAATGAAAACCAATTTCTTTAGGCAGTTTAAGAATCTTTCACCAGAAAGATTTCAATCTGAATTAAACAAATGTTATGATGAATGTAAAATTAGGCAGGTTTCAAAAGAGCAAATAGCCGCAAAGATTTTAATTCATCTCACCAATTATGAAATAGATCTTTTGTACAGGAAAATTATGCATGCTTTAGATTTAAATCGCACAGAAAGACCTCCTGAAATGTCTGTCCGCACTCATTGTAAAATTTTGTTAGAGACCTATTATGAAGATCCCCGTCTGTCTCATGTTTTGAGAAGCGAATCGTTGCAGCGGGGATCAAGAAATTATGCCTTATGGCAAAATATACATTCAATTGAAAGAAATCAAGAAATAATAGCAAAAATATTCAGGGACCGGTTGGAGTCGGAGACTGGTGAGCCCCAACATGTTGATGGCAATCCGATTGAGGAGAAGTTCAAAGAGATGTATGATAAGGTAAGTGATTTCAAGTTGCCCGATGACATGTGTACCGTGTGCCATGAAAAGCGCTACGGCTGCTCTATAACTAACGGTATGTGCGAACTGTGTCAAAAGAGTTCCAAGCGTCGGGACACTTTCCACCCCGACAACATGACAAACTTGGGTTCTGTCCCACCCGTCATGCAAGGCATGACTTACATTGAGCTTCTTGCCATCAAGAGGGTCTGTCCCCTTGTCAAAATTGTGAGCGTGGGGCAGCGCCCCTTTAAGAAAGCTGGAAACAACATTTGCTTTGAGGCTGACATTGGGCCCGTTGCCAACCAGCTGCCCAGGCTGCCCCAGGACCTGGAAATAATCTATTTCCGGTCCAACCGGGGCGGTCCACACCTCCGTGCCCGCCGCCACATTATCCAACAGGCATTGGTCTACCTCAAAGCAAATAACACAGCTTACAGCGACGTTATTATAAGCGAAGCTAACCTACAAGCTTACCCCGAGTCGTTAGACGAGGCAGTGGTGGGTATTCGCAATCTAACACCTGAAGCCGAGGGGGGGGATGTTGTTGGGCCGGATCCCGGACCCGGGTTTGAGGATGGGGGGGACGACAGTGAGGATGAGGATGACGAGGGGGGTGTCATTCCCGGTGTTGACCCACCACTCATGGATTCCCACCATGTTGGTGAGCTGCAGCGGGCCGGTGTTGAGGCCCAGCTGGTCAGGGATCAGCTGGTGAACCAGCACCGCGGCACTGAGGCCAATCCCCTTGACTTTCCCCAGCGTGGCAACGTTGCCAATGAATTTGACAGACATTTTTGGGCGCGTGCGTTTCCACACTTGTTTGCCCAGAACATGGGTGTGTTCTCGTCCCACATGGAAAGACGCACACCACTTACTTTCCATGAGTGGCTTGAACATTGCCTGAATTGGCACGATGGGCGGTTCACCAAGGACCCCCATTTCCTAATGTTCTGCCACCAGACAAGGATGAAGTTGGATGCGTGGCGGGAGGGACGTTTGTATGTTGCAAGATCTCTCAGTCACTTGACGCATGAACAACTATTAGCCATTTTGAACAGCAATGACAGGTCAGAGGCCGACGGCTTGATTAGTCAAATCCAGCGGTCGGCCCGCAAAGTCCCCGGCTCCAAGGCCCACTGCCGCAGCGAGGGGTACAAGGGCACGTCCATGATCCGTTTCCTGGAAGCCCTGTCGGGGGGCAAGGAAACATTTAATTTTTTCCTCACCCTCACTGCCAAGGAGCTGCATGACACCGAGTTCTTGCAAAGCATCCCTGCGGGCAGATTGCATTTGCAAAAAATTGTCGTAGACAACCCACTCTTGATTCCGGCCAATCCCCCGCCCGGTGCTGAATACATCACCAAGGCGGAGGATTACTTTCAGCGAAACAGGATTCTCAAAGAGCATGCGATCGAGCACTCCAAGTGGTTTGAGAACAAGGTTAAACAGTTTATTGACCTTGTTCTGAAGCCAGTGTTTGGGGTGCGCGAACACCTGTGCCGCTTTGAATTTCAAAGCCGGGGTGGAATTCACGCCCACCTTCTCCTCTGCCTGCCTCTGGGCATCAGCAGGGAGGAGCGTGGTCGTGCATTCCATCCCACATCGCCGTGCGTCGAAAAAATTCAAAAGTTTGTCAAAGAATGTCTGTTACTAAACCCGCACAGCACTGTGCTCGACATGATGGCGTGTCCCGGGTATGCTACTCTAGCACAGGAACTGCGTAGTCCGTTGTCTGCTGAGGCCCTCGGCCAGGCCCTAGAAGTCATTGAGCTTCAGGACAAAATTGTCAGGGCCGTGTATGAAAAGTGGGGACTGACCGAGGCCCACCCGTCCAACAGTCTGGACGACCGGTACCTCAACAATGGGGGCCACCTGTTGGCGGCGCCCTCCACTGCTTGTCTTAGGGAGCCGTATGAAGCGCGCATCGCGCCTGACCACTACCAACAGAGTCTTGTCAACCTTGTCAACAAGGTGGGCACCCACAACTGTGCCCGCGGCAATTGCCAACGGTCCGTTGTCATGGACGGAGAGGTACACACTGGTTGTCGCTACCACTTTCCCCGCCAACTTGTCGGGTATGAATTTTTAAATAATGATACTGGACGGCCTGATGTTGTTCGCAATGACAAAAAGATCATGGGTGAGGTGCACTCAGTCAAGTCAGTCTCAGGCCGTAAGTATAAAACTATATTGTGGTCTAGAAACCACTTGCACACCTACTCTACAAGTTTTGATTTGTTGCTAGGCTGGGGGGGGAGCATTGAGCTACAGTACTGCTGGAACAATGACAGTGTGTCATTGTATCTCAGTAAGTATGTCTCAAAAGCAGAAACCGTTTCTGAAGCATCTCGCAATGTTGTGTATGAAAGCTTCAAGCGCAGCGCCGAAAACAGTGTTGTCCAATTTGCCCAAACCATCATACGAAAGGTGTACGTTAACCGGGACTATCCTCTGTCAGAGGTGGCGTTCCATCTGGCCAACCAAAAATTGTTCCAGTACTCTCGGACATTTGAATTTGTTAATGTCCTAGGTGACCTGCCACTGACGGACAACAACCGCGGTGATGACGAAGAAGGGGAAAACAACAATGGGAGGTGGGGTAGGTTCCGAGTGTCCCAAAAAGACTGGGTCAACCAGTATCAGACCCGGTATGATAATGAAACCTTTGTCGCGCTTTGTCAGGAATGGGATGCTGCACCAGACCACCAAAAACCGTTCCCCAAGGACCCAACCACCCTGTCCTTGTGGGATTTTGTGGCCGGTTTCAAGCATGACTGGTCCCCCCGCGAATCGTATGTCATTCCCCACCTGCTCCCCTTTTATAGCGCGCGTCCGTCGGCCGGGGGAAAATATTTAAGAAATTTCCTCCTATCCATGCTCATTGCCTACCACCCGGGGTCTGGAATGAGTGAGGCATTGCATGCCAAGTCTGACAGTGAGCTCATGGAGATGGGGGACACCTACTTTGAGCCAAATGCTGGCAATGTGCCCACATTTGTCTCAGACTTGTGGTTCCACGACGAGACTGACAGGTTGGCACGCGAGGCCCACTTTGAACAGGCCGAGGGTGACATGTTCCCCGCGATGGGCACACCTGATGAAGAGGTTGTCATGGATGGGAGGGTTGGGGACAATGACTTGGTCGGGTATGACGAAGATGTGCCAGATGTTGCCACGCCCGACAACCCTGTTGATGATGTTGATTTGACTGACGAAGGGTACGACTATGATGCTGATCGTCTGCTCTACGTGCCTGACTGGACCAAGGAGTCGCCGCACCTGTTTCGTGCGAGTGTCACGCCCGTAGAGCAGGACAATCTGGCGGATGTTGTGCCCTTTGACCAGCTGAATCAAGGTCAACAGCGGGTTGTCACATATCTGATGACCAAGGCAAGGGCTGTGTTTGGCAGAGACCATGTTGACGGCAACCCTGATCCCTTCAGACTGGAGGTATGCGGGGTTGCTGGGGCTGGGAAAACAACAGTTATGAAAACGTTTTTCCAGTCTCTTTCTTTACATTTAGAGCAGGTTGGGTCACCGTATGCTGCTGCCGATGTGGTGCGGTTCACAGCCCCAACGGGCTGTGCCGCCAAGTGTTTGCCGCGGCCCACCTCCACCCTCCACAGTCTTTTGAACCTCAAACTCCACTCCACCAACAGCAAGGATGTGGAGCCATTGTCTGATACAGCACTACGCAACGTTCAGGAAAAATTAAAGCATCTGAAGGTACTGATCATAGACGAAAAGTCTATGATCAGTGCCTATCGGATGCATGAAATAAACGTCAGGCTTCAGCAAATATTTGCTGACAACAGGCCAATGGGGGGGCGGTCGGTTGTCCTAATGGGTGATTTTGGCCAATTAGTCCCTGTACTGGGTAGGTCGCTTGTCTGTAAGCCCAACACTGTGTTTAAGGGTACACCAAAGGAGGCGGAAGGGCTTAAAGTCTATAAAACCTTTACAGACGTCCTCGTCCTTGGTGCATCGGTCCGTCAGGACAACAACGATTCCCTGGCGGAGATACTTAAGTCAATGCGTGTCGGGGAACTGTCGCCTGAGCAAATTGAACAACTTCAGGACAGGTCGGAAGTCCGTGCCGACAATTGTGCTCAATTTGCACAATCAACTCTCTTGTGCGCACGTAAAGCAGACTATGAACAGTTCAATCGGGCCAAATTGGCTGAACTCAACAGTCCTAGGGTGGCTGTGCATGCTGTCAATGAGCCTGATTGGGCGTTCCAGGCAAGTGCCGACGTTGCGGGTAGCTTGGCCAACCAACTTGTGCTGTGCAAAGGCATGCAAGTGATGCTCACCACCAACCTCAACTTGGAGGTGGGCCTCACAAATGGCTCTGTCGGCACAGTGGTTGGGATTGTCTACTTGTCGCGTGAAACCGACCGGGCAGACATTCCCACTGTGTTGGTCAAGTTTGATGGGTACAAGGGGGACAAGAGTGTCCTCCAGGATATCGACAATGTGTACCCTGTTTCGGCCATAACGCGCACATGGTACACAAAAAACACCGAATGCCACCGGACCCAGTTACCACTGGTTCCAGCCTATGCCATCTCAATCCATAAGTCCCAAGGGTTAACAAAAGAAACGGCCGTTTTAGATTTAGGTCCGACCGAGCACAGCGGAGGACTGACCTACACAGCGCTGTCAAGGGTTCGGCGACTCGAAAAATTGATGTTTAGGGGTGCAATACCCCCATCAGCGGATAGGCTGCTCAAGTACCACCACAGCGGTAATAGAGGTAAACTAGCAGCCCACTTTGAGCGTGTCAGACACGATGACAGCACAAAGTTGGCTGCCAGTCTAGCGACTATTGAAAGGTATAGATTGTAACAGGGTGTCTGTAGTTTGTATGTCTTGTAGCATTTGTCAGTAGATTGTCATTATCAGCAGTAGCACAGTTGGTAGTTAAGGTTTTAAAAGGAAAAAAAAATGTATTTAGAAGATACTTTATAATTAGATCACCGCTTTAATAGATAGTAGTTGTCACTCTTAACTGTTGTAGACGTTGTAAATAACTGTAGTCTTAGAAATAGTTAGTTATCACCAATAATAGTTGGATTTAAAGCTCACAACTGCATCCATTAGCTAAAGACATATACTATTAGTTTCTCTCTCTCTCTCTCTCTAATCTTGATTACTAATGTTTTAATATACTTTTCTTCTTTTTTTTTCATTTAGGTAGGTACAGATTTGCAAGGTATCATTTAATTTATTTATGTTTTGTAACCATATGGTAGGTGGCTAACTTTAAATTGTTGTTGTTTATTCCTGTATGTACACCCTTATTTTATAAACCAATTCCTGAAAGCCAAAAATTTAAGGCGCCACAGTGGACCAATTTCATTTAGGTTAGGCAATTTAGGGCCAGCTTGGGGGTAGTGGGTAGGGCTGCGTTTTCATTGGACAGACACACAAATTGTGATGGACACACAGACAGTACCTAGTGATGACAAATTTTATGCTCTGTGAGACTGGGTAGTAAATAAAGAGATATAAATATAAATCTAAAGCAAAACATGTTTCAAATGAGAAACTTGTTTTGCAATAATCTTTAAAAAAAGTAGTACATTTCGCACTACCTAGCCATCAATGTGTTTTCCTTTCAACCACTGTGGCCTGTCCATGGGGGAAGAGACATTGATAGCCATGGTTAAGAAGGCCTCAGGCCTTTAGGTAGGAGTGGGGTTTTTGCTTTTAGCTTGAGCCGCAGCCTGTTGGTTACTTACATTGTAATTATCCATCTGGTTGCTTAGGAAAAATTTATATTTAGGTGTGTACAGACACAGGTATTATTTATTGTTATTTATTGTAATTTGTTCCCATTCTCCCTCTTTATTTTCTAATGCCATTTCCCTTTTTTTTTCAAGATCTTGTCTTTTTTTTCACCCCACATACACTCCTAAAGGTCCGAAATTTTTGTGTTCTAGCAAATTCAAAGTGCAATCTAAAAAAACCAGTACCATACCCTGGGAGAGGTATTTTTCTTTTCTTTTTTTCAAAAGAGATCACTAGTTGCAAATTTAAATTTATTACATGGCATGGAGCTTGATGTGGTGGAAATCGGCGGGCCAGAGCTAAACACCCAGAAATAGGCTTTCTTTTTTATTTGGGTGGGGGTGTTTGCTGCTGGTCTGAAGGACAGTCCAAATCCCTGTCCCCTGGGGGGCCATACAGTTGGGGCGGGCAACTACTATTGTCTTTGAATTTTGGCCCCCCAGGAAGTATGATGATGGAACCACTCCCCCCCCCTTTACTTTTGCACCAACCTTCTCTACCTCTCTACCCACACTCCTTGTGATTCTTTTTAGAATCAACAAACTAATTTCCATTCGAGATTAATTCTATTCGAGATTCTGGGGTGACTATTTTTCAATAGTTGTTGAAACCCCAAACCATCCTGGTTGTGAACAGTTGCCAGTGGAGAGCCAGCCCACAGGGTCTACACCCTCCCACCCCCCACTGATCCCTGGGAGGATGCCAGCCTGTGTGATGAGTTAAGCCCTGGGGATATGACATTCTTTCTTTGCCTCAGGTTAAGATTTTTTTTTTACTAATTTCAACACTGAAGCTACTCTATATAATTAGAAATGTTATGGTCAGGTTATTTGAATATATTTTCTTAGTAGGTACCTACCTGTAACTGTTTTTTTTTTATTTTACATTGGGTAGTTTAACCTTAGGTACAGTTTGGTTGAGGTACTTGTTTGTTTACCTAGATCATATGTAAATACCTTTTGAGATGATTGATTATTAAATTCTTATTTCTAATTAATACATGGCTATGATTAAATTGTTAATATGAAATCTCATTTATTGGTAATTATAATTAACTATTATTACCTTGTAAATCTGAATACTAATTATTATTATCGTTAGCGCTTATTACTTTGTAAATCTTTGTTACAATTTATTACTTAATAATTAATACTTTTTTAAATATCATAACTAATTATTTATCTCAAGCGATTATTACTTTGTAAATACATGTGGCATATACCCTAGTAACTTATTTCCTCATAATTTTTCCGTGTGCCATAAATGTGGTCGATAATCAAACAATCGATTTACAATTTATGGCGATCCCAGCATTGGTACACTCAGGAAAAATTAAGGAAATTGGAGACAATTGTAATTTATTACAATTGTCGAAAAATTTTCAATTTTTCCATATACCCTGATCATGAGAAAAATTTTATATACCGGTTTACGGGGGGGGTTGGAGGTAATGCCTCAAATATTTAGGGGGGAAGGGGGTGGGGTAGGAAAAAGGGAAAGGTGCCAAAAGTTGCGTATTTACCATACGCAGATAGCAAAAAAAAGTTTGCAAGAAAAAGTTGAACCGTTTGTCCGTGGCGGTCATTTGAGCGCCGAAAAAACGTCGAAAAAGTGACCGCGGCAATTTTCCATCAAATAGTGACTTATGTGAAATTTCAACCATTTTTCAAAACCTTCGATGGGGCAACGTTAATACCGCCAAGACCGTGACAGATAGAGACAAATGGTCTTTTCACGGCACTAAATCTCCGTCAGAGCATTCCGAAACTTTTATTTTGGTGACCCCCATCCCCCCCGAAGGGGGGGATAGGGGCCCCCAAAGTTTTGCAATTTGGTGTTTTTCACAAAAACCTGTTGGGACCATTTTGGACAGGAAAGAGTCATTTTAGCGGGGTCTGAACATC
Organism: Acartia tonsa; assembly: GCF_053477335.1. NCBI lineage: Eukaryota > Metazoa > Arthropoda > Copepoda > Calanoida > Acartiidae > Acartia > Acartia tonsa. The sequence continues at coordinate 42,232,115 of NC_137269.1, read as the reverse complement.
AGGCCCATAAAATTAGCCCATTGAGACGTGTTAGAAACTAAAAAAAAATTTGGACCCGCCAATGACCGTTTTGACCGTTATCAACCGTTAAACGTAGCGATTTTCGGTTTTTCGACCAAAACTGGTGCAAGTAGTCGTTTTTCGGGATTGACATACAAATGCAAGTTTGTCCAACTTTTTGAGGCGGACATTTCATTACTTATGCATGATCCGCCTCGGGCGGACCGTTTGGCCGTTACGCGCCGCCAAAGGCGCGTTTTTGACGTTTTTTCGAAAAATCTCGGTTTTTGCCCCTTAAGAGGGTGACGGAGTCGTTTTAGCGACGTTGGCCTTTTCTTCACTTTTGTAGAACTTTTCAAGGCGAACATTTCTTTACTTATGCATCATTCACCTCCGGCGAACCGTTTGGCCGTAATTCGCCACCGAAATTGCGATTTTCGGCGTTTTCGCCGTTCGCGAGGTTTTAAAGGCCATTTTGGAGGCAAAGGAGTCCTCCAATCAAAACGACTCTGAAATACTTTTCTTTTGCAAATTTAATTTGCAACATTTCATGTGAATTGAGTTTTTTTGTACATCTAACCAGTTTTGTTCCAGTTGAAATTTTAAAAAAAGCTAACAACTACTGTTATTATTACACCACCCCCTGAAATGTATTTACCCCCCCTGCAAGAAACAAGTTTGGATGAAATAATTTTTTAAGCCGAAGGCTCCAAAAAAATTATTTCATCCAAACTTGTTTCTTGCAGGGGGGTATTTAGGATCAGAGGTGACTTCAGTTTTTAGTACATTCTCTCTCTAAATATAACAACTACTGTTATTATTACACCCCCCCCCCCCCCCCCGAAATGTATTTACCCCCCTGCAAGAAACAAGTTTGGATGAAATAATTTTTTAAGCCGAAGGCTCCAAAAAAATTATTTCATCCAAACTTGTTTCTTGCAGGGGGGTATTTAGGATCAGAGGTAACTTCAATTTTGATACATTTTATCTCTATCTCTCAATGACTAGGTATTACTACTACAGTTATTAATTTATTAACTAACCAATTAGTTAATACAACAACTACTATTATTATATTACACCACCCCTGAAATGTATTTACCACCTTAAAAAAAGCAAGTTTTCTTTGGAGTGTGCGGCTTAAAAAAACATTTTATCCAAACTTGTTTCTTGCAGGGGGGTTATTTAGGGATCTGAGGTAACTTCAGTTTTAATATTTCTCTCAGACTAGGTAAGTATAATTACAACAGTTGTCGATTATCTAATCTAAACAATTACAAATCCACAACCACCTAAAACCATTATCTTCTTATTTATAAATATATTACAATAATTAATTATATTAACCTATAATTAAAAATGAATTAACAAAAAATTTCTGTGCCTCAGTCCTAAACTAGAAGCAGTAGGTACATTTCAAATTTAACTAATAGCTTCTCTTTTTTTTTCTTCAATAATATCGTATTAATTTCTAGTATTATAACAAAATATTTCAATATCTATTCTACAACATACCTCTCTCTCCTTTCTTTTTTTTTTCTCTCTTCCCCATAACACCTCTATCTCTCTCTCTCTCTATTTTACTCCTTTCCACCTAGTTTATTTCAAGATTTTAATTTACGTTTGCCAATAATTTACTGTCATAAGGATAATATAAAAATCGCGTGCTAAATTGAAACTTAGCTGGACAAAAATTCGTTGAACTTACACAACAATTTACTTAATATGAAATTTACCAAATAAAATTGTCGAAAAAAAAGTATTTCAAAGACAACTTGATTAAACAACTGCTTATCCTTTCCCCTCCACCCCCTTTCATAATCTTTCCCAACCATATAAGGTCACTTGCACACACACCCACAAACATACACACACACACATTTTTAAATTTTGTCGAGTCTTATTTATCTATCTATCTATTGATTTACACTGCTATGGACTGAAAGTTAATAAAATTTAATTATTTGTTTGTTGGGTTAAAAACACATTTCTAGTACTTTTTTTATTTTACAGATAAGGGATGTTTTTTTTGGTTTTCTACATCTCCTCCCCCCCCCCCCCCCCACTCCTGACCAATAACAGATAAACTTCGCGATTTTCGGTTTTTAAAGCAAAAGTTGTATTGGAAGTTATTTTTCAGACATGACCCATAAAAACAAGTTTGTATAATTTGAAGTGCTTAACAAAAAAGATTTTTACTATTTTTTGCCTAAAACGCGCCGGTACGTAGAAAACGGCGATTTTCGACGGCGATAAAGTATTTCTTTAACAAAACTATGGTTTCATATTATTAAATTTCCCTTCTTTTAATCCCCTCCATCATACCCCTATCTCTTTCTCTCTCTCCCTCATTCTTTTCTTATACATTTTATATCAACATTTTAATTTACACCCGCTGATGACTAATATAAGAAATATATAACAATCGCTCGCAAAATTGAAACTTAGTAATAGTATTATAGTATCCCAATTTCTCTCTACCCCTTTCCCCAATCCCCCTCTCTCTCAATCTTTCCTCACCAATTAAAGTCTCTTACCACACACACACACATATACACACACGCACACACACACACACAAACATACAAATTTGCGAACTTGAAGAGCCTAACAAAAAAAGGTTTTTACCATCGTTTGGCTAAAACGCGCCGTTACGTTCAAATAGGCGATTTTCGAGGGCAAAAAAGGTATTTTTTAAGGTGTTATAATATGAAATTTCACATTCTTTAACCCCCCCCCCCATCGCTTTCAAATTCAAGTTAACCTTTCATTTCCCTTTCTTCTCTCCCTCTCCCCCAACCAAACCTTACTCTTTATAACAGGCTAGGCACATTTCAAACTTTCAAATTTCCCCATAAAATAAAAAATCATTGGCAAATTCAGCTTTGATAATGGTTACAGTATTACACTGGTAATCTAAATTATTTTTAGCAATATTAAAAGTATAAATAAACATACAATTTAATATACAAGCCCTGACAACGTTTATTTAATTAATTATAAAAATAGGGGATTCCAAGCCCTAAAATTTGGCAACTTTTTATCCCCAATTATTGGCGGGGAAAATATAAATTAGCAGACAGAGAATTTGATAAACCAAAACAAAATAAACCAAAGTTTATTAACTTATCTAATTTGTAGCTTAAAATTGACAATTTAATATGTTCTAGTTATAAAATAGTACATTTATTAATTAGTTTAAGTAATTATCTATGTTTATATATTTTGAATTGACCCATTTTCAGACAACTTTAACATGAAAAGTGATAACAAATGTCGACAACCCAAAATCATTGCAGCAATCAAACAATATAAAAGGTAAGTTTAAGTTAATTGTTTAAGTTAATTGTTTTTAATAGTTATTAAGTTAAATTATTATTATTGAAAGTCAGTATTTACTCGTATCGTATTCAAATTTATTTCACTTAATTTTTTTTGGTCGTCGGCAATTTTTAAATAAAGTAAGATATCCCATAAAAAAGGTAAAAGGATCTCTGTGTGTCTGTCTGTGGGTACTAAAGGATTTTGTTAACCACTGAACTGATATGTGATTCTTATTTTCAGTGAATCTTTATATAGGCTGTGGGAAGGTTCATAACTATTTTGAGGGGAAATATGTTTTTTAAATAACTTTTAAGATCCCACATACCCCCACCCCCCAAGGGGGGGGGGGGGAGATATAGTTACCCAAAATTTTGAAAAGTTTGTTAGTTAGGACTAAAGAATTTTTGTAATAAAATTTAGATCCCTAATTCATTTTTTTAATGTTAACAACCATTAAATGTATCGATTTTCGGTTTTTCGCCCAAAACTTGTGCAAGGAGTTGTTTTAGCAACTTTAAGCTTTTATCCATTTTTCTAGAACTTTTAAGGACGGACATTTTTTTACTTATACATTATTCGTCTCCGGCGACCCGTTTGGCCGTTAATTGCCGCCGAAATTACGATTTCGCTGATCGCGATGTTTTTTACGTCCAGTTTAGGGGGGATAGAGTCATCCAATCAAAATGACTATGAAGTACTTTTCTTTAGCAAATTAAATTTGCAACATTTCATATGAAGTAATTTTTTTTGTACGTCCAACAGGTTGGCCGTTACGCGCTGCCGAAAGTGCAATTATTTTGAACAATTTCGATTTTTGTCCCTTTAGGGCATGACGGAGTCATTTTAGCGACTTTATCCTTTTATACATTGTTGTAGTACTTTTAAGGACGGACATTTCTTTACTTATACATTATTTGTCTCCGGCGACCCGTTTGGCCGTTAATTGCCGCCAAAATAACGATTTCGCTGATCGCGATGTTTTTAACAGCCAGTTTGTTCTTGTTTTACCCAAAAAAATATAATTTTTTGTTTTTTTAGGAACAGATAACAGGCCTATTGATGTTGGGTGTTTTCTCATCTGAATAAATCAAGTTAAGTACTGTTTTATGAAGGAAGAGATATTTTTAAACTTTTGTAAAAAGTTTGAAAATATTTCTTCTTAACAAGTTAGATAGACAAGTAGTTTGATAGAAGTGTGAAAGATTAAGTCAGATTTCCCACACAATGTCTACCAAATATACCTTCCACATTTGCAGTAGTAAAAGTATTAAGGGATGTCTTCATTCAGTGTACATAGGTGGGTAGGTACCTAACATCAAAACTTTATTTTTGTACATAAGTTTGTACCACAATTTCAGGGGATGTAGGTTAAGTCACCCTTTTCCATTAAAGTAGATGTTTTTTTTTTACAGGAATTTAGAAATAGTTTGCTTAGTCAGTGTTGTATGTCAGGCGTCCTACATAACTTAGCAATATATGTTATTTTCTTAATGAATTAAATTAAGGAATGTTTTCAATCATAATACCTAGGTGCTTTCTATAAAAAAAACTTTATAAAACCTTGGTTTCATTTGAAAATATTAATATTTACCCCATTTTTTTCTCAAAAAAAAACAAAAAAATACCAAAATTTACTTCCAATGAAAAAAGTATTGAGGGATTTTTTTCATTAAAAGTAGGTGGGTAGGTACCTAATATGAAAACTTAGTTCTTTTTATGGTTAATAGTATTGATTTTCGTTTTTTTGGCCAAAACTCATGCAAACAGTCGTTTTTCGGGATTGACATACAAAAGCAAGTTTGTACAACTTTTTAATCCGAATATTTCATTATTTATACACTATCAGCCTCAGGCCGACCGTTTGGCCGTTAATTGCCGCCGAAATTAAGATTTCGCTGATCGCGATGTTTTTAACGGCCAGTTTGGGGGGGAAAGAGTCGTCCAATCAAAATGACTATGAAGTACTTTTCTTTAGCAAATTGAATTTGCTACATTTCATATTAAGTAAATTTTTTTCTACGACCAACCAGTTTTGTTGTAATTTAAATTTTCGTTTGTTATGGCAGGTGTTCCACCTATCCATTTCCTTAATAAAAAGTCATGCTTTAATTAGGGGTTTAGTATAACAACCATACATAGTACAGGGGCGCTAGGTGTTGCAAGTTTTGAGCTACAATTCCTGTTTTACCAAAATAAATATAGTTTTTTTTTATTTAGGAAATAGACAACATGTTTCTCCCTGTGGATAGAAAATGGCCTCAACTAAACTAAAGTTAAGTTTTTTTTTGCCAAGAAGGGAGAGATATTTTGAAACTGAGTGGGAAGTTTGAAAATATTTCTTCCAGTAAGGTTAGATAGACATGTAGTTGGATAGAAATGTGAAAGATTAGGACAGGTGTCCTACAACATAATGACTAACAAATATACCACATTGAAGGGAGACTTGCAATGAAAAAAATATTGAGGGATTTTTTTCATTACAAGTAGGTGGGTAGGTACCTAATATGAAAACTTCGTTCTTTTTATGGTTAATAGTATCAATTTTCGTTTTTTTGGCCAAAACTCATGCAAACAGTCGTTTTTCGGGATTGACATACAAAAGCAAGTTTGTACAACTTTTTAATCTGAATATTTCATTATTTATACACTATCAGCCTCAGGCCGACCGTTTGGCCGTTAATTGCCGCCGAAATTACGATTTTGCTGATCGCAATGTTTTTAACGGCCAGTTTGGGGGGGGGGGGGAGTGGTCTAATCAAAATGACTATGAGGTACTTTTCTTTAGCAAATTAAATTTGCTACATTTCATATTAAGTAAATTTTTTTCTACATCTAACCAGTTTTTCTTTAAATAGGAAGAACTTGCAAAGCATAAATATTAAGGGGTTGTCATTATTTACAATACCAAGGATGGTAAAGGTGCATTTATATAAAAAACTTAATTCACTGTATACAGCTGGATGCACTTTATACAGTTGGAGTTATTATGACAGGTGTCCTACAATAAACGGAGGCCTTACAAAGCATAAATATTAAGGGGTTGTCATTATTTACAATACCTAGGAGGGCAAAGGTGCATTTATATAAAAAGCTTAATTCATTATTATGACAGGTGTCCTACATTAAACAGAGCCTTGCAAAGCATAAATATTAAGGGGTTCTACCAAACCTATTTCATACTTTAATGGCATCTGTCCCATCTATTCATCTTTGTCTAGCTTCTATTTTTTTTACTATGGTGTTTGTTATTATTCCCTCTTATTGAAATATCTACCAAATAATGGCAGATTGATTGTGCAACCACTTTTTGTAGGAAATATTTTCTGTGATTGATAGGTTTGGGATATAGTTTGACAATTAGAAATGTTGTAAAACTCATTTCATAGGTTGACAATTTCAAGTATTGGGAGCTACAAATCTACAAATATTGCTTTACCCACAAAAATAGAATTTTTAAAAAAATTCTGCTCCACCTAATAGTTTATGTTTTTTCTTTCCATGGGGTGTAATTTGGGATTTAGTTGGAAAAATAGCATTGTTGTAAAAATCATTTTATAGAATGACAATTGCAAGTTTTGGGCTAGATATCTAAAAACATTGCTCTACCCCCAATAATAGGATTTTTGTTTATTTAGGTTCACTGCCTTCAACCCTGTCAGTGTGGTGCTCTTTGTTTGATGGAAAATGGACTCTACTAAAACCAAAGTTAAGTGTTTATTTTCCAACAGGAAGAAGTGTTTTGAAACTCAGTGGAAGGTTTCCAAACATTTCTTCCAAATAGGATAGATAGACATGAATTTGGATAGTACAGGTGTCCTAAATATCAAATAAAATGCCCAGCTTAGGGGGCATTTCCAAATATTATTTCAGGTGTCAGCCCACATACAACACTTACTTGGGTATCTTCCAACAAATGGACACTTCAGATGATAAAGAATCATGTTGTTGTTTACCTATGGGGTTTAAGTTGGGATATAATGGGACAAATAGAAATGTTGTAAAACTCATTTAATAGGTTGACAATTTCAAGTATTGGTAGCTACAAATTTACAAATATTTCTTTACCCACAAAAATAGAATCTTACAAAATTTCTGGTCCACCTGAAGTTTATGTTTTTTCTTTCCATGGGGTGTAATTTGGGATTTAGTTGGAAAAATAGCATTGTTGTAAAAATCATTTTATAGAATGACAATTGCAAGTTTTGGGCTAGATATCTAAAACATTGCTACCCCCAATAATAGGATTTTTGTTTATTTAGGTTCACTGCCTTCAACCCTGTCAGTGTGGTGCTCTTTGTTTGATGGAAAATGGACTCTACTAAAACCAAAGTTAAGTGTTTATTTTCCAACAGGAAGAAGTGTTTTGAAACTTAGTGGAAGGTTTCTAAACATTTCTTCCAAATAGGATAGATAGACATGAATTTGGATAGATATGAAATAGAAAGCCTATAAACTAAGCACTAAGTATTAAGTATTAATATGGGCTACATACCCAAATAACTGAAAAATAAAAAAAAAATATCAAGTTTATAATATGAGATAATCATAATCATTATCAGCATTATTGTTGTTTCTCCATTTCCCTATGAAATCCAGATATTTTCACAGCTAGTTTCTTCTTGCATTTGGCATAGGTCTCAGCCTCTTCCCATTCTAGCTTGTCCACTTCAGTGCACACAATCTCAAGGTCAATTTTCCTCCTGGGGGAGGGGGTTCCCATCTTTACCATTGCTATGGAATTCTGATTTATTCTTTTGTATAAAAAAATAATAATCATCATGAAGGTTGTTTCTCCATTTCCCTACGCAGTTAAGATAATTTCACAACTAGTGTCTTCTTGCAGTTGGCATTGGTCTCAGCCTATTCCCAATCTAGCTTTTCAAAATCAATGCACACCATCTCCAGGTCAATATTGGCTCCATTTTCCTCCTGGGGGAGGAGTTTCCATCCTTACCAGCGCTATGGAATCCCAGTTTGTTACATTCTATGCAGGGCAGGAGGTGCTTTTCAAAGCACTGGGGGATTGACGTCCCTCCCCTTACCAGTCACCCTTTTGTGTAGGACTACTGACCCTACCCTCCTACCAAAAATAAATCATGTCATATTAATGTTCTAAACCATTTCAGAATTATTAGCTTAAACAATGTCTGCCTCAGATATTATTTCCCGCGATGCACTGGTGAGCCTACTGGATAAGGCTTCCCAGCACCTTAAGGTTAGCTTTTATGTTGGCCAATCTCTCTCACACTCTGTAACCCTAATCATCATCATCAATGCTTTGTCATCATTATTACACTCTAAAACGTATCTTCTCTAGGTTGTGTTGTTGAACCGTGACAATGATGTTGCCAACAACCAACTTCAGGCTTTGGCCTTTATTTTGCACAAATATGTGCCTCTCCCCCTTAACAGTAAGGGGATGATTCTTCCCAACCAATTCTCCATTGAGGTCCTCATTCCCATCCTCTCCCAAGTCCTTGTCGGCTTCAAGCTTGATGCTGTTGGTTTCTACCAGCAGCTCAAGGAATTCAAACCTTTTGTTCCCATTCCCAATTCTTCCCCAAGATTCCCAGACAAGCAAGCGGAACAAGACTTTCTTACCACGGCGTTCAAGTCTTTGATTGACAAAGACATTGACAGTGACAATGAGGATCTTGATCCCATTTTTGCCAGACCATCAGGCAACACTTCAACCCTTGTCAACTTTCTTGACACAGTTGTCTTGAGTGTTCGGGGTGGTATCCGCCGCAAGGTCTCGTCTCTTGTCCAGGCTTCTGACCTAGTGCCCAGCACTTCCAGAAACTGGCCCATTCAACCCTCCCCAACACCCATGGAAACCGGCAATACCACCCCAAGCACTCCCCGTCCAAGGCTTGCGCGTCGTGGTAATGGATCTCGTGTCCAGACAACCAGACTCTTTGATTACATTGCACAGCAGCCCCCTGTTTCAGGGGCGTGGGGCCCCGAAGGAGCACCACGCCCTACTCTTGCACCCCCCCCTCCCAGTGATCAGCCACAGCCCATGGATTTTTCTTCCTCTGATGATGAAGAGTTCCCCCCCCTGTCCCCGGCAACTTCCCCCAAATCTCGTCTCCCCCTGTCTGTCTCCCCCAAGTCTCTGCCCCCCCAACCCCTATTTGCAAGCACGCCAAAGATAGTAGTTGCAGCTACTCAAGAACCAGCTCCTACTGCTGCAATTCCTGGTCTTCCTGCACCCCAAGATTTTGCTGGCTTTCAAAATCTTAAGTCAAGGAATAATATGAATGAAATATAAAAAACATTAACTATCAATACAAACATAACTTGAATATCCTTTTGTAAATTCATTACAGTTGCAGTTGTAAATAAAAATGTTAAATTTCATCTGTTATCCCCCTCCCCACCTATTTCTTTCCATTGTCAGAGTATTATTCATATTGTCAACAAAAATAACAGGGTGTCTTCTGGAGAGAACATTCAATATGAAGAACTCTCTGACCAGCAGAGGACCATCAAACAGCTTGAAGATCTCTTGACTGCTGCTTGCATAGCTGTTGGTTGTTCTAAGCCTGCTGTCCCTAGAAAATCCAAAAAACAATTCAGGTGGACTATCGTTGGCGTGTTGGGGATGTTGACCAACAAGAAGAAGGAGTTCAAGTGCCCCAAGAAGGAGGAAACAGCGGCCAATCAGCTGGCCAGATATAACTCTTTCAGAGCTGCCCAACGCGCCAAGGAAGCTCGTCAGGAATGATACTTAATCTTTGTAGCTGATAAAACACATTAAACATTTAACTTAAAATTTTTACAAATCTAATGTCACAATAAAAATTACAAGCAATAATTAAATTACTCCATTATTTCATTATATAAATCATTTCATTTTTAAGTATGTCTCATGTGGCAGGATGATGCATTGGTAACAAGTGACAGTTTAGCACATGTTAGCATTGCATCCACATTGGCATCTCCAATTCCGGAGACTGAGAATAGATTTTCCTGCCTCAGTTTACTCACACCATCTCTGCCCGACACTCCGGCTGTCTCAACCCCGCAGTCGTCTAAGCGTGTCAGAGATGAGAGCAGACCATCTTCTAGACCCCAGGCTTCTCGGCGGAAAACTGCGCCTGGAGCCAGAGCTGAGGCTCCAGCTTCCAGGCGTAGCCTTTATAGAGGCCGCAACAACATGTCCACCACTCCCCCTGTTGTTAACCCTTCCCAGCCAAATTTTAGCCTAGGTTCCCCATCTCTGCCCACTGATCCCTCCCAGCCTGACATTGAGGATCCGGCTGTTGGTGGTGGCGAAGCCGCGGTGGTGAAAGAGTTGTTGGAGCAGGTGCACAACACCACCCGCGACTTTCCCACCATCAACACCCTGATTGCTCAAACTAATCGTGTGCTCTCTACAATTCTTGCGGCGCTTGGTTTGCCTAGTCGGTCACACAACAGCAAACTCCCCAAAATCAGGCAGATTGTCCAATTTGCTGTTACACATCTCCAAGATGTGTATAAAATTTTTGCAATTCCCCCTCAAAGCTCGCGCAACCCCAAACAGACTCTAGCCCAGACCATACTGACGTTAAATAGAGTAAGACATGAGTTCATAGATCTTTCCAATATACAAAATTTAGATCTTGCTGGACATCAAGATCCTGATTCAAATCAGTGGGCAACAGTCAATTGTAAATCATTTCAATTATTTTTAAAAAAGCATAATTCTTGTAGCAATGATTGGATCAAGTTATTGTACACCCTCTTCTCCTTTCCCACGTTTAAGCAGAATCTGCTTGCAACTGAGCAAACAACCCAGCTCACCAAATACTTGGCCAACGTTGCCCGCTGCACCGGAGTGATCCGTGTCGACCCACCCCCCCAACAATTTTGCACTGCCGCCAATTTTCAACAACTGTTTGAACAGGTAGTTGGTGAGTTGGGCCAAGTGTCCCACCTTTTCACAGAGTTCACTGTGCAAACTACCATAACTTGCTCCAACAATCATGAAACTGTGTCCAGTGATAGTGTTAGCCACCTTACCATTAACCATGTAAAACGTTTTATGTTTAGAAATTTAGTAGAAAAATTTGTACAGAATGAGGAATCAGATAAATGTAACATTTGTGACTTAAATCAAATTTCAAAACACAAAATTCTTCCCCTTCAAAATGCTTTATTAATCAATTTCAACAATCAAAAGTCTTACAACATACAGCCCCTTGAACAGTTTAAAGCCAGCTTGTTATTTGAAAATACCAGTGGTGTCTATGTTTTGGCCACAGCCTTTGATTCCCATTCTAAGCCTCTCAGTGTAATTACCCTAAACAGGGACAATAATACATATTGTGTGTCCAACAATGTGAAGAAATCTGGACCCAAGCGGTGCAGTGTGGAGTTGGGGTCTAAAACGTGTAACACACTTGTGTACACATACCTTCCCACCCCACCTCCAGCCCCTGTTCTCCAGCCACCCGTAGTTTTTGAAAATGATGACATTGTTGTTGATGACACTACCAATTGGCTGCAGATTTCTTCACAGGACTTGTTTAATTTAATTGAAACTAGTGCAAATAATGTTCACACCACTCAAGCAAAGGATGAACTAATGTTAAGATTTAAGAATCATCCTTCTTTTAAATTTTTTAATATAAAAGATTCAGTTCTTATCCTTAATCAAAAATATGATTGGGGCATTAACTCCAATTGGTCCAATAGTCGCATTCTTATGGAATTTTTTCAAAAATTAAAATTATTGTCCCCTGAAAATTTTAGACAAGAGCTAAACTACTGCTATGACTCTTGTAAAAAAAATCAGCTCACTAAGGAGCAAGTAGCTGCAAAAGTTTTGATTCATCTTTCACAATATGAAATCAAGCTTTTGTACAGTAAAATCTTGAATGCCTTGAACTTAAATGCAGCTAATAGGGATGTCCAAGTGTCTGTCCGCACACAGTGTAAAAACCTTCTTATAGAATATTTTGAAGATCCCCGTCTGTCCCATGTCCTTCAAAGTGAAGCATTGCATAGAAACTCTCGTTTCTATGCTTTGTGGAGCAATGACGAGACAATTAATAAAAATCAAGAAATAATTGCTAAAATATTCAGGGACCGGTTGGAGTCGGAGACTGGTGAGCCCCAACATGTTGATGGCAATCCGATTGAGGGGGCGTGCAAAGAGATGTATAATAAGGTAAGTGATTTCAAGTTGCCCGATGACATGTGTACCGTGTGCCATGAAAAGCGCTACGGTTGCTCTATAACTAACGGTATGTGCGAACTGTGTCAAAAGAGTTCCAAGCGTCGGGACACTTTCCACCCCGACAACATGACAAACTTGGGCTCTGTCCCACCCTTCATGCAAGGCATGACTTACATTGAGCTTCTTGCCATCAAGAGGGTCTGTCCCCTTGTCAAAATTGTGAGCGTGGGGCAGCGCCCCTTTAAGAAAGCTGGAAACAACATTTGCTTTGAGGCCGACATTGGGCCCGTTGCCAACCAGCTGCCCAGGCTGCCCCAGGACCTGGAAATAATCTATTTCCGGTCCAACCGGGGCGGTCCACACCTCCGTGCCCGCCGCCACATTATCCAACAGGCATTGGTCTACCTCAAAGAAAATAATTCAGGATATTCTGATATCATTATAAGCGAAGCTAACCTACAAGCTTACCCTGAGTCGTTAGACGAGGCAGTGGTGGGTATTCGCAACCTAACACCCGAAGCCGAGGGGGGGGATGTTGTTGGGCCGGATCCCGGACCCGGGTTTGAGGATGGGGGGGACGACAGTGAGGATGAGGATGACGAGGGGGGTGTCATTCCCGGTGTTGACCCACCACTCATGGATTCCCACCATGTTGGTGAGCTGCAGCGGGCCGGTGTTGAGGCCCAGCTGGTCAGGGATCAGCTGGTGAACCAGCACCGCGGCACCGAGGCCAATCCCCTTGACTTGCCCCAGCGTGGCAACGTTGCCAACGAATTTGACAGACATTTTTGGGCGCGTGCGTTTCCCCACCTGTTTGCCCAGAACATGGGTGTGTTCTCGTCCCACATGGAAAGACGCACACCACTTACTTTCCATGAGTGGCTTGAACATTGCCTGAATTGGCACGATGGGCGGTTCACCAAGGACCCCCATTTCCTAATGTTCTGCCACCAGACAAGGATGAAGTTGGATGCGTGGCGGGAGGGACGTTTGTATGTTGCAAGATCTCTCAGTCACTTGACGCATGAACAACTATTAGCCATTTTGAACAGCAATGACAGGTCAGAGGCCGACGGCTTGATTAGTCAAATCCAGCGGTCGGCCCGCAAAGTCCCCGGCTCCAAGGCCCACTGCCGCAGCGAGGGGTACAAGGGCACGTCCATGATCCGTTTCCTGGAAGCCCTGTCGGGGGGCAAGGAAACATTTAATTTTTTCCTCACCCTCACTGCCAAGGAGCTGCATGACACCGAGTTCTTGCAAAGCATCCCTGCGGGCAGATTGCATTTGCAAAAAATTGTCGTAGACAACCCACTCTTGATTCCGGCCAATCCCCCGCCCGGTGCTGAATACATCACCAAGGCGGAGGATTACTTTCAGCGAAACAGGATTCTCAAAGAGCATGCAATCGAGCACTCCAAGTGGTTTGAGAACAAGGTTAAACAGTTTATTGACCTTGTTCTGAAGCCAGTGTTTGGGGTGCGCGAACACCTGTGCCGCTTTGAATTTCAAAGCCGGGGTGGAATTCACGCCCACCTTCTCCTCTGCCTGCCTCTGGGCATCAGCAGGGAGGAGCGTGGTCGTGCATTCCATCCCACATCGCCGTGCGTTGACAAAATCCATAAATTTGTGCGACAGTGTGTAAGACAAAATCCACACAGCACCGTGCTTGACATGATGGCGTGTCCCGGGTATGCTACTCTAGCACAGGAACTGCGTAGTCCGTTGTCTGCTGAGGCCCTCGGCCAGGCCCTAGAAGTCATTGAGCTTCAGGACAAAATTGTCAGGGCCGTGTATGAAAAGTGGGGACTGACCGAGGCCCACCCGTCCAACAGTCTGGACGACCGGTACCTCAACAATGGGGGCCACCTGTTGGCGGCGCCCTCCACTGCTTGTCTTAGGGAGCCGTATGAAACGCGCATCGCGCCTGACCACTACCGACAGAGTCTTGTCAACCTTGTCAACAAGGTGGGCACCCACAACTGTGCCCGCGGCAATTGCCAACGGTCCGTTGTCATGGACGGAGAGGTACACACTGGTTGTCGCTACCACTTTCCCCGCCAACTTGTCGGGTATCAATTTTTAAATAATGATACTGGACGGCCTGATGTTGTTCGCGATGACAAAAAGATCATGGGTGAGGTGCACTCAGTCAAGTCAGTCTCAGGCCGTAAGTATAAAACAATATTGTGGTCTAGAAACCACTTGCACACCTACTCTACAAGTTTTGATTTGTTGCTAGGCTGGGGGGGGAGCATTGAGCTACAGTACTGCTGGAACAATGACAGTGTGTCATTGTATCTCAGTAAGTATGTCTCAAAAGCAGAAACCGTTTCTGAAGCATCTCGCAATGTTGTGTATGAAAGCTTCAAGCGCAGCGCCGAAAACAGTGTTGTCCAATTTGCCCAAACCATCATACGAAAGGTGTACGTTAACCGGGACTATCCACTGTCAGAGGTGGCGTTCCATCTGGCCAACCAAAAATTGTTCCAGTACTCTCGGACATTTGAATTTGTAAATGTCCTAGGTGACCTGCCACTGACGGACAACAACCGTGATGACGATGACGGGGAAAACAACAATGGGAGGTGGGGTAGGTTCCGAGTGTCCCAAAAAGACTGGGTCAACCAGTATCAGACCCGGTATGATAATGAAACCTTTGTTGCGCTTTGTCAGGAATGGGATGCTGCACCAGACCACCAAAAACCGTTCCCCAAGGACCCAACCACCCTGTCCTTGTGGGATTTTGTGGCCGGTTTCAAGCATGACTGGTCCCCCCGCGAATCGTATGTCATTCCCCACCTGCTCCCCTTTTATAGTGCGCGTCCGTCGGCCGGGGGAAAATATTTAAGAAATTTCCTCCTATCCATGCTCATTGCCTACCACCCGGGGTCTGGAATGAGTGAGGCATTGCATGCCAAGTCTGACAGTGAGCTCATGGAGATGGGGGACACCTACTTTGAGCCAAATGCTGGCAATGTGCCCACATTTGTCTCAGACTTGTGGTTCCACGATGAGACTGACAGGTTGGCACGCGAGGCCCACTTTGAACAGGCCGAGGGTGACATGTTCCCCGCGATGGGCACACCTGATGAAGAGGTTGTCAGGGACGGGAGGGTTGGGGACAATGACTCGGTCGGGTATGACGAAGATGTGCCAGATGTTGCCACGCCCGACAACCTTGTTGATGATGTTGATTTGACTGACGAAGGGTACGACTATGATGCTGATCGTCTGCTCTACGTGCCTGACTGGACCAAGGAGTCGCCGCACCTGTTTCGTGCGAGTGTCACGCCCGTAGAGCAGGACAATCTGGCGGATGTTGTGCCCTTTGACCAGCTGAATCAAGGTCAACAGCGGGTTGTCACATATCTGATGACCAAGGCAAGGGCTGTGTTTGGCAGAGACCATGTTGACGGCAACCCTGATCCCTTCAGACTGGAGGTATGCGGGGTTGCTGGGGCTGGGAAAACAACAGTTATGAAAACGTTTTTCCAGTCTCTTTCTTTACATTTAGAGCAGGTTGGGTCACCGTATGCTGCTGCCGATGTGGTGCGGTTCACAGCCCCAACGGGCTGTGCCGCCAAGTGTTTGCCGCGGCCCACCTCCACCCTCCACAGTCTTTTGAACCTCAAACTCCACTCCACCAACAGCAAGGATGTGGAGCCATTGTCTGATACAGCACTACGCAACGTTCAGGAAAAATTAAAGCATCTGAAGGTACTGATCATAGACGAAAAGTCTATGATCAGTGCCTATCGGATGCATGAAATAAATGTCAGGCTTCAGCAAATATTTGCTGACAACAGGCCAATGGGGGGGCGGTCGGTTGTCCTAATGGGTGATTTTGGCCAATTAGTCCCTGTACTGGGTAGGTCGCTTGTCTGTCAGCCCAACACTGTGTTTAAGGGTACGCCAAAGGAGGCGGAAGGGCTTAAAGTCTATAAAACCTTTACAGACGTCCTTGTCCTTGGTGCATCGGTCCGTCAGGACAACAACGATTCCCTGGCGGAGATACTAAAGTCAATGCGTGTCGGGGAACTGTCGCCTGAGCAAATTGAACAACTTCAGGACAGGTCGGAAGTCCGTGCCGACAATTGTGCTCAATTTGCACAATCAACTCTCTTGTGCGCACGTAAAGCAGACTATGAACAGTTCAATCGGGCCAAATTGGCTGAACTCAACAGTCCTAGGGTGGCTGTGCATGCTGTCAATGAGCCTGATTGGGCGTTCCAGGCAAGTGCCGACGTTGCGGGTAGCTTGGCCAACCAACTTGTGCTGTGCAAAGGCATGCAAGTGATGCTCACCACCAACCTCAACTTGGAGGTGGGCCTCACAAATGGCTCTGTCGGCACAGTGGTTGGGATTGTCTACTTGTCGCGTGAAACCGACCGGGCAGACATTCCCACTGTGTTGGTCAAGTTTGATGGGTACAAGGGGGACAAAAGTGTCCTCCAGGATATCGACAATGTGTACCCTGTTTCGGCCATAATGCGCACATGGTACACAAAAAACACCGAATGCCACCGGACCCAGTTACCACTGGTTCCAGCCTATGCCATCTCAATCCATAAGTCCCAAGGGTTAACAAAAGAAACGGCCGTTTTAGATTTAGGTCCGACCGAGCACAGCGGAGGACTGACCTACACAGCGCTGTCAAGGGTTCGGCGACTCGAAAAATTGATGTTTAGGGGTGCAATACCCCCATCAGCGGATAGGCTGCTCAAGTACCACCACAGCGGTAATAGAGGTAAACTAGCAGCCCACTTTGAGCGTGTCAGACACGATGACAGCACAAAGTTGGCTGCCAGTCTAGCGACTATTGAAAGGTATAGATTGTAACAGGGTGTCTGTAGTTTGTATGTCTTGTAGCATTTGTCAGTAGATTGTCATTATCAGCAGTAGCACAGTTGGTAGTTAAGGTTTTAAAAGGAAAAAAAAATGTATTTAGAAGATATTTATAATTAGATCACCGCTTTAATAGATAGTAGTTGTCACTCTTAACTGTTGTAGACATTGTAAATAACTGTAGTCTTAGAAATAGTTAGTTATCACCAATAATAGTTGGATTTAAAGCTCACAACTGCATCCATTAGCTAAAGACATATACTATTAGTTTCTCTCTCTCTCTCTCTCTCTCTAATTACTAATGTATTAATATACTTTTCTTCTTTTTTTTTCATTTAGGTAGGTACAGATTTGCAAGGTATCATTTAATTTTTAATGTTTTGTAACCATATGGTAGGTGGCTAACTTTAAATTGTTGTTGTTTTTTCCTGTATGTACACCCTTATTTTATAAACCAATTCCTGAAAGCCAAAAATTTAAGGCGCCACAGTGGACCAATTTCATTTAGGTTAGGCAAATTAGGGCCAGCTTGGGGGTAGTGGGTAGGGCTGCGTTTTCATTGGACAGACACACAAATTGTGATGGACACACAGACAGTACCTAGTGATGACAAATTTTATGCTCTGTGAGACTGGGTAGTAAATAAAGAGATATAAATATAAATCTAAAGCAAAACATGTTTCAAATGAGAAACTTGTTTTGCAATAATCTTTAAAAAAAGTAGTACATTTCGCACTACCTAGCCATCAATGTGTTTTCCTTTCAACCACTGTGGCCTGTCCATGGGGGAAGAGACATTGATAGCCATGGTTAAGAAGGCCTCAGGCCTTTAGGTAGGAGTGGGTTTTTTGCTTCTAGCTTGAGCCGCAGCCTGTTGGTTAATTACATTGTAATTATCCATCTGGTTGCTTAGGAAAAATTTATATTTAGGTGTGTACAGACACAGGTATTATTTATTGTTATTTATTGTAATTTGTTCCCATTCTCCCTCTTTATTTTCTAATGCCATTTCCCTTTTTTTTCAAGATCTCGTCTTTTTTTTCACCCCACATACACTCCTAAAGGTCTGAAATTTTTGTGTTCTAGCAAATTCAAAGTGCAATCTAAAAAACCAGTACCATACCCTGGGAGAGGTATTTTTCTTTTCTTTTTTTCAAAAGAGATCACTAGTTGCAAATTTAAATTTATTACATGGCATGGAGCTTGATGTGGTGGAAATCGGCGGGCCAGAGCTAAACACCCAGAAATAGGCTTTCTTTTTTATTTGGGTGGGGGTGTTTGCTGCTGGTCTGAAGGACAGTCCAAATCCCTGTCCCCTGGGGGGCCATACAGTTGGGGCGGGCAACTACTATTGTCTTTGAATTTTGGCCCCCCAGGAAGTATGATGATGGAACCACTCCCCCCCCCCTTTACTTTTGCACCAACCTTATTCCTTCTCTACCCACACTCCTTGTGATTCTTTTTAGAATCAACAAACTAATTTCCATTCGAGATTAATTCTATTCGAGATTCTGGGGTGACTATTTTTCAATAGTTGTTGAAACCCCAAACCATCCTGGTTGTGAACAGTTGCCAGTGGAGAGCCAGCCCACAGGGTCTACACCCTCCCACCCCCCACTGATCCCTGGGAGGATGCCAGCCTGTGTGATGAGTTAAGCCCTGGGGATATGACATTCTTTCTTTGCCTCAGGTTAAGATTTTTTTTACTAATTTCAACACTGAAGCTACTCTATATAATTAGAAATGTTATGGTCAGGTTATTTAAATATATATTTTCTTAGTAGGTACCTACCTGTAACTGTTTTTTTTCTATTTTACATTGGGTAGTTTAACCTTAGGTACAGTTTGGTTGAGGTACTTGTTTGTTTACCTAGATCATATGTAAATACCTTTTGAGATGATTGATTATTAAATTCTTATTTCTAATTAATACATGGCTATGATTAAATTGTTAATATGAAATCTCATTTATTGGTAATTATAATTAACTATTATTACCTTGTAAATCTGAATACTAATTATTATTATCCTTAGCGCTTATTGCTTTGTAAATCTTTGTTACAATTTATTACTTAATAATTAATACTTTTTTAAATATCATAACTAATTATTTATCTCAAGCGATTATTACTTTGTAAATACATGTGGCATATACCCTAGTAACTTATTTCCTCATAATTTTTCCGTGTGCCATAAATGTGGTCGATAATCAAACAATCGATTTACAATTTATGGCGATCCCAGCATTGGTACACTCAGGAAAAATTAAGGAAATTGGAGACAATTGTAATTTATTACAATTGTCGAAAAATTTTCAATTTTTCCATATACTCAGGAAAAATTAAGGAAATTGGAGACAATTGTAATTTATTACAATTGTCGAAAAATTTTCAATTTTTCCATATACCCTGATCATGAGAAAAATTTTATATACCGGTTTACGGGGGGGGTTGGAGGTAATGCCTCAAATATTTAGGGGGTAAGGGGATGACCTAGGAAAATGGGAAAGGTGTCAAAAGTTGCGTATTTACCATACGCAGATAGCAAAAAAAAGTTTGGGGTGATCGGACCAACGGTCCGCGCGTGGCGGGCGCGTAAGCGCCGAAAAAACACCTCAAAAGTGACCGCGGCAATTTTCCGGCAAATAGTGACTTATGTGAAATTTCAACCATTTTTCAAAACCTTCGATGGGGCAACGTTAATACCGCCAAGACCGTGATAGATAGAGACGAATGGTTTTTTCATGGCACTAAATCTCCGTCAGAGCATTCCGAAACTTTTATTTTGGACACCCCCATCCCCCCCGAAGGGGGGGATATGGGTACCCAAAGTTTTGCAATTTGGTGTTTTTCACAAAAACCTGTTGGGACCATTTTGGACAGGAAAGAGTCATTTTAGCGGGGTCTGAACATCAGGCCCATAAAACTAGCCCATTGAGACGTGTTAGAAACTAAAAAAAAATTTGGACCCGCCAATGACCGTTTTGACCGTTATTGACCGTTAAACGTAGCGATTTTCGGTTTTTCGACCAAAACTGGTGCAAGTAGTCGTTTTTCGGGATTGACATACAAAATCAAGTTTGTCCAACTTTTTGAGGCGGACATTTCATTACTTATGCATGATCCGCCTCGGGCGGACCGTTTGGCCGTTACGCGCCGCCAAAGGCGCGATTTTTGACGTTTTTTCGAAAAATCTCGGTTTTTGCCCCTTAAGAGGGTGACGGAGTCGTTTTAGCGACGTTGGCCTTTTCTTCACTTTTGTAGAACTTTTCAAGGCGGACATTTCTTTACTCATGCATCATTCACCTCCGGCGGTCCGTTTGGCCGTTATTCGCCGCCGAAATTGCGATTTTCGGCGTTTTCGCCGTTCGCGAGGTTTTAAAGGCCATTTTGGAGGCAAAGGAGTCCTCCAATCAAAACGACTCTGAAATACTTTTCTTTTGCAAATTTAATTTGCAACATTTCATGTGAATTGAGTTTTTTTGTACATCTAACCGGTTTTGTTCCAGTTGAAATTTTAAAAAAAGCTAACAACTACTGTTATTATTACACCACCCCCTGAAATGTATTTACCCCCCTGCAAGAAACAAGTTTGGATGAAATAATTTTTTAAGCCGAAGGCTCCAAAAAAATTATTTCATCCAAACTTGTTTCTTGCAGGGGGGTATTTAGGATCAGAGGTGACTTCAGTTTTTAGTACATTCTCTCTCTAAATATAACAACTACTATTATTATAACACCACCCCCCAAAATATATTTACCCTTGCAAGTAACTTGTAAATTATATTATCCTACCTATAACAACTCAATCAATAATTTCATATAATAATTATAATAATATTTATCTTATTATTGTACTTATCTAATAATTATCCTATTATAAACACTATAATAATAAGCAACTAAATTCATGATTACTCTTGCTTATTATCACTATCTTATTATTACTAATTAATTATATTATCTAACCTATTAAAAATTTTTTACTCTTATTGATTACAATTATCTTACTATTACTTATCAATTATCATATTTAAATTATCAATTATATTATCTAACCTACTTCAATCAATCAATATTTACACAATTAATTATAATTATCAATAATATAATCTAATCTATCACCAATCAATCAATAACTCTACACATATTAATTATAATTATC
The DNA here is from genome assembly GCF_053477335.1 of Acartia tonsa. Classification (NCBI taxonomy): domain Eukaryota; kingdom Metazoa; phylum Arthropoda; class Copepoda; order Calanoida; family Acartiidae; genus Acartia; species Acartia tonsa. The sequence continues at coordinate 42,210,613 of NC_137269.1, read as the reverse complement.
AATAATTTTATCTAACCTATTACAAATAAATTATTATTTACTCATAGTATTTATCATTAAAAATATATCAATTATTACTAATATTAATTATCTTAATTATCTTATTATTTATTTAATTAAACTATTATCCAACTTATTACAAATCAATCAATAATATTTATTATATTTGTCTTTTATCTTTTATTTTAGTATTATAATAATCATATTATAATTAAAGCCATTTCTAAATTACATCTTTTAAATTATAAATTAACATACATATCCCATTACAAATCTAATACTAATTATTATTACTTTATAATATAATTATCTTTTTTTGTAATTATAAATCTAATCAATCACTGAAATTGATTACTTTGTGATGGTAATTGTAATTTGTAATTATCCTTATATTTTCTAATATATCTCTAATGATTATTACTTTGTAAATATAAATTGCAATTAACTATTATTACCTTGTAAATTTGAATACTAATTATTATTATCTCTTGCAATTATTACTTTGAAAATCTAACTACTAATTATTAATCCTAAGCAATTATTACTTTGTAAATATATGTATTCAAGTTTTAATAACCTCTTACACACATTTTGCTCTGCAACAGGCTGATACCTTGGGTATATATGATTACTTACAATTTCTTTCATATGATTACTTACAATTTCTTTCATACAATTACTTACAATTTCTTTTCGGGCCCCATACCTCAAGTAACTTATTTCCTCATAATTTTTCCGTGTGCCATAAATGTGGTCGATAACAGAAAAATCGATTTACAATTTATGGCGATCCCAGCATTGGTACACTCAGGAAAAATTAAGGAAATTGGAGACAATTGTAATTTATTACAATTGTCGAAAAATTTTCAATTTTTCCATATACCCTGATCATGAGAAAAATTTTATATACCGGTTTACGGGGGGGGTTGGAGGTAATGCCTCAAATATTTAGGGGGTAAGGGGATGACCTAGGAAAATGGGAAAGGTGCCAAAAGTTGCGTATTTACCATACGCAGCTAGCAAAAAAAAGTTTGGGGTGATCGGACCAACGGTCCGCGCGTGGCGGGCGCGCAAGCGCCCAAAAAACGCCTAAAAAGTTGCGAAACTGAGTTTCCATAAATCCTGACTCATGTGAAAAAAAAGCCATTTTTCAAAACCTTCGATGGGGCAACGTTAATACCGCCAAGACCGTGATAGATAGAGACAAATGGTCTTTTCACGGCACTTAATCTCCGTCAGAGCATTCCGAAACTTTTATTTTGGTGACCCCCATCCCCCCCGAAGGGGGGGATAGGGGCCCCCAAAGTTTTGCAATTTGGTGTTTTTCACAAAAACCTGTTGGGTCCATTTTGGACAGGAAAGAGTCATTTTGGCGGGGTCTGAACATCAGGCCCATAAAATTAGCCCATTGAGACGTGTTAGAAACTAAAAAAAAATTTGGACCCGCCAATGACCGTTTTGACCGTTATTGACCGTTAAACGTAGCGATTTTCGGTCTTTCGGCCAAAACTGGTGCAAGGAGTCGTTTTTCGGGATTGACATACAGAAGCAAGTTTGTCCAACTTTTTGAGGCGGACATTTCATTACTTATGCGTTATCCGCCTCGGGCGGACCGTTTCGCCGTTACGCGCCGCCGAAGGCGCGATTTTTGACGTTTTTCCGAAAAATCTCGGTTTTTTACCCTTTAGGGGGTGACGGAGTCGTTTTAGCGACGTTGGCCTTTTCTTCACTGTTGTAGAACTTTTCAAGGCAAACATTTCTTTACTTATGCATCATTCACCTCCGGCGGACCGTTTGGCCGTTATTCGCCGCCGAAATTGCGATTTTCGGCGATTTTGCCGTTTGCGAGATTTTAACGGCCATTTTGAAGGCAAAAGAGTCCTCCAATCAAAATAACTCTGAAATACTTTTCTTTTGCAAATTAAATTTGCAACATTTCATGTGAAGTTCATTTTTTTGTACGTCCAACCGGTTTTGTTACAGTTGGAATTTTAAAAAAGATAACAACTACTGTTATTATTACACCACCCCCCGAAATGTATTTACCCCCCTGCAAGAAACAAGTTTGGATGAAATAATTTTTTAAGCCGAAGGCTCCAAAAAAATTATTTCATCCAAACTTGTTTCTTGCAGGGGGGTATTTAGGATCAGAGGTGACTTCAGTTTTTTAGTACATTCCCTCTCTAAATATAACAACTACTATTATTATAACACCACCCCCCGAAATGTATTTACCCCCCGCAAGAAACAAGTTTGGATGAAATAATTTTTTAAGCCGAAGGCTCCAAAAAAATTATTTCATCCAAACTTGTTTCTTGCAGGGGGGTATTTAGGATCAGCGGTAACTTCAATTTTGATACATTTTCTCTCTCTCTCTTACTAGGTATAATTACTACATTAAACAATAATATTTTCTTATCAAATACTAATACGCCTCCTAAAACTCTAAATCAAATTATTACCATTATCTGCTTAATTATTATATTACAGTTATTAAGTATATCAAATAAATATTATTAGTCAATTATCATTAACTTATTATTACTTATTGATTACATTAATAGAATTATCAATTATAATATCTAACCTATTACATTCAATCAATTATTACTCACATTAATTAAAATTATCTTATTTTTACTTATTAATTATAATTATCAATTATAATATCAAACCTATTACAATCAATCAATAATTTTACTTATAACAATAACATTATCTAAAATAATACAATCAATCAATAATTACACATATTAATTATAATTATAACTATTCATATTATTTCTTGTTATCTTATTATTTCTTAGTAATTATACTATCATTATTAATAATTATATTATCATACCCTTTTCAATATATCAATAATTAGACATAATAGTTATAATTTTAATTATTCATATTTTTTCTTGTTATCATATTTTTACTCAGTAATTATACTATCATTATTATTAATTATATTATCATACCCTTTACAATCTATTAATAATTACACATAATAATAATAATTCATATTATTTCTTGTTATCTTATTATGACTTAGAAATTATACTATCATAATTATTAATTATATAATCCTACCCTTTACAATCTATCAATAATTACACATAATAATTATAATTTTAATAATTCATATTATTTCTTGTTATCATAATATTACTCAGTAATTATACTATTATAATTATTAATTATATTATTCTACCCTTTACAATCTATTAATAATTACACATAATAATTATAATTATTCATATTATTTCTTGTTATCTTATTATGACTTAGTAATTATACTATCATAATTATTAATTATATAATCCTACCCTTTACAATCTCTTAATAATTACACATAATAATTATAATTATATTTATTCATATTATTTCTTGTTATCTTATTATTACTTAGTAATTATACTATCATATTTTTAATTATATTATCTTACTCTTTCCATAATCTTTACCCTTTACAACTTTACTTATAACAATAACATTATCTAAAATGATACAATCAACCAATAATTACACATATTAATTATAATTATAATTATTCATATTATTTCTTGTTATCTTATTATTACTTAGTAATTATACTATCATTATTATTAATTATATTATTATACCCTTTACAATCTATTAATAATTACACATAATAATTATAATTATATTTATTCATATTATTTCTTGTTATCTTATTATTACTTAGTAATTATACTATCATAATTTTTAATTATATTATCTTATTCTTTCCATAATCTTTACCCTTTACAACTTTACTTATAACAATAACATTATCTAAAATGATACAATCAACCAATAATTACACATATTAATTATAATTATAATTATTCATATTATTTCTTGTTATCTGAATATTACTTAGTAATTATACTGTTATAATTATTAATTATATTATCTTACCCTTTACAATCTATGAATAATTACACATAATGAATTTAATTATTCATATTATTTCTTGTTATCTTATTATGACTTAGTAATTATACTATTTTAATTATCAATTAGATAATCTTGCACTTTAGAAATCAATCAATAATTACACATAATAATTATAATTATCTTATAATTATCATTCAGTTATAGTATTATAAGTATCAATTATTACATCTAATCTATTACAAATCAATCAATAATTATTCATATTGTTATAATTATCTCTTTATTATAATATCATATTATCACACTATAACTTTAAACATTTTTAAACTCTTTTTTGTTAATTATCCATTAAATTACCTAACCACTTACGAATCTAATACTAATTATTATAAATTGTAATTATATTTATCATTTTTTATACAATAAAATAATCATTAATTATATTTCAATTGAAAACTAACCAAACACTTAAAGTTAATGTTTTGTAATTATAATCAACTGTTATTACTTTATAAATCTGAATACTAATTATTATCTCTAGCGCTTATTACTTTGTAAATCTTTGTTTTATTAATTTCTTAATAATTATTACTTTGTAAATGTTATAACTAATTATTTATTCTAACAATTATTACTTTGTAAATACATTTATTGAAGTTTTTTTTAACCTTCAACCCATATTCTGCTCTGCTATTGGCTGATGCTTTGGGTACATATTTTTTAATTACAATTTCTTTTTGGTCCCCATACCTTAAAGTAACTTATTTCCTCATAATTTTTCCGTGTGCCATAAATGTGGTCGATAATCAAACAATCGATTTACAATTTATGGCGATCCCAGCATTGGTACACCCTGATCATGAGAAAAATTTTATATACCGGTTTACGGGGGGGGTTGGAGGTAATGCCTCAAATATTTAGGGGGTAAGGGGATGACCTAGGAAAATGGGAAAGGTGTCAAAAGTTGCGTATTTACCATACGCAGCAAGCAAAAAAAAGTTTGGGGTGATCGGACCAACGGTCCGCGCGTGGCGGGCGCGTAAGCGCCCAAAAAACGCCTAAAAAGTTGCGAAACTGAGTTTCCATAAATCCTGACTCATGTGAAAAAAAAGTGAAAATGCAAAACCTTCGATGGGGCAACGTTAATACCGCCAAGACCGTGATAGATAGAGACAAATGGTTTTTTCATGGCACTAAATCTCCGTCAGAGCATTCCGAAACTTTTATTTTGGTGACCCCCATCCCCCCCGAAGGGGGGGATATGGGTACCCAAAGTTTTGCAATTTGGTGTTTTTCACAAAAACCTGTTGGGACCATTTTGGACAGGAAAGAGTCATTTTGGCGGGGTCTGAACATCAGGCCCATAAAACAAGTCCATTGAGAGGTGTTAGAAACTGAAAAAAAATTTGGACCCGCCAATGACCGTTTTGACCGTTATTGACCGTTAAACGTAGCGATTTTCGGTTTTTCGACCAAAACTGGTGCAAGTAGTCGTTTTTCGGGATTGACATACAAATGCAAGTTTGTCCAACTTTTTGAGGCGGATATTTTATTACTTATGCATGAACCGCCTCGGGCGGACCGTTTGGCCGTTACGCGCCGCCGAAGGCGCGATTTTTGACGTTTTTTCGAAAAATCTCAGTTTTTGTCCCTAAAGTGGGTGACGGAGTCGTTTTAGCGACATTGACCATTTCTTTACTTTTGTAGAACTTTTCAAGGCTGACATTTCTTTACTTATGCATCATTCACCTCCGGCGGACCGTTTGGCCGTTATTTGCCGCCGAAATCGCGATTTTTGGCGATTTTGCTGTTTGCGAGGTTTCAACGGCCATTTAGGAGGCAAAAGAGTCCTCCAATCAAAACAAACAACTCTGAAATGCTTTTCTTTTGCAAATTAAATTTGCAACATTTCATGTGAAGCAAATTTTTTTGTACATACAACCGGTTTTGTTCCAGTTGAAATTAAAAATAACAACTACTGTTATTATTACACCACCCACCGAAATGTATTTACCCCCCGCAAGAAACAAGTTTGGATGAAATAATTTTTTAAGCCGAAGGCTCCAAAAAAATTATTTCATCCAAACTTGTTTCTTGCAGGGGGGTATTTAGGATCAGAGGTAACTTCATTTCTTAGTACATTCCCTCTCTAAATATAACAACTACTATTATTATATACACCACCCCCCGAAATGTATTTACCCCCCGCAAGAAACAAGTTTGGATGAAATAATTTTTTAAGCCGAAGGCTCCAAAAAAATTATTTCATCCAAACTTGTTTCTTGCAGGGGGGTATTTAGGATCAGCAGTAACTTCAATTTTGATACATTCTCTCTCTATCTCTCATTGACTAGTTATAATTACTACAGTTATTAATTATATTATCTTACCAATAAGTAATCCACCACCACCTAAAACTCCGAATCAAACACTTTTCATTACCATTATCTTCTTAATTATTATCATAAATTATTATTATATGTCTTAACAAAATTATAATTATCTATTATAATATCTAACCTATTACTAATGAATTAAATACTCTTATTACATTAAATCTCTAACAATCTTATAAACTACACACTTAAAATTATTTAACCTCCCACTAATTATACTATTATAATTATGAATTATAACATCTAACCTATTACATATCAATCAATAATTATTCAAACTAAATATTGTTATCGAATTATTAATCATAATTTTATGATTATTATCTTCCCTATAACAACTAATTCAATAATTTCACATAATAATTATAATTATCTTTACTATTTTATTCATATCAATTATCTTTATCTTATTATTGTACTTACCTTATTATAAACACTACAACAATCATATCATCTAACCTACTGCAAATAAATTCATAATTACTCATGCTAATTATCATTATCTTATTATTACTTATTAATTGTATAATATAACCTACTATAAATCAGTTTTTACTCATATTAATTACAATTATCTTACTATTACTTATCAATTATAATATAATAATTATCAATTATAATATCTAACCTCTTACAATCATTCAATAATTACACATTTATAATTATAATTATCAATATTACAATCTTACCTATTTTGATCAATCAATAATTACACATTGTATTTATAATTATCAATAATATTATCTAACCTATTACAAAACAATCAATAATTACACATATTACTCATAATTACCAATAATATTATCTATCCAATACCAAACAAATCAATAAATAATTACTAATATTGGTTATAATTATCAATTTTATTATCTAACCTATTACAAATCAATCAATAATTACTCATATTGTATATAATCGTTAATTATAATTTTATAATTATCAATTATATTATATTACCTATAACACCTAAATAAAAAATTACTCATAATAATTAAAATTATCTTTACTATTTCAATAAATAATATCATTATCTTATAACTACCTATTAAAAATAATTTAATCATTACTCATTTTATTACAATTATCTCATTATTACATATTAGTAATAATTATAATTATCAATTTTAATTATCTAACCTATTCCAAATCAATCAATAATTACTCATAATAATCATCAACATCTTATTAACATCAATTCTATTTCATAATATTATAATTATCAATTATAATATCTAACCAATTAGAATCAATTCAATAATTACTCATATTAAATTTAATTGTATTATTATTGCTTATTAATTATATTATTATCTAACTTTTTACTAATCAATCAACAACTATTTATATCATTAATAATTATCTCATTCATTATTTTAATTATCAATCACTAATTCTTATTCATTTCAAATTTCAATTATCAATCAAATTACCTAACCTATTACACACATAATACTATTTATTATTACATTGTAATTATAATTATCTTTTTCTACAATACTATAATCATCAGTTCTTATACTATCCCAATTATAACTAGTTTCAATTATTATTTTATAATTATAATTATATAATGCATATTGCATGTTCCAATTAAACTCAAGAAATTATTTCTTAGTAAATATAAATTCTAATGATTATTACTTTGTAGATTCTAAGGATTATTACTTTGTACATATAAATTATAAAGATTATTACTTTGTAAATTTTTTTATTCTAATGATTATTACTTTGTAAATTTTAATGATTATTACTTTGTAATTGTAAATTCTTATAATTATTATTTAGTACTTTTTTTTGCAACAATTACCCCACATTCTGCTCTGCAAACAGGCTAATGCCTTGGACCCCTCACTATATTGCTTTTGATATCACTACTCTTTTTACGCGGTCCCACTAAAGTTAAGTAACTTATTTTCTCATAATTTTTCCGTGTGCCATAAATGTGGTCGATAACCAAACAATCGATTTACAATTTATGGCGATCCCAGCATTGGTACACCCAGGAAAAATTAAGGAAATTTACATATAATTTTAATTATATGTAAAAATTTTCAATTTTTCCAATACCCTGATCATGAGAAAAAATTTATATACCGGAAATCAGGGGGGGTTGGCGACATTGCCTGTCAGTTTTGAGGGGGAAGGGGGTGGGCTAGGGAAATGGGAAAGGTGTCAAAAGTTGCGTATTTACCATACGCAGATAGCAAAAAAAAGTTTGGGCTGATCGGACCAACGGTCCGCGCGTGGCGGGCGCGTAAGCGCCCAAAAAACACCTAAAAAGTTAGCAATGTCCATTTCCATCAAATTCATACTCATGTGAAAAAAAAGCCATTTTTCAAAACCTTCGATGGGACAACATTAATACCGCCAAGACTGTGATAGATAGAGACGAATGGTTTTTTCAGGGCACTAAATCACCGTTATCCAATCCCGAAACTTTTATTTTGGACACCCCTATCCCCCCCGAAGGGGGGGATATGGGCCCCCAAAGTTTTGCAATTTGGTGATTTTCACAAAAACCTGTTGGGTCCATTTAGGACGGTAAAGAGTCATTTTGGCGGGGTCTGAACATCAGGCCCATAAAACAAGTCCATTGAGACATGTTAGAATCTGAAAAAATTTTTGGACCCGCCAATGACCGTTTTGACCGTTATTGACCGTTAAACGTAGCGATTTTCGGTTTTTCGGCCAAAACTGGTGCAAGGAGTCGTTTTTTGGGATTGACATACAAAAGCAAGTTTGTCCAACTTTTTGAGGCGGACATTTCAATACTTTTGCATTATCCGCCTCAGGCGGACCGTTTGGCCGTTAGGCGCCGCCGAAGGCGCGATTTTTGACGTTTTTTTCGAAAAATCTCGGTTTTTGTCCCTTTAGGGGGTGACGGAGTCGTTTTAGCGACATTTACCTTTTCTTCAATTTTGTAGAACTTTTTAAGGCGGACATTTCTTTACTTATGCATCATTCACCTCCGGCGGACCGTTTGGCCGTTATTCGCCGCCGAAATCGCGATTTTCGGCGATTTTGCTGTTTGCGAGATTTTAATGGCCATTTTGGAGGCAAAGGGGTCCTCCAATCAAAATGACTCTGAAATACTTTTCTTTTGCAAATTGAATTTGCAACATTTCATGTAAAGTAAATTTTTTTGTACATCCAACCGGTTTGGTTCCAGTTGAAATTTAAAAAAGATAACAACTACTGTTATTATTACACCACCCCCCGAAATGTATTTACCCCCCTGCAAGAAACAAGTTTGGATGAAATAATTTTTTAAGCCGAAGGCTCCAAAAAAATTATTTCATCCAAACTTGTTTCTTGCAGGGGGGTATTTAGGATCAGAGGTAACTTCAATTTTGATACATTCTATCTCTATCTCTCAATGACTAGGTATTATTACTACAGTTATTAATTGAATTATCTAACCAATAAGTAATCTACCACCACCTAAAACTCTAAATTAAATGCTTATCATTATCATTATCTTCTTAATTATTATATAATATTAATTAATTATATTAAATAATTATTATTATATGTATTAACAAAATTATGATTATCTATTATAATATCTAACCTATTACTTATGAAACAAATAATCTTATTACATTAAATCTCAAACAATTCTATAAACTACACACTTATAATTATTTAACCTCCTACTAATTATACTATTATAATTATGAATTATAACATCTAACCTATTACATATCAATCAATAATTATTCAAACTGAATATTGTTATCTTATTATTAATCATAATTTTATAATTATAGTATCTTCCCTATAACAACTAATTCAATAATTTCACATAATAATTAAAATTTTCTTTACTATTTCATTCATATAAATTATTTTTATCTTATTATTGTACTTATCTTATAATTATCTTATTATAAACACTACAACAACTATATCATCTAACCTACTGCTAATAAATTCATAATTACTCATGCTAATTATCATTATCTTATTATTACTTATTAATTATACTATACAACCTACTATAAATCAGTTTTTACTCATATTAATTACAATTATCTTACTATTACTTATCAATTATAATATAATAATTATACCAATGATATTATCTAACCTCTTACAATCATTCAAAAATTACACATAGTAATTATAATTATCTAATTATTACTTACTAATTAAAGATTATATTTTCTTACCAATTATCATTAACAATTAAACATAATTATTATAATTATTTATTATTACTTATTACTTAAAATACTATAATTATCAATTATAGTATTTTACCCTTTACAAACCAATCAATAATTACTCACATTAATTTTTATTTTCTTATTATCATTTATTAATCAGAATACTATAATTCATAATTATCTTATTATTACTTATTAATCAATATATTATGAATAACAATTATATTATCTTAACCATTACAAATCAATATATAAGCTTTCATATTAAGTATAATTATCATATCTTAACTATTACAAATCAATCAATTATTACACATAATAATTATAATTATCTTATTATGACTTATTAATCAAAATACTATGAATAACAATTATATTTTCTTATCCTTCACAAATCAATATATAATTGCTCGTATTAATTATAATCATAATATCTAACCTAATACAAACCAATCAATTATCAAACATAATAACTTTAATTATCTTGTAATTACTATAATAGTTTTTTACCAATTATCATAATCAATAATTAATTACACATAATAATTATAATTATTTTATTACCTATTAATTATAATACTATAATTATCAATTATATTGTCTTACCCTTTACAAATCAATCAATAATTACTCATGTTAATTATTATCATCTTGTTGTCAATTATTAATTACTATAATTCACAATTATAATATCTTACCCATTAAAATCTATCAATAATTACACATAATAATAATAATTATCTTATCATTATTATTCATCAGTTTTATTATTATAATTATTAATTATTATATCATTATATTATTAATCAAATCAATCAATAATTACTCGTATTACTTATTATTATTACTTACTAATATCATTTTATTATTATAATTTATATTAAATAACATTAATTGTAAATTACATTGTAATCGTAATCTTTAATCTTATAATAATCATTTTATTATCTAATTGATGTCTAATGACTATTACTTTTTAAATATAAATTCTAATTAACTATTATTACTATGTAAATTTAAATTTGAATACTGATTATTACTATCTCTAGCAAGTATTACTTTGTAATCATAATTAAAATTAATATCTTAATAAGCATTACTTTGTAAATCTGAATACTAATTATTAATTCCTAGCAATTATTACTTTGTAAATATGAATTATACTTTTTGGATCCATTCACTCACATTTCGCTCTGCAACAGGCTGACGCCTTGGGGTAGATATGCTGTCAATTCTTTTAACGGTTACTTACTATTTTCTTTTCGGTCCCCATACCTCAAGTAACTTATTTCCTCATAATTTTTCCGTGTGCCATAAATGTGGTCGATAATCAAACAATCGATTTACAATTTATGGCGATCCCAGCATTGGTACATACAGAATTCTGATTAAATTGTTCTAAAAATCAGATTAATAGGATAATTATATCATCAAAAAAAAAATTATCAAAAAGTTGAAAATCAACTTGTTTTAAATGGACATACAGACTTTCTGGTAACGATCATAGAGTTGCTAAATCGTAACTTACTGTTACAGGAATATTAATCCAAAGTTTAAAATCGATAGGACAATTGTAACAAGCCTAAAATAACTAAATGAGCTAATAGTGACGTACGGACGTAATACCCTAATTAAAGAGAAGCTTAGCTTTTAAAAAGATAATATTCGGATTTGTAAACACACCAATAAGTAGCTATACTAAGTAGTTATCAGAGAGGGAGGGGACATTGGGCTGTTTATGACACTAGTCCCCAAAGTTTGATAATAATGTTTTCTTATTCGTTGGCTTAACAACTTTGAGACTTTATTGAGGTTTATTAACTTGAATGTCCAAATGTTTCAACCAATAATTGTAAAATACAGAAGGGGTAATTATGTGTATCATCATTGGAGATGTAAATCAATTTCTCGGCCAATGTCTTATATCTTTGATTTCTGCAGATAAGTAGTTATACTAAGTAAAGATTTCTTGTTTCTTCCTTAATTTCTCGACCAATATTATTCTAATAGATGATAATACTACTAGATTGCTCAAGTCAGGGTTAGTATAGTAGTTATACTTAGGAAAGATTTCTTGTTTCTCCTTGATTTCTCGACCAATATTATTCTAATAGATGATAATACTACTAGATTGCTCAATTATGGGTTAGTATAATAGTTATTTTCTTCCTTGATTTCTCGACCAATATTATTCTAATAGATGATAATACTACTAGATTGCTTAAGTATGGGTTAGTATAGTAGTTAGTATTTCCGCTTTTAGATAAAGATTTATACAAAAAATCCTTAAAATTTTATGCAGATTTCAAATCTCCCTCTAACATTAAATTCTTTCCAACTTATATATCTTAATATGCATGCATGGTGGTTTCCCCCCTCAACAAAAATTTTAGGGGAGTGGGTGCTTATTAACTCCTTTACCACCCTAGAAAGTTTGGGTATAATCCCTTTCGTGGCAACGCCTAATAAGGTGCGATTCGTCGTATTTTCACAGTTGCTTTTTTCCTATTTCTAGTCCCTGCGGGAGGCTTTAACTTTGCGGGGCCAATTGCCTAACACTGCAGGGCAATCACCTAACCTAACTTAACCTACTATAATCTGTAAAAAGGTACTGTAAAAATACGACGAATCGCCCCTTAAAAGGCGTTGCCACGAAAGGGACCTTACCTGAAAATTTTAAACATGATTGGAAGTGAGTATTTCAATTTGAAGGTTTTTATACTTCTTACTGTTCAATTAGTTGTTGTTATTTCACAGTTAGGGATGTTATATACATGGATATTATGACAGGGGAAAAATTTTAGTCAATTTAGCTTGCTAGCATGGAACTCGTTTATTGATCGTTTGTTCAAGTTTATTGCAAGTTTATTAATGAACATAAAAATCTGGTTTAAAATCCATTTAATAATAGATCCATTTTCACAGTTTAATTATGCAATTGTCACAAAAGAAACGTACTATTATATTAAAACTGGAAAAATTTTCTATTTTGCAAGAACCACCAACCTCCCCCCCCCCTTCCTTCTTGAGATATCATAAAAGCAAGGATAATTTGAAAGTAGCAACCTATAATATTCTAGATATTCAAGCAAAGTACCCAAAGTGCTTCAGCAAAGGGTTTTGTGGTTGTTAGACCTTGGGTACTAGTGTATTTTACCATCCAAAGTCCCCTCCCGCCCTTATAGTGGCTGATTTCCTTGCCTTAAGAATTACCTCTTTAGTTTTTTTTTTTTGAGAGCAAGCTTCTCTATAACTAAGGTCAGTCTGTACGTCAGTCCATCTGTCCTAGGTAACAAAGTTTTGACTTTCTCATAGGCTATATAAAAGATAGAGGTCTGATTTTTTAGTGTAGATTCCTCTAAAATTTAGGCTCTTGAACTGATTTTTAGCTGTTTATATTTGCGGGTTTTTTTGTGGGGGGGGGGGAGGGGAGTTAATGATTGGTCCACTTTATGATGCATTTTACCTTGTAACATTTCAATAATTAAGAACAAGAATTAGGCAGTTTTACTAACATATTATTATTTTTTTTACTTGCGGTTTAATTCAACTTTTCTTAATTTATGTATGTACTATTAAATTCATTTATTTGTTTATTTGGGTATAAAAAATTTCAAAAGAAAAAATATTCAAAATAGAAAAACGCCCAATTTTGTTTCTTTTCATTCATTTCTATCTTCAGAGGGAATGGACAATGGGCTGCTTATTTATACACTAGTCCCCTTATTCCCTAAGGACAGTTTTCCGAGGGTAGAAAAATTTTAAAATATATGATTAATTTCAGTTTTGTTGACCCCCAGTGGATTACCATTATAATTTTAATTTTATTTATCGTGAAGTATTCTCTACAAAACGATACTGTACCTCCTTGTTGAAAAACTTACTTGTCAAAAAGATATTTAACTTTTAAAAGTGTTGAAATACAAATGATTTTTTAAATACTTTTAATATTAGTTTAAATCATTGTAAAAGTGAAATGTATTTTTTTTTCTTGGCATTCTTCCCCCATAACCTCCCATTTCTCCGAAGCTTTTTATAGAGCCTATAAAAAATGATGTCATACTGGCCTACTATTGTTCAATTAAAATGTATTCTGGCCTGTCATTGGTAATTTAGTCTTTGTTATTATATTAGCCTATCATTCTCATTGTATGACGTCATTTTTTTATAGGCACCATAAACAGCTACCCCCCCCCCGCCCCCCACCCACCCGTATACTTATTTCAAATTTATGGCTGTTGTCATTCTTGTTTTTTTTTAACATATTTTCTATTTTGGCTTTCTTAGGCAATTACATTTAATGTCATGACTATTGAAGTCAGACAGTTTGGACCATGAAACTTTAGTGTTGTAAGAAGGGCGAATAGCAGCGACCGTGGCCAAACACATAACGCATTCTCTCGTCTTCAGGGAGGGGATAGGTTCGAAACTCGGCCTGACACCGCATCATAACTAAAGACGTTCAAAATTGTTCCTACTAGTACTGCTATGTCAGGTGCGCGAATAGTTAAAGTATGAGGAATGCCTTGGCACTTAAATCTGCACAACTTACTAACATGGACAGTTAAGACTTCTCAGACAAATGTCGTGCAATCAATGGGCGTTACAAGAAGATGATGCCCTTGGGTTCGCTAGATACTCACTTGAAATCGATGGAGAATCCCGCCATGAAAAGGTTATAATAAAAGGAGGGCGAATAATCTTTATTCAAAATGTGAATTAGCTTTAAATAAATTCACATGATGTAAATAAATCAGTCATTTTCAAGATACTTTATTCAGACAAAATCCTTACTTCTTTAAATATAATTTTTAAGGCGGTTTCCATGAGCCCACCGAGCCCAGAACTCCCTCCCCTTATTTTGAAATAATTTGAAAATAAGAGAGTGGGAGTTTTTCGTGTATTTTTTTTACTTTAGGTTAGGATTATATTGGGTACAGAGTAGCTCTGCAGGGTTAGACAGCCCCAAGTATTACCCTTCCCTGCAGGGTTAGACAGCCCCAAGTATAACCCTTCCCTACAGGGTTAAGCAAAATATTTTTAGTTTCTTTGTATCATAAGGAAGGGAGAGGGGTTCTGCTTTTGAGCTCGCTAGGCACTTTGAGGAAAAGCACAGACCTTTTATAATGGCTTAAGATTTAAAAAAAAATTCTACCTGTAATTATGTTTATAGTTTTATTAGCCAAACTGTAAGACGTAAAAAGCTTTATAAGCTTCTGATAAAACTCTTTTCCCACTTTATTTTCAACATAAATTACTCAAATTCCTAATAGATTTGCGAATATAGACAACTAGGTTAGGTTATATTAGGCTGTGGGTAATAGTGCAGGATTAGGGCACCGCAGATATAGGCTCTGCAAGTTTAGGATTCCTGAAAGATTTAGGCACAAGGAAAAATCCCCTCCCGTTCCCCATCTTTTTAAAATTAATTTGAAAAATAGAGTGGGGTGTTATATTGCTCGACTAATCACTTGTTGGAAAGCCTTAGCTGCTTTTTCAAAGTGTTGTTAGTTTTGATGTTGCTTATGTTGGTAGTCTTCGCCTCAATAAATAATTACAATTGAATAAAAAAAAACTTTTTCTTAATTCTTTTATCATATTTTTAGTGTCACTTAAGGGACATTAACACCACAGTAAAACTTTATTTTATCAAAGTTATCTTTAAACTCTTATCTTTTAAATTCCTAAAATAACGCGTCTTTTAGACCTGTTAATGATCTTAAATTTAAATTTCTTTTATTTAAATAAAATTTTCATATTTTTTAATCATTATTAAATCTCCAATCTAAAATATAATATGAATAAGTTTTGATTCTTTGAAGTAATTTAATTTTGTTTTTAAAGTAACCATCCCCCCCCCCACCCTACATCTTATAAATTGTATAAATAAAAAAGAAAATGCTGGGGTTAGCCTCCCCCATTCTCTTAAAATGAACTTCTAGGGGCGAAGTAAAGTAAACAGTGTAATCAGTGTTAACAGTTCGTTCATCCAGAAGGAAGAGAGTGGATGGGATAAAGGGGGTGAATGGGGTCATTATTTTAGCCCGCTAAAAGTCAAGTTCCACTTTATTACATACATACATCATAATCTAGTATTTAATATAACAGTATAGACTTTTTTTTATGATTATTGAAATGTGGTTTTGATATAATGTAATCATATTGATTATTGATAACTCTTATTAATAGAAAATAAAACTAATTGGGAGTAGCGGGTTTCGTCAAATTTTCACAGCAGCTTTTGATAACTTTTTTAGGTTAGGTAAATGTTAATGATTGCCTCGTAGGGGCTATAAATAAGAGAAAGGTTTTTTTTTCTCCATGTTCCAACAATTGTAGTAAAGATAACACAAAGTTCCTTGCCGAGCCCTTAACCCCTCCCCTTATTTTTTAGATAAAAGGAGGTAGGGGGCACATTATTTCGTTTGTTAGTTTATTACTTGGGCCACATAAGATTATGTTATATTGTTTAATGGGTAGCTCAGCAAGGTTAGTGCCCCGCAATATAGGTCCCACAGAATTATGGTTAGGCAACCCCCCCCCCCCCCTAACTTTTTTTCAATTTATTAAAAAATAAGAAGGGGGTTTGCCTTTTGTGTGAATGCACTGATAAAACAATTCAATAACATATGAAAATATAGAGAGATTTTGATGTGCAGCATTTCTATGAAATTACTTTCTTTCTCGTATTCATTAGAATCCGGTGGATAGGAACCGGTTCTCATCCATACGAAAAAACTATGTCTAGCATCGTATTATATCCAGCTTTCTACGAAAATAAAACTGGTTTTAATCTTAACATTGTACATTCTATATCCGCGGAAAGCTGTTTATAATACGATGCGAGAAATAACTATTCTTATACTTACACTCACAAGTTAAAATCTTAAGGGATTAGGTAAGGGACGATAAATATGAGTATACCTATCTTAAATGATGATATACAAAATTACTTTTTATGTAGCTAAAATGATTGGTTTCAAATGTTGTTAACTGCTAATTTGTATAAAAAAAAATAAGATTTAATCAAAGTCCCCAAAGTTTTTAATCCAATTAATAAGAGTACGTTGTTTTCTGTATTTTTAAAAGCGAAGCTTTTCTATAATTAGAATGTTAGAATTGTTTTATCGATTTCAAACTTTGCATGGTGATTCCTGTAGTAGTTAGGTACGATTTAGAAAGCGTAGCAACTATATAATCGTTACCAGAATGTCCGTACGTCCATTTTAAACATGTTGATTTTTTTTACTTTTTTTATAACAATTTTTTTATGTAATAAAATCATCCGATTGATCTGATTTTTTGATTACTAATTCCTATTACAATAAGGTACAATATTATGAGCAAAGCATCTCTATAATCAAGTATTAAAATGTCAGTATGTCTTTAAACAGAATTCTGTATTTAAGAAGTTTTGCAACAAATTTACGTATAATTTTGTCAAACCTAATATTTTCTTATTTTATATATTCAGTTCTGACCATAGGCGTCCAAGGGGGGGGGGGGGGGGGGGGGTAATGGGCCATTTGGCACCCCGAAACGATTTTGGGGGTGCCGTAGGACCCCCAAAATTTTGTGAACAATACCCCCCCCCCAAAAAAAATTACCCCTACCTTGGGGGTGCCGTAGGCACCCCTAACGATTTTAGGGGGGGTATTTACCCCCCCCAAACCATTTTGGGGTGGGTAATTACCTCCCCCAAAATAAATGTTCTTTAAAAAAAAATTTTGGGGGGGTATTTACCCCCCCCCCCCCCAAATTGAATGTTCTTAAAAAAAAATTTTACTGAAAATTTTTTTTTTGGGGGGGAGGGAGTAATCCCCGCCCCCCCCCCCTCCCCCCTAAAAAAAGTCATAGTGTGACTCGAGCCTTGAGGTGAAATATATTTTATGTTCCTCGTTTGGTCTCCTATGATAACCATGATAACAAAAAATTTAATAGTTTGATCATGTTTTATTTGCTTGGGCCTTTATAAGGGCTAAAACCATCCCGGGGATCTATGATGTAATTGTAAAGCACTGAAGATTCCATAAAATAGATACCTAACTAAATTAAATATTTCATTAAATAATGAAAAAGAATTTCTATAGGCGATTTCTTTTGGGAGGATGTCAGGGTGTCTCAAAACTAGTTATAAAACTTACCAGGACCTATAAGACGCTTCATTTTAAAGTATAATCATATTGGTTCATTGGTTAGTGAGTTAATTATTGTATTTTTATGTTCTAAAGAATGAGATACTACTATATATTTGAATAGTAGTGGCGCCCTTAGCATCTAAGAACTCGTGTTTTCTAAAGGGTAAAAAGGGAGGAGAAAAATAGCCTAAAACCACTCAAAGGATTGACCTATAATAGTGTGGAACCATCATAGGATCTATGTGAAGCTTTCCTAAAAAGGAGAACTCAGTATTAAAAGTAATGAAATCTTTAGCTATAGTCAAATAAACCTTACTTACTACTTTATGTTATAGGATAGTACTTATTAACTTAATAGATTAGGTAGGTGCTTTTTTTACATAATTAAATTACCCCCCCCCAAAAATTTTACCCCCGGGGTAAATTAGTTTTGGGGGGGTAATTACCCCCCCCCCCCAACAGATTTGGGGGGAGTATTTACCCCCCCAACAGACTTTAGGGGGGGTAATTACCCCCCCCAATCAAATTTTACCCCCGGGGTAAAAATTTTGGGAGGGGGGTGAAAAAAAATTTCGGCGCGCTTCGCGCGCCATTTTACCCCCCCCAAACACGAATTACCCCCCCCCTAAAATTTTTTACCCCCCCCCCAAAAAAAAAGCTTGGACGCCCCTGGTTCTGACACTCAACAAAAGTTAATGTTCGTCTGTCCTACCGTTTCAGCGCTTCGCTTTTATGGATGTTGTCATCCTTGTTTAAGAATAAATAAGCCATGGTGTATACATTTTTAATTTTATGTAAATAGGCCTTAAAAATCATTTTACATAGTACAAAACTAAATTTCATTGACCTCAAAAAGATGTTAACACTTATAAGCTACAATAAGTAAAATTTCTTACACATATACGTTTACAAATTGTGAGGGGGAAGAGTGGTTAATTCGATTTCGTTGTCCTTTCCCTGACTATTTCCGATGACGTAAAATAAGTGCCCAAAAAAATGTGATAAAAAATCAGGGAGGAAAAGGACATTGGCCTGTTTATTACACTGGTCCCCGAAGTCTTATAATAGCGTTTTCTTATTCGTTGGCTTAGAAATTTTGGGACCTTTATTGAATTGTGATGAGTGTCCAAACGTTTCAACCACTTATTGTAATCTCCAGAGGGAGAATTTTTTGTATCCTCATTGGGGATGTACATCAAAATATCAGCCTTTGTCTTATCCCGTTAGATCCCTGGCAAAAAATGGTGTCGATACCACGCGCCTAAGTATAAATTTTGAGTGACTTTATTAATCCAGAAATTTCTAACCCCATCTTCTTCATAATAATTTTTGAGCTGGTTCCAAAACTGGAACTTTAACAGTTTAATCACACCACATCTATGGCAAATATTGTAATGTTATATTACATAACATGGCGTTTCTGGAAACAACAAGTTATATTTATAGTTTAGCCAATTAGCGCCCCAAAATTTCTGGTTTTCTTACAGTTCAACCAAAAAAAGTTCACTTTTCAAAACGACTAAAATTTTTATCAACATTCAACAATCTATATAGAATAATTTTTATAAATATACTAGTGGCTGCATCTATAGCATCTAGGGTATCTATATTCAAAAGTAAGCAGAAAAATAACCTGAAACCATCATAGGAAGCTTCTCTTAAAAGAAGAACTCAATTAACTCAGCAGTAGTTGAAATCTGAAGCTTCAGACAAAAAATCTTTCTGCCTAATATATAGGATCAAACTTGTTGTTTAAATGATTTATTCATCTTATGGAAAAAATCATACATAATAGAATAATAAAAATATGAAAAAACTAACTAACAAAATACAAACATAGATAGCAAATAATTAGGTAATACAGCATTAATGTGTAACAAATCTCACAGTGGGTTAGATAGGTTAAATAAATCATATAGAGCCCCTCCTGCAAGGCTACCCTAACCCTAATCTAACGTAACCTAACACAATTCAAGCCTACAAAGTCAGAACAAAAAAAACTGTTTACATATACTACAATTGAATGTTTAAAACTAGACATACTTACATTTTCAGACTATACTATAGAGATGCTTTGCTTCAAACAATGTATCTAATTGCAATAGAAATCTATAATAAATAATCAAAATATAGTCAT
The DNA here is from genome assembly GCF_053477335.1 of Acartia tonsa. NCBI lineage: Eukaryota > Metazoa > Arthropoda > Copepoda > Calanoida > Acartiidae > Acartia > Acartia tonsa. The sequence goes on along the minus strand of NC_137269.1, from coordinate 42,189,885 downwards.
TAACCGAATCTAAAATTACGATAAAACGAGGAACTATATAAAATTTCCAAATATAAAGCTTTATAGTGCCTATAAAAAAGTATCTCTAATGGTGTCATATTAGAGTAGTCCACTATTCTAATATGACATCATTCGGGATTTATCCTATTTTTATAGGGTTTATAAAGAGCTTCTGCAAATTTTTAAAGAACGTGTTCTAACTTTTGTGAAGAAAATTGAACAAAAAAAAAGTAAGACCTTTAATTTAAAACCTTACTTTTTAAATTCAGCTGAGTAATTATTGAAAAAAATCAATTTTGTTGAAGCCCAGTGAATAAAAAACTTTGAACTTTGGGAGCTCGTCACGAATGGGTTAAAACAAAATCACAAAAGTTAGGACACGTTCTTTGGTTGGTTTGAAAGGGCACTACCGCTCAGTTTGTCCCCGGCGCGTCACTCTTCTTGTTTTTAAATATCTCAGGGACAGGGGACACATTTTCCAGTTTGGCTTCCAAACCGATTCGAACCGGTTCTCAACCATACTGAAAATTACGTAAAGCAACGTATTACAGAAATTTTAAATTGATATTGAAATAAAAACCTCGGGGCTAACATAGCTAGTTTTAATCTTAATTTTTTAAATTTTAATATTCACAGAAAGCTGTCTATAATACGATTCGATGAATAACTATTCTCTGATTTTAACTGGGGACAATCAATTAATATATGTGTGTATTTATGATAATTTTGGTTCTTCCCCCCAATGCCAACTTTTCTTTGTAAATGACCTTTGCCCATATTTCGTTTTTTATGTAATAGAAATCATCTTTAATATTTATGCAGTTGTCAATGGGTGATATCCCCTCCCCCCAATCCTTGAAAAAAAATGGGGCACAATTTCATGGAAATGAATTAGATTTCTCACTCCATTCAAACCCAAAAATAACTTCTCCCCCCCCCCCCCAAACAAAAAAAAATAAAAATTGGATATATTTTAAGTAAAACATTTAACTGTTGTTTTTTCTTAAATGTATGTTTTAAAAAAGAAAAATTTCCATGTTAAATCCATAAAAACGTAAATATTAAAATAGGTTTGACCACAAAAAATATACTTGATAAAAATTTCAGAAAATTTGCCCCTGTCCCCGAGGAGTCACGTCTTTCTTAGTAGCGCAGCTGTTATACATTTAGGTTAGGTCCTTTAATCCATATAGCAGATAGTACAAACTTTGAAAGGGGTAGTTTCACGAAATGCATTTGAACTTAATTTAGTGAACGGCATATTTTATCCTGATTAAATGGTTAAACTACATTTATATGGCATACATTTGAAATAATTTAAATTTTCTGCCAAGTAGTTTATAAAATATCAAGACATGAAAATCGTCTTTTTAAATTGCATATATCACAAAAAGACAATTTTTAAGTCTTGATATGTTAAAAACTACGTGGTAGAAAATTGAATTTATTTCAAATATATGCTATATAAATGTAGTTTAACTCATTAACTAGGAAAAAATATGCGGTTCACTAAATTAAGTTCAAATGCATTTCAAGAAACTACCCCTTTTATAATAGTCCCAGATTTATTAAATCTCACATTAATATGATGATTCCTTTAGATATTAGGTATTACACAAATAGGACGATTTTTATAGTGTCTATAAAAAATGACGCCATACTGACCTAGTTATTCGTATTGTATGACGTAAATTTTTTATGGGCACTATAAAGAACTTCTTAAAAAATTTTAATTTCTTTTTGAGCTTCGCTTCTTTGAATGGTGCGAACTCTGGTTTTAGCTCTGGAATCAGTCAGAGTAAGGGATTTTAAGGGATAAGACAATGGCCGATAAATTTATGTACATCCCCAATTATGCTACACACATTTACCCCTTCTGTAGATTACAATTAGTGGTTAAAGTGTTTGGAAACTCTACTTAATCAAAATTCAATAAAAGTCCCCAAAGTTATTAAGCTAACATTTTTTATAAAACTTTGGGGACTACTGTACCCAAAGTTCCCTCCCTCCCTGGTCAGAGTAGAAAACCAATCTGAGAGATCCTTCAATTGATAATTACGTTGGTTTTATCCGCTTCCACACTAACTAAGATCCCTGTCGTCCCTGTTAAGCCTAGGTCTCCTTGTTATATCGACATTTCATAATATTCACAAATATTTAAATCAGATTTGGGGTAATGATAAAATATCATCCATGTGAAAATTATTTAAATTTCAAAAATGTCGACATAACTAACATGCGTGTCAACACAGGGGCTTCCAGTTTAGCAGGGGACTCCGCTCACTATGTACTTTATAATATCTTGTTTCTTTTTTAAACTAGATTAACATGGTCAAACTTTAACTACAAAAAAGTAGGAAGACAAAACTTCGACGCACTTTTTTCAATCATAGGCACTTTTATGTTTGAAGTTGCTTTATAATTAGGGTCTGTCAGTATCTTAAAGTGCCCCTAAGGGTGGGGGTGGGTGGGGTATGTTGAACTACAATACATATTATTAATTATTATTAGGGGGGGGGGGTGGAGGATGTCCAAGCTCTTTTTTGTGGGGGGTTTAAAAAGCGGTTTTAAAGTTTCAAGGGGGTAAACACACCTTAACAAATACATATTATTAATTATTTTTAGGGGGGGGGGGGTTGGAGGATGTCCAAGCTCTTTTTTGAGGGGGGTAAAATTAGGAGTTTTTAAAGTTTCAAGGGGGTAAACACACCTTAACCCATACATATTATTAATTATTTTCAGGGGGGGGGGTGGAGGATGTCCAAGCTTATTTTTAATGGGAGTATGATGAGAGGTTCACAAAGTTTATGGGGGGTAAATACCCCTTGACCCCCCATCCCCCTTTGGAGGTCTATGGGGGGCTTCATAAAGTATAACAAACCAATACTCTACTTTACTCTTTCCCCCCCCCCCCTCCATCTTTTGATTTTTGACACCTTTGGGGGTAGGGAAGGGGTGCAAATACCAAAAATGTCTCACATGCCCGTGCTTAGTTACTTAATTATTGTTGCTATGCTACTTATATGTAAAATTGTCCTTGTTTATTGAGCTAGAGATTTATAATATTTGATAATGTACATTGTTTATTAACATTTTTAAATTATGTGTTTATTTTCTCCAAAAACTGATAAGGTTTTTTTTCTTTCTCTAAGTTTTAGATTTTTTTATGAATAATGGTGACTTCGCCCGTAGACTAAATGATATTTTTATCCAACAATTTATTTTAATTTATAAATAAAGAAAAATTAAATTTTATGTGAAATTCACCCTGGACTAGAAATAGCCTAAAACCATGGCACACATTGACCATACTTAACTAGAAACACACATGACACACACACGCACACACACACACACGCACACCCACAAACACGCACACCCACACACACACCAACAACCTGCTACTTTACAATACACTAGCGCCTACAGGAGGATATTTTTTCTTGGTAGCGGGACAAAGTGTCTCAAATATCAGCCAGGTGACGTCATAATAATGAGGGCTTATCCATCTCTTTTTTAGGGGGTTTCTTTCCCACTTCTCCTCTCATCTCCCTTACTTTTATGACGTCACATGGCTGATTTTAAGAAACTTTGTCCCGCTTCTTTTCTTGGGGCGATTTCTCTTAGTAAGGTGGAGGTAATCTGCCCAAAATAGTTATAAACCTTCCAAGGACCTTTGTTGAGCTAAATTGTAAAGGAGAACCATATCAGTCCAGTGGTTAGTGAGATTCTTTGCATCACTGTAAAAAAATATCAGTTTAGCGGTTGCCGAGATCTTTAATACACATATGCAGACAATATTGCTTTACGCTTGATTAATTTTTTTTCTTTAAATTAAACAACGACACCTTATTTGCCATCTTTAAAGATTGCGTTTCTTGTTTTTTACTACTTGTTGTTTTGGACGTTGTGGAGGCGCAAAACACGTATGCATACTATCACCCGATAAATTTTGCGGCTTTTTCCAAAATCAAATCAGTTTTACATTCTCATTTGACTTTGAAGAAGTGTTTTTTTTCTATTCTTCTATATATTTTTTAAAAAGTAATTAAAACGAGATTTTATTTTGTTTGGTGTTTATTTACTAATGTGTCGCCAATGTTTTTATTCAGTCTTTTACGGAAGCTGGAATGAGAATGTTGTCATTTTTAAAATCTTTATTAAAAAGAAATTTCCTATATTTTAACTTATTTATGCAACGTTATACCTATTTTCTAAATAGAAATACCTTAATATTAAAATTTAAATTTTCCTATGTTGAGTTTAATCTTTAAATTTCCTTAGGCCTTTTTAGCGCGCTATCTTAATTCAAATTGTTTGGCTTTTAAGTTGAGTATTATTTAACTAGCCGGTATCTTAAATGCCAACGCTTCTATTCAAAAAGGGTTTAAGTGAAAATTTAAAAATTAAAAGTGAGTTTTTTTTCGAGCCTGATTAGTAATCTTGAAATTAATTAAAATTTTAAGCATTAAAACATTTTAAACTTTGTAATTCTAATAACGCTGATTCAAATCAATTTACATTAAAAATCAATTTATAAGTCTTTTTTAATGAATAAAACGATTAATGATTTTAAAAATTGTTAATTTAGCAGATATATGATACTTTAGTATCTTATTTGATTGATAAATTTATCTTTAAATGCAATATACATATATTTATAATTTTAAGGTTTGTTAGAAATTAAACTTCAACAAGGATGACAACATCTATAAGTAGCGATGCACAAAATATAATGGATGGTAGGTAATACGGACACGGAAAGTTAAAGAGCATTTGTTAAAATCAAGAATCACAAAATCTTTCTCACGTATTTTTATATTTTTTGATAATTATATTTTGTAACTTGACTGAGATGCTGTGAGTATTGGTGCAAAAAATATGACGTAACAAAAAAAATAGCCAATGAGAGGCCGTTATTGACCAATGGTAAAATTTATAGTGGAATCTCATTGGCTAATTTTTTTTGTTACGTCATATTTTTTGCACCAATACTCACAGCATCCTTGACTGACAGACCGATGTAAAAAGTAAATTGCATACTGGATGCTCATTTGTATTAGGAATCCTCATAAAAAAATCAGCAGTCAATCAGCTGCGAAAATTACATTGCGTTACGGACGGACAGACAAAGTGAATTATAGAGTGTATTTGCTACTAACAAAGTGAATTAAAGAGAAGCTTCGGCACTTGCAACAAGTTTGACTATAAAATGAATCATATTGATTTCCTTCTTTGGATATTTTCGTTCTTGTACAGCCCTAAGAACATTTTTAAAACTTTAAAGTTCAGAACAACATTAAGATAAGACATAATCCTTTTTAGTCTTTTTAACTCTTCCTGATTTGTTTTTATTAAAACAAGGATGACAACATCCACAATAGTAAAGCTCTAAAATTAAAATTGAGAACAAACGAACAATAACTCTTGTAGAGTGTCAGAACATAATAAGCAAAACATTAATTTATAAGTTCAAACATAATTGCACGACAAGAGCTGACTGTTACGGACGGACGGATTGTCCCTTATCATAGAAAAACTTTAAATTTTATTTGATCGTTCTATCGATTTCAAACTTTACAAGATGATTCTTGTAACTTTATGGTACAATATAGAAAGCTTAGCAACTTCCAAAAACTGATGTTAAACAATAACATGTTATTTTTGACACTTTATCCCATTATCTTAATAATGAGCTTGGTGATTCTTAAAACGTTTAGGCACTACGTTTTGAATGAAGTGTCTCTATAATAAAGTCATTTAGGCATCTTTGATTAAAAGTGATTTTTTGACATTTTAAAATCTGATTTCTGTTTTATAGTGCTGTCACTCTACAATTATAATTGTACGTTCGACTGTCTGTTTGTTGAGCTTCGCTTTTATGGATGTAGTCATTATTCTTGTTATCTATGAGTTAATATCAGGGAGGTAAAGTGCATTGGCCTGTGTATTATGTTGGTCCTCAAAGTTTTTGATAACGTTTTCTTATTCGTTGGCTTAACAACTTTAGGGACTTTTATCAATTTTGATTGATTGGTTCTTTAAGTTGAGTGTCAAAATATTTCAAGGACAAAAATTAATCTACAGAATGTAAATATAATTTTGTGTATCACATGTTAAAATTAGGTTATTGTAAACTTTATTATCGATTTTACAAAGAATATTTTTTTTCTTTTTTGAATCCTTGAAAAAACTTTTCTTTCATTTGTCATCCCATATTATTTTCACAACTACAAATTTGCGAATGTTTTTTCTGTTGTCAAAAATTTCAACACTTAGTTTTGCAGTTGCTGAGGTTGCGAAAATGCTTTCTTTTTTTTGCAACTCTTTAATTGGGGTCAATCCGTCTGTACGTCTGTCTTTTTAACATCATTAATTTCCTATAACAAAAAAATTTACATAATAATCATTTTTAACATTTATCTGAAAATTAACAAAATTAAATATTTTTAGAATCATGGAAAGGAAACGAATTAGTAGGTTCCGTCGTATTTTCACAGTAGCTTTTCTCCTATTCCTAGCCTTTACAAGGGGCTCTATGACTGCGAGGTCAATTTCCTAACACTTCGGGGCAATCATTATCATTTACCTAACCTGAAATAACCTATCATAAGCTACTGTGAAAATACGCCGAAACCAGCTACTTCGTTTTCTATACATGATCCCATTTTTACACTGATATATGTTTTATTAGATTTGGAAAACAATGTTAATAATTGAAATCCTTTTCGAGATATTTTGTAATTATTATATTTTTTCTATCAAAATGTTTGTGCAATTTTTATACAATTCATCCTTGTCTGTTATCTTTGAAAACAGACCCTCTATACATTAATCAAACACAATTAAATAAGGACAATTATATCCTTTAGTAGCGCTGCAGTAATGAAATATTTATGGTGCTTCATCCTATTTAAGTAGTAAGCCTTTTTTGTCTGTGACGAAAGATCTCGCTAACCGCTGAACCAATGTAGTTCTCATTTACAGTAAAGCTTCTGTGAAAGGAAAGCTTTTAACTATTTTGGGAAGGATATCTCTACCCTCCTGATAAAAATGACCTCCACCCCCAAAAATAAATATTTTTTTTAACTTTTTCTTTATAAACTCAAATTGAATTTTGGGGAGGGGGTCGACTTTTCCTCATCCCACATAATTGCCCCTAGAAGCTTCTAAGGGGGCGTGGCAGCTAGTAGGAAATAAAACAGGAGGAGTGTGATAGGAATATTATTAAGAAAAGAGAAAGATGTTTTGTCCTTATATAAAAGTAACAGGATGTCCTTCTGTCTGTAGCGAAGGATCTCGCAAATTGCTAGATCTTTATATTTCTTCTTCTCAGTAAAGCTTCTTAATTATAGGCCAAGAAAGTTTTATAACTTTTTCGGGGGAGGCGAAGCTGCTAACTGAAAATCATTTTATATAAAAATTTAAACAAAGGAAATATAAAACAATTTGAGTCAAGTATTCCAAACTCTGATCTATGGCTGACGTACGGCAAATCTATCTATAAAACAGCTACGCTCCTAAAAAGCATATGTTCCAATAAAAAAAAATGTGTGAAATCAAATGAATTGATAAAAAACATATAATAACAAATCAATAAGAAAATATTTATAAAACTCCTTTCCTGTTGGTTATCTAATATCATATGAGGTCTAAACAGTACATCTACCCAGGGATCGAAAGGGATAAGACAATGACAGTTATATTATTGTACATCCCGATTAATGATACACAAAATTATCCCTTTGGAAGATTACATTTAGTGGTTGAATCACTGGACTAATTGAACCAACAATTAAAAGTTCAATAAAATTCCCAACGAATAAAACAACGTCATTATAAAACTTTGGGGACTATTGTAATAATCACCATAAAGTCTTCTTCCTTGCTGAAATTTACAGTTAGGGCTTATATAGACAACTTATTTTCACATTATTTTTGTCATATAGCCTGTAATATAATTGAAAAAAAAGATTAAAGAATGATTTAGAGGCAAAACAGTTTTATTTTGGGCCAAAACTTATCAACTAAAGCATCTTTTTGTTGCATAATTTGGAATTCGTCCAAAGCAGGGAGGGAGGGGACATTGGGCTGTTTATTACACTAGTTCCCAAAGTTTTATTTTAACGTTTTCTCATTCGTTGCCTCAAAAACTTTGGGGACTATTTTGAATTTAGATTGGTTGTTCAATTAAGTTAAGTGTCCAAATGGTTCAACCACTAATTTTAATCTATAGAAGTTGTAATTTTGTGTATGATCATTGAAGGTGTACATCAATTTATTAACCATTGTCTTATCCCTTTAGATCCCTGCATTTAAAGGCATTTTAACTCTTCTTACTATCTAAAACTTATTTTATAGTATTTTTAGGTCCTACACCTCCACCCCTCCGACAAAGAAAAAAAATAGATTTAAAAAAAGTCAATAAATTATTTATGTCTTAATGTCACCCATTAATTTGACATCTTATAAATCATAGATTTCATACATTTAAACACATTTTTCTAGAAGTGGGGACAAAAATTCAGAGATTTTAATCTTTTATAATTGTACAATTTTTTGTATAAAGGTCAAATTTAAAATCAACTTTTTAATATTCAACCTTTGAACCAAATGTTAATGGTATAGCAAATATAAAGATTTAAATTTTCCAGTGAGGCTTCGAAACTGCTGGATTAGACCCGATTTTCAGCCATACAGAAAAATAAATCATGTATAGCATCTTATAACATGCACAATTTTCCACTAATATTAAAATAAAAAGTCATAAATTCAATACCAATTTTGTTATAATTTTCTATATTTATATCCGCGGGATTTTCTTTAATACGATGCGATAAAAAAATATTCCAAATTAAATAAAATAATTTTCTTTTTCTCCTAAAAATTGTCTCTTCCCTAAAAAGTGTATGATGAACGAGAATAATATGAATATTTTGACATTTTTAAATATAGATTCAATATAAAAAAAACTCATTTGCACGATGAAAGACATTTTTAGGATAAGTGTGTATAATGATTGTTTATTTTTTTTATATACAAATAAGCTTTTTGTAGCCACTTTTAACTCTTTTAATAATATTGAAACAAGGACAATTTTGTTCATATATATGGACTATCTTTTTCATGCAGGAAGGAGGAGGACAATAGGCTGTTTATTACACTAATTTACTAAGTTTTATAATACATTTTCTCGTATTCATTCGAATCCGGTGGATAGGAACCGGTTCTCATCCATACGAAAAAACTATATCTAGCATCGTATTATATCCAGCTTTCTACGAATATAGAAATGTACAATCATAAGATTAAAACTAGTTTTTTTAGCCGGTGACTTCGTCACCTCGGGGCTAAAAAAACTAGTTTTAATCTCATAATTGTACATTCTTTATCCGCGGAAAGCCGTTTATAATACGATGCGAGAAATAACTATTCTCGTATTTATTCGAATCCGGTGGATAGGAACCGGTTCTCATTCATACGAAAAAACTATGTCTAGCATCGTATTATATCCAGCTTTCTACGAATATAGAAATGTACAATCATAAGATTAAAACCAGTTTTTTAGCCCGTACCTTCGGCACCTCGGGGCTAGAAAAAACTGGTTTTAATCTTATAATTGTACATTCTATATCCGCGGAAAGCCGTTTATAATACGATTAAAGAAATAACTATTCTTGTTCGTTGACTTAACAACTTTGGGGACTTTAGTTAATTTTGATTGGTTGGTTAATTAAGTTGAGTTTTCAAACGTTTCAACCACTAATTTTAATCTACAGAAGGGGTAATCTGGTGAATCAGCATTGGGGATGTACATCAATTTATCGGCTATTGTCTTATCCCTGTAGATCCCTGCCTAAATATAGAGTAGCTTCACTTCAAAGAGAGGGTAATCACCTAAAGTTTTGTTAAGCATTCGATAACAAAATTGCAAAACCCGGAAAAAGTATGATAATGTATAACTATAAAATGTTATCTTAAAATATTTATCAAAACAAAAAAATTTTAATCAGTCAGAATTATATCATATTCAATGGATTAGATTAGTATTTTTTCAACACTTCATTAAGACATTTACAATTATTTAATAAATGATTTTAATATTTTCTGTATTTAATCCTACTGTTGTTTTTTTTCAGAAAATGTACAAGAAAATGTTTCTGCTGTTATGCTTGATGTTGGAGATTGGGATGGCCTATTCCTCCGGATGGACATATGGCAGGGTGAGCACATTTTCAACCATTTTTGGAATAATGATTCCTAGGACAACAAAGTACAATGTTATAAGCGAAGCATCACTATGATCAAGTCCAAAAAATGTAATGCTCTCAAATGTTATCCTGTATTAGAGCAGTTTTTCAACAAATTGTATAAAAGTCCCCAAAGTTGTTAAGCCAACTAATAATAAAACATTGGGACTAGTGTAATAAATGTCTCCTCCCTCTCTGAGATTTTAGCACCATTTATATTTATTTCTTTCATAATCTTATAGAGAAAATTTGTTATGTAACATCTAGAATAAATAACTCAACTAAAAGTACAAGAATTGTCATTCTTGTATTGAATAAAAAAACGTGTAAAAACTAATGATATTAATTGATACTTCCCATTTAGTCGACAAAAGCAACCCCCCCCCCCCCTCCCTCAACCCATTAATTTTGATTATTAATGTATTTGTGATCAGGGACCTAAAGGGATAAGACAATTGCCGATGAATTGATGTATATCCCCAATGTTGATACTCAAAATTACCATTTCTACAGATTACAAAAAATTAAAAGTTTCCAAAGTTGTTAAGTCAGCGAATAAGAAAATTATAAAACTTTGGGATCTAATATAATTAATAGCCCTATGTCCCTCCATACCTGAATTATGAACCTTTTTGACAAGTTTGGGTGTGAATGAGGAATACGAACGCCCCGCAGGGTTTAAAGTCCCCCCCCCCCCGGAAACTGGAAACAAAATTATAATAAAAACTTGCGGTTGCACCCCTAGCATTTAGGGGCTCTGTATTCGAAGGGGAAGCAATGAAAAGAAAACTAAACCATCTCAAGACTTAAATCTTAATAATGAAATAGTGTAAATCATCCCAAGACCTACGTAAAGGTTTCCTAAAATGGAGAACTCAATCGGTTCAGAAGTTATTGAAATCTCAAGCTTCAGACAAAAAAAACGTACTTATATAATAGGATAAGGAGAATGGTTGGGGTGTTGATTGCGGTCCAATGGTTGTTTAGAGGGAATGTCCTATAGGGGTATTCTGTGATCTTGCTAAATGTTTTGATACAATTTCGCATACAATTTTATTAAAAAAACTTAAAAAAATTGGTATACATGGATTAGAATTAGAATGGTTTAAAAACTATTTAAGTAATAGAAATCAGTTTGTTTATACAAATGGCGAAAAAAGTGATTTATTAGGAATCAGCAAGGGTGTCCCACAGGGAAGTATTTTGGGCCCAATTTTGTTTCTAGTTTATATCAATGATATTAAAAATTGTACTAGCTTAATGACACTACTCTTTGCAGATGACAGTAATTTTTTGATATCAGGAAAAGATTTGAATGAGATAATTGAAATACTCAACATTGAACTTAAAAATATCTGTGATTGGTTTCGTTGCAATGAAATGTCTCTTAATCCAACTAAAACTAAATTTATGATCTTTAATAAAAGGGAGGATTCCATAACTTGGGACCAAATTAAAATTAAATTAGATTTTAATAATGAAAATGAGAATGATACAGATAAAATTAGATATTTGGGTTATATCAACCAACAGAGTGAAATTCCTGCAATTAAATTTTTGGGTGTGTTTATTGATTCTCAACTTAACTTTAAATACCATATTGAATATTTAAGGAAAAAAATATCTAGAAGTTTGTTTTTAATCAATAGAGTTAAGCATATATTATGTGAAAAATCCTTAGTAACACTATTCCACTCTTTTATAAATAGCCATTTATTGTATTGCTTGCCAGCATGGAGCTGTGGCTTAGAATCATCTATTAAGCCTTTAGTAGTTCTACAAAAAAAAGCTATTAGAATTATACACAAATCCGCTTATAACAGCCATACGCCACCTTTGTTTAGGAAAATTAATGTTTTGCCTATTAAGGAGCTATCTATTTATACAAAACTACTATTTTTTTATGATTTTATTCGCTGGAGGCTACCAAATTCTTTTGATGGTGTATGGATTAGAAATAATCTAAGAAATCAGAGACAACTAAGAAATTCTAGTGAGTTTTATATTCCAATAGCCAAATTTAAAAAAATTGAAAGGTTTCCATTATTTTCATTTCAAAGACTATGGAATAATTTTTGTCATGAAAAAGATCTTTTAAATGAGAATATTCCTAAAAAAACATTTGCATTAAATCTTAAAGATGAACTTTTTAAATCTATATGTAATATTGAAGAATGTAATGAATGTACTTAAAATATATTGATTTGCCTGGATTTATTAAAAACCTTACATTATTAATTACAGAAATGGTTTTAAAATTTAAGAAAAACTAGCCTTAAAATTTGTTGTAACCCTTCTTTCCTTCTCTCTTTCCCCTGTCCATTTAATTTTACCTACATTTATTTTGACATTGTTATTTCTTATTTTTCTTATTATTTTAATGCCAACCTAAAAAAGGCAATGCAAACATCTCGGATACGCATATTCCTACTTTTAGGGAAGCCTAATCAGTGCCACACATAACATCTAGTGTTAGTCATGCAATTTAAATTTATAAATATTATGAAAAATTGTAAAGTACACCTGGTACTAAGCAGTAGCTTGGTGTACTATTGTATGTACTGCTTCGTAAGACGGGGCGTAATCTGTCACTGAATAAATGTTTTTTATGTTTTATGTTTTATGTCCCCAACAGATTTGACTTAAGATTATTAAAAAGTTGTGGAACAACCAGTCCTAAACTAGTGTCATACAACCAGTACTATAGTACATTGTACTATTCCACCAGAGAGAGAGAGGGGACAATGGGTTGTTTATTGCACAAGTCCCCAAAGTTTTCTTCTATCGTTTTCTTATCCGCTTAATAACTTTGGGGAGTTTAGTTAATTTTGATTGGTTGATTCATTAAGTTGATTGTTGAAGCGTTTCACATAAGGGGTAATTTTGTGTATCATCATTGAGGTAGTATATCCATTAATCGGCCATTGTCTTATCCCTGTATTCCACTCAAGTTGATTTTTTAATGACCGAGAGTTGCCATTAATAAAATATACTTCTATTTTCGTATAAGTAGCTAATAGACCATTCTTTAATTAAAACTAGTTGCTTCGCTCCTCGAATATAGAGCGGGGAAGGTCAGGAAAACAGCCTAAAACCACCCCAAAATATTTATAAAGCTTTAAAAGTTCTAAAAAAAACTTATCTACTACGGATTTTGTAGCTCTGCAAATCAATAAACTATTAAAAAAATATCGCATTCTTTAGAAAAAATCAAGTTTGGGGTAACCAAGATAAATCGTAACGAAAAAGACGGACGTATTATAGACAGCTTTCCGCGGATATGAAAACTAAACTTTTAAGTTTTGTAAGCCACAAGGGACCAAAAGTCAGGGCTTACAAATCTGGTATTAATTTTAGGATTTTTATTTTATCATATCGCCGCAAATTGTCTGTAATACGATGCTATACAGGATTTTCATTATGGCTGAGAAACGGTTCTAAACCGACGGATATCAATCAGTTTTGAAGCCAATATGAAAAAGAAATTAGACCTCCTACAGCTGTATAAAATCATGATTTCACATAATTTAATAATAATCTCTTAAATTTATCACCAAAGTCAAATGTTATAGCATTACCTTTTCTCCATTATGGCTTCAAAACCGATTAATATCCGCTGGATTAGAACCGGTTCTATGCCATTATGAAAAATAATATATATCACAGAGTTGCAGACAATTTTCCACGAATATTAAAATAAAAAATATAATATCAATACCAGTTTTGTTAGACCGTGCATTTGGCCCCTCGAGGATATGAAAACTAGTTATAACATAATAATTTTTTATTATAATATCCGTGGAAAACTGTCTACAATACGATGCGATAGATATCAATTCAATTTATTACCAAAAGTCTAATGTTACGACATAACCATTTCTATTTTCAAACACAATTAAATCTTGATAAAATTAACATGTTTTTCCTGTCATTAAACTATTGTAAACAATAATTTGATACTTTTTCATGGAAAAATACATTTTTCAAATCATAATCTATTAAAAATCATCACCTATTTAGTCTTAAGTCAGGGATGAAGGAATAGGACAAGGGAAGATAAATTAATCTTTTTTTAGATGTTAAAATTCATTCATTGTAAACATTTTTCCAGTATGGCTTTGAAACCGATCAATATCCGCTGGATTAGAACTTTTTCTCATACATACTAAAAAATCATGTATCATATTTTGTTATAGACAATTATGTACGAGTAGTGAAATGAAAAATTATTATATATTAACCAGTTTTGTTAGTCCGGGCCCGGAATTAATCATGGAAAATAGTTTGTAGTAAGATGCAATACATGATTTCTAATCCAGCTATTGCTGGATTTATGAAATTAGTTTATCCTTCTTTTACTTCTCCCATTATCCCTACTTTAAGATAATTAAATTAAACAACGTAACTTTGATTTTATGATTACAGTTAAAACTTGTCTTGACTTATCTAAATTCTTCTTTTAAAATTCGAAATAATCAAGTAATCTTGTACTAAGGCAATTCAAATGTTAAAAGTTCCCATTAAGGGATAATTCTTATAAGTTTTACTGCAAATTTATCTAAACATTATGATAAAATAATCAAAAGAAATTTTTCTTCTAGGGCCAATTTCTCTTTAACCTCTAAAATAGTTATAAACCTTCCTATAAGAAGCTTTACTGTAAAGGTGAACCATATTAGTTTAGCGATTTCCGAAATTCTTCGCTGCAGACAAAAAAAAGCTTACTACTTTATGAAAAACTAGCGGATACGCCCCTAGAGGCCTTTTTTTGGTTCAAGTCTCTACGATACCTCTTTATGTTGCTTTGTAGTCTCTTAGCAAAAAAAAAATTCGATTTATTTGTGATTTCTCTTGGGAGGGTGGTGGTACCCTCCCCCAAATATTTATAAACCTTCCTGGGACCTATGAGAAGTTACCCTGTTAAGGAGAACCCGATCGGTTTAGCGGTTACCGAGATCTTGCGCTGCAGACAAAAAAAGCTTACTTCTTTATCAAATAAAAACTTTAAAAACCCACCCCCTTTTCATGGTAAAATACTACTTCCCCATCCCTAAATTTGTAAAGAAAATTTAGCAGACGAAAATCAAAAGCCGTCCAGGGCTTTTTGTATGTCAATCATAAATAATAATGTGAATAAAAAGAAAAGCGATATTTAACAAACAGCCGTGGGTGGTCAGAATCAGCTGAATGTTTATTATGAAAAAAATTTTCCCCTTTTTAGAAATGGAAGGATTCATCTTTCATGCACAAATTTTTTAAAATAAAAATAAAATTCTGTGTAATTTTTGATTAAAACATTAAAACGAAAATATCTAATCTAATAGTCTTGCCCGAAATATGGAAATAGTAAAAAGTAAAAAAATATTTTTTTTTGATAATTTTTAATCCTTCCATTTGAAAAGTGGTGGAATAGCAATAAAATTTAGCGCGGCAACAGCGCTGAGTAGGTCTCTAGGCCCACTGCCTATTTTCGTCTTCTAGTTGCTTCGATTCCTCTCTTTTATTTTTTTCTCTATGTTTTAAAACAATTTAACAATTTCAAAAATGTATGTCTAGATTTATATTAAATGAAAAAGAATAAAAACCCTTTAGCCGAATGTCAGAAATAATCATTATTTTAACAAAATGAATTATTTTTTAGAAGGAACACGGAGTTGACCACTGGGGTGAGGAGTATGAAGAATGCTCCCATCAAAGACAAAGCCCCATTGATTTCAATTCAGAAGGTGAATTTTCAAATATTGTCGTTTACGCTGGTACCCAAAGGTTTTTAAACAAGACCTCACATATTTTCAACAAAGACAAAGCCTCATTGATTTCAATTGAGATGGTAAATTTGTAAAGTTTGATCATAGTTGAAAATCAGAGAGAGAGAGAGAGGACAATGGGCTGTTAATTACACTAGTCCCCAAAGTTTTATAATCACGTTTGTTCAAAACTTTGGAAACTTTTGATTGGTTGGTTCATTAAGTTGATTGTCCAAACGTTCCAACCACTAATTGTAATCTACAGATGGGGTAATTTTATGCATGATCAATTTATCGGCCATTTTCTTATCCCTTTAGATCCCTGGAATACTAAAAGTTTGATAGTAGATGAAAATGTTTTTTTTTTACTCAGAAGTAGGACTTTTTAAGTTGCCGATTACATTGAGTATTTGTCTATCCTAAGGATCTTATGGGAGACAATGAAAAATAAATTGATGAGCACTCTAAATGAAAATAAACATAATTGCCTCTTCAGTTATTGTTTAAAAAGTTTGGACACTCCAAGTATTAACCAACCAATCAGGATTTGATGAAAGTAACCAAAGTTTTTAGCTGGAAAAACTTCGGGTACTTATTCTTTTTGCAATTTTATCATATTCTTTATAATCATAAGTATTTAAATTTAATTCTTCAACAGTTTGACGTCATTTTAAAATATATTTAACTTCTATTGAAGTTATTTTTTTGGGGTCAGCTGAATCTTAGTTTCCGATTTTGTACGTATCACCCTCGTCCTATGTCAATTTTTACTACTAGCTAAAAAAGCTTCAAACTTCAAAAAAAATCAAAATTTGAAAAATTGAAGTTTTGAATGTATAAGCTTTTGCAATAGGTCGTACAACTTCGGAAATTAGGGAAAAAATGGGTAATCAATTGTATATTTATCTATTTTTTTCTTTCTAGAAATGATTCCCAAGGACGAGGTGGCATTACGATTCCTAAACTATAACCAAATACCTAATGATGTCAAAATTCTCAACAACGGCCATACAGTTAAATTAGAATTCAAGTAAGTTTTTGAAAGCGAAGCTTATCTATAACCAGAGTCTGTATGTCCGTACAGCAGTAATTTTGTTAATGTATGCAAATGATTCCTGAGATAACCAGGTACATTAGTTTAAGTGAATCATATCTACAATAAAGTCATACAAATGTAATTATGTTCTCAAATTAAATCTTGTTAAGATCTTTATAATGCCTATACAAAAATGAAGTCATACAATATTTATGACAGATACACAGACTAAATTACCAATGGCAGGCCAGTATACATTTTATTTGACGAATTGTTGGCCAATATGACGTAATTTTTGGTTCCATTGGAATTCAGCCCACACGGGATTCAACCCACGGAATTCAGCCCAGCGGGATTCAACCCAACAGTATTCAGCCCACACGGGATTCAACCCACGGTATTCAGCCCACACGGGATTCAACCCACGGTATTCAGTCCATACGGGACTCAACCCACGGAATTCAGTCCATACGGGACTCAACCCACGGAATTCAGTCCAAATGGGACTCAACCCACGGAATTCAGTCCATATGGGACTCAACCCACGGAATTCAGTCCACACGGGATTCAACCCATTATATATGTAAAATTACCAGTTTGAAAAAAAATATTTTTTTTAAAGAGAACAAAATTTTTAGAATTTTTTTAAAAAAAGTTTATGTAAATTTTTTTTATTTTTAGAAATTATTTTATAAAATATGCTTTATAAAAAAATTTGAGAAAAAAGAATTATATTCTAAAAATTTGTTTCTCAAATTTGAAAAAAAAAATTATTTGTTTTTAAAACTGATAATTTCATATATATATTGGGTTGAATTTCATGTGGACTGAATTCTCAGTTTTAAAAACAAATAATTTTTTTTTCAAATTTAAGAAACAAATTTTTAGAAAATAATTTTTTTTTCCTCAAATTTTTTTTTAAAGCATATTTTATAAAATAATTTCTACAGTAAAAAAAATTTACATAAACTTCAAACTTTTTTTTTCAATTTTCTAAAAATTTAGTTCTCAAATTTAAAAAAAAAAATATTTTTGCAAACTGGTAATTTTAGATATATAATGGGTTGAGTCCCGTATGGACTGAATTCCGTGGGTTGAGTCCCGTATGGACTGAATTCCGTGGGTTGAGTCCCGTATGGACTGAATTCCGTGGGTTGAGTCCAGTATGGACTGAATTCCGTGGGTTGAGTCCCGTATGGACTGAATTCCGTGGGTTGAGTCCCGTATGGACTGAATTCCGTGGGTTGAGTCCCATGTGGGCTGAATTCCGGGTGGGCTGAATCCTGTGGGTTGAATCCCGTGTGGGCTGAATACCGTTGGGTTGAATCCCGCTGGGCTGAATTCCGTGGGTTGAATCCCGTGTGGACTGAATTCCAATGGAACCGTAATTTTTGTATAGACAAACTGAAATTTGCTGGGGTATTTCTCCAAACCATATAAAAAAGTTCAACAAAACAGCAAAACTTTTGTACAAATATTATTATTATTTAGTGTGTCTCAGCCACTGTACATGTACGGAGGTGGATTGTGTACAGCCTACAAACTTATTATTATTATTATTATTTAGTGTGTCTCAGCCACTGTACATGTATGGAGGTGGATTATGGACAGCCTACAAACTTATTATTATTATTATTATTTAGTGTGTCTCAGCCACTGTACATGTATGGAGGTGGATTATGGACAGCCTACAAACTTATTATTATTATTTAGTGTGTCTCAGCCACTGTACATGTACGGAGGTGGATTATGGACAGCCTACAAACTTATTATTATTATTATTTAGTGTGTCTCAGCCACTGTACATGTATGGAGGTGGATTATGGACAGCCTATAAACTTATTATTATTATTTAGTGTGTCTCAGCCACTATACATGTATTGAGGTGGATTGTGGACAGCCTACAAACTTATTATTATTATTATTATTTAGTGTGTCTCAGCCACTGTACATGTATGGAGGTGGATTATGGACAGCCTATAAACTTATTATTATTATTTAGTGTGTCTTAGCCATTGTACATGTATGGAGTTGGATTGTGCACAGCCTACAAACTTATTATTATTATTTAGTGTGTCTCAGCCACTGTACATGTATGGAAGTGGATTGTGTACAGCCTATAAACTTATTATTATTATTATTTAGTGTGTCTCAGCCACTGTACATGTATGGAAGTGGATTGTGGACAGCCTATAAACTTATTATTATTATTATTTAGTGTGTCTCAGCCACTGTACATGTACGGAGGTGGATTGTACACAGCCTACAAACTTATTATTATTATTATTTAGTGTGTCTCAGCCACTGTACATGTATGGAGGTGGATTATGGACAGCCTACAAACTTATTATTATTATTATTATTTAGTGTGTCTCAGCCACTGTACATGTATGGAGGTGGATTGTACACAGCCTACAAACTTAATATTATTATTATTTAGTGTGTCTCAGCCACTGTACATGTATGGAGGTGGATTGTACACAGCCTACAAACTTATTATTATTTAGTGTGTCTCAGCCTCTGTACATGTATGGAGGTGGATTATGGACAGCCTACAAACTTATTATTATTATTATTTAGTGTGTCTCAGCCACTGTACATGTATGGAGGTGGATTGTGGACAGCCTACAAACTTGCTCAAATTCATCTTCATTGGGGACATGATGATTCTTCAGGTGAGTCATGCCAAGGGGGAGGAAGGGAACATTCGCCTGTTTATTACGCTAGTCCCCAAAGTTATATAATATTGGTTTCTTATTTGCTGGCGTAACAACTTTGGGGACAAGTATTGAAATTTGAGTGAGTATTCAACATTGCAATCACTATTTGTAATCTACAAAAGGTGTAATTTTGTGTATAATAATTGGGGATGTACATCAATCTATCGGCCATTATCTTATCTCTTTGGATCCCTGGAGACCTAAACTGTGTTGGCTAAATGACACTTTAAAAAAACTATCACTATTTTTGTCATAAAAACTGGGAATTTGACAGTCTATGAATATAAAACTGTTTTATGCCAGTATTGAAGGTGTAATATTGCCAATTATACAACTAATATGAAAATTGGCAAAAACACATAAACTTTTTTTGTCAAAAATTCAGTATCTGTACTTTTACTAATTAAAGAATTGACACCGCCCAACTTTGTTCTTTATATAATAGATGCGCTTGCTCTAATTCTTTTTTTGTTTGATTCTGCCTTTGGTAGACTACAAGGGGTGTGTGCATTGTATATTAATTTGTCAACTATTGTCCCATACCTCCGTGTCTTATACAGTTTACAGACTAAAACTGCTTCAAATTAGAACTATTTAAAGCATATACAATTTGGGTACTTACTCTCCAATTAATTGTGGACCGCAATAAGCCCTACCCGCCTCCCGCACCCCTTGATTTTTATTTGAATGTTTACAATTTGTTTCTAGTCCCTGGGCCGAGGGGAGCTAACACCCTAGTAGGGACTCAACTCAGGGAGAGAGGAAATATTGGGCTGTTTATTAAACTAGTATGCAACGTTTTTTCATAACATTTTCTTATTCGTTGGCATAACAACTTTGGGGACTTCTGTACAATTTTAATTGGTTAATTTATCAAGTTGAGTGTCCAAATTTTTCAAACACTAATTATGATTTACAGAAAGGGTAATTTTGTTTATTATCATTGGGGACGTACATCAATTTATCGGTTATTGTCTTATCCCTTGAGATCCATGCACTCCAGTACCTTACTTAACCTCATTCAAACTAAAAAAATAAAAGTTGGGGGGGGGGGGGGGGGGGGGGGTCCGGCTTTTGGTGGTGTATAGTACAAAAAAATTAATGTCAAAATTGAACGTACTTATGTAGAAATAATTCCATTGTCACAAATAAACAATTGAAAGTACGGTCTTATAGTTCTTATTCGTGTTTTATCAAGAATTTTTGGGCACGCAGCAGCCGCGAATAAGCTGCACATAGCCGCCATAAAGCAGTATTTATATATAAAAAATCATTTAGCTGCTGAATCCAATTTTTATTGGCGGCTGTTAAAAAACACATTTTTTAAGTACACGTCAATTTAGAAAAAAATTAAAAATATAAGCTATTCTAAATATTTTTAAAAATGCTTACCAGGTTTTTTAAGATGACATTATTTTTAATTTTAATTTTTAGGATCCGAACACACCGTAAATGGCAAAACATACCCTGTAGAAATTCATTTCGTTCATTTCAAGGTATTTATAACACAAATTATTATTTTTAGGTATAATTTTGATTTTCATTATTGTAAAAAATTGGTCAATTATGCCTCTAGTGGCACTTGAGGAGAGAGAGGGGGGTTGAATTCGACTACTAATTTAATTCTTATAAATTAAAAGTTTGAAAACCCTTTTTTTGGGGGGGTGGGGCATTTTTTCTATGGGTGTTTTACCTTTGGGGGGTAATGGAATGCTCTCCCAAATAATATAGATAAAATTTCCTAGGACCTATTAGAAGCTACATTGTAAAGAAGAATCATATCGGTTTAGAGGTTAGCGAGAACCTTCAGTACAGACAGACAGACACAATGACATCCTGTTACTCATATATAAGAATATAAAGTTAATGAACATCTCCATCATTAACTCATTTAATTTTACTTTTCAAAAACATAAAAATTTAATGATCTTTACAAAAATTATTGACATAATTTTTTGCTTTTTTAGGCCAGATTTACTGATCTCACTGCTGCTTTGGCAGACCCTGAACCCGATACCCTGGCCGTACTCGGAGTTTTTGGAGAGGTAAGCATTATTTTTTTATGTAGAAGTCTCAAAAAAAGCATACATACATTCACACAGAGTAATAGTTATTTCTCGCATCGTATTATAAACAGCATTCCGCGGATATAGATTCTTATGATTGTACATTTTTATATTCGTAGAAAGCTGGATATAATACGATGCTAGACATGGCTTTTTTCTTATGGATGAGAACCGGTTTCGAATGAACACGAGAATAGATATTTTCTAACATATCTTTTTCATCTCTAACCTTCTTTTTTGCCCTATTTTTCTGTCTTTCATTCTCGCTCTCACACACACACTTTTTCTCTCATTCCCTCTCTTTCTGTCTTTCTCTTATCTCTGCAAAGAGCTCTCAAGTAGGCAGCTTTACATCTTTTGGACATAAGAGTTCTTGTTAGATTCTACTTAAGGCTAAGTCCCTAGAGGCCCATAGGAGGAGAAGATTAAAGTTGATCCTCTACCTTCAATTTTTGGTTCTTTTAGGAGAGAGTGTTATTTTTTTCAAGTCCGATTTCTCCCCCAAATAAGTTTTTAAACAAGGATGACAACATCCATAAAAGCGAAGCACTGAAACGTTAGGACAAACGGCCATTAACACTTATAAAGTGTCAGAACTAAATAATCAGAATATAAATGTATTAGAGTCAAAGCAAAATTATAAGTAAATTTGTTGAAAAACTGCTTGATACAGAATAATGTTTATGGACATATTACATTTTTAGGACTTTATTATAGAGTTGCTTCGCTTATAACATTACAATTTGTTGTCCCAGAAATCAACATATCAAAAATCAGATAAATCGGATGATTAGAAAACATAAAAATTTGTTGTTAAAAAAGTTAAAAAATCAACATGTTTAAAATGGACGTATGGACATTCTTGTAATGATTAAAGTGTTGCTACGCTTTCTAATTCGTACCTAACTACTAAAGGAATCTGTGAAGGACGTGCGGACCGACCCTAATTATAGAAAAGCTTCGCTTTTAATACGGACCTACCCTAATTCGCTTCGCTTTAAATAACTCCCTTGGATTTATAAGAAGCTTTACTGTAAGAGAGAACCTTATCAGTACAGACAGATATAATTTTTTTTTGTAGTTATCCAAAGATGATAACATGAAGCTTGCCCCCATGATCAACAGTTTGGAACAGGTCAAGAACAAAGTTGGAACTAATCTCAAGGTAAATATCCCTACTTATTACAATTTTCAAATTTAATAGAAAAGCCAATTTAAAAATACAACGAATCGCCCCATATGGGGCGATGTTACGAAAAGGACTATTCGCGAATTCTTTCATAACAATGATTAAATTTGAACTTAGCTATCAAGTTTCAGAAATTTAATATTCCTTTATTATGATAGCAAATAGCTGTATGTTAAGACGCTTTTTTCGGGAATCAGCATGAAGTCAAGCAAGACTGTTAATTAGTCCCCAAAGTTTTTATTATAACGTTTTCTCATACATTGGCCTAACAACCTTGGGGACTTTTATTGAATTTTGATTGGTTGGTTCATTAAATTGAGTGTCCAAATGTTTCAACCAGCAGGGTTATTTGTTGTATCATAATTGTGATGTACATCAATTTATTTACCATTGTCTTATCCCTTAAGATCCCTGATATATCATTCTTAAACCCTGCGGGACTTTTTACTTTTTTCCTAACCCATTCCATAAAATTTTATAAGAATTGTGAGAAGTTTTTTTTTAGCAAAAATATACTTTGTTTCGCCTACTTTTGTTCACGTTTATGTTATCACATAAATAACTTGCAATATTTTTTTGTAAAGCAGCTACACATGGAAGGTTTAAATTCTTGAAGGGGTAAAAAAAGGAGAAGAACATTCATTCAAAGGGGGGTGTTAATAACCCAAGGCCCCGAAAAACACAAATTTACTTAAATCAAGTGATGAGTCTAAAAAATGTCATGTTTGGAATATTACGATACCGTCCTAAAATTACTGTATAATACTTTACTGGTCCTAAAAAATATTTAAAAATTATTTAAGCTATTTATTGCTGCGCTACTTATGTAAAATGTTTTAATTGTTTTTTTTACAAGTAAAACATCAATAAAATAATGTAGCAATGATTAAAAACATAAATATTTTGGTGATAAGATTTTATTGAGTAGTAATCATTCTCAAAATAGCATAAAACCGGAAGTTGGGAATTTAGGGATTGGTAAGTGGAAGATAAATTTCGCCAGAGAGGAGGGGGACATTGGGCTGTTTATTACACTAGACCCCAAAGTTTTAAAACAACGTTTTCTTAACAACTTTGGGGACCTTTATTGGTTGCTCAATTAAGTTGAGTTGCTAAACGTTTTAACCAATTATTATAATCTACAGAGGGGGTTATTTTGTGTATCATCAATTGGGAAATACATGAATTTATCTGCCATTGTCTTATCCCTTTAGACCCCTGAATATTTTGATTTTTCCTTTAATTACAATAAAATTATTGCCAGTTTTGTTAGTCCAGGCATTCGGCTTTAACTAAACTGATTTTAAACTTTCATTTTAATATCTGCGGAAAGCTGTCTATAATACAATGCAATAAATAAATATTGTTATTTTAAATGTTATTATTCTTTTTAGATCAAGCCTTTCCCTGCATCAAACTTTTTCCCAAAAGATTTGTCAAGGTATATATATCTTTTTATTTTTTAACGCGAAGCTTCTCTATAGTTAGGGTCGTTCCGTCCGTATGTCTGTAACGCTTATTCAGGCATGATAGAATTGTCCTATTAATTTAAAACTTCCTGTGGGGGTAAAAGTCAGTTACGATTTAGAAAGCGTAGAAACTCTATAATCGTTACCAAAAAATACGCCCGTCCATTTAAAATATGTAGATTTTTTACTTTTTTGACAACAATGTTTTTATATGATATGATTATCCTATTAGTCTGATTTTTGGAATAATGATTCCTAAAACAACAGGAAGCAATGTTATAAGCAAAGCATCTTAATAATGAAGGCCCAAAATTTTAAGTGTGTCCTAAATAAGAACCCTGCATTTAATCAATTTTGCAACAAAATTACATATAATTTAGTTTAGACCTATAAATTTAAACTCTGATTTTTAAGTTTGACGCTTTACAAGTTTTAATGTTATAGTTTTCAGCTAATCTTGTAGGCATATGTGATTCTATTATACTCTTTTATTTTTACAAATAAATTGTAAATTCAGAAAAAATTTAAATATAACAATTTTTTTTCTTTTATAGATTTTACCGGTATGAAGGTAGCTTGACCACCCCAGCTTGCAATGAAATTGTCATGGTAAGAATCATTTTTAGGCCTTTCTAAGTATGGTTTCTGATTAATATCCACTGCATTAAAGCCGGTTTTGAGCCATACTTAAAAATCATGTTTCATATTGATTCTAAAAAAATTTCTGCAAAAAATAAAACAAATTATTCCGTAGAAAGCTGTCTATAATACAATGCGATTTATAACTATTCTACAAAATATAAATCCAGCAAATTGCATTAAAAAAAATATTAATAAATATAGAAAATTATAAAACTGCCCCATCTACTGGTTGAACGAATTGGCCAATAAATGGGATATTTATTAGCAACCAAAACTGACAATTTTTCCGCTGTCAATATATCCACGTATTTTCTATATCCATTATTTTTGTTTAGTGGACCGTGGCCCAGAAAGCTATCCCCATCTCAGAATCTCAGTTGGACGCCCTTAGATCTCTTCGTGAGGAACATGGCGATGCTCTAGGTATATTTACACTCATAGTGCTTGTGGAACACTGCCCCCCCCCCCCTTATTAATGCCCTCAGATATCTTCGTGAGAAACACGGCGATGCTCCAGGTATGTTTACACTCATAGTGCTTGTGGAACACTGCCCCCCCCCCCCTTATTAATGCCCTCAGATATCTTCGTGAGAAACACGGCGATGCTCCAGGTATGTTTACACTCATAGTGCTTGTGGAACACTGAACCCCCCCCCCCCCCCCCTCCTCATTAATGTCCTCAGATCTCTTTGTGAGGAACATGGCGATGCACTAGGTATGTTTACACTTATAGTGCTTGTTGAGCACTGACCCCCCCCCCCCTCTCATTATCGCCCTCAGATCTCTTCGTGAGGAACATGGCGATGCTCTAGGTATGTTTACACTCATAGTGCTTGTGGAACACTGAACCCCCCCCCCCCCCTCCTCATTAATGTCCTCAGATCTCTTTGTGAGGAACATGGCGATGCACTAGGTATGTTTACACTTATAGTGCTTGTTGAGCACTGACCCCCCCCCCCCCTCTCATTATCGCCCTCAGATCTCTTCGTGAGGAACATGGCGATGCTCTAGGTATGTTTACACTCATAGTGCTTGTGGATCACTGAACCCCCCCGGCCCCCCCCCCTTATTGTTGAAATAACTTGAAAAAAATGAGGGCTGAAGTTTACCTTTAAAGTGCCCCCCTTATTTTTAAAATTAATTTGAAAAGAAGAAGAATGGAGGGGGTGGCTACATTTTTCGTTTGTTTTAGTTGGGATATATTTTTAACTAATAAGTATAATATACAGAAGTCTCGTCATTGTTGATGTGAACTATTTAATCGTCTATTTGTCCCTTTGAGATCCCTGGAAATATAAACACTGCCGGGTCACTACAAAAGAACAAAAAGCAAATTGCTAACAGACGTAAAGGGTTTCTGCCACTTGGGGGCGGGGCAGGCCATTAAACAAAATTAATTATTTTCCTTGGGTATATTATTATAATAATACTAGCGGCTTCGCCCCTAGCCTCTAGGGCCTTTTTTTCCTAAAGGTTCATTTGATTTTTGATAAAAAAAATTTTGGGGGGGAAATTTTCATTTTTGGGTTGGTTGGGGGTGTCCTACCCCCCAAGAAGAGAAACATAAAAAAACATTAAAATTAGAAAAATATATGTAATTTTTTTTTTTTGGGGGGGGATTTTCATTTTGGGGGGGGGTTGGGGGTGTTCCATCCCCCAAGAAATTAGCTTAAAACCACCACAGGACCAATAGATATATACCCTGAAGCAGGGGCGTCCAAGCTTTTTATTGTGGGGGGGGTAAAATTTTTTTAAGGGGTGGGTAATTCGGTTTTGGGGGGGGTAAAATGGCCCGCAAATTTTTTTTACCCCCCCCCCCCCCCAAATTTTTACCCCGGGGGTAAAATTTGCTTGGGGGGAGTAATTACCCCCCTGAAATCTGTTGGCAGGGGTAAAATTTGTTTACCCCCCCCAAAATTTACCCCCGGGGTAAAATTTTCGGTGGGGTAATTTAAATTTTATCAAAAAGTTAGTATTAAAAAGGCGCGCGAAGCGCGCAAAAATTTTTTTTGTTAGAGATTTTCTATTTTGGGGATACCCCCCCCAAAATTGTTTGGGGGGGGGCAAATACTCCCTCCTAAATGGTTGGGGGTGCCTACGGCACCCCCAGGGTAGGGGTAAATTTTAAATGAGGGGGATAAAATGAAAACAAAATTGGGGGTGCCAAATTCGTTTGGGGGGGGGGGTAATCGCCCCATTACCCCCCCCCCCTTGGACGTCTATGCCCTGAAGAGTAGAATCCAATCGGTTCAGTGGTTACCGAGATCTTAAAGGACAGACGGACGGACGGACGGACAGACATCATTCTACTTTGTATTATAGATATATTATGTTGTACATATTAACAAAATTGTTTACCTTTTAGTTGATAATTACCGACCAGTGCAACCAATCAATGGAAGAAAAATTCTCAATGTCTCTACTTACAAGTAAGTTTTATAATTATATATGATATAATTCGGTGCTAGTGCTTAATTTATAAAAGTAATAGGATGTCTGTATGTCTGTTTGTACATCCGATATGGTTCTCCTTTGAAAATTTAGCCAGCTGCGAGCATCACTTTATCAGTTTTCATGCAAATCTGATGCAACAATAATATCAGGGAGGGAGGCGACATTGGGCTGTTTATTACATTAGTCCCCAGAGTTTTATAATAATTTTTTCTTATTGACTTTGGGGACTTTAATTGAATTTTGAAAGGTTTGAAAAGTTTATAATCCAACCCCTTTAATTGTAATCTACAGAAGGGGTAATTTTGTGTATCATTATTGGGGATGTACATCAATTTATCTGCCATTTTCTTATCCATTTAGATCGATTGTACTAACTTATTGTTGTTTATTTTCAGTATTGAATCAGTCTCCGGTGCCTCTCAAGTTTATAGCTCCGTACTGATTACATGTGCCCTCTCATTAGCATTCAACAAGTTATTCTAGATTATAAAATTTAATAGTTATCAATCACATCGTATTGTAGACAGCTTTCCGCAGATGTTAAGATGAAAAATTATAAGGTTAAAACCAGTTTTGTTAGACTCGAGGGGCCGAAAGTATTAATTTTATGATTTTTATTTTAATATTGGTGGAATGTTGTCTGTAATACGATGCTATACATAATTTTTCAGTATGGCTGAGAACCGGTTCTAATCCAGTGGATATTAATCGGTTTAAAAGCCATACTGGAATATAGTTATCAGCAAACAGATATTAGAATGGGCATAAAAAAAAGTGGAAGGACGTCCAAGCTTCTTTGAGGGGATCAAAATTACGGTTTCAAAAGTTTGAAGGGGATAATCTTAAGTATTTTTTTTGTGGGGGTAAAATAATGAGCTTAAAAATTTGGGGGGGTTAAACACCCCTCTTCCCTACAACCCCCCACCCCCCTCTTGAACGTACAATACAAAATGTCAATTAATCTACTTGCCCTATGTTTCTTATCAAAATAATTTGTAAAAATCTACGATTTTAATTTATTTATTAAAATAATTTCATTAAAAAATTTGAGTAGTATAAAAATTAGTCAGTTATATATTACCAAATAAGTCAAAATCGTAGAAAATTAAGCCAATTCTCAAAAAAATGTCAAAAAAGTACTTAATTAATTATGTTATGTATGTATGTATTGTATAGTTTTTTAGATTATGATATTCATAATAAATGTTATATTTACATTAATTTAATGTTTTTTTTACTTTTGTTGTATTTTAGAAGTTTTGAAGCATTTTTGAAAGGAGTATCAAAATTATACTATGACACCTGTAGAATTATACTGCAGAGTAAAGAATAATAACCCACATAATTTTTTATTAGGATTTTGTTTATTGGGTAAAGAACGTGTCCTAACATTTGTGATTTTTTAAAATTAGCTAGTCAGTGCTTTTATATAGTGAGCAGAAGATGTGAAATGATCCATAGAATTTAGATATACAATCGGTTTTTGTTTGTAGACCTCTTTTTTTTTTTGAAGTAATTTAATTGTTTTTAAAAAATGAAGTGAGTTTTAAGATACTAAAACGCAACAAAAAAAGAAGAAATTTGCCAATTTGAACAAAATAGTAAGATCTTTAATTTGACACCTTCCTTTTTAATTCTTTTGATTAATTATTGAAAAAATCTATTTTGTTGAACCTCGCTGAATCAAAACTTTGAACTTTAGGAGCTCTTCACAAATGGGTTAAAGAAAATTCCAAAAAGTTAGGACACGTTCTTTAGCTAAATGTTTATGGGTCCTTCTCTTAGGTAAAATGGCATCCAAATTGTTCATAGAAATCTGTTGTCCGTCATAGCATTACCGACAACAAACAGACAATTATTATATGCTGAACAGGTCTATAGTATATATGTATATACAGATAAGTACCTGCCTCCTTTTCCAATGACCTTTTACGTCTGCTTGTAAATTGTTTTCTGTTACTTGGCTGTGTTATTGTTCCCGACAATATTGGTTGATTTTCAAAGACCCAATTGAGGGTTGGTACAAAGTGCTTGGGATGGGGACATACAGTTATATAATCCCTTCCACCTCTATTATTTTACTGTAATATATACTGTATGCTTACCCAGCGAAACTTTAAAAAAAAGGTAGCATGCTACGTTGTTCGATATCTCAAATGGTAGCTTATGATTTACCACCTAATTTTTTGGTGATAAACGTTGGAAAATCGTTCTCTTGTGGTAATACGGCAAACAGACGGACGGGCAGTTTACAGAATTGCTACGCAGTGACTTATCATAATAAGCCCTCTGCACTAATCCCATTATATCACCATTTACCTCATGACCGACGGTGACCCCGCTATCCAGCGGTCAAACTGGCCTGCCTAAAAATGGGGAGGGGCACGGACACGCAGCTATCACGCGCCCCTCACGCAATTATACAACCGGGAGGCGCTGCCTCCCCTTTTACCACAGCTGCCCCTGCAGCCTGTCTACCGCCGTGGGCTAAGCCCTTGTGTCCCACACCCCCTTCAAACCTAACCATTGTTATAATCTGTTGTATATATATAGTAAACATTCATTGTAAATATTATTCAGTTAAATATATAATTTCTGTATGACTAAATCCTGCTAGTTTGTTTTTGGTAGAATAATTCAAGGCTAAGGCTCGTTGGACTCGAACTCGCAACCCGTGAGCTGAAACGTTCGGCTTACCACATCTTGGTGTCAGCGTGTTTCAATCGAGCCTTACAGAAATTAGCCTATTCTACCTCTGATTGGACCCTTTGGCAAGTAAGGGGACAGTCAGCCGCCAACTGAGAAGCCAACTGACCCGTGAGACGGCCTTTTTAGGTCGAATTTCCATCATTTTGAACGCAATGTGTGGGCCTTTGGCCTACGGCAAGCAGATTTAGCCTGCTAAAAGCGCCAGTTACGGCGCTTTTTCCGTACCGTGTAGGAGTAGCGCTAGGTGCGCAGCCACGGTAATCGGATAATTTAGCTCAAACGGCTACAAAACTGAGTCTAAATTGGCAAGTGTAGCTGGGACAAGCCCCAGGACACCCAGGCCAAACCTACGAGACGGACAGCTAGGTGCTGGTCTCCCTGAGAAGGCAATGTGTGGCTGCGAAGCTTCAGCACACAAGTAAGGCCTACCACTGCGACGGATAGCAGAATCTGAGCCGAAGGCACGGCAGGACGGGACATTCCCTGCCGCTGCCTCCCAGGATTCGAACCCGAGGCGCTGCAGGACGGGCCATTCCCTGCCGCCATCTTTCGGAATTCGAACCAGCGGCGCTGCAGGACGGGACATTCCCTGCCGCCGCCATCCCTCTGAACCTTGCAGGACGGACATTCCCTGCTGCCAGTGCTTCCAGAATCACACCTAGAGCTCCTAGTGATAACGACACATAAGTGTGTATAAATGTCAACCAAGTGATAAAAAGAAATATAAAATTGTTGACCCAGTGATAATTGATAAGCTCTAGTGATTCGAAGCTACAGTCTAAGCCACCATGGTAAGCGATACTACCATAGCTGCGGTTCGGCCGCCACCGAAGTTTCTGCCAACCCCAGCCGAACGGGAGGCCCCCTTGTCTCAAGGGCAGGACCTCCACTTCCCCTGCCATATCAGGGTGAGGTTTCCCACTCCTGACCCTGCCCAGCATGTACAGGTTGATGCCATGGTCGATTCTGGCAACCGTGTACCAGGGTCTGCCGTAATTTCTGAACACCTCATGCACGCAATGGGCGTGCAACGCATGTTGGTTCCAGACAACACCCAAATCCTGACTGCTAACGAGGAAGGCCAGCCCCTCCAGGTAATCGGAAAATTAAAAGAATTATATATGGCAGTTTCACACACTCTTATACTCCATCTGTACCACGTGACTGTGGTACGGAATCTCTCACACCCTCTGAACCTAGGAGGGTATTTTCTCAAGGAGTTCGGAACTAGGCTCTGTTTCGACATGCAACCCCCCTGCTTGTGGGTGCGTGGGGAGTTCATCCCACTCCGTGGCGTCCCCATCGACCGGGAGACAGCCGAGAGAGAGTTGAGTTATGAGGGGCCTCTGCCAGGCCCACTGCCAGAGCAGACGCGTGTGGTTGAGAAAGGCACGCACTGGGTGGTACTGCGCTAAATGCCCATAGGGGGACCAACCTGCTAGCCATGGGGTTGCCCCCAGTGCCCAAGGTGCCTCTGGAGAACCTGCCAACGACGTTTCCAGAGATTGCCAGCCCTCCAGAACCGATCTTCTCCGCCGACACCTTCGTCAACGGCCAGCCGTGTCCACCTGGCCCCCTCTACCTGGGACCCCCAGCCATTCAACCGGCCAAGCCCGAGTCCAGGCCCGTCAAGTCGCGGTCTGACGCACCCGGAGCCACGCTCAACTCCCAGGAATCAGCCTCTCCCAGCACCGTGCCCGTCAAGTCGTGGCCGGCCGCCTCCGGAGCCACGCATGGCTCCGATGCCTCAGCCTCTCCTAGCGTCGAGCCCGTCAAGTCGCGGCCGAACGCCCACGGAGCCCAGGCTGGTCCCAGTGCCCCGGCCTCGCCCAGCGCCGAGCCTGTCAAATCATGGCCGGACGCCCTCGGAGCCACGCCTGGCTCCGACACCTCAGCCCCTCCCGAGGCCGAGCCCGTCAAGTCGCGGCCGGTGGGTCCCGGAGCCGAAGCTGACCCCGTGCCAGCCACGTACAGGCTAAGCGCTGTCACTCCAACTGATGGCCAGCCACCCCAACTCCGCACGGCCAAGAGGGTGGTCCTACCTGGCCACGGTGTCATGGCTGTCCCTGTTGAATTAGTGGGGCACCGTACTAAGGATGCCATCCAACTAGCTGCCCCAGAACAGAGATTTGGGGAGGATCTTGTCATCCCAGAAGGCCTGTATGCCCACAGGCCTGGCTCCGCCAGCGTGTTTCGAGTGCTGGTGGTAAATGAAGGGGAGACGCCCCTCCTGCTGGACGCCGGCCTCCCCGTGGCTGGGGAGCTGGTCAAGCCTGACATTTTGGAGGTTTCTGAATTCCTGCGCAAGGACCCCCTGCTCAAGAAGGAGGTCTGGACCATGTTATCAGAGTATAGGGACGTCTTCTCCAACTCTACCCCCGGCTGCACTGACGTAGTAGAGTTACAGCTGCGCCTCAAACCAGGGACCCAGCCGATCCGCCAGAGGTTTAGGGATCTGAACCCGCGGCAGGAGGCCGAGCTGGAGAAGCAACTGGACACCTGGCTGCAAGAGGGAGTCATAGAGCCTTCAGACTCCGCCTGGAGCAGACCCTGGTGCCCATCAAGAAGAAGGACGGGAGCACCCGCTGGGCCGTCGACTACAGGGCCCTCAACAAGTGCCTAGAACTGGACAGCTACCCTTTGCCCAGGATCCAGCAGCTGGTAGAACGAGCGGGAGGACACCGCGTCTACAGTGCCTTAGACGCGGTGGCCGCGTACTACACCATCTGTGTGTCCGAGGACAGCCGGCCCTGCACCGCCTTCACCACCCCCAGGGGCTTGTACCAATGGAAAAGGATGCCCTTTGGCCTCGCTACGGCACCGTCTGTCTACTCCAGATTTATTGCAGGGGTCCTGAACCCATTAGGCACGGCCAACCTCCAGTCATATCTTGATGACGTCCTGACCTTTCACCAGGATACCTGGGCCCACCTGGCTAGGCTCCGGGAAGTCTTGGAAGCCCACCGCAGGGGAGGAATCCGCCTCAAGCCAGCCAAGACCAAGCTGTTTTGAGCCAAGGTGGATTATCTGGGCCACACCCTCAGCCGTGAGGGGATAGCCATGCAAGAGGATTATATTGACCGTATCCTGGACTGGCCGGCCCCCATCACCCCCAAGGATTTGCTGGCGCTCCTGGGGTTCTTTGGATACTACCGCCTGTTCATCCCAGAGTATGCCGACCTCACCTACGAGATGAATCGGCAGAAAACGGCCAAGACACTGACCTGGACGCCTGAGATGGAAGCCCAGCTGCTACAGCTCAAGGACAAGTTCCGCCAAGCCCCCATCCGAGCGCCGCCTAGGTTTGACTTGCCGGCGGTGTTCCAGCTCACCACAGACTTCAGCAGCCGCGCCATCTCTGCCATCCTTAGTCAATGCCAGGACGGCAAGGAGAGGCTGATTGCCGCCGTGGGGCGCAAGACAACCGACCCCGAGACGCGCTACCCGTCCTGGAAGGGAGAGATGGCCGCCATTATGTATGGAATTCGGAAATTTCACGGCATACTGTCCTACCGCAGCTTCCAGATCAACACTGATTCTTCAGCCTTGCTACAGATGAAGTCGCTGAACACATCCACAGGGATGGTGGCTCGCTGGCAGGAGGAGCTAGCGGCCCTAGATTTCACTGTCTGCCACCGTCCTGGCACCCAGAACACCAATGCCGACGCCCTCAGCCGCCGGGAGGACGATAATATGCCGACAGCTTCCGCTGAAGAATTAGCAGAGCAAGCTGAGTACATTCACACCCTCTGCCAGCTAGGGGAGTCCGCAGCTGGCCGGCCCTCTGCCGCACGACTGGACCTGGCTAGAGTGTTAGAGGCACAGACACAGGACCCTCTCCTGCTCCGTGTCCGCCAGTGGGTGGCCGATGGCAAAGCCCCAACTAAGGCTGAGCTGCGCGGCAAGGAACAAGACGAGCAGCAGTACGCCAGCCGCTTTGCCGCCCTGGGACTCGACGAGCATGGCTGCCTCACCACCACTGACCAGACCCTGACAGGAGAAAGAACAAGATACCTGCTGCCTTCGGCCCTCCAGCAGGACGCATTCTTTTTAGCCCATGGGACCCCCATGGCCGGGCACTTTGGAATGGACGCTACTATTGCCCGCGTCGCCATGCATTTCTGGTGGCCCAACCTGTCCCGTGACGTCCGCCTGATGGTTCAGACTTGCCCTGAGTGTGTACAGAAGGTTACCAAGGAAAGGTTGAAGTTAGGGATACATGTGCCCTCCCGCCAGGGGTATCCACAGCAAGTCCTGTTTATTGACCTGGTGGGGCCGCTGCCAGAGACCCCAACTGGAAACCGCTATATCCTCACCTGTCAGGATGGGTTCAGCCGGTTTGTCAGCCTCTACGCCATCCCCAACAAGCGCACCCTTACGGTGGCTGAAGCCCTTCTGCACCGCCACCTGGCCACGTTCGGATGTCCCCTGAAGATTCACTCCGACAATGGGATGGAGTTTACAGGCCAGGTATTCAAGGAGCTGGCCTCCAAGCTTGAGATTGGCCTGACACATCCACCGCCCTACAACCCGCAGTCCAACCGGGTGGAGAGGTTCCATCGGACGCTCAACACAGGCATGCGGCTGTTCCTAGACAGAGACGACAACAACTGGGAGCCACACTTGCCTGCCATTGCCTTCGCCTACAACACCAAGGCCTGCAGATCCACGGGCGTGACCCCGTTCCTGGCCTACTTTGGGAGAGAGGCCAAACTGCCGGTGGACATGGTGCTCCGGCTGCCAGACACAGAGTATGCCTCGGTTCCAGCCAACGTCCAAGCTCTCCTGCAACGCTACCATGCCGTGTACGACGCCATCCAGCAGCGAGAGGAGGGAACCATCCGGAGGAGCGCGGCCGCCTACGAAGGCACGGACAAGTACGAGGTTGGAGACCTGGTCTGGTATCTGGCCCCCCGCCTGGTGCCAGGGAAGGCAGCCAAGATTACCAAGAGATGGACTGGCCCTTGGAAGATAGTGCGACAAGCCACAGACGTCCATTATGTCATCAAACCTGCCTCTCCAACAGCCAGGATCTCGGAGGTCACCGCGCATGTAGGCCGACTGCGCAAATACACTGGAGATGTAACTGCCCATCAGATTCCAACAGACATTCAAGGCGACCTGGACGGCGACGAGGATGCCACCGAGCTGCCTGCCGGAGCTGCGACGCCGCCAGCTAGTGACCCAGGACAGTTCCCAGTGTACCAGCCAGCCGCCGCCGCCCCACAGCCTAGCGGCCAGGATCGTGACCCGGTAGAAGAGAACCTGCAGCACCAACCCAACGAACCACCGCCGCCGCCGCCAGCTCCAGAGCCACCTAGGGATGCCATCTGGAACCCTGATACTGACATGGAGAACCTGCCGGCCAGCAGCAAGCCTGCAGGAGGAGAGGCGGCCACTGAGATGGAAGAGGCGGCCCCAGAGGACGAAGCTGAAGCGATGTGCCCCCTGTTGATGACAGCCGTCCCCATCCGAGTGGGAGCTAGGAGGCCAAGTAACCTGGACCAGGCAGGCGCCCCCATGGAATTTTATGCGCCTACATCCATCGTCATTCCCCCCTTGGGAGCCTCCAGAGTTAGCCTAGGCCTCCGTGTCCAGCTACCCGCCGAGACAGAATTAGTTCTGCAGACCAGGCAAAACTTCCAACGACGGGGCCTGGCCGTCGCTAACCCACGGCTGGAAGCCAACCGGGAGTTGACAATGCTGATATCCAACCACAGCCAGACAGAGCAGCGCGTGTCCCGCGGAGCCTGTATAGCCAGAGCTGTCCTCCACCGAGCTGTGCCCCAGGAAGAGCCCGTCCTGCGCAGACATAGGTTGCCGTATCCCCAGGTTCAAGGCCTGGTGGCCCGAGAGCCCCGCAGCCCTTGAAGGGGAGGTTGTGGTAATACGGCAAACAGACGGACGGGCAGTTTACAGAATTGCTACGCAGTGACTTATCATAACAAGCCCTCTGCACTAATCCCATTATATCACCATTTACCTCATGACCGACGGTGACCCCGCTATCCAGCGGTCAAACTGGCCTGCCTAAATATGGGGAGGGGCACGGACACGCAGCTATCACGCGCCCCTCACGCAATTATACAACCGGGAGGCGCTGCCTCCCCTTTTACCACAGCTGCCCCCGCAGCCTGTCTACCGCCGTGGGCTAAGCCCTTGTGTCCCACACCCCCTTCAAACCTAACCATTGTTATAATCTGTTGTATATATATAGTAAACATTCATTGTAAATATTATTCAGTTAAATATATAATTTCTGTATGACTAAATCCTGCTAGTTTGTTTTTGGTAGAATAATTCAAGGCTAAGGCTCGTTGGACTCGAACTCGCAACCCGTGAGCTGAAACGTTCGGCTTACCACACTCTAAAGCAAAAGGTAGCATGCGAGTTCGCCATCGATATCGTAGCAGAGAATGTGGCGAAGTAGCACAATAGTAGCATAAATTAAAAGAGCGAGAGAGAGAGAGATCATACCATTCCCGGCTTAATTTAATAAAAAGTAAGATATGTTTCTCTCTCTCTCTGGAAAAATCACAAAACCTTGCACATTAAAGAATTTTCAACCAAAGGTTTTGTGTTTTTTTTAAACTAAGTTTTTCTAAACAAAATAAGGTTTAACAGCAAATAAAACAACTTCAACCCTAGAAAGGTAATATCATAAAAAAACAGACATCTAAGAGCTGAACAGTTTTTCGGCTAAGATAGAACTTACAGGGTAGAATACGAGTAATCCAATTCAAGGCTGCAGCATGCCCATTGCCTATCCTACAATGAACTCTTATAAATATATCCTTATATAAAAGTTCTAAAATAACTCTTTACCCCACCCTTCCCTCCTACTGTGTCAACAAACTGACCAATAATGAGGACCATTGTCAAACCTAAATTAACAAAAAAAATTTCAATTTAATCACATATTCTATAACCATTGTATTCTATAACCATTTATTTTATTCTTAAATCTGAGGACACAGACTATTTTTTAATGAATCAACTAGCGGATGCGCCACTAGAAGCCTCTATATAGGGAAGGTGGAAAGTTGCCCCTTATCCACATTTTTAATTTAAGTTTTAAATTTTTTAAGGGGTAGGGTGGAGATCCCTTCCCTGCAGTGTTGCAGAGCCGGGAGCCGTGGAGCAAACATATTTTCCTGGAGCCGTAATTTTGGTTAAAAACGGCTCCCGCTTCGGAGTTTTTCAAGTCCAATTTTATCAAAAATTGAACTTTTAAAACCTTCAAAAGTCAAAAATAGGCGTGAGAAAAAAATATGTCAAGTTTTTCTTGATTTTAGGTCGTAGCCAGAGCCAAATCCGGAGCCGGAGCTGGAGCCGGAGCCAGAGCCGCTATCATCACAGACGGCTCCGAGGAGCCGGAACTGGAGCCGCACCAAAATCAAACGCTTCCTGGAAATCTTAAAAAATTTCCTGAACCTATAAGCTACCCTGTAAAGAAGAACCTTAACAGTTCAACGGTTAGGGAGATCCTTCGGTACAGACAGATAAACATCCTGTTACTTTATTATAAGAAATGAGTACAAGGACTTAATTTTAATGAATAAATATAATTGTATTGGACCTTGAACTGTATCTCTTCAATAATACAAAGTAAAAAATAGAATTTTTTTAAAGCCCGTTAAATTATCTCTTATCTCTTGCTCTATGCAGGGTTCTAAAGGGATAAGACAATGGCCTAAAAGTTGATGATACAGGAAATTATTTCTTCTGTATCGACCAATCAAAACTCAATAAAACTTCACAAAGTTGTTTAGCTAACGAATAGGAAACGTTATTGAAATACTTTGGAGACTAGTGTAATAAATAAACAGCCCAATATCCTTTCTCTCCCTGAGCTGTAAGTATTCATTCGGTGAATAAATATTTTTAGTTTTGATTTAATTCGTTGTGAAAAAAAAGATAATTTTATCCAAGATAAAAATAATAAACTTAATAATAAAAGTGATAATATAATATATACTAGAGGTGGCGTTCTAAAATTATCACGCTATTGGCTAGATTGAATCTTTTTTCCATTGGCCTATCTCTGAATATTAATCTTTTTCTTCCATTGTCCAATCACTGAATATCAACCCAACTACAAAAAAGTTACTACACTTAAAGATTTTTTAAAGATACTACGACTTTAGTTTCGTTTTTTCATCATTTTTTAGAGATTATATGTCCCTCTCTCTCACTTCCCTTTCCTTCCATCTTTTTTAAATTTCATTATTTTTTATTTAAAACCGTATTTATAATTTTGTCTCTCTTTCTTTAAAATATTTTAGGATCCTATTATTTTTTTGTTTCAAATTATCGTCCTCAAAGGGTTAAAATATTTAGTTAAATGTTAAATTTTAGTTTAATATCTGAACACATTACAGCGTAGCGCTAGTATCAAATTATTCAAAAACTAAGTTTTCTTTAAAAAACTATTCAGTTATAAATCTTTCTCAACCCAATTTAAAAGGAAAAAAGTCTACTTCATCATTCCGAAATATATTTCAAGTAAAAAATACTCATTATCAATCGCATCTGGAAAAAAAACAACAAAATAAGTATATGATAAAACATTCTTTAAGGGTAAAACATTTAAACTGGTGATTTTTTAAAAAAATTGCAACTGCATTTTGACTAACAAATTTACATTCTGCGATTTAACAAAGGTTCAAGTTTTCTAATATAAAATTTTTCTCTGGCTAATCTTACCCAAGGATTATTGCTTTTAATTTGTTCAAAAGGAATAAATTGTAAATGACTGAAATTATGGCCACTTTCTGAAAAATGTTGGCCAACTGCTGTGATTGCATTAGGTGAAATTGAATTTTTATGCTCAGAAAATCTTTTGACTGCTTTGCGGCCAGTCTGTCCAATATATTGTGGGTGTGTTTTACAGTTTCCATTGTCTTTGGTACATGTTATACAATAAATTACATTCTCTGAGTCACAAGTCAAATAAGATAAAATTGGAATAGTTTCATGTGTTACAGATGATACAATATTATTAACAAATTTAGGCGAAAATTTACATAACATACAATTGAAACCACATTGTTTAAACCCTAGTTTATTTCTGGAAGGTCTATTGTCTTTAGGTAATTGTGCTCGAATCAAAAATTCTCTTAAATTTTTTGGCCGAGACCAGCACACCATCGGCGGTTCTGGGAAAACTTTTTTCATTTGGGGATTTTGTATCATAACCTTCCAGAATCGAAATAAAATATTTGAAATATGGGGAAGACGGGGATCATATTGTAAACTCAAAATTGGCCTGTTTACAACTTTTTTCTCAACTTTTTGAAGTGCTGTTGTTCTGCTGATTAAAGATACACGTTCAAATGCTTTTAATATATAATTAAGTTTATAACCACGAGATAATAATTTACATTTCAAAAAATCTAATTGTTGTACAAAATCTACGTTTAAACTACATATTCTTTTTAATCTAAGAGCAAGTGAATAAGGGATGTTCTCAGTAATGTGCTTTGGATGTGAAGAAGATAAAAGTAAATATGAACATCTTTTGCCAGGTTTTACATAAGTTTTCTTTGATTTGCTATTTTATAAATTTAAATTTTCTATTTTATGAATAGAAATGTAATACTTTAGTATAATTCAAATAGCAACATGAAATTAAAAAAAAAGAATTTATTCTTATAGAGTAAAATAATGGGTCTTATAGTTCTGGTCAGTGAGAGTTTATTATGGATTTTTGGAGCACTATGAGTATTAAACACTCTACTATTGGAAGACTCGAGCTCATATATAGACGTTTATTTCCTATATAGATCTGTCATGGATCTTGATGCAATAAAGCAAGCCATTTTATAAAAAATCTGTCGAAAATAATTCATAAGGTAAAAAACAGAAAAAGTAATCGCTCATATTGGTATAGAATGAAGAGCCTTTCCAGTATGGCTTCGAAACCGGTTCTCAGCCATACTGAATAATCGTATGACAGAAATTTTCCACGCTACTAACTAAAATCAAAATAAAAAATAAATACCAGTTTTGTTAGTACGGTCCTCTGGCCTGGTTTTAATTTTACAGTTTTTTATTTTAATATCAGCGGAAAGCTGTCAATAATACGATGTTATGATATAGGTTTTGTCATTTGTATTTTTTTTATAAAGTTATAAATTATCAAAAAATCACGTAACCTTATAAAAAATAAATGTTTATAACCGACAGACTGACAGACTAAGTAAATCATAAACTGGTTTCTTACTGGCACAAGAAATCATCCCAAAAAATTCAGCTGTCTATCTTATGTAGCAGCCAAGAAAAACAAAAATATGTAAGAGATCACAAATATAGCTGATGTCTTTTCGTCATCTAAGAACCGAGAAAATTTCGTTTTCCCTAAAATGTTTCAGACCGACAGATGAACATTTCAAATTAAAGAATAGATTCGCTACTGTCTGTTTCTCTTAAAAGGCCTCTAGAGGCGTAGCCGCTAGATTGTATTTTATCCTTGTTATAATTAAGTGTATAATGTTTTTACCAGCATATATTTAGTACATGTGTCGAAAATATTGATTTTTCGATTAAAAAGTTAAATAACAATTACTACCTTGTATACAATTTATACATAAATCAATATATTTCATATAATGGATATTGCACCAGATTTTCATGTACTCTGAAAAAGTGATACTTACAGCTGGCTAAAATAACGGTACCTCCTTACCCTCTTTACCCCATCCCCTCCTCTCCTATAAACTGACTATTAAATGAGGTCCATGTTAGCAACATAAATTTTTCCCTGTCAATATATCCACGCATTCTATATCCTTGATGTTATAGGAAGTTAATACAGAGCTGGTTCTTTAAATCATTTTAGTGGTGAGCCAGATCGGGGTGAGCCAACTTTTCACCAATGAGAGCACAGCATTTTATGAAATGCCGCGCTGTGATTTGCTGAAATTCGGCTCACCCCGATCTGGCTCACCACTAAAATGATTTAAAGATCCAGCTCAGCTTTAATAGGGGTAAGGAAATAAAACAAGTATATTTATGACCATTAGTGCGCGACTATAACATTAGAACTTACATATCCTGTAGCATAAAGTAGTAAGGTTTTTTTTGTCTGACGCTTAATATCTTTGAAATTACTGGTCAGAAAAGGTTTTAATTCTTTGGTGGTTTTAGACTATTTTCCTGCTCTCGCCCCTCTCTCCCCGATAGCGCCTAGGGGGCGAAGCAACTAGTTCATTTTATAAAGCTTTAATTACATAAAGTTGACTTGAATAAATAAAACCTAACAACTACTTACCAATCAACAGTTGCTGAAAAAATCTTAGAGATATTTTAGGGAGGGGCTTACTTTTATGGATATAGATTATAGATGCACTCCCGTCCTGCTTCCCGGAAAATTGCTTAAAAACATCCAACCAAATTGGTTCAGTGGATAACCAGACGTACTGAATGAACAGACAGACATTATTATATTGTAAAGTTGCTTAGAATTGATAAAAATAAAAATATAAGGGCACGGAATTAAACAAGAACTATTGCGTCAATCTATAATACAAAGTAGAATGATGTCTGTCCGTCCGTCTGAAGCTTAAGATCTCGGTAATCAATTAACCGATCGGATTCTACTCTTCAGGGTATATACCTATTGGTCCTGTGGTGGTTTTAAGCTATTTTCTCGGGGGGTGGGACACCCCTAACCCCCCATAAAACAAAAAAAATCCCCACCTTTTTTTTTTTTTTTTTTTTTGGTAGAAGAATTCTTTTGTAGAAATTTTCTTTTGTAGAAGAATTCTTTTGTAGAAGATTTCTTTTGTAGAAAATTTCTTTTGTAGAAGATTTCTTTAGTTCTTCTTATTTTTTTGT
Source organism: Acartia tonsa (assembly GCF_053477335.1). Classification (NCBI taxonomy): domain Eukaryota; kingdom Metazoa; phylum Arthropoda; class Copepoda; order Calanoida; family Acartiidae; genus Acartia; species Acartia tonsa. The sequence goes on along the minus strand of NC_137269.1, from coordinate 42,147,765 downwards.
CATCTCTTGGGGCAAAGCCCCTAGAGGCTAGGGGCGAAGCCGATAGTAAATATATATTTTAATAATATGTGTAAATAATAAATCTATAAATTTAGATGCATAACCTGACAACTATCTGGATCCCCCTGTTGGGGACCTTTTTCGTCTGATAGCAAATTGCTTTTTGCTCTTTTGTAGTGTCAATTGGCTGTGTTATTATTCCCAACCCTATTGGTTGATTTTCAAGGACCCAATAGAAAGTCGGCACAGGGTCCTCGGGAAGGAAACCTACAGTTATTGAACCCCTTCCCCCTCTATTGTTTTACTCTAATATGTAAATAGCACTCATATATTCAATCCTATTATATAAAGTAGTAAGCGTTTTTTGTCTGTTCCGAAGGATCTCGCTAACCGCTGAACCGATATGGTTCTCTCTTACAATGAAGCTTCTTATAGGACCTGGGAAGGTTTAAAACTATTTATTGGGAGGGTGTCTTCACCCCCTCCCAAAAAAAAATATTTTTTTTACTCTTTTGAAACTCAAATTTAAAATGAGATGAGGTCAACTTTTCCCCCTCCTACCTGAAGTGCCACTAGAGGCTTCTGGGGGGCGTAGAAGCTAGTGTTTCTATATTATATTACAGGAAGTTGATTTAGTTCCCTTCTCTCGGAATCAAACCAAAGATCTTAAAGATAAGACAACGGCCGATAAATTTATGTACATCCCCAATAATGATAAACAAAATTACCCCTTCTGTAGATTACAATTATTGGTGAAAACGTTAGAAGACTTCAAGCCTTGAACAAGCCAATAAAATTTCAATATAAAAGTACTCAAAGTTTTTGAGTCAACGTACTTATATAACTTTGGTACCACTGTAATTTACAGTCCAATGTCCCCTTCCTCCCTGGAATCAAACCCTAAATACAGGTATCTTCTTCCTACCCCCCCCCCCCCCCCCCATCCGAATAATTTTGTCATCCTAAAGTGGTCAATTACAATGGTCTGAGAAAGGAAGTAGAAATAGGCAGGGATCTAAAGGGATAAGACAATGGTCAATAAATTAAATATTAATCCCCAATGAAGATACACAAAATTACCCCTTTTGTAGATTACAATTAGTGGTTTAAACGTTAGGACACTCATCTTATTTAACCAAACAAGCAAAATTCGATAAAGGTCCCAAAAGTTGTTAAGCCAACGAATAAGAAATGTTATTATAAAACTTTGGGGACCAAAGTAATAAACAGCCAAATGTCCTCTCCCTCCCAGTTAGCTTGGCTTTTGGTTCGTGTCAAGTGAAACTCCGCGACTCAATAATTAGCCTCATCCGGCTGTCAATAAGTTAACTGACAGATGTCAGGAAATTAAGTTTTAACCCTTTAAATTGTATATTTATATTGATTAATGGGTATAATATACGTGGATATTATGACAAGGAAAATTTCTCCGTCAGTTTATGTTGCTACTTTAGTCTTCATTTGTTGATCGATACTTTCCTCAAGTATGAGGGGAGTGTATGGGGTAAAGGGGCCGTGGAGGGTGGTATCATTATTAGCCAACTCGAAGCAACATTTTATTAGAGTATGCAAAAATTTGGTGAATATTATACATCGATTAATTGATTTGTTAAGGTTATATGCATGTTACATCTATAATTTACTTATTTAAAGACGGGTTTTTAAATTGAAGTAAAATAATAGAGGGGGCGTGAGCTATATGTAACTCTCCCCTCACGGCAGGAACCCTATATGATTTTGTATCAGGTCAGGGAAATATAGACACAGTCAAGTTCCAAACAAATTGCAAAAAACAGTTTGCTGGCAGACGAAAATGGTCTCTGCAACTTGAGGCAGGTAGTTCTCGCAAATTTTATTTTATATATTATTGTTTTAAAACAATCATAGCTTAGAATTATGTCAGTTATCCTAAGATGGATAGGGTTTATTTACAATACCTGCCTTAATTAACGTCATATACCTTTCTTCATATTAGTACTATGTAATATTGTGCTGCTCTTCTACATGAATAGCCCTTAACCTGACATAGCAATGGATGTAGAATATACGTGGATATTATGACATGGGGAAAATTGTCGTTAATTTAGGTGAATAACACGGAACGCATTTTTTGGTCAGTCGTTCATCCATTAGAAGGAGAGGGGATGGGTCAAAAGGGTTAGACGGGGCTAATCGTCATTTTAGCCCACTGCAAGTTTCACTTTATTATCCGGTCCGTAATGGTTAGCTTTTTGAGTGGAGTAGTTTATTTTATTTAGACTTGTTAGAATAGAATTGTCCTATCAATTTCAAACATGCATGATGATTTCTATCCTTATACTAAAGTAACAGGATGTCTTTGTGTTTGTAACGAAGGATCTCGCTAATCGCTGAACCGATCGGGTTCTCCTTAACAGGGTAGCTTCTCATAGGTCCCGGGAAGGTTTATAACTATTTTGGGGGAGGGTACCACCACACTTCCAAGAGAAATCGACCCTAGAAAAAAATTACCCCTCCCGAAAAAGAGACTTGAACGAAACATAAACCAATTATTTCTCTAATTAGATATTTTAAATAAAAAAAACATTCAAAGTGCCACTAGAGATAATAAGTTACGTACGATTTAGAAAGTGTAGCAACTCTATAATTGTCTATTTAAAAACATGTTGCTTTTTGACAACAATGTTGTTATATATAAAATTACCCTATTTATCTGATTTTTGAAATACTGATTCCTATTACAACAAGGTACAATGTTATAAACAAGGCATCTCTATAATCAAGTCATAAAAATGAAATTATATCCTGAAACAATATCCTGTATTTGGGAACTTTTGCACAAATTTACTTATAATTTTTTTAGACTTATAGATTTATATTTTGCTTTTTCAGCTATGATACTCTAAACGCGTTATTGTTCGTTTGTTCTACCGTTTCAGAGCTTTGCTTTTATGGATGTTGTCATCCTTCTTAAGTGACCATAAACTAACAGCGAAGTAAATAATTTACAAAAACATAAACAAATTAAAATTGTTTATTAATAAAATATTCCATATAAACAGTAAACACGTGAAATTTAATTAGGTTCTTCCAAATGTAAATTTTCCTTAAACTTATTACATTTTAATGATTCTTTTGCGTAATTTTTATGTACAAGAAAAATTATGCCAATATGTAGCATAGCAAATACAAAGTAGCTAAACAATTGTATGTGACGGTATCCTTTCCTTATAAATGTTCGACATAAAATGCCACCTTTTAAAAGCGAAGCTTTTATATAATTAGGGCCGGTCCGTTTGTACGTCCGTCTGAAACGGATATCTTTTTCGTTAATTTATGCATGTTATAATTGTCTTATCGATTTTAAACTTTGCACGCTGATTCCTGTAGTAGTAAGGTCCGATTTTGAAAGCGTATTAACTCTATAACCGTTACAAGAAAGTCCGTACGTCCATATAAAAGATGTTGATTTTTAAATTTTTAACAACAAAAATTAATGTGATATAATTATCCGGTTGATCTGATTTTTGGTATAGTGATTCCTAGAACAACAAAGTACAATTTAATAAACGAAGCATCACTATAATCAAGTTCTAAAAATGTAAGTATGTCCTTAAAAATTTAAGGATTTTTGCAACAAATTATACTTGTACATTTATATTTTGATTATAAATTTTTGACACTCTACAAGTTTTAATGTTCGTTTGTCCTTCCGTTTCAGAGCTTCGCTTTTATGGATGTTGCCATCCTTGTTAACTCAACCAAAGAATCTATTTTCCAGTATGGCTACTAAAACATTAATTTCTGCTGGATTATAACCAGTTATCAGCCATACTGTAAAATCATGAATCGTATCGTATTGTAGACAACTTCCCATGCATAATAAAATAAAATTAATATCAGTTTAGTTAGCCCGGGCCTTCAATCACTCGGGGCTAACAAAACTGGTTTAATTTTTTTTTCATTTCAATATCCGCGGAAAACTGTCTGCGATAAATAACTACTCAAATATTTCAAGAAAATTTGATGTACTTTAGAAAAGTTTATTTATCAAAAACTTTATTAAAGTGAAAGAAGGGGTCGATAAACTTGAATAAAAAGAAAAATAAGCCTTTATTAATAGAATACAATATTTCAGGGAGGGAGAGGACATTCGACTGCAAATTATACTGGTTTCCAAAGTCTAATAAAAAAAAATATTTTTTATTGTTTAAACATAAAACTTTGAAAAAATCTTGACTGAGTTGTACATTTAACTTTCTGTGTCCAAACATTTCCACCAATAATTCTAATTCAGAAGGGTTAATTATGTTTTCCGTAACTGGGATTGGCATTAATTTAACGTCTTATCCCTTAAGTTCACTGGAAACATGACAATTATTCAATTCAAACAAAGTAAATATATTATTCAATAGACTAAATTAAATGGGCTTAATTGTAAATTAAAACAAGGATGACAACATCCAAATCGAGTATTTAATATTGTTGTGTCAGCACTTAAAGTTTGGGAATATTATTTCCAGCATCGCTTAGAAACCGATTACTATCCGGTAGATTAGAACCGGTCGTAAGCAAAACTGAAAAACCATGTATTATATCCAGTTTTCTGCGAATATAAAAATGTACAATCATAATATTAAAACCAGTTTTATTAGACCTTGCTTTCAGCATCTAGGAGCTAACAAAACCGGTTTCAATCTTTTAACTTTTCATTTTAATATCAGCAGAAAGCTGTCTATAATACGATGTGATTAATAACATAAGACATACTTACTTAAATCTTAATTTTATGATTGTAGAAATGACACACTTGTAATATTGTGTCAAGTCGCCCTAGAATACACAAATCAAAAAATACATATCATTTAAACAAAATAAGAATAGTTAAAAATGGGTAGACGGACTTTCTAGTAATTATTATAGAGTTTCTACGCTTTATAAATTGTACCATATTGTTACATGAATCATTATGCAGAGTATGAAATAAATAATTTTACGATTTTAACATACCTGAAATATCAGACTTACGGACTGAACCTAAATGTAGAAAAAGCTTTGCTTTAATTAAATAAATTACTTATTATTCAACAATATTAAATGTAATGTACAATTTAATGTACTATGAAGAAAATTACAAAAATAAAAATAAGGGTAATACTTTTTCACCAAACAATTATAATCTCCAGAAAGGGTGATTTTGTCTATCGTCATTGGGTATGTATATCTATTTCTTGTCCATTGTCTTGTCCCTTAAGATCCCTGCGTTTTGTAGAAAAGATGTTTGTTATTATTTGATTACAGAGAGAGAGAGAAAGAGAGAGAGAGATAGAGAGAGAGAAAGAGAGAGAGAGAGAGAGAGAGAGAGAGAGAGAGAGATGGAGAGAGAGAGAGAGAGCGAGAGAGAGAGAGGACATTTTTTATTACACTGGGCCCCAAACTTTTATAAGACTGATTTCTTATTCGTTATAAGTAACCAACTTTGAGGACTTTTATTAAATTGTGATTGGTTTGTTAACTAAGTTGAGTATCCAAACGTTTCAACCACTAATTATAATCTAAAGAAGGGTAATTTTGTGAATCATAATTGGGGATTTAACTAGATTCCTTGATTTAATTAGCTAAGAATATATATTCTTATATTTGTTAACCACTTGTTACTTGAATAGTTGTAACAATGGATATATTTCAGTGGATATATTGACAAGTGGAGACTTAATCGGCAATTAAGGTTACTAATATGGACATCTTTTATTGGCCAGTTCGTTCATCCAGAAGGAGGGGAAGGGTGGTTATTTTTGCCAGCTGGAAAATATCACTTTAATAAAGTACACTAGCGCGTACGCAGCCAGATGCCTCTAGGGGCACATGAAGGGAGGGAAGTGGGTTGATTTTGTATTTTAGAAAAAAAAAATTTGGGTAGTTGGAGAGTCGACCAACCCCATTTTTAATTTTAGTTTTAAAAAGAAATTTAAAAAAAAAATTTATTGTGTGTGCCATTTTTCGTTTTTGTGGGGTTGGGGGTTTCCCACTTCCCAAGAGAATAGCTTAAAACCATCACAGGATTAGTAGGTATATTTCATGAAGAGTAGATTCCAATCGGTTCAGTGTTTACTGAGATCTTAAGCTTCAGACAGACAGACGGACATCGTTCTACTTTGAATTATAGATAAGAATCTGGTGCACCATCCAAGTAATTATATATCCAATGTTATGACTCATCACAAAGAAATAACTTTTCTCAACAACAAGACAAATACATTTTTTAGAACAAAAGTTTTTTTTATACTGGATAATATTGGTTCTTCAGAAAACAAGGATGATTTTGTCAATAAGAAGCGCAGCAATGTCAATAATTTTGATAAAAGTTATTTTGTTATAGGGGTATAACTTCCCCCTGTAAGATTTAATTTGTAAAGGGCTGCATACTGTTTTATCCCCCAAAGTCCACACCCCCTTTAGATTAAAATGAGAAAGAAATGTCCCCCCCCCCCTCCAGGTTCACAACCCCTGTGCACGCCACTAATGTAAAGCATTTAAACCTGGGAAGGATGGGACATTGGGGTGTTGATTACAATAGTCCCCAAAGTTTTTTTTATTGAACTTTTATTGTTTGGTTCATTTTTCAGTGTCCATCAATTTATTGGCCATTGTCTTATCACTTTAGATCCCTGACTTAAACCCTTTTATAATGTAGATATTTGTCGGCCTTTTATTGATTTTATTGACTTAACTATTGATACCAGGGATCTAAAGGGATATGACAATGGCCGACACATTGATATACATCTCCAATCATGATACTCAAAATTACCCCTTCTGTAGGTAACAACTAGTGGTTGAAACGTTTAGACAACTTAATGAACCAACCAATCAAAATTTAATTAAAGTCCTCAAAGTTGTAAAGCCAATGAATGGGAAATTTTGATAAAACTTTGAGGACTAGTGTAATAATCAGCCCAATGTCCCCTCCCTCCATGATTATTGATACACTATCTCATATCTGGAATAATTGCGTATGACGCCGCAGTAACGCCCCCTCCCCCCTTTCCTAAGTTGAATTTTAAATGGATAAAGATATAGGACGATTTATGATAAATTATTGATATGATTATTTTTTGGGTATTAAATATTATGTCTTTTGTAAGCTAATAATTAAAAGAATGGGTTTTTTCATACTAATAACTATCAAAATTTAAGATTCATTTTTTATCATTTTCATATATATGTCTGTACTTACCGGTTAGCTCTGTTAGGTATTTGTTAATTTTTCTATCGATTTAAAACTTTGTGTGATGATTCCTGTAACAATTAGGTACGATATAGAAAGCGTATCTATGCTATAATCGTTTCCAGAAAGCTCTAACGTCCATTTCAAAACTTTGGAGACTTTTATTAAATCTTGATTTGTTGGTGCAACTATAGCAAAATAAAAACTTTTCCACACAAGATTTTAATATACATAAAGATTTATTTTGTTAACCATAATTGGGTGTTTGCATCTAATTTACAGTCCATTGTCTTATCCCCTATATCCCTGTGGTTATCACAAGATCAGAGCATTGCATAATTTTACATCTTTATTAACTTGACATGTCAGGACCTTACAAGGACGAACCCCAAACTGTCCCACTTTGAGAAAGACGATTCCAGTGACGTCCTATACGTTTAGGGAAGGGGGGAGAAAATCTCTTCCCTTTTCTCCCATCTCTTTTTCTTTCCCGAAACGTATATGACGTCACTGGAATCGTCTTTCTCAAAGTGGGACAGTTTTGGGTTCGTCCCTTACAAGGGATAGGACAATGGCAACAAAATTAATGTGCAATTCTACCCAAAATTTTCCAGCAACCTAAGACAGTATTTCACAAAATTAACTTAAAGGACACAGAGAATTTAAGTTGAGGCCTCTAGGGGCGTATCTTATATTTAGAATTAAACCCTTTTTACAGCATAATTCTTAATGTTTGTCGACTCAACATAGACAAGACAACATGAACATTCAAGACCCACTTCTCATTTCTTAGACAAATTACTGAGGCGAATTTAGTTTTAACTATAATTCTGCAAAACATCAAGAAATATACTTAACTCAACTTATTTACAAACTTAATAAAAACTCATGTTTACCAGGGAGGAGGGAGGGGTCATTGGGCTATTTATTACACTAGTCCCCAAAGTTTTATAGTAACAATTTCTTACTCGTTGGCTTAACAAATTTGGGGACTTTCATTGAATTTTGGTTAGTTAGTGTCTAAACGTTTCAACCACTAGTTGTAATCTACAGCTGGGGTAATTTTATGTATCCTCATTAGGGACGGATATAAATCAATCTATAGGCCATTGTCTTATTACTTTAGATCTCTGAATGTTTACCCTGTAATTTTTCTGTGATATAAAAAGTTTAAGTGAACTCTCAGAACCGCATTTATCCTTGACGTAATAGTTAGAATCTTAAAAAAATAAGAACAAAAACAGCCCCCAGCTAACATTTTCATTAAAATTCATTTAATTTTCATCTTTTTCGCTTACATCTATTCATTTAAAATCATCATGCCAGAAAAATGAAAATCAGGGATATTTCAGAATCAACTCCATTCTAAAATGGCACCGATTTTGATGATTATAGAAATGAATTTTAAATGACAATCATTTTTGTGGAGACCTGACTTTTAAATGACAGTCATGTTTGTAGAGAAATGAAATTTACATGCCAGGTCATCTTTTTACGGAAATAATATATAATATAAAGCAGCATCCAAGGACTTGCCACATGTACCTAAGTATGATGGCCAGAGATATTACTAAAATAAATAATGTGTTGTAGTTGACACTGAATTTGGTCGTTTATATGGCTAATTGAAATTGTAATTCAAAAAAAAGATGACAGGAATGTTTTTTTCATGAAAAAAATGAAAAGTAAATGACCAGCATTTATTTTTCATCTCTTAATGATATGAAGATTCTTGGCATAATTTGGAAAAAGTCAAACATGAAAATTTAATGCCAGGTCATTTTTCGGAAAATTACAAAAATGAAAAATAAATGCTGGTCATTCACTTTTCATTTTCAATGAAAAAAACATTCTTTTCATCTTTCTGGCATTTGGGGGAAAATTACAAAAATGAAAAAAAATGCTGGTCATTTATTTTTCATTTTCAATGAAAAAAAGATTCCTATCATTTCTATGAATTTGAAATTGTCATTTAATTTTTTTGGAGAGATGACGCATGTTTGACTGGGCCAAAGATGTGTAATCCTTATTTGAAAATCACAGGATCTGGGGTTCTCTGTTCTGAAGGATCTCGGTAACCGCTGGTATGGTTTTCCTTTACTATGAAGCTTCTCATGGGTCCTGGAAAGGTTTTTTACTATTTTGAGGTAGGATATTACCACCTTCCCCCTCAAATGATAAATAACTATGGTAGAATTGGACAGGTCGAATTCAAAACCAACCTCCCCCACCTAATGTGTCCTAAGAGGCCTCTAGGGGCGTACCCGCTCCACATAAAGAGGGAATAATAAGAAAAATAAAAGGGGTGTTGTCTAACATATACTCTATTCTACTCTAAGGACTTTCTTAATAGCATTTACTCTAATAGCGTGTACAACATTTTTATCAATGAATTAGGGAGTGAAGCATATACTTTATATAGAGATGCTATGCATCTTTAAAAAGAGGTGACACAACTAGGGTTTTAAAGGGATAAGATAATGACCAATAATTTGTTGTACATTCCCAATGATAATACACACAATTATCCCTTCTGTAGATTACAATTAATCGTTGAATCATTTGGACACTAAACTTAAAGAACCGACCAATCAAAATTCAATTAAAGTTCCCAAAGATGTTAAGCTAACTAAAAGAAAACATTATTATAAAACTTTGGGGACTAGTGTAATAAAGAGCACAATGTCCCCTCCCTCCCTGTGACACACACAACACACATAGACTACAGTAAATCTCATTTGTAGCGAAGCTACTCTATATCTAGCATATACACATTCTTTTTCAATCCAAGAACGCTACTAAAGTCAGTATAAGGGAGGGGACATTGAACTGTAAATTATACTGGTACCCAAAATTTTAAAACCAAGTTCTTTTATCTTCGGAGGTAAGACTTTTGGGGCATTTTAAAGATATTTAATGGTTGATACATAGAAGTGTATAAACTTTTCCTCCAATAATAATATAAGAGAAGGGTCATTTTGTTTTCCATGATTAATTTATAACTTTTTAATGATATGTTTAGTATACATAGTTATTTTTCCATAATAATGTAAATACCTTGTTTTTGCTTAGCTACTATGAATATTATTTCCTTGTTATACATAAGTTTTTAGGCGACAATTTTCTTATTAAAATATTTAAAACTTCACGGCCGACATACAGAGTTTTAATGGGATAAGACAATGGCCGATAAATTAATGTAAATCCCCAATGATGATACACACAATTACCCTTTCTGTATATTACAATTAGTGGTTGAAACTTATTGACAGTCAACCTAATGAAATAACTAAATAAATTCAACAAAAGTCCCCATAGTTGTCAAGCCAACGAATAAGGAATAGTTATTTCTCGTATCGTATTATAAACGGCTTTCCGCGGATATAGAATGTACAATTATAAGATTAAAACTAGTTTTTTTAGCCCCGTGGTGCCGAAGGCACCGGCTAAAAAAAACTAGTTTTAATCTTATGATTGTACATTTCTATATTCGTAGAAAACTGGATATAATACGATGCTAGACATAGTTTTTTCGTATTCATGAGAACCGGTTCCTATCCACCGGATTCGTATGAACACGAGAAATGTTATTATAAAACTTTGGGGACTAGAGTAATAAACAGCCCAATGTCCCCTCCCTCCCTGGCAGACATGTAGTTTAGTAAGGTCACACGACAAGATGAAACTAAACATTAAACAAGGATATTTAATTTCAGTATGGCTTCAAACCCAGATTAATATCCGCTGAATTAGAACCGATTCTCAGCCATACTGAAAAATTCTCTATAGCATCGTATTATATCCAGTTTTTGATTAAAATAAAAATGTACAATTATAAGATTAAAACCAGTTTTCTCAGCCCGTACCTTTGGTTTCTCGGGGCTAACAAAACTGGTTTTAATCTTATAATTGTACATTTTTATATCCGCGGAAAGCTGTTTATAATACTATGCGATAAATAACTAATATGACATCCATAAGTAGCGCAACCACAAAAGGATATGTGATTTCTAGAAATTACCTGGATGTTGTACAAGATTTTCATGCACTTTCAGCTGGCTAAAATAACGATACAATTCCATCCTCTCCCCTCCCCTCCTACTGGAGGAATGAAATGACCAAGAAATGATGCCCATATTATTAACCTAAATTGACGACAAATTTTCCCTTGTTAATATATCCAATCCAAGTAATTATATATCGATTTTTCTACAACTTATAGATGCATATAATTATAAATAAGCATAACTTCTCTATTTTACAGTTTAATGTAAGAACGTTCATATTATTATGCAAGCTGATTTTCAGAAATTTGTTTACACTCTAATTTTTCTTCAATATTACTTGCGCCTTTGCACTCCATTTTTGTTAATGTTGGTTAGCGAGGCAACTCTTTATTCAAATCCTAAAAATGAAAGTATGTCCTTTCATTGTATCCTATATTAACGCAATTTGCAACAAATTTATGTACAATTTCGTTTAGACTTAGAAATTTAGCTTTTGCTTATTCAGTTCAAACACTCTACAAGAGTTATTGTTCGTTTATCCTTCCTTCTGATTTTAGAGCTTCGCTTTCATAAAAATTATCACCCTTGTCTTTTTTTCTAAAAATTTTGCATTAATCTAGACATAAATTAGTAGTTAAACATGTGGTAGGCAAAAGTCAATTTCAAAATTGCATGAATTATTCTGCTCTATAAAACACTTTCGGTTGCGCCCCTTGCATCTAAGAAGAAAACGGTATTAAAATAGCCTAAAACCATCCTAGGACTTAAATTTAAAATGAAATAACCTTTAGCTATTACGGGACCAATGTAAAGCTTCACAATGCAATGGTTAGTGAGATATTAACGGACAAAAAAAACCTTACTACTTTTTATAATGGGATAGTTCAGGAGAGACAAAGTGCTCAAAATAATCCACACCCCTTTCTTCATAATACAAGATACAAAAGGCAGAATTTTACACATATCTTAAAGATAAATTAGACTGATATTTCATCCACTGTCATTTCCCTGCAACCTTTTACTAAAAGCATCAGGGATCTAAAGGGATAAGACAATGGCCAGGAAATTGATGTACATCCCCAAAAATTTCTGTAGACTACAATTAGTGGTTGAAACGTTTGGACAGTGCCACTCATTGAACAAACAAACAAAAATCCTATAAATATCCCCAATGTTATTAAGCCAACGAATAATAAAACGTTGTTATAAAACTTTGAGGACTAATTTAATAAACAGCCCAAATGTCCCCTCCCTCCCTGATATAGGCATGGAGAAAATTAATGCAAATTTAAAAATCTGGTTTTCCTTGCTTTTTAGACTGACGGGTTTATCCAACTAAAACGTATTTGAGGAAGAAAAATCTTTTTATTTTATGATTTCATTCAGTGTTATAATTGCACTTGTAGAGCAAGGTTGACACTTACATAAAAGAGAAGCTTAAAACAAGAAGGAAGGTCAAACGAAGGATAAATCTGGTAGAGTGTCAGAGCTTGTAAGAACTTTATAAGCAAAACAATAATTTACAAGTCTAAACAAAATTGAACATAAATTTGTTGCTAAATTTCCAAATTAATGATTATTATAGGACTGTATTATAGGATTTATTTATAGGGATCCTTTGCTTATAATATTGGACCTTGTTGTCCTAGGAGTCATCTCATCATTTAAGGAAACAAATTATGGGATTATTATTTCATACAAAAAGTTCTTGTCAAAAAAGTAAAAAATCAGCATGTTTTTAAGGGTCGTTCTGACTTTAAATCTAAAGGACAATTCTAACATACATAGATTGACGAAAAGAGCTATCCATAATTCCCAATACATTACAGATCCCCCAGATGCTAGGGGCACATCCGCTAGTTCTATATAAATCTCATAATTTTGTGAGACAACAGTAAACAGAAATTTAGGCAAGAGTTGTAGATTAGTTTCGCTTCCAATCAATAATAATTTATGTTTATTTAAGCATTGAAATGGAATTTTAAGTGGAATGTAGTTTAGCCTTAAAGGGAAAGTGGTTGGAATTAAAGGTAGAAATTAATTGGTCAAGAAATATAATATGTTCAAATTAAGAAAGATTAAATGTAGATTTCAATTATATGTTTATTATTATTAGGGATCTAATTCTACAGTGATAAGACAATGGCCGATAAATTTATGTACATCCACAATGAAGATACACAAAATTACCCCTTTTGTAGATTTAAATTAGTGGTTGAAACATTTTGACACTTGACTTGATGAACCAATCAATCAAAATTCAATAAAGTCCCCAAAGTTGTTAAGCCAACAGACAAGAAAACGTTACCTATCATGAAATTTGGTTTTTAGGTGTGTTTATAGTTTTTGATTGCTTTCTGCTATATCAGTGCATGGCATAGAATTGAATAATTTGTTAGAATTTAAAGCCATATAGGTTTAAATGTTTTTATTTCGCCAATAATTTAGTTTGATAAGTAGTATTTCCTCATCATCTCTTTACGGACCAGACATTCTTAAGTTATAAAGTAGCTGCGCTTCTAAAGTGAGCAAAATTCAACCATCTAAATTTCTCAGGGATCTAAGGGGATAAGACAATTGCCGATAAATTGATGTGTATCTTCAATGATGATACATAAAATTACCCCTTCTGTAGATTAAAATAAGCAGTTGAAATGTTTGGACACTCAACATTACAAACCAACCAATCAAAATTCAATAAAGTCCCCAAAGTTGGTATGGTGAGCCAACAAATATGAAAATGTTATTATAAAACTTTGAGGACTAGTGGAATAAACATTCCTTTGTCCCTTTCCTTCCTGCAAATTTCTAGTATAAAATTCTTGATAATTCATTATCCTCCCCCCCCCACAAGACGCCCCACGCCACTATGCTTTCCATTTAAATTTCTTCAAGCTTTTTGCGTTGCAGGTGGTTCATAATTGTTGCCCAAAGAATACAGGTCCTTTTTGCTACATAACATTGTGGACGCCGCCGGCTAAAAAGAGAAAGGCATGGATGGAGAGTAAACATTTTGGGTAGAATTGTAAACATTTTCAACAAGATAAAAAAATGCCCCAAGCCCATTAAAGCCGCAGGTTTATATTTGACGCTTATGTAATTATTAGCAGAGAGGAAAGGGACATTGACTAGTCCCCATAGTTTTATAATAACGTTTTCTTGTTAATGCTTAACAACTTTGGGGACTTTTATTGAGTTTTCATTGGTTTATTCATTAACGTTTCAACTACAATTGTAATCCAAAGAAGGGGTAATTTTGTGCATTATCAATTTTGTCGGCCATGGTCTTATCCCTTTAGATCCCTGAAAAATTAGGCATTATATAGACATTCATTTTTTTCAATCTTATAATAAAATTTAAAATGTATTAGATATCAAAATGACTAAGAATATTCTTTGGAATTTAAGTTGAATGTTAATTTCACCAATAGTGGTGTTATGGTTAAACATTTTATAGGATTGGTTTTTATTATATTTTTATTTGATGAAATTTAAAGGATATTTCTTTCTTGTTAAAACAAGGATGACAACATCCACAAAGGTAAATTCTTAACATATTAATAGGAAGGACAGACAAACGAACATAAACAAATATAGAGAATCAACACATTTACATCCAACTTTATTTATCTTAATCCCCCCCGAAAAAAATAAATACAGGAAGCTTAAAATGGACATACTTACATTTGAAAACATAATCAAGGAGATGCTTCGCTAACATTAAACTACTCTAACCAAATTTGATATGGTAACAGTCGAACGTACCTTAGATGTAGAGATAAAATATTTTGAATTCTCAATAGTCTAAAATTCTTAAAAATTGCAAAATTTCATGCAATGAAATTTTCAGCATGACTGTTTCTGTCTAATAAATCTTTATTTTTAGCGAAGCTACATTTGAAATTATACATGTGGCCGTCTATTGAATCTGCCGTATTTCTGAAATGTAATTTTCTTGGGCCAAGGATCTGAATTTTAATGAGGATTCTCTTAGTAATCTAAAGGGATAAGACAATGGCCGATAAATTGTTTACATCCCCAATGATAATACACAAAATTACCCCATCTGTAGATTACAAGTATAGTAGCTTGGCGTTTGGACACTCAACTTACTGAACTAACCAATCAAATTTTAATAAAAGTTCTTAATTTGTTAGGCTAACGAATAATATAATTCCTTATTATAAAACTTTGGGGACTACTGCAACGAAACAGCCCAATGTTCCCTTCCTCCCTTCTTGTGAAAATGTTTTGTTTCTTTCGATATAGCTTCGCATTCTGTTGTATTGAATTATCCTTGTTCTTAGAATTTTCTGATACCCACACCCCAGTATGAATAATCTCGCGTATATGTATGTTGAAAATCGGCTTTCATTCACATGTATGATATCTTATCGAGAGAGGAGATTTCAAAAGAGAGAGGGTGAGAGATAATCCTTTGACTTTTAGGCCTTGTATCAAATTCTGACCCCTTTCATTCAACCCCTATCCATTTCCCCACCCATCCGCTGTCCTCTGGACAAGTAGAGCGGAGGAGGGGTATCTTGAAATGTAGTCTATGACAGAGGGGAGGGAAAATTGATGACGGCAACATACAAAAACCTGTTCAACACACACACACCACCATGATTCATGTATTTTATTCTGATATTCATAAGAAAATTTGGAGGTGTGTCACTTGAATTCTTATCAATTTTCCTGACAAAAACCTGATAAAGAGTTTAATTCAACATAAGCTAATCCTTTAGTAAAATTATGATACTTAAAAGTTAAAACAAAAAATTTTGAATTTTGAAGGCCTAAAATTCGAAACATGTCCGTTGCTCTCTTGCGCACAAACACACTCACTCATACACACACACACACACACAAGTGCATTAGGCAACCAAGGGAAAACAGAGCAGTCACATAATTTCTTCAAATTTATAAAACATAATTTTCTTACTAGAAAACTGCTTAATTTACAAATAATCAAACTTATTTAAATCAATACTTTAATTTTACGTGAGAAAATTTGAAAATCAGTAATTTTAATTCGTCAAAAATGCGGCAACTCTGTCACGGACTCTGTAATTGTGTGTGCGCTAGTGTACAGACTTCTTAAACAGAGGTGCCGCATTTTCAAATTTTTAAATTAAAATAATATTTGTAAAAAAATTAATATTTTATTCTACGTGTAAATTCTAAATTTGTTAATCTTTAATAAAGTTTAACAAAACAATTTTTTTTAATCGTCTTTTTAATGCGGCCCATCTGTTATGAAACCAATCCCTAATTCACAAACACACACTTTTCAGTTGACGCACAAACATCAGCACAAGTTATTCATTCTTAAACACACAACAGTTTTATTTCATGTTTTCTAATTTCTTGACTATGAGTAAGAAAACAAATGTTTTGGTGATTACAGATGATAAACAAGGAATTAATTAATTTTAAGATTATAATTTTAATGTTTAAAGTAAAGTAACCCTTTATTTAAAGAGACATTTTCATTTATAAATGGAGTTTTTAAACAAGTTTTGTAATTAGAAAGTTCAACAACTTTTTTTTTGTGAAACTTCACCCACAATTCTTTTGAAAATTGATGGTTTATTTTGATTTTTTTTATGGTAAAATACAACAATTATATTGAATTTAAACGTATTATATTTTTTTATTGAAATCGTTTTGATAGGTATAATCTTAATTCTATGTTATTCCATTTTGTAGTCTTGAAGTATTATAATCTTAAATAAAAATATTTTAGATTAAAAATGAAGTGAAAATGAAAACCTGATAAAAATGTTAAAAATAAACCCAACAAATCTGGTTTAATTAGTGATAACAAAACGATAAATATACTTCTTACTTGATAAATAAAAGTAGGAATATTAAACCAGATAGCTGCTAACAAGCAGCAGTTTCTACCATTTAGTTTTAAAAATGGGCCAGACGGATGAATTAATGATGCAGCATACTCGCGGCTACATGTACACTCCAATCAGAAGGGGGCATAAACCTACCCCATCACAGGAATTTTTAATTAAAATGTTTTATATATTTTAAATTAATCTTTGATCATTCTAAAAAGTAATCTTTAAATATAAGGTTGTAATTGTTTTATTTTTGTGTGCTATTTTAAGATTATATAACCAACAAATTAAATATATTACATTAGTTGGCTTTATGGATATAGAATATACGTTGATTTTATGATAGGAGAAAAATTGTCGTCTATTTAGGTTGCTAATATGCATATCACTTATTGGTCAGTTCGTTCATATATTAGTGTGTGTTTAGGGATGGGGGGGGGGGGGATATAGTTATTTTAGCCCTCTGCTTATTTTTTGCTTTGGTAGATACTAAAGAAAATGGTAATCTGGTGAAAAATCCAAGTATTAATATATATATCCATTGTTGATTAACTGTTCATGACAATTTTCAAGTATATTGCAAAATACTATTACGATAAAAGTCAATTTAAAATTATAAAACATTTTAATTTCTATGAATGAAATAGGAATCTAATACTCTCAGCGAGGCTTCTTGTACCACAACACTTTCTGTGGATTCTGGGGGCGGGGGCCACCTGAGCCCCACCTACAGAGAAATGGACGAAGAAAATCGCCTCGAGGATTTTCGCGATGAGATGCTGTCAGCCGCCAGTTCTAGAGACAATTTAGCGGCCGCTACCAGTGGCAGTTCTAATAACATACCAAGTGCCAGTGATTCTCTTGCTATTCCTACTTTCTCCTTGAATAGGCGTGGTAGTAGGGGCTCCAACTGCAGTAATAATGTGAAAAATATTCCTTCAGAAATATCAACCAGCCATCTAAATATGCATCATATCAATAATAATAACGTTAACGGTAGTAAGTCGCCGAGCTGCTCCTCAAATTACCGGTTTACCAGCGGGGCAGGTCGCAGTGATGATCCTTCTAATATTATTTTGGGCAATGAACACTTTAATAAGATACCAAGTGATGTAATGTATATTGACGCCCCGACCGTGATGGGTGACACCAGCTCGTTGTACAGCGAGCGACGGAGCACACTGAGTAGCTCTGTCGGCGAGCACACCGGTTGTAGCAGCACCCTGAGCTCTCGGTTCCGTGACAGCTGTGATACTGTGATTCCTGTATATAGTAATAATATGTGTAATAACGGCGGCGGTGGCAGTAGGCTAAATTCCACTGCTGACGGTGTGAACATTCCCGTGGCGGACGAATCTAAGAACGGCAGCAGCAATAGTGATTATGGCAGCTTTTGCGCAACCCCTGAAGAGCGGGTGATTGGCGCCAATAATAGAACAGCCCTTGCCGGTAGCCGGCGGGACGTAAACAGCGGTAACAGTGGGGGCCAACCGGTAGATGGCTATCAAAATGCGCCACTGTTGTCAGATCTCGAAGACGATGTCGATCATAACGGCGATGACATTTCCGGCGGCGGCAAGGGCTCGGGTTCGAGTCTTGGCGGTGGTAAACGTAGCCGCCGTGGCGGCGGGAGAGGAGACCCCGTTAAAATTGACCTTCCCTCAACATCGGATATTTTATCCACAGATGATGAAAATGGGGGCGGCTTTAACAATGAACACATTCCCCATGAACCTCTAAAAACTTTGCTAGCAGCTTTCTTTCTGGCCACAGGATTTGTGGCGACCACGACCTCACTGGCGATCACTCACGAGCATGTCCCCGAGATAGATCCTCTACCCGATGTCATACTCGACAATGTGACATACTCAGGCAAAAATACACACGTTTTATTTTATTCTGTGTTAAGTTAATGTGATGGTTTTCTGCAATTAGGTTCGGTCAGTAGGTACATAACAGATAGCCCTTCTCATTAATTTTAGAATTTTCCTATCGATTTCATACTTTGCATGATGATTCCCGTAATAGTTAGGACCGATTTAGAAAGCGTAGCAACTCTATTATTGTTGCCAGAAAGTCCATACATCCATTTAAAACTATACCAGTTACCACCTAACTATTTTAGAATAGGAATTTTCCAAATTTATAGAACAAGATTTTACATTTTGCCGTTTTATTTAGAATGATATCTAGATTATCTAGAAATGACATCATTTACACTTCTTTGTATCATTATAATGTGTCAATTTGAATGTTTTTCATTTGTCACTTTTTTATGCAATCATTTGTCAAGTAATGGAAAACAAATGTTGAAAGTACAGTCACCAAAAAAGGGAAAACATAAAGTAATTTTTAATGATTACAAAAATCAGACCAATTATATTGAGAATAGAAAAGTTGTATGTTATAATATGCAGATATAGGGCTATGTAAGATAATTTAGTCTATTCTGTAATTTTGATAATTACACAATTGTCAACCTTTGATCGCAGGTAAAATTGGGAGATGAAAGGATTGTGTACTTAATCGTTAATGTCCTTATCTTCCCTGATAATACATATAGTTTTGTTGACTCTAGTAGGACACTCAAGGAAATTAATATTTCTACAAACATGTAATATATGCATTAAACTTATTAGGTATACCCGAGTATATATATATATAACATCAGGGAGGGAGGAGACACTGGGCTGTTTATTACACTAACCCCCTCAAAGTGTTATATTAATGTTTTCCTATTCGTTGGCTTAACAACTATGGGGACCTTTATTGAATTTTGTTTGATTGGTTCATTAAGTTGAGTTTCCAAACGTTTCAACCATCTACAGAAGGGGTAATTAGAGTAGTAAAATACATCAATTTATTGGCCATTGTCTTATCCCTTTAGATCCCGGATATATTATAGTTTACTAGCGACTTCGCCCCTAGCCTCTAGGGGCTCTTCCCCAAGAGGTGATTAAAAAAATAAGGCGAAATTCGTTAAAGGACCAAGGAAATCTTCTACAAAACCTAAAGAACCTAGGAAATCTTCTACAAAACCTACCCCCCAAGAAAATAGCTTAAAACTACCACAGGACCAATAGAAATATACCCTGAAGAGTAGAATCCAACCGGTTCAGTAGTTACCGAGATCTTAAGCTTCAGACGGACGGACGGACAGACAGACATCGTACTACTTTGTATTATTGATATACCTATACTTTTTATTTATTATTAAATACATTCACACAAAATATTTTTTTGTGAATTTTAACAAAAGGCCTGTAATTGTTGCGTTTTCTTGACCCTTCTATTTAAAATGAAATGAAAGATTTTAAAAATCTTTGAATTGTTACAAAATGGACTTTGGCACTCCTTTATTGTTTGAAGCCTTTGCTTTAGGAATGTTTTCTTTAATACAGCACATTTTTAGTATCTTACCTAGCTTCTATACAACTAGGATATGTCAGTTTGTCAGTTTTTGAAAAAAAAATATATTATATTAGACTAGCAGAAACGCACCCAGAAGCCTCTAGGGACACTGAAGATTGGAGGGGGAAGAGAGTTTTTAAAAAGTTTCTAGAAATCCTTTTTTTGGTGGGAGGTTATTTTTATTGGGAGCGTGGAGATACCATCCACCAAAATAGTTAAAAACCTTTCCTGGACCTATAAGAAGCTTCTTTGCAAAGGAAAACCATATCGGTTCAGTGGTTAGCGAGATCCTTCGCTACAGACAGCGTTCTACTTTATATAAAAGGATAGTATGTCTTTAAATGGAAGGATAGTATATACTCTATACATGTAGTATTTTTTTTCATTTCCCCAAAAAATATTTTTCATTAAAACTGATCTTGTCTTAAAAATATTATTACTAGGGTTGGCAATCCGGAATCCGGATCCGGGATCCGGAATCCGGAATCCGCACAATTTTTGGGCCAATTTTGGAATCCGAATCCGGATCCGGAATCCGTTTTTTAATAGCGGATTCCGGATTCTTAATTTTAGGCTAAAATTAGCGTCTTGAGTTTTTTCTTTCAACAAAACTTATTTAAAATGTGGCAGACATATACCTAAAAATTGTTTTATTGTTTCTTCTTAACCACAGGTATAATTGTAGCTAGCATCCAAAGTTGCGTTTTTTTGTAAGTATTTATTTTCATTTCACAGCTTTTCATGCTTCATTTATTTTTTTAAAAGCCTTTTAAAATACTGCAAGAATCCGGAATCCAAATCCGGAATCCGCCAAAAATGAGAATCCGGAATCCGCAAGGAATCCGGTACTTTTTTTTCCGGATTCTTTTAAGAATCCGGAATCCGAATCCGGCCCAAAAATTCACCGGATTGCCATCACTAATTATTACACGATTGATCACTTTGTAACAATTTACTAGAAGTGTTATACTTATGCTGGTCTTCTTTTATATATAATTGTCCTTTTTTAATGGTTACATTAAATTTATGGGTTATTGTGTCCACTACAAGTTTTTAAGTCAAAAGCACTGTATACAATAACCTGTTTTAAAACTGTATTTAAGGAGTGTTTTCTTTTTTTTTGGAATATATTTTTTTATGGTTGTATTTTATATAATCTGTCATCAAAACTGTACATTTAGATAAGATCTTAAGCTCAAGCGCCGAATAAAAAGACTTTTTTTATTTTTATAATCTTTATAGTCTCATTTCTAATGCCAGGGACTTTAAATTAAATTGTGCTATATTGTCAAAAATAGCAGCTATATGTTAATTTTTAGAAGAAACTTGCTTTCACTTGACATAATAAGAATTTTTTTAATAATAACCGCAATTAAAGATTACAAGTTTGATAATATTTTAATCAAGTTTACAAAGGAAAATATAAAGGCCAAGTTTAAGCTAGTTAAAACTACTGATATGTACTTGATTTATTTAGTAATATTACCAGGGAGGGAGGGGACATTGGGCTGTTTATTACACTAGTTCCCAAAGCTTTAGAATAACATATAACTCTGGGGACATTATTAAATTTTGATTGGTTGCTTCATGAAGTTAAGTGTCTTAACATTTCAACCACTATTTGTAATCTACATAATGGGGTTGTACGTCAATTTATCGGCCATTGTCTTATCCCTTTAGATCCCTGAACATTATTAAGCAATACTAGTATTATTTTTTGTGCATATGAAAATACGAATGATTCAATTATGACTACAACAAGGATAGCAACATCTACAAGTTGCTACAAGTTTAAAGATTGTCGAGTAGACAGAAAGACAGACATATAAATGTTTAACAACAGAGAAGATTTTCTAATAGTTATTTATAGCATTGTATTAAAGACAGCTTTCCCCTGATATTAAAATGAAAAATAATAAGATTAAATCCAGTTTTGTCAGACCCGAAGGCCTGGAATAACAAAAGTGGTATTATTTTTATGATTTTTATTTTAATATTCGTGAAAAATTGTCTTTAATACGATGCTAATGATTTTTCTGCATGGATGAGAGCCGGTAAAATTTCAGCGGATATTATTCGGTATTGAAGCCATACTGGAAGTCACCTTTTCCCACTTTCTCTCGGTGTATTGAAAAACAAAAGGTTTTTATAAAAGCATATTTTGGAGTTACTTCGCTAGTAAAAATTATCAAATGTCTTAATGATCAAATGTTTTGAATAATGATAAGAGGAAGGATATAAGATAACTACATTGATAAAGGGATAGATAGATAAATTATTTTTGTATGTTCCATTGGTATATCCCTGAAAAATTGAAAAATATACTTTACCTAATGATGTTTTGTCGCATCGTATTATTGATAACTTTTCGTGGATATTAATATTATGATTTTAATTATAATATTCGTGGAAAATTGTTTGTAATACGATGGTATACATGATTTTTTTAGTATGGCTGTGAACCGTTTCTAACTCAGCGGAAATTAGTCGGTTTCGAAGCCATACTAGAAAATATTTTCTTTTATGTTTTCAAAGACAATGAAAGTGAGTTAAGGAGGGGAGGGGATGATTTTAAGGGAGGAGAGGGAGGTAAAATACTTAAAAATATGCCTTTTTGTTGAAATTTTTATTGCTTGCTAATACCCAAGAAAAGCTTGTAAAATAATCTGTTTTATGATAAACAAAAAATCCATTAAAATATCTCAACTTTTTGCCCCTAGAACTAATCTCCTTAACGTGTGTATTTGTTGTGTTATCAGAATGGGGACTCGACGTTTCTGAGATCTTAATCATGATTTCAACTATGACAGCCGTCATTGTTGTTATGCTGCATAGCCACAGGAAAAGATTAAACAATTTGTACCTGAATTGAAATATTTTATCATCATACCATAGACCTGTCATTCAATAATGGATATATTATATATGATACGTGCATATATTGACAGAGAAAAATTTGTCATCAATTCTAGCTTGCTAATATGGACCTCATTTATTTTTCAGTTCGTTAATCCAGTAGGAGTGGAAGGGGATCTGGTAATGGGGGTGAATGGGGAATATCGTTTTTTTAGCCATCTGCGAGCATCACTTTATGAGAGTACATGAAAATCTGGTGCAAATATATTGCTTCATAAAATATAAATAAAGTGGAAAATAAAAATATAAATCAGTAAAGATTCTTCCCACATTTACTATGTTCAAAGTTTCGCCTTTGGTAACTATTAACTAATAAATATTAGGGGTGTGGGGGGGGGGGGGGCAGTGTAAATTAATCTCATTATATTGCATACAGATTTTAAAACATCCTCTTTCTCCCTAATATAATTAAGCATGGTTATATATTTAGATTTATATCACATTCATATTTCTACTGATAGGCGTACTTTTAGACGTAAGTATAGAGTAGCTTAGCCTCACTAATACAAACTGAAAGCGAAAGGATAAAAATTTTCCATATGTGTAAAAACGAAACTAAATTATCTACTAGAATTTACTGGTTACATCATTTTTATTAAGTACTTACAGAGATAATCCTATTTGAGATCAAGGATTAATATTTTATACAAAATTTAAAAAAATACAAATACCATGTCATAAAGTACAATGGGCTGTTTATTTTACTAGTCCCCAAAGTTTTATAATAACGTTTTCTTATTCGTTTACTTAACAACTTTGGGGACTTCATTGAATTTTGATTGGTTAATTAAGTTAAGTGTTCCAACGGTTCAACCACTAATTTTGATCTTTAAAATTCAAAATGGATGGTAAATTAACTTAATTACAGTTTTCACTATAAAAAAAATTGTTTAATCCCGTACAGATTAATAATTCTGCGTCGCATCTGGTTCCTGCTTGGTTGTCTGTACTACTACCGCGCCATCACCATGTTCATCACAGTGTTACCCAAGGCGGATCCCAAGTACACCTGCCACCCCAAGCTGGACAACACGACGGCGCTGCCGGCCTGGGTCATTGTGAAACGGGTCTTCATATTGATGTCAGGTATAGGGCATTTTTTCTAGTACTTTTAATCAGGGAGGGAGGAGACATTGGACCATTTATAACATAGTCCCCAAAATTATTCGTAACAACTTCGGTGATTTTGCTGAAATTTGATTGATTGATCGAAACTTTTCAACCAATAATTGTAATACAAAAGGGGCTATTTCTTGCGTATTATGATCGGGGATATACATTACCCTGTCCCGTTTTAGAAAAATTTTGTTAAAATTTTTGCCCCCAGCCATAATATGGTTGATTTATGCAAAATAATGACCCATGCAAAATATTTTTTCTGTAATGCAAAAATTGCGATGGTACAAAACACTGCAAAATTTTTCAAATTTGCAAAAAGACCTGTTTTTAAAGCTCTTGTACCATCTCAATTTTAAAGATTTTTAAAAAATTTCAATTCTAGTGTGTCAAAATAAACCTGAAATTTACCAAAAAAAATGGGGGCAGTCTCAATTCTAACATATGAAGGACAAAGGTGTAGCAAGTAATCTTTCAAAGTAAAAATTGCCAGATTTCATACACAAATAATAGGGTTAGGCCGGATTGGATGGATACAGATATCCGGCTGATCTATAATTCTGGATATCAAGTATTTAGGTTTATATTGACACACTAGAATTGAAATTTCATAAAAATCTTTAAAATTGAGATGAAACAAAAGCTTTAAAAACGGTATTTTTGGAGATTTTAAAAAGTTTGTATTTGAAGGACAAAGGTGTAGCAAGTAATCTTTCAAAGTAAAAATTGCCAGATTTCATACACAAATAATAGGGTTAGGCCGGATTGGATGGATACAGATATCCGGCTGATCTATAATTCTGGATATCAAGTATTTAGGGTTATATTGACACACTAGAATTGAAATTTCATAAAAATCTTTAAAATCTCCAAAAATACCGTTTTTAAAGCTTTTGTTTCATCTCAATTTTAAAGATTTTTATGAAATTTCAATTCTAGTGTGTCAATATAACCCTAAATACTTGATATCCAGAATTATGAATCAGCCGGATATCTGTATCTATCGATTCCAGCCCAACCCCATTATTTATGTATGAAATCTGGCAATTTTTACTTTGGAAAATTACTTGCTACACCTTCATCCATTATATGTTAGAATTGAGACTGCCCCCATTTTTTTTGGTAAATTTCAGGTTTATATAGACACACTAGAATTGAAATTTTTTAAAAATCTTTAAAATTGAGATGGTACAAGAGCTTTAAAAACAGGTCTTTTTTGCAAATTTTAAAAACTTTGCAGTGCTTGTACCATGCAATTTTTGCATTACAGAAAAAATATTTTGCATGGGTCAATATTTTGCATAAATCAACTATATTATGGCTGGGGGCAAAAATTTTAACAAAATTTTTCAAATCCGGGATAGGCTAATGTACATCAATTTATCGGCCATTGTCTTATTTCTATAGATAGCTGTATTTTAATGCCTATTGAAAAATTGGCATATAGTTTCAACATTTACCATTAATATAAATAACCTTTTTAAAATACTTTTTCTTTATGTACCTAGTATTTATGTAAACGACTTAAAACCGGGTTGAATCCCGCAGAAATACATAGATAGTTTGGATCTGAAACCGTAATATTAATTTTATTTTTCAGGCATGGGGCTATCCATCAACGGAAAACACATTTACTGTGGAGATTATATATTTTCTGGACACACTATGGTTCTAACCATGGGATACCTGGTCATCAAGGAATGTGCAGATAATACTATAATACATATCGCCAAATAAACGGGACAGCAAAAAGTGTCACGTGTGACGTCATAAAAATATATCTAAAAGGGAGAGATGAAAGTGAATCCCTAAAAAAGATATATTATAGACTTATTTTTTATGACGTCACACATGACACTTTCCTTTGTCCTAATATAACTCAAACTGTAAGTGCACCATAAATTTTTTTTTTTTGGAAAAGCGTGTTTTGTAAGTAGCTTTTTTACGTTATTTAATTTAGGAGTAAGAATTTCTCATTTTTAAATAAATGATTGACTTTACGTTCGGCAATTAACTGAAAGGGGGGGGGGGGGGGTTGTCACGAGCTTATTTTAACAAAGCCTGTTCTAACGAAAATTACATAAAAAAGTTATTGTTAGCTTCTTATTGATTCGTCAGCTTGTTAATATTATTTACTTTGACAATATGTTGATATGTCAACAAAAAAATTAAATAGTATAAATATTTGATGATGTTTTATAACAAAAAGTACGTGCTCTATTTGCTTAATTAGTCATTTGTAGAAATAATTAATTTTGTCTTCGTTAAAAGGAAGTTGGTTTCTGAATCATAGGGTTGAACCGTTGAATAAGCGATTTCTATTTCTTGGATTTTAATGGAGAACAATATTGGTTGGTTCAACAAATTGAGTGTCCTAACGTTTCAACCACTAATTATAATATACAGGAGGGTAATTTTTGTATCATCATTAGGACTGTACATCAATTTATCGTCTACTGTCTTATTCCTTTAGATCCCAGCACAAAAATACGTTTGGACCGACCTCAATTACAGAAAATCTTCGCTTTTAACAATATTATCAACATTAAATAAAAAAACAGGAATATTCGCCACGGAGATTTTTCTTGCTGCACTGGATATCCTTCTTTACAAGTGTGGGAGGAGTAATTATGCTTCTGATCGCTAGAGGCCACTATAGTATTGACTGCCTTATTGGTAAGTTTCTTTTCTAATTACTAGTTGCTTCGCCCCTAGTCTCTAGGGTGGGGGGGGGGGGGGGTGTTGTATTCAGAAAAATAGCAAAAAAAACAATCGAAGACATTTATAGAGATATCCTTTAAAGAAGAACCAATTCGGACCAGCAGTTTTCGAGATATTTAGCTTCAGACAAAAACTTACTACTTTATATTATATGATAGTAAGTAGTAGTGAAGCTACTCTATACGTAATTTTCACAGGTCATTCGGTAATGCTCTTGTCTCTTTATCTATTGTAAATGTTTGTAAAGAATGGTGTAATGTTTTCGTAGTTTACCACTATTTTAGATTTTGTATTGGGCTCATTATTATTATTATGCTATTAAAAGCCAAAACAATTATCGTATGTAAAAGTATTAGTTAGGTAGTAAGTATAGTTAAAATAAGGGAATATTTGTCTATCGCATCGTATTATATACAGCTTTCCGTGGATATAAAAATGAATAAAATGTATGATGATAACCAGTCTTGTTAGCCCCGAGGGGCCGAAATGTCTGGCTAACAAAGCTGTTATTAACATTATGATTTTCAATTTAAATTCGTAGAAAATTGTCTGTAATACGATGCTATACCTTTTTTTAGTACGGCTAAGAACCGGATCTGATTCACCGGTTATTAATCGGTTTCAATAAAACTACTAAAAGTTGGACTAAAGAGTCATTTTGTATGTGTATATATGTGGGGTAGTTTTTTCATTTATATTTTATGAAAACTAATTTTATTCCATTTTTAGGTTACTATATTACTACTCGAATGTGGTACATCTACCACACCATGGCAAACACATCAAGCCTGAAACAGCGGGGCAGACACAATTTCCTCGATCAAATGTGGTGGTGGCTAATTTTCAGGTAAATTAACATTAATGTCCTAGGAATCTATATTTCCAAAAATCGAGTGAATTAAATGATTAATCATATGAAATATGTACATACGGACGTTTTTTGTAACGATCAAAGAGTTGCTTCGCTTTCTAAATCATACCTATCAGATATAGGAATAATCATGCCTAGAGTTTTACAACGAAAGAGCAGCTCTAACATGCCCAAATTCATGTTAAAATAAGATTTATCTTTACGGACGGACACACGGACCAACCCTAATAATAGAAAAGCTTCGCTCAATTAATGTTAAGACTAATGTGGAATCTGAATACCTATAAAAATTTTAATTCTTGTTAGCAAATATTTTACTACGACTTCTTTTTCTGTGGTAAAGCCATATAGTATATTCACTATCAATTTGCTACTCTAGATATATTAAATTACTACTTTTTTTTTAAGGCGAAGCTTTTCTATAATTAGTGTCAGTCCGTCTATAATTGTGTCCTGCTTATTAAGTTCTGACAATTTCTGACTCGACAAGAATTATTGTTCGTTTGTCATTCCTTCTTATTTTATAACATTGCTTTTATGGATTTTGTCATTCTTGTTTATATATTAAAAATATTAATAGATAAGTATTCTTGAAAGATTAAGTAAAAGTACTTTACTGTTTCTAGATTATTATACTAATTAAATGATTTTAATGTTTTATCGGAAATTTTAAGAGATCTGAAACTTCAATGTTTTTTTTTTGTCGTGTCCTTTCGTCAATTTGGATGATATAAACTGTTTTAATCAGGACTTTAAAGATTTGTTTCTCGGAATATTTTATTTTCATAAAGGGGGGTTTATAAATTACACAGGTTTTCACGAGAACTAATATTATTTTTTCTTCAGATGGTTTGAGAAAAACATTCCTGGACCCCTACCACGTCGCTACTCCTTCCCGTTACCATCTCCTGCTAAACGCTGTCTCCGACGGCTGTACCGCAACTGGAGGGATCGGCGGCTTCAACAAAGGCAAGGATATGCGGATAAGTAAAAAGAATATATATTTGGTTCTTGGAAAGAAAACGAAGTAGCTAATTTCGTCGTATTATTACAGAAGCTTTTGATGGGTTATTTTATGTTAGGTAAATGTTAATGTTTGACCCACAGGGTTAGGAAATAGGCGTCGCATGGTAAGAGCCCCCTTCTAGGATCTAGAAATAGGAGAAAGGGGGTGAAAATACGACAAAACCCGCTACTTTCCATGATCCGGATATTCCCCCCCCCCACCCCCCAACACAAAAAATCCATGACCTTAAAGACAGAAAAAGGTTTTTTTTTCCATAAGAATTGTCTTATGTCCATTAGCATATTTACTTATTCTCATATCTTTTAAAAACGTAGGTCTGCAAACGGTGGAGGCAGCGGTGAATTGGCCGGCGATTTTGATGCCGTAAACGGCGGGTTGTAATTCTTCAGTTGCATATTAAAACAAAGAAATGTCAAAGAGAAATAATAAGAAGAAAGAAAGCTAGATAGATACATGTTTTGATTTTATCATGAAACTGTATTTGACCTAAATATTAAAGAGAATTTATTATTTTTGTTTTACTGGCAAGGAAGGTATTGTACTCAAAGCCCTAAAATGATCATTTTATCTACATTCATCAAATCATAACCAAGTCTACCCAATAAAACTAGCAATTGTAACATATTTGATAATGTAATAAACTGTATAGAGTAATACATCCATACATATATAGTTATCCAGTACCTTTATCTCATCTTATTATACATTACATCACCAAGTATGAAAATTTACAGTTCATACATAGTTTTTTTTTTCATGGGCTTTGTCACTTGATTTTGTTTTGAGCTTATAAAAGCCAAATTGTCCCCTTGATAGATGCCTTCCCCCTTGCCCCGCGTAGCAAGTGTAGTCGTAGACATTCCTTGCAGTTCTGGTTTCATTTTAATTGTTGATTATTTTTTAAAAAAAGGACAGATATATATATAATACATTTATTTGTTTGTTGTTAATTATATTTTTATCAAAGGATGGGTTGTAAATTTGTATTTGTGTAAATTAATGAAAACGAATATTTAGTTTTATAATCAGAGATGGATTTTATTATTATTTGTTACGAATCATCAGAAAGTGATAATTTATGAGATTTTTATGTACATTAAGATATACTTAAATATAAATTATTGTTACCTTGATTTTAAGTTAAGACTAAAGACTTAAATTGTTGGCATTAATTTTTAATTAACAACCTGAAAAGTATCGGTTTCGAGACCTTGCAATATTAGCTGTCCAAACATTCAGTATTCAAGATTCTCCAAGAAAGATTTTAACTAAGACAAAAAAAAAACTTTTTAAAGACTTTATCATTTTGATTAAACATAAAATAAAATATATTTTATCGTCCTCTCGTTGTCTTTTTCTTTATAGTCCTAAACATGAATATAGAAATAGACTTTGATAATTATTAATAATGTAAACCTAATAATTATATTTGTTGTACAATTGCATGTAATAGTTGTCGTTCTTTCTTCATTGCAAATGTAGAGTTTTTTTTAAATGGCTAGGCAGCTGTCTTGTAGCCGCCATTTTTTTTAAAGCGGCTATCAATTCGCTTAAAGAAACGTGTAGATTGTTTGTCTGCTGTAAAACGTCATTCTTTTTGACTTTCTGTACACTTTTTTTTTCGTGGAAAATGTCATTTTTGTTGATTAAAGTTAATTCAAACCATAATAAAAATATATGAAGTGCAACCGAAGATTTCACTAAATGTCTGGTTTTTAGCAAAGGTCTGGTTCTCACCAGTATTCTTAATGCTTCATTGGATAAACAATATAATTTCCAGCACAGCTTCGAAACCGATTCAAATCCGCTTGATTAGAACCGGTTCTTACCGGTTTATTGAAAAGTCATGTATAGCATTTTATTGCAGACAATTTTCCATGAATATTAAAATAAAAAACATTAAGAAATACCAGTTTTGTTACCCTTGGCCTCTCTGGTGTAACAAAACTCGTTTTAATCTTATTTTTATATCCGTGGAAAGCTGTCTATAATACGATGCGATAAATAACTCTTCTACATTTGCAACAAAAGAAAGAACAAAATTGTCCTTAATCTTCCTTTGACAAGCAATGGCTTTGAAAGAAAATCAACATATGATACAACCTATATAGTTAGCAATTTATGTACAAGTATATTTTATTTACTTTTTTGCTGACAAATTCTGTTCTTGAAACTTTACCTACGAACTTAAGATCTTCAAATTATTAAGGGTATATTAGAATTATTAAAAATAGTATACTTACCGCTTTTTTACCCCATCAAATATTAATTAAAATTTTCATTTTCCATATCATGTTCTTAAAAAAATGCTTTAATGTTTTTTTAATAAATACCAAGAAAAGTGTTCTTTATGCAGCTTTAAATTAGTTTAAATATACTTTTAGATTAATGTACGTAATGCACAAAATTATAATCAAAAAAAGGATATATGTTACAATTTCTTTTTATCTCAATTTACGTCACGAGATGTGTGTTTGCAGTCTGACGTTTTTTCTTCTCTCTCTTATATTTTTGTCAGCTGATTTTATGCATATCTACAAAATAAGATATTTAATTTCAAACATCCACGCAAAGACTTTCAATTTAGAAGATTTTTAAAATAAAATATTTTCTTTAAATCATATCTTTAAAATAAATTGTCTTTGCAATCATACATCAGGGCTCGGCAGCCTCAAATTAAAACCCGATTGGCTGCTTTGACAATTTTGAATATGGAGAATGCCTTTGAGTCAAATATAGACTTCCAGCTGATTTTTTTTAATTGTTAACGGTTTATTTCCTTGAGGCTTACAAGCGGCTGTCGAGCTCTGCAATATTTGATAATGAAAATAAAAAAAAGATAAAAGTAACAAATATTCATTTTTAATTATAAAAGAACATGACACTAAATGTAAAAGTTTAAAAAATACACAAATTAAAAATTCAGAATATGTAATATTTTTCTGATGAATTTAGATATGCAGTAGTTGTGTGATATTTGATTCTTTGAATTTGTATAAATAAAACTCGGCTAGATTTTAAACTGAAGATAAGAGATTCAATTGTTTTAATTCATGTGAATAAATTCATTTTTTTGTCCTGTTAGTGTAACAACAAACTTTTAAAAAAACTATCTGATTTCGTCCATGTAGAATTATTAATTATATTGAAATGTACTTATTTTTAGTACTTTATGAATTATTAAACTCAAATGTTTGTAAAACAACATTTATATTTGTTGTTTATTATAATTTAGAATTGAAATAAGTTGTGATATTTTTAAAGTCTTTTTGAAAATTCAAAATGACTGAGTCATAAGTTATATCAATAATATGTTGTACATATATTATTAGACATATATTACTTTCTTTTCATGACAGTAATTTTATTTTCAAGATTTTAATTATAGAATTAGCTTTACAAACTGTAATGAACTTATTTTTTAAAGAAATGTTAATTTAACATTGTAAATTCTTATAAAATTTAAAACTATTTTCCTTAGCAAATAAAAGATAACAAATAAGTATTTTTCTATACTTTGAAGGCTGTATTATTATGATATATAAACATATATTATATTTAAAATTCAACATTCTTTGATACATAAATGTTAAGCTCTTTCTATTGCAAACATAAATTACTCAAATAACCTTTTAATTGCTCCTATTACATGCATTCTTAAAAATAAATATATAATGGTAAAGTTAAGCAAATATTTGCAGAAAAACTTAAATTTTACAATAATATAAGAATTCTCTTTATGGTACTAATTTTTAAAAACAAAAATGAACTCTGATATAATAAAAATCCTAAACTTTCCAATAATTATTATAAGTATAACAATATAGTGAATGAATGTTGTTGAACATTGTTATACAATACACCTTGTCTGTCCGTCTATGCAATACAATACATTTCAATTTGTCACAATAACTGGCTTATTAGTCGTTTTATAAGACTCACTTTAAATTGTTTCTTATGGATATTAAGTACTTAAGTTGTGTACTTTGAATAAGTGCTTCTATAAAACAGCTTTATTTGAAAGCAAAACTGATTAAATTTAAAAGTGTCATTTCTCTTGGTGGGTGATAACTTTATTTTAGCATTTGTAGAGACTCTAAACTTTTAAGTAAGTCTTGTTTAATGCTATTTTGTTCTCTTATAGTGACATATGAAAATGTTTTGATAGCTTCGCCGGACGGTGTTAATAATATGATATATGTCCTTGCTCTCGCTAAAAACTCTATGCAATGCATCTATATATTATTTTTATTATCTATGTTATTATAAACAAAAAAAGTTCTTTTAAACCTAAACCTGCTGTGTGTTATTCATTCTATCTAGTATTTTAATAGTTTTATTAAAAGTTGTGTATATATACATATATAAATTACCATTTCATTAATAATGTACCTTATAATGTTTGTATGGAAAATGTTATTTATTAAAGGAAAGTTTGGTTTACTTGGTTAAAGAAAATTATGGGAATTTAAGTGAACAATAAAATCGTGTTTTTGAACAACGATTGTATTAATAAAATAACAAGTTATTTTACAGTATAGTCAATGTGCAATTTTAGCCAGTATTATTAAAGGATTATTGACCAAAAACATTATTCCATACATTTTACCTATTCAGTAGTGTTTCTTACAGATAAAAACAATATAAAATGTCAGCCGTTGTCATCCTGCCGACCAAGTGTTGGCGACCGTTTTCGGCGGCTGTGGTGAAAATGATGAGGGGGTCGCCGTTTTCAATGCCGGTTAGCCAACAAAGCCGCGGCTTGTTTCACGGACAGCGAGTTTGTGTGAGCGGTGTAAGGTGCAAACTTATATATATATATATACGTGGATATATTAAAAGGAATTTTTTTTTTGTCTATTAAGCTTGATAATATAGACCACATTTAATGACCAGTTCGTTCATTTAGTTATTTGCATCGGCATAAGTGTAAATGATAGCGTGCCTGCTTGATGTATAGGAGTTGTCGGGTTCGAGTCTTTCTGGACTGCACCGCGTCATACTAGAGACTTAGAAAATGGTACTATTCCTGCTATATCTGGCACGTGACACTAATAATGAAACTAGAGGCATTGTCTTTACCCTTAAACAGGCACATTTTATTCCCATGCAAGGTTAAGACTTTAAGACAAAGGTCATGCAATCAAAACCTGAAATCCTTGGGTGTTAAGTATCGCATCCCATAACACTGTAGGATATGGTTGAATCACAATTGGTTTATACAATGTAAGTAAGTCTGAACTGTACCATTTAATTTTACATTAGGGTTGATTTGATTTCGTTAGTTACAAAAGCCTCAATTTGGGGTACATTAATATTATCGTCTTTTTTCTAATCCCATTACAGCTTAAAAACGTCGTTGTAATGTAAAGCTTATTTTTACATTGGTCTTTAATTAAAGACCAATTACAAAGTACAAAAGCTTGAATTAAAATTCAATTAAATAAATATTTGAAGCCTGCTTCTTGTACATATTAGAAAGAGTTAAAGGTATTGGCTCTATTATTAATAAATAATTCACTAATGATGGTACTCAGACTTTCAAGGCAACAAATTAATTGACCCCTTACCCGTCCACTTTTTCTTGCTTGTAGTTCAAGTTTGTGTTTAATTATTCATAATGCAAAAAAATATTATTTGATTTATATTCCTTTGTGGATTTACTTGTTAATTCACCAAAAATGCTGATTTTTTGGGTAGGTAGGGAACTTTTTTTTGTAATTTGCCTTTTAAAAAAATTGAGAGACCAAACATTGCCACTGAAAGTAAAATATCTTTAATCTAACATGCAGTTAAAACTACTTACAAAGTTATTTGATATCCGTTAGTTAATACATATAAATATAAAAAGTAAATTTTGAATTTTGGCTTTTTGTCATTGGAGACGAGAATTTTGGGTAAGTTTACTATTTAAGGATATTCATCAGCAACTTTAATGCTAATAAAGAGAGGGGTAGGTTTCTGGTAAAATCCGTAAAAGTTGTGTGTTATAAGTAAAAAACAGTAGTAGAACAAAAAAAATTGTCTATAGTTCTTTTCAATAAGAAATACACATGTTTAGTGAATATTATCGCTCTACTACTATTTTTAAGCCTTAAAACACACACCTTTACGGATTCTACCAGAAACCTACCCCTCTCTTTTTAAAATTTGAAACCAATATTTGCTGAAATCCTTATGTAGATAAATATATGGTAAGAAAAGTTTAGCCTACTACTAGTTTAGAAAAAATCAATCAAAATAAATAAAAGTACACGAGTCTTAAAGCATACGAATAAGATTACGTGATGATAAAACATTGGGTACCAATGTGATTTACATTGCAATGTCCCTTCCCTCCCGGTAACACAAACAAATAATGGTTTAATGTAGTAGGTAGGTATTTGCATGGACTCTAAGGTTAATAACTTCTGACCAATAGAATAATGTAGGTAAGGGAAGTTGGCTAAATGGTTCTGTAACTTTGGGAGAAAGAATAGCTCTGAAGGCTAGGGTAGACGGGTCCAGCTTGGAAGTGCCTTTAAATTAGAAGGACTGATCAAGGGAAATTATATAAACTTAAAAAAGCGACGACTTTTTTTTATTTTAACTAAGTAGGTTTTAATGTTTTTAAGTTTCGTAGATAAATAATTGCAATTATTTTATTTCAAGTAAAGATCCAGTTGAGGGCATATCCAACCTTACAATTCAAGAACAAGTAAGTACAACCTAACCTAACTGGGATTATCGTGTTCATAAGTAGTGCAGCAATAACTAGGTACCAACAATTTTATATTAAAGTAATTTAGTTTTCCAGTAGGTATGGCATCGAAACCGATCAATATCCGCTGGACAAGTGCCGATGCTGATTCAAAATGAAAAATCATATATCGTAATACAGCCAATTTTTTACGGATATTAAAATCTAAATAATACCGTGGGCCAATAAAACTGGAATTTGTCTAAATTTTAAAAATTTTACTATTAAAAAAAAATGTGTGGTTGGATGAAAAAATACAAAAATTAGGAGGTCTGAAAGCATTTTTTTCTATTGTTCTCCCCTCTTTGGTGAAAAAAAAAATAAAAAATATGTGGAAGGGTGCAAAATATGAATAAAATAGAGCTCTGAAAATATATTTCCATTTTATCCCCTTACTTGCTGGAAAAAACTAGGAAGGGAAAAAAATAAAAAAAACTTGCAGCAGGGGAAAAAAATGAATCTTGTGCAGAATATAATTATACACCCCTGCTTTTTCCCCAGACTTACACGTGTAATTATTTTGGTCTTATTCATTAAAGTATTGTAATACAAGAACTGATATGTCCAAAACTAAAATACAGGGAGGAAGGCCAAGGTGTTCATTGTTTATAACACTAGTACCCTAATTTTTCTTATTCGTGGGCTTGACAACTTTGGGGACTTTTATTGAATTTGAATTGGATTGGTTAGTTCGTTAAGTTGAGTGACCCAATTGTAATCTACATAAGGGGTAATTTCATTTCGGATGTAAATCAATTTATCGGCTATTGTCTTATCCTTTAGATCTTTGCTAAAATAGCTAGGTATATGAGTCAAAAAAGTTCATTTTTTTGGTAGCTATTTTCAACAAGTCACTTATTATGATATTTTCGTAATTACATAATTAAATAGAAGACAATTATTATTTTCTAAATATCCACTAGAAAAAATTACTTCATTTATGGCCAAATGAATGTACGGACTGGACATTCCATGCATACATAGTTAAGAGTAGCTTCGCTACTGATGATCAATATTTCCCCCTTTTCCTACCAAACTTTCATGGTCATATAGAATAAAGTTCAAGGTGTATCGTAAACGAACAAAACTTTCAAAATTGGCTGTAATTAAAGAAAAAGTAATTAAGTTGATTTTATTTACTAGAACAATTTTAGCCATGAAAGTCAATGCTATAGACGTCCAAGGGTGGGGGTAAAGGGGTCAATAGCCCCCATCCGAAACTTTGGTAAACCTCCTCAAAATTTTAAAAATTAGATTATATTACCCCCCTCAAACCTTTGAAACCTCTTTTTTGAGCCTCCTAAAAATAAAAATCTTGGACCTCCCTTATTTGTAGAATTAAAACTATTTGTCGATAAGTAGCATAGACGCCACTAAAAAGACTTCGATACAACAAAGTTATGATAACGCAATAGTTTTAGAGACTGCGTAGACATTGTGTTTTTACCAATCGTAGACGTATATGCAGACTGATGTACAAAATTGACCTAAATATAGAGTAGATGCAAAAACAGTAAAATTATTAATTTTAAAACAGAGTTACTTATCATAATATCCATAACTAACTTCCAGCTGCAAAGCATAAATACTTAATTTTCATTAAATATTTAAGCAATCACTTACAATCAAACAAATACTTTCTCAAATGCATATTGTACAATTTAATTATTTTTCTCGTATTCAATCGAATCCGGTGGATAGGAACCGGTTCTCATCAATACGAAAAAACTATGTCTAGCATCGTATTATACCCAGTTTTCTACGAATATAGGAATGTACAATCATAAGATTAAAACTAGTTTTTTTAGCCCGTGCCTTCGGCACCTCGGGGCTAAAAAAACTAGTTTTAATCTCATAATTGTACATTCTATATCCGCGGAAAGCCGTTTATAATACGATGCGAGAAATAACTATTACATTATTTTCCTTCTAATATGACAAGATTTAAAAGTCAAAGGAACTCAACTAAAAAAACGAGTAAAGTACAAAACTGAAATTTGGCATTGTGGTAGCTATTAGGTGTATAATGTGGAAATGTGAAGAAATGGCGGCGGAATTCCCTTATATAAAATGTTCGGGAGTTGAAATACTTGTTTTAATACGATCAGACTATTCTTTCTTATGGATCCAAAGGGATAAGAAAATGGCCTATAAACTAATATACATCCACAATGATGGTACACAAAATAAGCCCTTTTGTAGATTACAATTAGTTGTTGACACGTAAATACACTCAACTCAATGAACCAACCAATAAAAATTCAATAAAAGTGTCCAAAGTTGTGAAGTTAACAAATAAAAATGTTAATATAAAACATTGGGAACTAGTGTAATAAACAGCCTAATGTCCCCTCCCTCCTCCCTGATTCTTAACTATATTTCTAATAAAAAACAACAAAAAACTTGACCCACCCTTAGTCTTACTTATGTTGCGACATGCAAACGTACAAACTCAAACTGTAGAAATTCTTCTCTTTAAAAAAAACTAATGCATTTTCTAGTCCTAATTGGGAAGTTTATTCATACATATATTTAAAAAAATAATAAATAAAGTCATTTATATTAATAAAAGAAGTTAATGTTTTATATTACAACTACAAATTTTCGTTAATTTTGGTAGCTATTTACCCTAACATTAATTGGTCAGTTCGTTCATCTAGTAGGAGGAGAGGGGATGTGGTAAAGGTGTCGTTATTTTAGCCTGCTTTACTTTATTAGAGTAATATAATGTAAGATCAAAGTAATAATTTATATTATTGTCAGCATTTTATTGCTGCCTTCCTCTAAGACAGAATTGTACTTGTTTTCCTTTTACAGGCTTGAATAAAGTATCTCTTTCTTATGACTGCAAAAATATATATATTTCCTCAGTTTGCATCTAACCGACAGAAAAAGTTACTTTTTCTTGTATAAATTTTTAGTAATAAATATCAAATTAATTTTATATATTTTCATAAATAAAACTCCTAATTCACAAGTATTTATTTTTGTAAGCATCTGCAGAAAGCATGGAAATATTTAATTTTACATTGCCTTTTCAGGTTATTGATGAATCCAAAATACCTACAGATGCTGTTATAGGTAGGAAGTTTTAAAAGTAAATATGATATCTTATCTTATAACATGAAAAAGTAAGCTTTTTTTTGTTTGTAGAAAATGATCTCGCTAATTGCTGAGCCAATATGATTCTCCTTTACAGGTCAAGAGTGAGAGTTTATTTCAACCCTCCCATACAAAAATGACAACTCCCAAACTATTTTATTTTTTTTTAAACTAAAAAAATAATGAAGGGGGGATGAATTCAACCCCCCACCACCTCAAGTGCCCTTAGAGGCCTCTAGGGGGCGTAGCTGGTAGTATATGAATACTAGAATTGGCTCGATATATATCTCCCAATTGGCTAGTTTTCTATATGCATATCTATTTCTCAATAAATCTATTTTTATCACCCGGCATTACTATCTAAAAGAAAGTAAATGTTTAATAATTTAAATGATTTTAAAAAAGATTTTTTAAATCATATTTCTTTACATTACCATCGCCAAAGGGTTAATATGATTACAATTTTAGTTTAATATTTGAACACACAAAGTGTCGCCACTATCGAATTCTTTTAAAACAGAGTTTTCTTAAATTTATTATATTATAAATTTAAATTTTCTTTTTTATGATTAGAAATTAAATACTTCAGTATAATGTAAATAGCAACATGAAATGAAAAAAATTTATTTATTTTTAATAAAGTAAAATAATGGGTCTTATCGTTCTGGGCAATGAGAGTTAATTATGGATTATTGGAGCACTATGAGTTTCCAAATTATATTCCTTGGAAAATTTGAGCTCGATTATAGACATTTATTTCCTATATAGATCTGACATGGATCTTGAAGCAATTAAGCAGGCCGTTTTGTTCATGTTAAAAATTGGAAGATTTCATTAAATAAAAGTTATTGCAAATATACTTAGTAAATAATATTAATATATATTAAGACAAAAGCATAATCTTATCTCCCCCTGTACTCCTTTGATATTAGAGAAATCTCTGATATTAATCATTTATCTCACAAAAAAAATAACCATAAAGGTACTTTTTTTAGTTAAAGTTGAAAGCTGTGCCGTTCATTGGGTTGATGTTCTTATGATAGCAGGTATGTTGAATAATTTTTAAAAAAACAATTTGGGTTCAGTCCCTTTCGTGACAACGCCTTTTAAAGGGTGTTTCGTCATATTTTCAAAGTAGCTTTTTATAGGCTATTTTAGGTTAGGTTAGGTGATTGTCCCGCAGAGTTAGGCAATTGCCCTGCAGGGCTAGAAATAGTAAAAGCTATTGTGAAAATACGACGAAACGCCCCTTAAGAGGCGTTGTCACGAAAGGAACATTACCCTAATTTTTTTTAAAGATTACGAAGAAAAAATAACTCATTACGTTTGGAAATCATAAGTAAGATAGGTACTAATTTTTAATGCTCTTGATTTTTTTATCCTCAGTTTAATTGATTTTTGATATTTAAAAAATATATAGTAATGAAATCATACTGTTAAGGACAGTATCAGCAAGCTCCACCCCTTCCCTACACACCTGGCATGGAATACAGTGGTCACGTGGTATATACAGGTAATTAGCTCCACCCCTTCCCTACACACCTGGCATGGCATTCAGTGATTACATGGTACATACAGGTAATTAGATCAAACCCTTTCCTACACACCTGGCATGGAATACAGTGGTCATGTGGTACATACAGGTAATTAGATCAAACCCTTCCCTACACACATGGCATGGAAAACAGTGGTCATGTGGTACATACAGGTAATTAGATCCAACCCTTCCCTACACATCTGGCATGGAATACAGTGGTCACGTGGTACATACAGGTAATTAGCTCCACCCCTTCCCAACACACCTGGCATGGCATTCAGTGATTACATGGTACATACAGGTAATTAGATCAAACCCTTTCCTACACACCTGGCATGGAATACAGTGGTCATGTGGTACATACAGGTAATTAGATCAAACCCTTCCCTACACACATGGCATGGAAAACAGTGGTCATGTGGTACATACAGGTAATTAGATCCAACCCTTCCCTACACATCTGGCATGGAATACAGTGGTCACGTGGTACA
The DNA here is from genome assembly GCF_053477335.1 of Acartia tonsa. Classification (NCBI taxonomy): domain Eukaryota; kingdom Metazoa; phylum Arthropoda; class Copepoda; order Calanoida; family Acartiidae; genus Acartia; species Acartia tonsa. The sequence goes on along the minus strand of NC_137269.1, from coordinate 42,106,765 downwards.
TACAGGTAATTAGCTCCACCCCTTCCCTACACACCTGGCATGGAATACAGTGGTCACGTTGTACATACAGGTAATTAGCTCCACCCCTTCCCTACACACTTGGCATGGAATATAGTGGTCACGTGTTTTATAATAAATACCTAGTCTTTAAAAAAACCTTTTTATTACAATATATTTTCATTATAGGTTCAGAAAGTAGACTGAAGGCAGGGGACAAAGTATTTGTAGGTGATATTTTCAATACAGGTCCAAGGCAAGTAGTTAATTCATTAATAAATTAAAATGATTTAATACAATTGTAGTTGATGTACATTTTATTTTTTTAACATTTTCTCACCAATTTACATCTGTAAATTATAATTGGTAACCCAAAGTCTTTTTATCATTATTTCTCATTCATGGGCCAAAAAATATTGGGTACAATTATTAAATCATGATTGGTTGGTTAAATCTAGCATTTTCTATAGGTAACGTTCATCAATTTATCCTCGATGTCTTATCCCTTAGGATCCCTGGCTTAACGTTAATTCGTATTTGTTTCAGGAGTTATGGTAATTACGCGGCTTGGGGAGGAATGTCGACATATTCTGTGGCTCCGGAGACTTCTGTTCAGTAAGAAATTTAAATATCATACTTGCGGCAATAAATGTATTATTATAGATGTATACCCAAGACAACTACCTGACTCAAGTGGCGGGGACCCTTTTTCGTCTGCTAGCAAATTGCTTTCTTTTCTTTTGTAGCGACTTGGCTGTTCTTATATTTCCTATGGTATTGGTTGACCCAATGAAAAGTCGGCATAGGGTCCCCACCCCGTGGGTAGAGTTATATATAGCTCTATTCTTTAATTTAATCTTGCGGCTACGCCACTAGAGGCCTTTAGGGGTACTTGAGGGAAATGGTGGTGATTTGCTGACCCTTTATTTCACATTTCAGTTTTGTTTAAAAAAATGACGTATTTTTTGGTGAATGGGTACTATTTTTAGGGTTGTAGCAACCTTCCAAAAAAAAAGTTAAAAACTTCCCCAGGAAATAAGTAGGTAAAGTTTCAATTAATTGAGAACCATATTGGTTCAGAAGTAAGCGAGATTATTTGGAACAAAAAGACAGACACACTGCCTTACCAATACCACAAACCTTCTGCTATGACAAAGCTGAAAAGCTAAAAAGTTTTGAGTGGATAAGTAAAACTATGAATTCTTTGTAGTGTGTTTGTATTATACAAAGATTTAAAACTTTTCTACCCTAATATAGAGAAAGGAATTATATATAGAAACCTACTAGTTTTTCTTCATAAAAACATAATAACATAATAAAAAGCTGTTTTTATATCCTAAATATCAAAGTTGCAAATTGTAACAGAGATCTCCCTCTTACCTACAATTTTTCAGCAAAGGTTTTTCATCCTTTGGTAATAATTTAGGTTATATTATTTTGTTAGAGAATAAACAGTCAATCAGGCAATCTTACTCATCCCCCCCACCACTAATTAAGAATTATAGTCTTGTAAAATATGTAGCTGCGCTTCTTTGTAAAACTAAATATTCGGTTCTGTTTGTTTTCCGATAAGATTATAGATTATAGATTTTTATACACACAAATATTAAACTTGGAAATTTCTGTTGAAGAAAAATATTTCTCGTTGAATACATGCATTTAATATAAATCCATGGAAGTTGTTAGTTGATCATGCTATCTCTATAATACAAAGTAGCTTGATGTCTGTCCGTCCGTCTGTCTGTCCCTTAAGATCTCGGTGACCACTGAACCAATTGGATTCTACTCTTCAGGTATTATACCTACTGGTCCTGTGGTGGTTTTAAGCTATTTTCTTGGGATGTGTCACACCCCAACCCCCCTGCAGCACCAGAGATACTTTTTAAAATTACCTCTTGGAGGCAAAGCCCCGCGAAGCCGCTAGTCTATAATACAAAGTAGCTTGATGTCTGTCCGTCCGTCTGTCTGTCCCTTAAGATCTCGGTGACCACTGAACCAATTGGATTCTACTCTTCAGGTATTATACCTACTGGTCCTGTGGTGGTTTTAAGCTATTTTCTTGGGATGTGTCACACCCCAACCCCCCTGCAGCACCAGAGATACTTTTTAAAATTACCTCTTGGAGGCAAAGCCCCGCGAAGCCGCTAGTCTATAATACAAAGTAGCTTGATGTCTGTCCGTCCGTCTGTCTGTCCCTTAAGATCTCGGTGACCACTGAACCAATTGGATTCTACTCTTCAGGTATTATACCTACTGGTCCTGTGGTGGTTTTAAGCTATTTTCTTGGGATGTGTCACACCCCAACCCCCCTGCAGCACCAGAGATACTTTTTAAAATTACCTCTTGGAGGCAAAGCCCCGCGAAGCCGCTAGTCTATAATACAAAGTAGCTTGATGTCTGTCCGTCCGTCTGTCTGTCCCTTAAGATCTCGGTGACCACTGAACCAATTGGATTCTACTCTTCAGGTATTATACCTACTGGTCCTGTGGTGGTTTTAAGCTATTTTCTTGGGATGTGTCACACCCCAACCCCCCTGCAGCACCAGAGATACTTTTTAAAATTACCTCTTGGAGGCAAAGCCCCGCGAAGCCGCTAGTCTATAATACAAAGTAGCTTGATGTCTGTCCGTCCGTCTGTCTGTCCCTTAAGATCTCGGTGACCACTGAACCAATTGGATTCTACTCTTCAGGTATTATACCTACTGGTCCTGTGGTGGTTTTAAGCTATTTTCTTGGGATGTGTCACACCCCAACCCCCCTGCAGCACCAGAGATACTTTTTAAAATTACCTCTTGGGGGCAAAGCCCCGCGAAGCCGCTAGTCTATAATAAAAAGTAGCTTGATGTCTTTCTGTCCCTTAAGATCTTGGTAACCACTTAACCGATTGGATTCTACTCTTCAGGGAATATACCTACCTACTGGTCATGTGTTGATTTTTTTGGGATGTGTTAAAACTCCAACCTCCCCTAAAAAATTTAAAATTCCCCTCAAGCCGCTAGTATTCATATATTGAAAATACCTCAACAATTTAAGTTTAATATAACAAAATCACAAATTATTTATGATTTAACACCTTATGATGGTTTGAATGCGTTTTGCGATAATAAAGTTGTACTTTTTCAGGAAGCTTCCTATAAACCTGACCATGGATGAGGCCGCTGGTTTAAATGGTGCCTGTGAGACAGCTTATCACGGCCTCATTCATTGTGGTAACTTGAGAAAAGGTAAACACTTGAAAAACTTGCCCCACCTTATTTTTTTCAATTTGTTCAAAGTATTGGAGATTTCTGTTGTCGCTGGTCACTTAGACAGTTGAAAAATTTATTGCCAGCTGGCAAATTGTTGATTGTTAATACTAGCAACGGAGTATAAAATATAATCATAAAAAATGACAACGAATTTTGAAATAATTATTTATTGCATTGTATTAAAGACAGCTTTCCGCGGATATTAAAATGAAAATTTATAATATTAAAAATAGTTTTGTGAGCCTCAAGTGGCCTAAGGCTAAGAAATGGTTCTAATCCAGCTTATATTAATCGGTTCCGAAGCCATAATGGAAATTTTTAGTTTCATCTTCCAAGAATAATAACAGCAGTTTTTATTTTATTTTAGGGGAAACAGTTTTGATTCAAGGGGCAACAGGTTCTTCTGGTTTAGCAGCTGTACAGGTGAATGGATCATTCCCTATGATATCATTATTAAGATCTTTTAGAAGTTAGGGGCGCACCCGCTAATATAGAACTGAAGAAGACAAACTTTTTAGATTTTTTTTTGGATAGAATCTTGAATGTAAAAAATTACCTATCTTGTAAGTATCTCATCAAAGCTTCTCTCTGTAAATCTCATCGTCTATTTAAGTATCTTAAGTGCCTTGAATATAAATGTCGCTAAGGACGAATAAGGACTAATAAGCAGGGATAAGACAATGGACGATAAATTAATGTACATTCCTAAAGATGATGCACAAAATAACCATTCATGATTCTGTAGACTACAATTAGTGGTAAAAACGTTTTGACACTTAATTTTCTTAATGGTCCAACCAATCAAACTTCCAATAAAAGTTCCAAAAGTTTTGAAGCCAACAAATAAGAAAACGTCAATATAAACAACTAGTCCCCAAAGTTTTATATAAACGTTTTGTTATTCATTGGCTTAGCAACTTTGGAGACCTTTATAGAATTTTGATTGTTTGATTCATTTAGTTGAGTGTCCAAACGTTTCAACCACTAATTGTAATCTACAGAAGTGGTAATTTTGTTTATCGTCATTGTGGATGTACATCAACTTATCGTCCATTGTCTTATCCCTTTATATCCTTGCAATTTTCCTCCCTGGTGCATGTGATGTCTAGTCTAAATATAAATGTTGCTATAGACGAATGACAACTAATGAGGGTGTCTCCCGAAGCAACCAAAAACAAGAACGATTTTTTCTTTTGTTAAGATAGCTTCTGCCGTGGGTGCCAATATGATTCTTACTGGTGGTTCTCAAGAAAAACTTAAGGCATTCAATTCTCATAAATTTAAATACCCATTTCAAGTTGGATGAAATCAATTCTTTCCTGCTTTTTTTTTGTTTATCTGAAGTGTTCAATTTGTTCTCAATAAAATACAACAAAACAAGGATGACAATATCCATAAAAGCAAAGCTCTAAAATTAGAAAATGAACAATTACTCTTGTACAGTGTCAGTCAAACTTAATAAACCTAAACAGATTTGCTTATATTTGTACATTGTTGTCCTACGAATCATCATTCCAAAAATTATACAAAAAGTTTATGTCAAAAAAGTAAAAAATCAGTATGTTTCAAATAAACGTACAGACTATCTGGTAACAATTACAGAGTTACTACGCTTTCTAAATCGTACCAAACAACTGTATTAGGGATCATCTTGCAAAGTATGAATTCATTAACACAACTCTAACATGTTTAAATAAACGAAAAAAGCTAAACGTTACGGACAGACCAACCCTAATTATAGAAAAGCTTCATTTTTTGAATGATTTTTATAATTATGAGATTTCTTACTGCATTGAAACAGATTGCCAGTGAACAAGCTAGGGGCGAAGGAAAAGTACTTGGAGTTTACAATTATAACTCAGGTAATAAAATAACTTTCAAACTTTTATTTTAAGCAATCATTTATTGGTCATTCGTTCATCCAGTAGGAGGCTAGAAGACGGGGACATCTTCATTTCAGCCAGCTACAAGTTTCACTTTATTAGAGTAAATGATAATATGGTTTCTCGTATTCATTTGAATCCGGTGGATAGGAACCGGTTCTCATGAATACGAAAAAACTATGTCTAGCATCGTATTATATCCAGTTTTCTACGAATATAGAAATGTACAATCATAAGATTAAAACTAGTTTTTTTAGCCGGTGCCTTCGGCACCACGGGGCTAAAAAAACTAGTTTTAATCTTATAATTGTACATTCTATATCCGCGGAAAGCCGTTTATAATACAATACGAGAAATAACTATTAAGATCCAATTAATAATAAATCCATTCAAATAACCCAAAATAAAATTGGATGAAGATTTGTTTTGATAGGCAAGAAAGAATATGTCTGTAAATTATAGTATAACGATAGAGGGGGATGGGGTTAAATAACTCTATGTTCCCACCCTGTGGACCCTGTGTCGACTCTCAATTGGGTCTTAGAATATCAGCCAATAGCGTTGCAAATATTAACACAGTTAAGTTGCTACAAAAGATCTGAAAGCAATTTGCTAGCTGACATAAAAGGTCCCCAACACTGGATCCAGGTAGTCGTCTAAGTTATACATCAATAGGTATTTATTATATTTTTGTCTGAATTTATAGAAAAATAAAAATTTGTATATAGGTAAAGAAGATGGAGTAAGTCTTCCAGAGTTTGTTAAATCTCTAGGAATAAAGGTAAACTTTTTGTAAAAAATAAATTTATACATTTAGGGTAGGTCCGTAATGGATAGGCATGTTAGAATTGTCCTACAGATTTAAAATATGGTATGATGTTTCTTGTATCAACTAGGTACAATTTTGAAAGTACATTTTAAAGTTTACCCTCATTTACCCCATCTCATCTTTACCTACTGGATAAAGAACTGACAAATAAATGACAGGGGAAATAGCAACCAAAATTAACAACAAATTTTTCCATGTTATAATATCCACGTATTTTCTGCATCCATTCAATAACAATATTAACAATTAGATTATTTTTAAGGGAGTTCATGCAGTTTATGATACAGTTGGTGGTAATAAAAATTCAAAGGACCTTCTCAGAATATTGAAGTAAGTTTAAGTTTAGAAAAAAATAGTTATTGTAAGAAAACAGGGATAGGACAAGGGACAAACCAATTTTCTGACCAATACTGATGTATAAAATTCTCTCTGTGGTTGTAGATAATAACTATTTGGTAAACAAAGTGGTTTAAACTGAACAAAAATATAGAATTACAATTTGAAATTTGTGCCATAATTAAGATTTGTGGAAAGCTGTCTATAATACAATGCGATAAATAACTATTCTAGATTTGGTGGCAGATACCTAGTAATTGGGTGGACAAGTACCCCGCTGGCGGGTGGAGGGCGAGGAGCGGGTGCTGATCATAATACCGCTAACTCTGTACCAACTAATCTTATCATGATGAAAGGAGCAAAGGTAATTTCTCTTATTCATTTGAAACCTATTAATATCATTATCCAATGGATTAGAACTGGTTTTCATCCATACGAAAAAGATATGTCTAGCATTGTATTATATCCTGTTTTCTATGAATATAAAAATGCACAATCATAAGATCAAAACAAGTTTTTTTAGCCCTAAGATGCCAAATAATTTTACTTTTTATATCAGCGGATAGCTGTTTATAATATGATGCGAGAAATAATTATCTATAATACAAAGTAAAATGATGTCTGTCCGTCCGTCCGTCTGAAGCTTAAGATCTCGGTAACCACTGAACCGATTGGATTCTACTCTTTAGGGTATATACCTACTGGTCCTGTGGTGGTTTTAGGCTATTTTCTTGGGGGGTGGGACACCCCCCCCCCCCTAAAAAAAAAAAAAAAAATCCCCCCCTTATTTTTTTTTTTTTTTGCAGAAGATTTTTAGGGTCCTTTATTTTTTTTTGCAGAAGATTTCCTTGGTCCTTTTTTTTTGCAGAAGATTTCCTTGGTCCTTTTACGAATTTCACCTTAATTTTTTTTTGATCACCTCTTGGGGCAAACATTATAATAGAAGACAGGTAAAAAAAGAAAATGAAAACTAACTTCATTTTTTGGGAAGGGAGGGAGGGAAGCCTTATTTCTATGGGCGGTTTTTCCTGTGAGGATAGTGGTACCCTCCCCAAAATAGTTATAAACCTTTACATTAAAAGCTACAATTCAAAGGAGAAGCATATTGGTTCAGCAGTTAGCAAGATTCTTCAAAACAAACAGACACACAGATAACCATCCTGTTACTTTTATTTAAGGATAACAAGATGCATAGATAGAAATATATTTTTTCCATTTTATCATTGCTCGGCAGACAATAATTACATCAGTTTTTCTATTAGCCTTTTTTCTATTTTGCTGTTTCATTTAACCTCAATTTTTGCAATATTTCCAAATATGCTAAATCATTTCAAAACTGGCATACTCAAAGCAATTTGAAATGAAACTTTTCTCTAATTGTAGGTTATTGGGTGTCCAGTAGCAATTCACACGAGACTTGATCCATCAATCAGAATTCAAAGACTCCAGGAAAACAACATTTGCTTTTTCACCTTTTATCAATTATTATTTTAGTATCCTGGCTAGTGCTACTCTAAGGCTAGTGTATGACGGTCTGTTCTTCAGTTTAAATGACTGAATTGTACTTATTGGATATTTATAAGTTTTCAGTGACCTGATTGTAGAAAGACAGAAAAAAAAGTAAAGGAGTTGATGCGCTACTAATATAAAGGGGGTCATTTTTTTCGGGTACTTCCCGTAAAAGTGGGTATTTTTAGGCTTTAAAATAGGAGTAGAACTATAAAATTTGGCATTGCAGTTGCCTTTATGAAACATAATGTGATTTTATGATAAAACCAATTTTCTAGCCAGATTAGACATTTTTAATCATATTTTCACGTGGTGATTTATTTTGGTAGAGTTTGGAAATGTTTTCAATATTAAATTCACAAATGTCCAGAGCAAATACAAGTATAACTTTATTAGAAAATACTAAGTTTTCTAAAAGGGGGGGGGGGGGGGTTTAATGCAACCATCTCGTAATCAGTGAGCAAATGGCACTTAGAATTCGAATTTCCATCTGAAATTTTCCATGAGTAATCCTTGGTAGGTCTATTTTCCCTAAATCGAACAAAAAGTTGGAAAAGTAACGGCTAACGGCTCAGCTGTTTTGTTATTTTTTTGATATCTATATTGCAAATTAGTCACGAAACCTCTCTCAACATAATACTCTTTTCTACTCCAAAACGCTATCAAACGGTTCTACACGGTATATGTTGGTGCTAGAAGTTTTAAAAATGGTTATTGCTATCATTTAATATGAATTAAACCAAATATATGTTTTAAAAAGTTGATTCCTACGTAATTGATGATGGATTTACCCTGAAAATAGGCTAAAAACGGCTGAACGGCTGAGCCGCTAGCCGTTACTTTTCCAACTTTTTGTTCGATTTAGGGAAAATAGACCTACCAAGAATTACTCATGCAAAAGATCAGATCGAAATTCGAATTCTAAGTGTCATTTGCTCACTGATTACGAGATGGTTGCATTAAACCCCCCCCCCCCTTATTCAAATTTGTGTACTCAACTGTTATGCCAAATTTTAGAGTTCTGAGGTGAATTCTTAAAAATTTTTTTGGCTCACTGCCTCACTAAATTAGTGAGGCAAAATTATCCTCTATAAATTTTTAGCGAGCCTCACTAAATTTAGTGGGGCAGTGAGCTAAAAAGTTTTTCACCTCTGTTTTAAAGCTAAAGCACCCACTTCTACGGAAAATACTCGAAAAAAATGACCCACTTTAATCTTATTGACAGTCAATAGAAGTTAGATATTCTATTGTGGCATGATTATGTATGTTTGTTGTCTGCAGGCCCTAGATGATTGGGTTTCACAGGACTTGATCAAACCTTTTACTTCACATGTATACCCTTTTAATCAATTCAGGAACATATCAATCAAATACCCCTTATTTTTATGTAACTCCTAAAGAAATTCATAGTTTAAAGAACCTGAGAATTATCTATTTAATTTTCAAAGGATTTCATTTTCGTTTAATGTGTCATGATATTTGGGTGATTTAAATTGGTTTTGACTTTGACCATTCCAATAAATAGTAACAGTTTCAACATTCTTTATGCATATATAGAAAAAAAATATTTGTTGGGGTTGGGGTTGTGATGAAAAAATCAAAGAGGTTACTGCCATGAAAATTAGATTACACAAACAAATTTGTTTATAACATGATGAACGAAATTGATTGATTGATTATAGAGAGGCCTTAGTTGCAAAGTGGAATAGACAGATAACTGGAAATTGTATTCTTAGGTATGTATTTGATTTTAATTGTATAAAGCCAAAGTAAGACATGCTTAATTTAATGAAATATATTATATGCACAGATTGTAACCCTTTCACACTAAGGGGGGCGGGGGAGTAATCTTACATTCTCGTAATCAGTGCACAAATGTCACTTAGAATTCGAATTTTGTTATGAAACTTGGCATGTATATTAGTATAAGTCTTGGTATGTCTATTTTCCCTAAATCGAACAAAAGTTTAATAAGTAACGGCTAACTGCTGGCAGCTCATATTATAGACAGCTCTCCACAGATATTAATTGAAAAACCTCAAGGGGCCGAAGACCCAGGTAACAAAACTGGTATTAAATTTATGATTTTCACTTTATTATTCTTGGAAAATTCTCTGTATATTAATTCTATACATGATTTTTTAGTATGGCTGCAAACAGGTTTTAATCCAGCAACTGTTCAATTCATAGGTTTGGAAGCCATACTGGAATATTACTTATTTATTCTATTATTTCAGATGCCAAGAATAAGATAGTATTGGAATGTACAAAACATACAAGAGCCTAAACAGTGACAAAACAAAAAATACCACATGCTCAAATCTGTGATTTTACTGTTTCAAATTATATTTTATATTTATATTTATATGTTTAAGTTCAAGAATTCTAGTCAAAAATATGATATACTCTTCCATATATTTATTGTTTTATATACTTAATACATTGGTATTTATTTTAAGCCTTTTTGAAAAAAATCATATAGTTTTCACTTCTTCCACCAATTCAAAGAGAATTTTATTGCTGTTTCGTCATTTGTACGGCCTTTTGGACATCCAAAATGATGGTCTACAAAAAATTTGTCTGTCTGTCCATTTGTATTATCTTTTACATTTCTTTGTTTATACCTAGTATTTACCTAGCTTGTATGTTTCAGAAAATTATAGATTTTTCAAGTTAATATGTTTTCACTCAAAAAAACAGTAATTTGTTTACATTTCAAAAAGGTATTAGTTTTCATGTAAAGCAATCTTGTTAAAATATTGTTACAGATACATACAAAATGAAAAAAAATTAGAAAATATGGCGACCAAAAATGAATCTGTAAGTTCTTGTGATAAAGAAGGAATTGAAGAAAAAAACAACATTGATAAGGTTGGAAAAATGAATGAAGGAACACAATCTGATAATAAAACAGTGGTAAATGACACTCCCAAGAAAGGTCCAAAATTTGTCGTAGCCAAAGATGACCCAACCAAAGACTCCTTAATAAACTCAATTTCTTTGTTTGTGGATGAAAATAAGCAATTCATTCAAAATGGACTCTACGTCATTGCGTTCTTTGGAGTTATTAAGATAGGTAATGCAATTCAGTTTGTAAAATGTATTGATAAAATATCCAAAATATCTCCTAAAAAAACAAGACTAGTTAAAAATAATGGAAGTAAAGCTTTTATTTTGAAGTATTCTTTGATTTGACCTTGTATAATAATAGATAATTATAGATTAATCGTGTGTTAGTTCATCTATTAGGAGTGGAGAGGGTTCGGAAGGGGGTGCGAATCGTTATTTTAGCTTGCTGCAAGTTTCACTTTATTAATAAATTTGAATATCTGGTGTAAGATCTAAAAATTTATATATCCATTTAAGAATACAATTAAAGTTTAGGACATACTGTACGAGCATTTACACGATTTTCTTCGGCCTCGAAAATCCCTGAACAGTTCTTCAAAGAAAATGTTCAGCTGTATGTCAGAGTTAAATCAACAGATGTGGCTGCTTATAAATCAGGCAAGGGTCAATAAATCAGAAAAGGAAGGGGACACTGGGCTGTTTATTACACATTTTCTCATTCGTTGGCTTAACAACTTAGGGGACTTTAAATGACTTTTCATTGGTTGGTTTATTAAATTGAGTGTCCTTACGTTTCAACCACTAATTGTAATCTTCTGAAGGGGTAATTTTGTGTATTAACATGAGGATGTACATCAATTATCCGACCATTGTCTTATCTTTTTAGATCCCTGCAATTAATGAGGATTAGGTAACAAATGAAGTTAAATTTTCCATAGGTACCTAGGTAGTAAGTATTATTTAGAGTTTTCAGACAGTTTTGTAGGAGAGAGGTTAACACCACTATTTTTTGGGGGGTGGGGGGTGACCATACATGTTTTATTTATACTTTAGACTGACATATTGATTATTGACTCTTACTGCAGAGAAATTGCCAAAATTGGTCGCATCTCATATTCCAATTTTCCAAACGCCATTCAACAAACAATCAGGAATCTTGTTATTTAGATATTTTAAATATTAGACTAGCGGCTGTAAAGTATGAAAACAGCCTAAAACTAAACTTGGATATAAAAATTAAATAGCTTAAAACCATCCAGGGACCTAAAAGAATCTCCATAAAATAGAGAACTCCTTCTATTCAGTAGTTATCACAATCTAAAGCTGGACAAAAAACCTTCCTACTTTATATAATGTGATATATATAAAAGCAGTGTGATATATGCAGGAGATTTTAAAGTAAATTTGACATGACACATTTCATCCTATAATTTAAAGCAGTAATTTTTTGTCTAAAGCTTAAAATCTCAACAACTACTAAACTGATTTAATTCTCCTTTTTGGTGTATCTTCACACAGGTCCTGGGGATTGTTTTAGGCTATTTTATTGTCAGATTAAGCCTTGAGATGACTTTAGGCTATTTTCATGCTCCCTTTCAGAGACCCTTGATGCTAGGGACGCAACTGCTGGTAAACGGATATAGAATTAAGCAATTTCCTTCTTTTATTTGAAATGTGATTGCAAGAATGTAAGGAATTCCAATGACAAGAATAAATATTTGCAGAGTCTAACATTAGCCTTCTTGTGCCTGGTTTACATATAGATTCAGATTATATAGGTAGGTATCTAGCTAATTAAGTTACCAATAATTAACAACATTAAATAATTAAATTAATTTCATTTTGAGCTTGTAATCAATAATCTAAAATACAAAGTAGAACTCTGTCTGTCCGTCTGTCTGTCGAAAGCTTAAGATCTCGGTAACCATTAATCTAACTAGGCTCAACTCTTTAGGGAATAAAAATACAGGTTGTGGTATTAACCTTGTTCTGTAAGGTGGTACCCTACCCCAAAATAGTTAAAAACCTTCCATGGGCCTAGGAGAGTCTACATTGTTAAGGAAAATCATATTGGTCCAGCAATTATTGAGATCCTTTGGTACAGACAGATATACATTATGTTACTTTTATGTGAAAATTAGTAAAGTCAAACAATATATTATAGATAAATGCAAAGACATTCTGCAGAAGGATTACCAAGACAAAAAGCTGAAGGTTCTACTGTTGGAAAGGTACCAGGATGAATGTGCCATAGGAGAGGCAAGGGAGGTGTCATGGTGGCCTGCAAGGAATAAATGGGTCGGCCAGCAATTGGTGTATCAGGTAACAGCGGCTACACCCCTTGAGGCCTCTAGGCTGACTAAAGGGAAAGAGGGTGTGTTTTCAGGTTAGATTTTGGGAATGATTTTGAATTAAAAAAGAGAAAATAAAATATTATTTTTTTTTTTTGGGGGGGGGGGCGTATGTTTTCCAAGAATAATTTCTCTGGGGAGTGTAGAGGTACGTTCCCTTAAAATTAATTTAAGTTTTTTTTTTAAATTAATTCAGTTTTAAGGTAGGGTAAAGCGGGGCGATCTCGGTTTTGAGGTGAAGTCGGTATTTTTTTTACCACCTTCATTAAATGACATTTTTCTCCATGTTCTAATCGACTGACAGAAAAAAACATAAAATCAAATTTGTTCCTTATTAAATTGCCTACAAAAAAGTATTTTTGTGAGATGAATTTTTAGGGTACTTTTTGGGTCTTAAAGTCGGACGACAAAAATTTTTTTTTCGATTTTTTGCTTCGGTCGGAAAAACGGTAAGTTGGCGAAAAACTGGTAAGAGCTAGAGCTTAGACGTCTTCAGGGGACTTATTAAGAATCTAATAGGCTATCCATTTCCGTTTAAAACTTTAAAAAAGCTTGTATAGTTTTTTCTTAAATCGACTAAAAGTGAAGCGGGGCGAATTCGGTTTTTTCACTTTTTATACTAACTTTTTCAATTTTATATAAAAATGTGAAATTTTCGAGAGAAAAAAGTCAAATTTCTCGTACTTAGAAATTTTTTTTTTTTTTTGTAGAAAAAATTGTCCGATCTTCATAATTTTTTTTGTCAATGCTCTTTATTACATTTAGCAACTTTAACCTTTTGGGCATGCTGTAATTAAATCAATATGTCATAGGTTTTTTGAAGCTGGAAAATCGACCACAGATTTTGCCAAACTTATCTCTTTTTTTCAACTTGATTTTTTAAAGAAATTTTGCTAATAGAACTAATTTTTTTTTTGGCCAAATCTATTCAAAATTGCCTGAATTTTAAGGATCAGACCTTTAAAGTCATAAAAAGTTATTTTTTCTAGTAGTATTTTTATGTTTTTTATCAAAAAAATTTTCGAAAAAAAAAGTCAAATTTCGCGTACTTCGGAAAAATTATTTTTTTTGGTAGAAAAAATTGACCTAACTTAATAAAAACTTTTGTGCATACTCTTTATTACATTTAGCAACTTTTACCTTTTGGGCATGCTGTAATAAAATCAATACGTCATCGATTTTTCGAAGCTTGAAAATCCCCTACCGACTTCGCCTCAAGGCGGGGCGAAGTCGGTGCCGTTTTAGAGATCAATTTTGACAAACTTCCCAATGTCCTAGGTTTACGTCCTTTTAGGACCTGATCGACTTTTCCGAGATCTTTCTACTGGTTCTGGTCCAATTTAAAAAAATAATTTTTACGATTTGCAGGTTCAAAAAACCGAAAAAAAGACCGAGTTCGCCCCGCTTTACCCTACTAAAACACAACAAAAAAAGAAGAAAATTGCTATTATCAACAAAAAGAGTAAGGTCTTTAATTTGACACTTTACTTTTTGAATTCTGTTGAGTAATTATTTGTACACTTTTTAAATTTTGCTTACAATGGATTCGTAATATTTTTTTCATTCTAAAGGTACATATAAACACATATTTTTTATGCCTGTGTTAGGATATATAATTATTTAAGTTCAAAGTTTTCTTTCACTGAGGTTAAAAAAAAGATTTTTTTAATAATTGCTGAACAGAATTAAAAAAGTAAGGTGTCAAATTAAAAATATTACTATTTTTGTTCATAATGGCAGTTCTTTTTTTGTTGCGTTTTAGTACCTTAAATCCGACTTAATTTTAAAAAAAGCCCTTAAATTACTTCAAAAATAAGAGGTCTACAAAAAAAAGATTGCATATTGAAATTCTATGTACCATTTTACATCTACTACTTACTAAAAACACCGAGTAGCTACTTTAAATAAAAATCAATAAAGTTAAGACACCTTCTTTATGAAAAGTCCCTAAAGTTTTGTTATAACGTTTTCTTATTCGTTTGCTTACGAACTTTGGGGACTTCCATAGAGTTGATATGGTTGATTTGTTTAGTTTAATGTCCCAACTTTTTAATCACTAGGTATAATCTACAGAAGGGGTAATTTTGTGTATCATCATTGGGGATGTACATCAATTTACGGTCATTATCTTATACCTTTAAATCCCTGATATGAATGTCTATAGATTGTTTATGTTTAGGGATATGGTCACGTATCAGGCAACTGTCAGTCATTATCCAAGTCTTACCTGAACAGCCTACAGAAGTCACAGTTGTCTGCCCAGCGAATGAAACGTGGAATTTGGCAACAATCATCAAATCAACCATCTTTATCTTTAGTTAGCAGACTTAAGAATTATTTTAGTAATTTTCACCCTCGTTAATTTTAACAAGAATACAAAGAAATATTAATAAAAGACAAACAAATCCCCCATTTTCAAATTTGGTTCTACTTGCTTAAGAATTAATTTCGTTATTAAATTGATATTAAGTTCTCTTGTGTATTCCAACAAGGTGCCGTTTAAGCACTGATAACCCCTCTCCCCCGCCCCCCTCTTATTTTAAAAGTATATTAAAAATAGCACTTCCTGACTCTAAACTTTTAAGTTACATTATGAATAAGTTTCATGATATTTGAAAAAAAGTTCAACTTTTTTACAATGTAACAGAATGATTTTTTTGATATACATATTAAATTGTGTACTTTAAAGAGCTTATAACTAAATTTTAATTAAGTTTGTAACCTGCCTATGTAATTTCAGAATGATTAAGGCAATATTGATATTCAATAACCATGGGAGACCAAGGCTCAACAAGTTTTATCAGTATTATGTAAGTTTTTCATTAACACAGCTACTCAGTAGTTAGATAGATAACAGAACAATCCAGGGAGAAAAGGGACAATGGGCTGTTCATTACACTAGTCCCTAAAGTTTTATTTTTACGTTTTCTTGTTTGTTGGCTTAACAACTTTGGGGACTTTTAGTGCATTTTGATTGGTGTTGCAATGTTTCTACTATCAATTGTGGTCTACAGAAGGGATAATTTTGTGTATCATCATTGGGAATGTACATCAATTTATCGGCCATTGTCTTATCCCTTTTGATCCCTGAGAATAACCTCTTAGAGAAAAAATGATGCACATAATTGAAAAAAGATTATTTATAGTGAAAATATGAGGTTCCATGTTTTATTTTGCGGTTTATTGTTTTTTTTTTCATTAAAATTGTTAGGTAGCTTTTTTGTTTCGCCACCATGCACTATGAAAAAAAGTTTACAAAAAGCATATCTAGCAAATAGCGTGTTCACAAAACAACTATTCCTGTGTTAAAATATTTGCTATTACATGATAAATTCAATTTCAAGATATGTAAGTTTATAAATCTAAAAATTAATCATCCTCTTGTAGTAGATAGTTTTTTGTCTGAAGCTCAAGATCTCGATAATTACTGAACTACTTTTGGTAGGTTACACACAGGTCATGTGATGATTTTAGGCTATTTTATTTTCATATTAAGTTCTCTGGATAGTTTTCAGCTATTTTTCTGTCACTTCGAATTTAGAGCTTCTAGATGCTATGGGTGAAGCCGCTAGTTCTTCATACAGAACAATTCTTTTATTTATTTAGAATGAAAGCCAACAGCAGCAGATAATCAAGGAGACCTTCCAACTTGTCTCCAAGAGGGATGACAATGTTTGCAATTTCCTCGAAGGGGGATCTCTCATTGGTGGATCTGATTATAAGGTTACAAGTTTTTTCCACTTCCCTAACAATTAAAATAATATAAGAGAGTTAAGATAATGGTTGATAAATTAATCTACATCTATTAGTTACTGGCTATTAAAGGCAGATATTGACAGATGAAAATCAAAGAAAAGATTAGTTTATTGTCTATTGAAAAGGTATGGTTTCAATAAAGTTTGTAAAATTCAAAGAAGTGCACAATTACACAGGAAGGGAGGGGACATGGGGCTGTTTTACACAAAAGTCCCTAAAGTTTGATAGTAATGTTATCTTATTCATTGGCTTAACAACTTCGGGGCCTCTTATTTTATTTTTTGTTGTTGTTCATTAAGTTGAGTGTCCAAACTTATCAACCAGTAATTGTAATCTATAGAATTGGTAATTTTGTTAATCATCATGGGGGATTTTCATAAATTTATTGGCCATTGTCTTATCCCTAAAGATCCCTGACTTTTACCGCTATTGTTTGTTTTAGTTGATATATCGCCACTACGCAACCCTGTACTTTGTATTCTGTGTCGACTCATCTGAATCTGAGCTGGGAATTCTTGACCTAATTCAGGTAATCCTTATACTAAAGTAACAGGATGTTTGTTTGTCTGTGTATCTGTGTGTCTGTACCGAAGGATCTCGCTAACCGCTGAACCGATCGGGTTCTCCGTAACAGGGTAGCTTCTCATAGGGCCCGGGAAGGTTTATAACTATTTTGGTGGAGGGTACCACCACCCTCCCAAGAGAAATCACAATAAAATCAAAAATATTAAATATTTCCGCCGCATAGTGTCGCTAGCATAGTCGCGCTACGTAGTCGCGCTGCGTAGACGCATGAAATTAACAATTGATAACATAGACAAGTTATTTCTCAAATTAGATATTTAAAATAAAAAAAAAACATTTAAAGGCCACTAGAGGCCTCTAGGGGCGTAGCCACTAGTAAATATATTAAAGTAATAGGATCTTTGTCTGTCTGTCTCTACCAAAGGATCTTACTAACCGCTGAAAAGATATGTTTCTCCTTTACAGAGTAGCTTCTCATAGGTCCTGGTAATAATTATAACTATTTTGGGGGAGGGTACCACCACCGTCCCAAGAGAAATCGCCCCTAGAAAAAATTACCCTCCACCAAAAAATCTATAATTAAAAATTGGGTTGTCGAATTTAACTACCTCCCTCGTTAATTGACCCTATTGGCCTCTACGGGCGTACCCCCTAGTATATATACAGGCAAGGGTGGGGCTGGGCGCATTTGTTTTTAGATATCTCGTAATCAAGGTATAGAGGATAAAACTTCATATTTTAACATTCTAGAAACAGGCAAAACTACTTCATTGAAATCATATTTTATATGTAATTCTGTGATGTTTCTAAAATGTCACATTGAAATACTGATTTTTTACTAAAAAAATCTTTTAATTGTCTCTCAGTGTAAAAAAAAGGCATAAGATTTCATTGAAACTACCTAACCTTTTAACAATTTATAAACTTAAATTAAATTTAACTAGTTTTTCTTAAAAGTAAAAAGGCACATTTTTACAAATGGCTTGTAGTCAAAAAGCGACAAAAAAATTCTTTATGATCAAATTATACCTTCTTATTTTTTAATTAAATATTTTCAAATAATAGAATATATTTATGTAGGTACTTAATAATAGATATGAATAGGTAACGTTTTCACAATTTAGGTTTTTGTCGAGACCTTAGATAAATGCTTTGAGAATGTGTGCGAGTTAGATTTAATTTTTCACATGGAAAAGGTAATTTTTGTTTAGGAAGCGCAGCTTTTCTATAATTATGGTAAATCGATGTGCCTGGCCGACTTTCCCTAACTAAAAGTTCGGTATATAAACTAAAAAACTATTATCTGATTAGAAATTGCTGCAAGTTTGCAAATTATGTTTTCTTCAAGTTTCATAAACGTGGAGAATAATAATTTAGAATTGAAAGGTACAGGTAAATTCTAAAGCACTAAGAGTTTTATCAAAAAGTTGTGGATTTTATAAGAGACTTCAAGATGTGAAAACTTAAACTTTTGGCACTCTTACTGAATTCTGATGGGTTTGTTTGTGCATGAAGTTGAGTGTCCAAACATTTAAACCACTGATTGTTATCTACTAAGCGGTAATCAACATTGGGGATGTACATCAATTTTATCGGACATTGTCTTTTCCCTTTAGATTCCTGGCCCCAACCCCCTCCATTTTTTCTGTTCTATATTAGGTGCACTATATCCTGAACGAGCTGGTGATGGGAGGAATGGTGTTAGAGACAAACATGACTGAAATCATGACTAGGATTGAGGAACAAAACAAGATTGAAAAGGAAGAGGTATGTTTTATCCACGCAATCTCTTATGTCTTATATCCATTTTTCAATGTAATTATCCAATATATATTATGAAGAAAGGGGGGAGGCGGATGTGCCACTTTTTGAAACCAAAAGTAAAACGTGCATGATCTCAGCCCATAAAAGAGTTATAACTCTAAAATTCTGCACAGCAGTTGCTTTTGTGGAGAACAATATGGAACTGTAAAGAAACGGCGGCGGAACCGCCGAAAACCGCCGTTTCCCGCCGAATTTTTTTTGCCTTTTTTTCGCCAAATTAGACAGTTCTCAATCATCTGAGATAAACTTTTTTTTCTCATAAAAATTTCCCTTATATTTTCACGTAACAAAATCTTACAAGTGTCAAGTGAAAATATAGGCGAAATTTTTATGGAAAAATTTTTTGGCGGGAAACGGCGGTTTTCGGCGGTAGCGGCGGTTCCGCTGCCGTTTCTTCACAGTTCCATATTGTTCACCACAGAAGCAACTGCTGTGCAGAATTTTAGAGCTGTAACTCTTTTATGGGCTGAGATCATTCACGTTTTACTTTTGGTTTCAGAAAGTGGCACATCCGCCTCCCCCCTTTTAAAGATTGTGTAATTATAAGGTAAACTTTGTGTGTTTTAGGTGTGTAAAGTATAGAAGGATGCTTTAATTTTGTGCATATTTGACTTTATTAAAGTGCTTGACTATGTATCAATATCTTTCTTGCCTGTCTCTAACAATTTTTAAAGTTTATTTTTATTTTTTATTTATTTGGATATGAATGGCAGTAGTCCTAAGTATTCGGCCAATTGTGGATTTTCTGCGGATTTTTTTTTATCTGAATCTATTATTAATAGGCTGGGTTCAGTGCTGCCCCAACCAGAGCCATCTCCTCCATCAAGAACATGAACATCCCGCAGCAGATCAAGGACATGAAGCTCCCCGACCTACCCCAGGTATAGTATTTAGTACCGGCAAGAAGTTACCGTGTATTAAAGAACCATTTCGGTACAGCGGTTATCGAGATGCTTCTGTACAAACAGAGAAATGAAATATCATTTTACTTTATTAAAAGGATATAAATTGTTATAATTTAATTTAATATGTCTGCACAACTATACCCAGTAGGTAGTATGTAGTTTTTTTTACCTATTTCTAAATTGTAAATAATCAAGGCACACGAATTATGTTTTTGTCCAATGATATTAAACAATTTAACAGAAAAAAGAAAATTATTTTCTATTAAATATCACTTTTTAAACTAAATTAATATCTTATTCTAGGCTATCAAAGACTTGAAAATGTAGCAGCAGTACCCAGCAGCTGCTGGCGGCCAGAGAGCAGCTGTCGGCCAATCTGCAATTGTTGCTTCCACCAGCAGTCAAGATCCTACCTGCTATGAACCTTTAGTTCGATCTTAAAAATCCTCCAATTCAGGGTGTTTGATAATAGTTATTTATTTCATCGTATTATAAACAGCTTTCCGCGGGAATAAAAAAGTACAATTATAAGATTAAAACCAGTTTTGCTAGTCCCGATAAGCCGAAGGCACGGTTTAACAAAACTGGTTTTAAAATTATGATTGTCTAGTTTCATTTTTGTCGAAAACTGGATACATTATGATACGATACATGATTTTTCAGTGTAGTTGAGAACCGGTTCTTATCCACCAGATATTAATTGGTTTTGAAGCCATACTGGAAAATAAATTTATTAATTTTCCCCAAGAATTGTAATCAATATTAGAAATTATTTAATTTTATCATGTTTAAGAATTTATTACCTACAAGATACAAAGTTAAGGGCTTTAATTCATAATAAACACTAGTTTTAATTTTTAATTCCCTGGGTCAATATCTAGACAAAATGTTTGTAGGATTTATCCAAGCATTTTATATATCTTTTACAATTGTCATATCACGTATTAATCTCCTTGTTTGTCCAAAGTTGGATTTGAACTAGAAAAGATTATTTGGTAGGAATTTTTACTCTGAGTATTTAGGCTAATTTTGCATTTATTTTATGGAAATTTGCAATTTTTAAATAAAATTATGTTTAGGTACTTTTTCTCAACAACAATTTTATCTATCAAAATTTATATCAAGGTGTGGAATTGATGTTTCAGAAATTTCTTATTCAATGTTGTCTTTATATTTGTGATACATGTTTTAATGTGATTAATTTTTATGATTTACCAATGATTTTATTAATATTATATTTGTCTTGTTTGGCTTAAGTTTATTTTATTTTTCATAATTTAATTACATTTAAGCAGTTATTTATTATATATTTGTATTGTCCATTAACATTACTAAAGGAACTATGTACGAATGAGAGCAAGTGATGTTGAGCACCTTACAGAAATGTGCGAGTCTATAAATTTTTACCTTTCAAGGAAGCCTTAAAATTTCTTTGGCCTAGTCAACTCGCATTTTGACTTTTTCACTATTCTTCTGAAACATATTTTTTACTCGGTAATAAGCACAAAATTAAGCTCTTAGTTTCATAAATATTTCTTTATATATATTTGGCATTGATTTATGACTTGAGATTTTACTATTTCTTAGGTTTCTTATTTGTGGCTTGAATTACAGGTTAAAACCTACAAAAAATAGCTATTAATTTAAATAAAGATTTTAAATTAAAAATGGTCTCAAAGTATTTTCTCAAAACAAGGATGACAACATCCATAAGTAGCAAAGTACAAAATTTAATTCCCAGATCCTTTACAATAATCATTATTTAGACAAATTGGCTTATATCAATACAAATAATAATTATATGATTAAACTACTTACATTTTGCTCCTAGGCAGAATATTTGGCCTAAGGACTTCCTCTGCTTGTAGAGGGAATATCTGGATGGTCACCAGGGACTAGTCCACCATGGTTATCGCTTGAGTAATCACGCTCATCCTCACACTCTGTCCCTTCAGAAGCATCTTCTTCAGAGTCTACAGAAGTATCAACAGACACCTCAAATATGTCTGAACCAGTATCATCAGGGTTAGGGAATGGACCCAAAGCGTCTAACCTGGACTTGAGCCTCTGAGCCTCACTCAACTCAGTATCACGCCTCTTGGACAGGCTGGCCACCTTCAACTCCAGGATTCGAACCTGCAGGGACTCAATACAGTTGGCCAGAGTTCTAACCTCTGCACGTAACAACTCAAAGTGGATCAAACAGTCACCCACTCTCCTTTCCTCCGTGCTGCAGGTCAATAAGCGCTCCCGGCACTCATGCAGATTCTTGAACCTCTCGGAGAAAAACTTGTCACTCAACCCGAACAGCAATGTATTCTTGTGACCAGTCAAAAGCTCCTGAGCAGCCTGCAGATCTTTACCCAGGGTTTCAGCCACCTTATACTGGGCAAAATAATGGCGTGCTAATACTTCACACCGCCGTTTCCACCAGGTCTCAGTCTTCCCGCGTTCAACATTAAACCTCTGCTTTCTGGCAACTCTAGCCTCCACAGCAGCTTCCTCCTGTTCCCTGAGGACACCTGGCAACACTCTCAGCTCAGCCTCTAAACGCTGTCTCTCAGCAGTCAGTCTCCCTTTCTCCGCTGTCTGTCCGTTGACTTTCCTGTTGATTTTCTCAACAGAAGCTGACAACTGAGCAGGAGTAGGATCTCCTTCTACATCAGACGCATCAACAACTTGTACCTCGCTGTCAGCATCATCATTATCAGCAGAACTATCCACACTTCTCTCTACAACTCTCCTCTCTCCCTCATAGATAACTTCATCATCTTCCCCAGGGGCATCTCGGTTCCCTACCTCACCAAGGTGGGCTGCCTGCACATCTGGGATCTCATCACCAGAGTATCGCCTCCTGGGGGAATGGTCAGCTCGTCTCTTACTCATTAACTAAAAGAAAGGTATTGTTCATATTTAACTTGTATATGTTTAGCTTCCCCTCCTTTACTTGACCAGAGACAACCAGGGAGAAAGTTTCATTAATTTCATATTAATAGTAAGACATTTATATTCAAGACATATCTTTTTAAATAAATAAACAACGTACCTCTAATTAACTGCTTATTACAATGGTGCAAGTTAATTTTAGGTCATTTACTATTAGGATCTGGAAATAAAATGCCAACATTAATAATCATGAATTATATAAAAAGGTGTTATGACCACATCTGGCCTTACATAAATAGTATAAAATAGGTGTATAAAATCTGTACAATAATGGTTTGGATAAGATAGGCCTTTAATCCACTTTAAAATATCTCAATAAAGACCTTTCACTCAAATATAGCTTTGAACTTTAGCTGCTAATTAAATGCATAAACTGCTCACTAAATTGGCACAGATCCAAGCAAATGAACATAAATTAAGTCACATATTATAATAGCAGCCTTCTTCTTTGAAGGAGCATCCACTTTAACTTCATAGTTTGGAAACAATCTTCAAGCTTTGATCTTGCATGTTTCCTCTTTATGGTTGATATAATCTTGGGTGGTCTATCCCTCCAGGTATCATCATCTGGCTGGTTCATATCAACAGATTCTAAATTAAGATCTGATTACTACACTCCGGCCAGGAAAGAAGAATCTGTGGGTATTGGACCACTGGCAACATAGTATTTGGCAACGCGGCAATTTAGCCTAAGCCAGAGCTTTCTCATGGCAACGCGGCTATTTAAGCCTAAGCCAGAGCTTTTCTCATGGCAACGCGGCTATTTATGCCTAAGCCAGAGCTTCTCATGGCAACGCGGCTAATCAAGCCTAAGCCAGAGCCTTTCTCATGGCACGCGGCTATTTAAGCCTAAGCCAGAACTTCTCATGGCAACGCGGCCAATCAAGCCTAAGCCAGAGCCTTTCTCATGGCAACGCGGCTATTTAAGCCTACGCCAGAGCTTCTCATGGCAACGCGGCTAATCAAGCCTAAGCCAGAGCCTTTCTCATGGCAACGCGGCTAATCAAGCCTAAGCCAGAGCTACAATCAAGCTTATGATTGTATTTAACTGAAACAAAAGTTAGTTGTTTTGCACAACTATTCAACTATTCTAATTCTTATAACTTTAAAGATTTACAACTTAACTTAAAAATAATATTTAAACTTTAAAGATTTACAACTCACTTTTTCTTTTTTTTATAATTTTAACTTTTACTTAAATTAAACCTTTTAGCTATCACTACATGCTAGTCCTAAGGTTATTTATATGAATTACTCTAGCTATCACTACATGCTAGTCTTTTCTTTACAATATAAACTTTGGGTCTATTAAAATTTGAAATTATTTTAGAGCTATCACTACTTGCTAAATGTTTAATAATTTCAATTAAAGTTTACCTCCACTGGGGGCGCTGGTTCGAGCCCTAGCCCACAGATGCAGAAGACGGCCAGTTTTGTTGGCCCAGTCTCTCCCGCTGGCTCTCCTGGCAACTCCCAGCTGTTTGGTGGCATATTCATAGCAATATGAACCATTGCTTCTTGGGCGGCTTTACCAATCTGACTAAACAGCTCAACATCATGCTCTCTATGGATAACAGCCAAGGTTCTGACAGATCTTTTGGTATATCGATAAACCTTTTCATCTCCAACCTTGTATGCCAATGTAGCTTCCCTGACAACTCCATCCTGAGACAAATGTAATTCATGGACAAATCCAATCCTCCATGGTGTTTGGCCAATATCAGCCTCCTTGCCCTCCTTCAGGAACACAACCACATTTCCTACCTCCAAATCCGGCTCTCCAGTTGCCCACTTTTTAGACTTTGGAACCAAGTTTAGCAGCCACTCTTGCTCCCAAACTTTCCACCAGTTTTCTGCCACTCCCTCCATTGTCTCCATCCACTTTGAAGGTAAGTCTGCCACAACTACTCCAACCGGTGACCTATGGTTATTTCTGCCCAAAAGTAGCCTTGAAGGGGAAATCAGATCCAAATTATCACAATTTGTGTACTTGCTACCCAAACAAATTGGAATTGAATTCAGCTCGTTACTGATAAAGTAAAAGGCTGTACTGTACTGCATGATGGTCAGAGAAAATGGCTTGAAAACTGCGTTGAAAATTTTCTTGATTTCTCTTATTGACCTCTCCACCTGTCCTTGACCTTCGTGAGATCCCACTGCACAAACATGATACTCTATTGGGACACCATACCTCCCATTGATTCCTTTGGTCAAATCTTCATGAGAAATTTCCATTTTAGCACAGGCACTCATCAGATTGGATCCACTATCAATGTGGATTTTACCTGGATGTCCAAATCTGTAGCTGAATCTTCTGTAGGCGCAGGTAAACGAGCTGGCATCATAAGCTGTCATAACTTCAATCCACACTCCTAAGGTTGTCATACACTTAAACGCCGCTCCCCATATTTTAACATCTGCTCGATGACTTCTATGTTCGCATCTTGCTGTATATGGTCCAAACAGGTCACATTGTGTAAAATAAAATGGGGGGGCGGGGGTCAACCTGTTACTGTGTAACTTACTCATGACTGCTTGCTCCAACTTTGCCTTGTATCTGCGACAATATACACAGGATTTTCTAATCTCTTCAGCCAAACTTTTGCCTCTCAATATGAAAACAATATCTCTGCTTCTTCGTAAAGCTGCAGTTGCGCTGGCATGATGGGTAAGTTCCTCGTGTACATGAATCATTATAGAGTAAGCTACTGGTGAGAATCTGTCGACAACTGGTTTACAAAAACTAACGGGGCCCAAGTCTAACATGGCGCCGGCAACTTTGTTAGCTTTTTCTACCTCTAGAATTCTGTCTGTGTAGGTGAACACATCATCTTTCATTTTTCCCAGCTCTTTGTAAGATTTAACATCGTTGAATTCTACCAATTCCTCTGTTGTTTTCAAGAATGTGTATCTTTCAGCTGCTTGTAGATCATCTAGCTCAATCATTACAATAGGTTTACCCGCCAACACTTTGAACTTGTCCTTTTTATGTCTCCATATCTTCAGACACTTTATTACCAAAGCCAAGTGTCTTAAATATTTCGGCCAAGACATCATACCTGGATCAATAAGATAATCAGAAAACTTGTACCTGGCTGCCATCTGGGCTACAATATTATTCAATACTATGCCTCTCTTATCTTCGTAATTCTCAGATATAGTTTTAATGACATTGTGCAGGACCATACCTCTAGCGTCATTCTTTCTAATTTCTTTAGCGGCTAAAACCTTCTCCTCACCTGACAGCTTTATATCAGCGGCTGATTTTAACGGCATCTCATCCACAGGTCCGGACATCCACTCTTTTCCTCTAAACCACTCAGAATCACCAACTATATCTTTGACCTCCACTGGCCGGGTAGGTATATCTGCAGGATTCAGCTCTCCAGGTATGTGAAACCAGTTCTCCATGCTTGTATGACGCCTTATTTCAAGAACTGCGTTTCTCACACCAACTTGTAATGGACGGGAATCTTGTATCATCCAGAATAGAGTGATGGTAGAATCTGTGACGAATATTTCTCTGCCTATCCACTGACCCAGATTCAATCTGACTACGTGTGATAAAGCTGCTGCCATTGTAGCTGCTCGAAGTTCATTCTTGGGGATGGTGGACTTCGTTACAATTTTACTTTTAGCAATAACAAAGTTACATTGGTACTTGCCTGGTGAAACTTCAAATCTGGCATACACAACTGCGGCTGCTATTGACTGGGAAGCATCGCTACAGACTATCATATCAAACTTGTTATTACCTTCCAACTTGTTACCAATGTCTCTGGGTATCTCTATTGTGTGTAACAGCTGCATTCTTTCAATGTTGGTGACCCATGTATCCATCATTGTCGGCGGCAGTTTGTCGTCCCATTGAACCTTCAACTTACAAACTTCAGACATATCAATCTTAACCTGTGACATAATAGGACAGCTGGCACATAAAGGGTCGTACACAGAAGCTACCCGACCTGCCAATACACGCTTCGTGAATTTACCTTCCAGAGCTTCTCTGATGTCTCCGTCAACCGGGTCTGCAGGTTTGCCTCGTTTACTTTTGCCAAAAGTTAACGGCTTAATGTCTAACTTTATAGTGTCTGCTCTACTGTCCCATAGATATCCAACCAGACCAACATGGACACCATCCACTGATACTTCTGCCGGAGGTGGTTCTCCACTTCTTGTAATAGCCTTCACACACATATTTCCAAACTTTAAGACTTCAACTAAGCTAGCAGCAGCGTCATTTCTCTCCCGCAAGCTTGGAAAGGCAGAAAATATATCGTCCATGTAACTGCTGTCCTCCAAGGCGCGTGCTCCAGATAGGAGTTTACCTCCAATGGTTCTAGCGTGTTTGACAATTTCAGCGAAGCCAGCTATTGTTAGATTGCCTGACGGGCGGACCCCGTATATAATCGTTATAATTACCATCACAATTGTAGCTTCCTCAGCGGTCAGATTTTCTCGCCACAGATATTTCTGATACTTGTATTCTGAAGTCTCCAACCAAATCTGATTATATGCCATTGATACATCACTGGAAAACGCCTCACATCCATATCTGAACCTTATAAGCAGATGCAAAAGTCTTGCCAACTTATTTTCTCCCTTCGCCAACACTTCATTTAATGACTCGCCACCTGGTGACCTGGATGAAGCATCATAAACTAACCTGCAGGGGGTGGATAATGAACCTGATTTGAATACTGTTCTCCATGGGATATAATATTGGTTTGTGAGTACATCTTTCTGGACTTGTTCAGGTAGACTAGTTAAAGGTACGACGTAGCCTTTACTTTGTAGCTTCTGGTGGGCTTTGTCAACTTCAGCTTTCATTCCAGGGTTCTTCTCAATAAGCTTTATTTGCGTCTGGAGGACTTTCTCAGCTATTCTTCTATTATTCGTTAGCTTGACTTCCGGATCTTTAATGAAGGGGAGTTTGGTGAATAATTTCCTCTGATCTTTGTCCAATGTGACGCATGTATCAATTAAAGCTTGTTCCGCTTCCTCAATTAAGCTTTGTGCCTCTATTAGCTCACCTTTTTTGCAACCTGAGCATATCCTGCAGCCTGGGCATCTATATGTAATCTCGCTTCCAATATTATCAGCTTCCTCAAATCTTTTCAGGTCTCTAGCAACAGCCTGGTAGCAGTACATAACGGTGGGATTTTCTACAGTATCTATATCATCCATCCAATCACATTCACCATTTAACTCACATCCTGTTGACTGGTATATTGTATTATTCGGATTCTCCGTAGCTAAAAAATCCTCAGAAATACAGGGTGTTTCCAATTTTAGCTGTGTTCTGGCAACCATGTGTTGTGAATTGATTGACTTGATCCCATCCGTGAAGTACATTCTTGGATTCATTATGTGTGTGTTTGTTGATGTATTTGTCCAGCTGCTGTGTGGTCCACCCAAGATTCCGTAGTTTCCATTGAAGGATTTGAACTTTGTTTTAAAAAGTGTTAATCCTGATTCCAGCTCAAATACAGGTTTGGGGAAATGTGACAAATACTCAATACCTAACATAACATCCACACTAGCGCCACCAATCTCATCAGGACAAGTTGGCAGATCCTCCAATTTGCCTCCAGTTTTGATATACTCTACCTTGAGGTCTTCCCATGCTTCCTTTAATCTCCAGGTAGGGAACTCTGACGTTATTTCTGGCATCCTTAATCCAACTATCTCCACTTGGCCATTTCCATCTGTTTGCAGGTAGAATCTCTCGTATCCGTATGGTATTTGGTACGACTGTCCCCCGGCGACATCTAGAATGGTTGGGCCCGGTCTGGCGCAGGTGGTTTCTAGGACAGACATAGCTCGGTCTGAAATAGCAGCTTCCATACAGCCAGAATCGTAGAAAACTAGAAGTGGGGTTCCGTCAGGTGCAGGTGTCAGCTGTAACATATACACTGGAGACTTAGCCAGGTGCTTCACTTGGTGCATGTCTGTATCTTGTGTGTGTGTTAGGGGCTGTACATTCAGGATCTGCGGGGAAGTGTAGAAAAACTTCCTTGAGCCCTGTAGCCTGCTGGTATCAATCGTTGACAAAAAATCAGAATAATCCTCAGAATTCTGCTTGTAATGTCGGCCACAGACTAGTATGTGGTTCTGGAACCACTGGTCCTTTGTCGGGCATGGCCCGTGCTTGCATATATTCCTGTCAGAACAATATGGCTTGTGTTCCTTAAACCAGTTCTCCCTGTTGTCCAAGGTGAAGTTTGCGTCGGAACGGAGGCACCTGAAACATGCCTTTGTCTTCAGAATGAGAATCCATCTATCTTTAACTCTAGCTTTCTTAAAAGCTGGACAGTACACCATAGACTCATGCATTCCCTCACATAGACAGCACTTGACTTGTTGGGGCTTGGCTGATTTATTTGTCATGACTGTTTGCTCACTAATATTCAGGTCAGGTGTGATGGCTTGCCTAGCGGCCCTTTCTGATTGGCTACCAGCCTGTCTTTCCCGTCGTTTCTGGCGTTTAGACTTTGCATCAGATGTGTTATCACTTGGCTGCTGGGTTTCCATATTATTACTGGCTTCGTTGGTATGGTAGGACTGGCGTTTACCTGGTTGATTTGTTGTCTGGTTCTGAACTTTGTTAGCTCGTTTTCCATCTAAATCCAAACTTTTCATCATCTCCTCTGTGTTGCCGAATCCTTTGGCTATCCTGTAGTCCAACTTGCAGCTGATATCCTGAACCATATCCTTCAGAAATGACAGCATCTTGTCGCCAACCCTTTGCTTGGTGATCCTCTGTGACGGGTCAGCTCTATGTGACTTAGTTATCTTATTCTCAAACTTATCTTGATCATGTTTGACCATCAGCTCAACTACTTTATGGGGCAGGTCACTGGTATGAATGAAGTCATCAATCTCGTGTTCTATAGCAAGTTCTCTCAGATATGTATACTTGTTTGCTACGTTAATACACCATGACCTCTTGGCTATCATGTTGTCTGGGCATCTTCCCATATTTAGCAACTCCTGGGACTTGACAGCTATAAGTACCTCTGGCTTGGCATAGAGATCTCTAAGAATGTCCATTGCCTCTTGGTATGTCTTGGCCGAAACAATTGAGTCCTTGGCTGCGCCAGTAACACATTCTGCTCTCAATTTTAACAGCTTATCTGAATGGGAACTCATGCCAATTGATTCAACATATTCTCTGAATCTCTTTTCAAAGGTAAAAAAGTCTATCTGATCCTTGAACTCACCTTTGAATACTGGTGGCTTCAAGCTGAGTGCAATATGCCTGTTTATGGGGCCAGCTGGTATACCTAGGTCAGCCCTAGCCTCACGAACACTTGTAACAGCCTGCGTTCTAAGTTCTCCGATCCTGTCAGCAGCTTCAATCAACTCCTTGGCGGGGTCAGCCAAACCAACGGTCGTTGCCAGAGCTCCAAGTTCTTTCAAACCCTCAATGCATTCCTTGGCCTCAGCTTTTGTCGTGTCCAAGTCATTTTCCAACTCTATTAGCGCCTGATTGTTTGCTGGCCTCTGTCCAATGAACTCAGTCAGGTCATTTTGTATCCCAGCTGCTTGGGCCAGCAGCTTTGGTTTTCGGCT
The DNA here is from genome assembly GCF_053477335.1 of Acartia tonsa. Lineage (NCBI taxonomy): Eukaryota > Metazoa > Arthropoda > Copepoda > Calanoida > Acartiidae > Acartia > Acartia tonsa. The sequence continues at coordinate 42,076,232 of NC_137269.1, read as the reverse complement.
GGTGACTCTAGCTGTAACTATTTCCTCGGTGGCGGCAGACATCTGTGAAGTAGCCGTGCCCGGGCGTGACTGCTCTGTTCGAACATTTCCAGACATTTGGGAGGACTTGGCCCATCCCTGCTTCTTGAAACTAACGAACTTATTTTTTAACTCCAGCACACTTTCCAGGGATCCAACTTCACTTAACTGTTCAGGTGTTGCCTTTCTAAGTTTAATGTAAGCCTCTGATAACTCATCTTTATACTGTATAGCTTTCTCCACCAACTGATTAATTCCGTTGAGTGGTACCTGAGATAGGTCAACTTGGTCGTAGTCGTCGGCCCAGGCCATCTCAGCCCGCAGAAATGTGTCAACAGCTTCCATCATGACGTTGTCCGTGGCTGCAACTGGTTCCCACAGGCTATTTTCTGACGAAGGGGGTAACACAATCTCAACACTTTTATCCAGGCTATTATCTGTCTGCGAACTTGCAGGGCGGGGGCTGGGTGTGGGTGTGAAGATTGTCCTAGGCTTTACGGATGGCACAGTGTTATCTCGCGGCGGCGGCAGTTCAGAGTCGGCGGGCGGCGGGCACACCAAAACGGCGGCAATGGCAGACAGCGGCGGTGGTAACGCGGCGGCGGCTGCCGGGCACAACGGGTTCGGTTCAACAAGCGGCGGCAACAAAATGGCGGCGGCGGTTGGCGGTCCCGGCTGGCTTGCGGCGGTTGGCGGCGGCGGACCGTTTACTGGACAAAGGGGACTGCTGGTTCTGCTGGCAAATATAGTATCATCAAGGGCTTGGCTAAATACCTCACTACTCTCAGATTCAGATGCACTATTCACAATTATTTTGATGGCTGTAGTATCTTCAATATGCTCGTCACAATCATCAAATTCATCGATCAAGGACTCTCTGGTGCTGCTAAGTAATGGTTTCCCTGCACCGGTTGTGACACAACTATAATCTGTAAGTTCACCAAATAACACTTTGTCACTGTTTATATATCTTTCTAAGTCACTAATATAACTTCTTAGACCGATTAATGGTTCTAATGTGTTGTCATAGGACAACGTTTCCTCACTTGTTAAAGTATCTTCAACAGATACTCTCACTGTTTGTCTATCGGCGGATAAACTCGCCGATCTTGTTGTAGCTTTGCCTTTTCTGGTGACAGCTTCATAAGATTGTGACTTGGATCTTTTGTAGCCCACTAAAGGCGAAGTGCTGGGTGATCTAATTCTTTTGCGGCCCATGCACTTTGATTGTCTTTGCAATAATGTTTTAACTGTGCGAGTCTATAAATTTTTACCTTTCAAGGAAGCCTTAAAATTTCTTTGGCCTAGTCAACTCGCATTTTGACTTTTTCACTATTCTTCTGAAACATATTTTTTACTCGGTAATAAGCACAAAATTAAGCTCTTAGTTTCATAAATATTTCTTTATATATATTTGGCATTGATTTATGACTTGAGATTTTACTATTTCTTAGGTTTCTTATTTGTGGCTTGAATTACAGGTTAAAACCTACAAAAAATAGCTATTAATTTAAATAAAGATTTTAAATTAAAAATGGTCTCAAAGTATTTTCTCAAAACAAGGATGACAACATCCATAAGTAGCAAAGTACAAAATTTAATTCCCAGATCCTTTACAATAATCATTATTTAGACAAATTGGCTTATATCAATACAAATAATAATTATATGATTAAACTACTTACATTTTGCTCCTAGGCAGAATATTTGGCCTAAGGACTTCCTCTGCTTGTAGAGGGAATATCTGGATGGTCACCAGGGACTAGTCCACCATGGTTATCGCTTGAGTAATCACGCTCATCCTCACACTCTGTCCCTTCAGAAGCATCTTCTTCAGAGTCTACAGAAGTATCAACAGACACCTCAAATATGTCTGAACCAGTATCATCAGGGTTAGGGAATGGACCCAAAGCGTCTAACCTGGACTTGAGCCTCTGAGCCTCACTCAACTCAGTATCACGCCTCTTGGACAGGCTGGCCACCTTCAACTCCAGGATTCGAACCTGCAGGGACTCAATACAGTTGGCCAGAGTTCTAACCTCTGCACGTAACAACTCAAAGTGGATCAAACAGTCACCCACTCTCCTTTCCTCCGTGCTGCAGGTCAATAAGCGCTCCCGGCACTCATGCAGATTCTTGAACCTCTCGGAGAAAAACTTGTCACTCAACCCGAACAGCAATGTATTCTTGTGACCAGTCAAAAGCTCCTGAGCAGCCTGCAGATCTTTACCCAGGGTTTCAGCCACCTTATACTGGGCAAAATAATGGCGTGCTAATACTTCACACCGCCGTTTCCACCAGGTCTCAGTCTTCCCGCGTTCAACATTAAACCTCTGCTTTCTGGCAACTCTAGCCTCCACAGCAGCTTCCTCCTGTTCCCTGAGGACACCTGGCAACACTCTCAGCTCAGCCTCTAAACGCTGTCTCTCAGCAGTCAGTCTCCCTTTCTCCGCTGTCTGTCCGTTGACTTTCCTGTTGATTTTCTCAACAGAAGCTGACAACTGAGCAGGAGTAGGATCTCCTTCTACATCAGACGCATCAACAACTTGTACCTCGCTGTCAGCATCATCATTATCAGCAGAACTATCCACACTTCTCTCTACAACTCTCCTCTCTCCCTCATAGATAACTTCATCATCTTCCCCAGGGGCATCTCGGTTCCCTACCTCACCAAGGTGGGCTGCCTGCACATCTGGGATCTCATCACCAGAGTATCGCCTCCTGGGGGAATGGTCAGCTCGTCTCTTACTCATTAACTAAAAGAAAGGTATTGTTCATATTTAACTTGTATATGTTTAGCTTCCCCTCCTTTACTTGACCAGAGACAACCAGGGAGAAAGTTTCATTAATTTCATATTAATAGTAAGACATTTATATTCAAGACATATCTTTTTAAATAAATAAACAACGTACCTCTAATTAACTGCTTATTACAATGGTGCAAGTTAATTTTAGGTCATTTACTATTAGGATCTGGAAATAAAATGCCAACATTAATAATCATGAATTATATAAAAAGGTGTTATGACCACATCTGGCCTTACATAAATAGTATAAAATAGGTGTATAAAATCTGTACAATAATGGTTTGGATAAGATAGGCCTTTAATCCACTTTAAAATATCTCAATAAAGACCTTTCACTCAAATATAGCTTTGAACTTTAGCTGCTAATTAAATGCATAAACTGCTCACTAAATTGGCACAGATCCAAGCAAATGAACATAAATTAAGTCACATATTATAATAGCAGCCTTCTTCTTTGAAGGAGCATCCACTTTAACTTCATAGTTTGGAAACAATCTTCAAGCTTTGATCTTGCATGTTTCCTCTTTATGGTTGATATAATCTTGGGTGGTCTATCCCTCCAGGTATCATCATCTGGCTGGTTCATATCAACAGATTCTAAATTAAGATCTGATTACTACAAGAAATGATGTTTGGTAATTAGGTTTCTGTTAAATTGAGCTAAAAACAATAAAAACTAAGGTGTACCATGAATTTTTTTAAATATTAAAAATGTAAAGGAGTATAATAAGCCTCTTGATTAAAAATCACTTCATGGCATGGATGAAAATTTGTAATTAAGAAGTGTGATAAATGTTCTTCTGCCTTAATAGTTTTCAAAGATATTTTTGTCGTGTTCTTTTAAATACACTTTGAACTCAACAAAACATTAGATACTATCAATACAAGAATCACTAAGCGTTTTTATTTTTTTCTCAAAAAAAAACATGGAAAAACTTTATATATTGCTATATAACACCGTAAATAGTGCTAAACATCACTTGCTCTCGAAAGTGCCGTGTTCCCTTTTAATATTCTCTGTTTTTGTTCCTATAATTTATTGTGTTTTATGATACTTTATAGGTTGTTCAAATTTAATTCAAAAAGAAGTTTTCATGATCACAAAGTGAAGATTTTAACACCAGCCAAACAATTTTAATTTTTTTAAATAATGCTTACATTTGCAAATCTTTAGAACTTTTGATTCAAAAGACTTTCCCCATACATCACAAGAGTATCATTTTAAAATAAAAATGTAAGGTTGGATATTCTTCAGCTTCAGGTTCATGAAACCTTCCCTTTAAATCTTCATGCGAAATCAGTAATTTTCCTTGAACAGAAAATGGACCATAAACATACACTGTTGACCAGAACTAACTTTTAATCCTTATTCTGTTTTATTAAGGGAAGAGTATTGCAAGGCTAGTGCCCAGCTGGGTTTGAATTCCATGATTAGACTAGAAAAACTTGTTTAAAAGCTAAGAAAGGGGGGGGGGGTTGTATGTTGTCCACACGTCCACTTCACTGGTTCGAGAGATTTAACCGAGAAATCGTTATGATAAAAAATATTAAGACAGAACTAGACAAAATTATATGTTCTCAGTGTTGATTGTTATTTTTCTAATTTTAGATTACAATGCATATTAAAATGGTAGAAAGGTTTTGATAAGATCTTCTAAGACGACTTAAGTATATTTTAGAAGTGAAGTAATGGTGTGCATTATTTTCAGCTCCACTTTCTTCAGACAACCAACCCCTTAATTGCACAACGTTCCTCTGGAAGGCCTAAATGTGCATGGTAATAAGTTGCGCCTGCTGTTGATCATGTAGTTCCCCATACTCTAACTATTTTTGTCTTTTGCCTGACATAGCAGCTGTAGGAACTTTTTTTTATGTAAGGGGGGGGGAAGTTTTGACACATTTGCGTAAACAGGGAGTATAGGCTTTATCTTTGGACTGAGAGGATAGGTTATTAGGGATAAAATCATTCTTATATGATGAATTTTCCCAAGTTTTAAGATGTTTTGGATAGGCCTCCAGGTTCCGGAGCTCCAGGCCTCCAGGTCCTCTCTGTACAGGTAAAAATTAAAAAAATAATTTTTTTTTGAAGAGTTAGAAGTCAACCTATGAAACAAAATATGCATATTTTTTAATGTTATTCACATATTTGAAGAAAAAAACGCATATTATGTTTCATAAGTTGACTTCTAACTCTTCAAAAAAAAATTTTTTTTTTCATTTTTACCTGTACAGAGAGGACCTGGAGGCCTGGAGCTCCGGAACCTGGAGGCCTATCCAAAATATCTTAAAACTTGGGAAAATTCATCATATAAGAATGATTTTATCCCTAATAACCTATACTCTCAGTCCAAAGATAAAGCCTATACTCCCTGTTTACGCAAATGTGTCAAAACTCCCCCCCCCCCCCTTAATTATGACGCGATGTTAGCAGAGATTAAAAAAAATTATCTTTTCGGATACGCAACGTGGTTTACTACTGTCAGCGTTTTTAATTGTTATGAAGTCTAAAGGATGCCTTGTTATTTAAAAAATGTACCTGGCTCAATGGGCATGAAATGGTCATTTAAAAGAGGTTCTACATCCTGCTAATAAAGTACTAAACCTCTTCTGATTGCAAAACAAAAAATATGTAAAATCTGGCGGGGAACTTTTGCCGGAATAACAATGGACGCAAATTCTGTCGGTAAAATTGCATGTGGCGGGAAAACTATACACGTATACAGGTGGGAAAATGATGCCCACTTATAGGAGAGAGAACATACATAAGGTAGGAAGGAGGGGAGTTGTTGGTCCGATAGGAGAGGGAAGGGGTACATAATTCATCATCAGCAGCGACCAACAAGACTGTACATATGATCAAAGACTTATTCAGTAAAGTGTGCTACATGCCACCAGCAAGAGGCACTAAGAAGTCCATTACTTGAAGAGCAGTTAAAATACATTATAATCTTTTAGCATTTTCCTGGTTTTAATAGACATAAGATTGCTTTATTTAACACCTACCTAGAACATTTCACATAAACTTTTTTAGATTTATAAAATGTTAAAAATAGCATCTTTTGCCAATAAAGATCAAGAAGTTTCAGCTCATGAAAATGGAGAAGATGAACAGGTGAATGCGGGGGGGGGGGCATTTTGCTCTGATGTTTATGTATTTATTCATGTTTTGTTTTAGTCAATATATACCTATATAAAATAACTTGTTCAAATAAATATATTTTTTATTTGAAATCAATGGTGGAAGCACCATAAAGGCATTTATTCAGGGATCTAAAGGAATAAGGTAATTTCCGATGAATGGATGTAAATCCCCAATGATGATACACAAACTTACCTCTTCTGTAGATTAGAATTAGTGGGTAAATTATTTGAACACTTATACCAACCAATCAAAATACAAAAAAGTCCCCAGAGCTTTCAATCAAACAAATATAAAAACGGTTTTATAAAACTTTGGGTTCTAGTGTAATAAACAGCCCATTGTCCCATCTCTCTCTGCACTTTTTTATGCTTTTGTGCTTTGCTACTTATGGATTTTGTCATCCTTGTTTTGTGTATAATTGTAATTTTTTTTTAGGAATCAGACGACAGTGATATTGAGATGTACGAACCGCCAGAGCCTACTGTTGATAGAGGTAGGTTTCTTTAGAATCACCATTGAAGTATTAATATACCACCCCCTCTTTATTGAATATATTTAATTTTTCATTTCATGATCCTAATTTAAGGAATTTTAAGTAAAGGAACGTTTATTGAGCTGAGACAACTCAGGGTTTGACTGCAAGTTTGGGGTATGTAGTTTGAATAAAAAGAACAATAATAACAAATTATGTTTATTACCTAGTTAATGCTTGTAATGGGATGCAATTCTCTGACGCCGTCTGTATGATATTAAGTAACATACAACTAACCCTTGGATTGCAAGTTCTTTGTCTGGAAGTCCTAATTTAATTGTGTATGGTAATGAGTTGTGCTTGTTTACAGGTCAAGGCATTCTCTTACTATAAGTAACACATGCCAGACATAGCAGGAGTATGTAACATTTTTAACGTCTATAGTATGACGTGGTGTGGTTCAAACTCGAACCATTTACCTTTCAGGCAGCAAGGAGGAATGCTATCATCTATATTAATGCCGCGGTTTTTAAATTAGGGTTACTGAGTAAGTGTTAATTATCATGTTTATAAAAACCCTAATTTAACAGTTAGCTCTTCTATGAGTCATATTTTTAAAACTTTTACCTCCACAACTGATTACTATTAAGAAACTCCAAAGAGTATAAAATTAGAAAAATACCTTGTTTTAGGTACTCTGCGGGGTGACCCAAAGTCTGAAGTAAAAGCTGAAAATGGAGTTGTTAACGGTCTTCCTCACAGCAATGGAATTGGTAAGAGAGCAGTTTAAATTATTTGGCTAACAAGAATATTTTTTTCAATGCTTCTACTGCTCTGCTGCCTATGAACAAATTATGCTTTATCATTAAAGTTTTCTTCTAATATATTTCTGTAACTGCCCTGTATATGTCTTTAATTGTCATCTGTTCATTCAAAGAGGATTTTTATTTTTTTTTATTTTTTAACTGTGTTTCTTTGATAACTTCACAGTAATTTTCTTTTTATTTCTCAATACTCCTACTTTAATTCTCAGAGAGAGAGAGAGAGAGGGGACAATAGGCTATTTATTACACTAGTCCCTGAAATTTTATAATAACATTTTTTATTCATTGGCTTTGACAGCATTGGGAAATTAGTGAATTTTGATTGGTTGGTTAATTAAGTTGAGTGTTCAAATGCTTCAACCAATAATTTTAGGCCACAGAAGGGGTAATTTTGAGTATAATTATTGGGGATGTACATCAATTTATCAGCTAATGTCTCATTTCTTTAGATCCCTGATAATTCTTATGGTTTTAGCTATTATATTAAACTTAGATGATGCTGGAGATATGCTGTTAGCTGCTGCCAGAGCTGGTTTCTTAAATGGCAGCGCCCCTGTTGCTGCTGCCGCCAGTGAAATTGATGATATTGCCGCCACAGAGGAGGAAGAAAGAGTTATTACAGAACAGATGGCCAGTAAGTGTTTTAATAAAAAAATGTGGTTTAGTGTTACAAAAAATTTGTTTAAATTCAAATATACATAACTGGTGGCTACGCCCCTAGGGGCCTCTAGTGGCACTTTAAATATTTTTTATTTTGTGTCTATGTCTATTAATTGAAATTATATTAAAACTATCATTCACTACCTAATGTTATTTTTTTTCAGGACAACCAGAACAAGTCATTCCAAGGAATCATGAATCTTTTCTCAATTCGCTGATAATATGTATTTTTACTTCTTTTTGGTTAGCAAAATTAAATTAATGCCAACTTCCCTGTTAAAATTGTTTTAATCATAAAAAGAAAAATCAACAAAATATCACAATTAGTTATTTATTGAAACTGCTTAACATCAAGGGGGGGGCACATCTGACACTTTTGCGTAAACAGGGATTATAGGCTTTGTCTTAGGAGTTATAGGATAGGTTATTTGGGGAAAAAGTTTAGTTTTTGGGTGTATTTTCCTTATATTTAAAAAAAATTTTGATAGGTCTCCAGGTTCAGGTGCTGCAGGCTGGAAGGTCACTTCTGGACAGGTATAAATGAAAAAAAAAATTTGTTTGAAGAGTTAGAGATCAACTTATTAAACCAAATATGCATCTTTTGGGATGTTATGAGCATATATGAAGAAAAAATAAAAATCAGCCTCCAGGTTCAGGTCCTGCAGGCCTCCAGGTGAATTCTGGACAGGTAAAAACTGAAAATTTTAAATTTTATAGTTAGAACAAAACTTATTTTACAAAAGTTGCTACTTTATGGATGGTATGAACTAATTTGAAGAAAAATTTGAAATCGGGCTCCAGGTACAGGTACTGCAGGCCTCCAGGTAAATTCTGGACAGGTTAAAACTAAAATTTTTTACTTTTGAAGTTAGAACAAAACTTATTTAACAAAAGTTGCTACTTTATGGATGGTATTAACATATTTGAAGAAAAATTTGAAATCGGGCTCCAGGATCAGGTACTGCAGGCTTCCAGGTAAATTCTAGACAGGTAAAAATTGAAAAATTTCAATTTTATAGTTAGAACAAAACTTATTTTACAAAAGTTGCTACTTTATGTATAGTATGAACTAATTTGAAGAAAAATTTGAAATCGGGCTCCAGGTACAGGTACTGCAGGCCTCCAGGTAAATTCTGGACAGGTAAAAACTGAATTTTTTTACTTTTGAAGTTAGAACAAAACTTATTTAACAAAAGTTGCTACTTTATGATTGGTATTAACATATTTGAAGAAAAATTTGAAATCGGGCTCCAGGATCAGGTACTGCAGGCCTCCAGGTGGATCCTGGACAGGTAAAAACAAAAAAATTTTACTTTTATAGTTGGAACAAAACTTATTTAGCAAAAGTTGCTACTTTTTGGATAGTATTAACTCATTTGAAGATAAATTTGAAATCGGGCTCCAGGTTCAGGTACTGCAGGCCTCCAGGTGGATCCTGGACAGGTAAAAACTAAAAATTTTTACTTTTTAAAATAGGGCATAACTTCTTTAGCAAAAGTTGCTACTTTATGGATAGTATTAACTCATTTAAAGAAAAATTTGAAATCGGGCTCCAGCTTCAGGTACTGCAGGCCTCCAGGTGGATCCTAGATAGGTAAAAACTAAAAATTTTTACTTTTAAAGTTAGAGCATAACTTATTTAACAAAAGTTGCTACTTTTTGGATAGTATTGGCCAATTTGAAGATAAATTTGAAATTGGGCTCCAGGTACAGGTACTGCAGGCCTCCAGGTAAATAGATGATGTCTAACTTGGTATCTTAGTTCTAATTGTCTATTTTAACAAAATTTGTTTGGTTTGTTTGTTACTTTTAAGTTAATTTTGTCAGAAAGTTTTCATATCCCTTTTTTATACTTGATAGTTGAAGAAAGCCTGCAGGAAATATGCCGCTCTAATTGCTGAAAGACTGCCACAATAAGGCTTAATACCCCAAATTTGAAGCCTGCAGCTTCAATAACTTTTTTGTATCAAATTGAGGGTATTGTGTTGGATTTTGGTTGGATTTTTACCGCAGTTAGAGCAGTGCATTTCCTGCAGGCTTCCTTTAGTGACTGACCTGTTGACAGTACGTTTTTTTTTATATATATTCTAGTCAATGCTTAATATTTTTTTTAATAAATCAAAATTTAACAAAATGTTTGGATTTAACTTGAACCTTGAGCCCGATTTCAAATTTTTCTTTGTATTAGTTAAATAGATATAGTTCTAACTCTTAAGTTAAATATTTTAATTTTTACATGTCCAGAATTCCCCTGGAGACCTGCAGTACCTGATCCTGGAGCCCAATTTCAAATTTATCTTCAAATTGGTCAATACTATCCAAAAAGTAGCAACTTTTGTTAAATAAGTTATGCTCTAACTTTAAAAGTGAAAATTTTTAGTTTTTACCTATCCAGGATCCACCTGGAGGCCTGCAGTACCTGAAGCTGGAGCCCGATTTCAGATTTTTCTTTAAATGAGTTCATACTATCCATAAAGTAGCAACTTTTGCTAAAGAAGTTATGCTCTATTTTAAAAAGTAAAAATTTTTAGTTTTTACCTGTCCAGGATCCACCTGGAGGCCTGCAGTACCTGAACCTGGAGCCTGATTTCAAATTTATCTTTAAATGAGTTCATACTATCCATAAAGTAGCAACTTTTGCTATAGAAGTTATGCTCTATTTTAAAAAGTAAAAAATTTTTAGTTCTTACCTGTCCATGATCCACTTGGAGGCCTGCAGTACCTGATCCTGGAGCCCGATTTCAAATTTTTCTTTAAATATGTTAATACCATCCATAAAGTAGCAACTTTTGTTAAATAAGTTTTGTTCTAACTTCAAAAGTAAAAAATTTCAGTTTTTACCTGTCCAGAATTTACCTGGAGGCCTGCAGTACCTGATCCTGAAGCCCGATTTCAATTTTTTCTTCAAATTAGTTCATACTATACATAAAGTAGCAACTTTTGTAAAATAAGTTTTGTTCTAACTATAAAATTGAAATTTTTCAATTTTTATCTGTCCAGAATTTACCTGGAAGCCTGCAGTACCTGATCCTGGAGCCCGATTTCAAATTTTTCTTCAAATATGTTAATACCATTCATAAATTAGCAACTTTTGTTAAATAAGTTTTGTTCTAACTTCAAAAGTAAAAAATTTTAGTTTTTACCTGTCCAGAATTTACCTGGAGGCCTGCAATACCTGTACCTGGAGCCCGATTTCAAATTTTTCTTGAAATTAGTTCATACCATCCATAAAGTAGCAACTTTTGTAAAATAAGTTTTGTTCTAACTATAAAATTTAAAATTTTCAGTTTTTACCTGTCCAGAATTCACCTGGAGGCCTGCAGGACCTGAACCTGGAGGCTGATTTTTATTTTTTCTTCATATATGCTCATAACATCCCAAAAGATGCATATTTGGTTTAATAAGTTGATCTCTAACTCTTCAAACAAAATTTTTTTTTCATTTATACCTGTCCAGAAGTGACCTTCCAGCCTGCAGCACCTGAACCTGGAGACCTATCAAAATTTTTTTTAAATATAAGAAAAATACACCCAAAAACTAAACTTTTTCCCCAAATAACCTATCCTATAACTCCTAAGACAAAGCCTATAATCCCTGTTTACGCAAAAGTGTCAGATGTGCCCCCCCCCCTTAATTTAAATAAACTATTTTTTCTCTTATTTATATAGCTTGTTTACTGTATTTCTATACACACAGTTATCCTTGTCCAATAATAGATAAAATTGAGACTAAAAAGTAAAATGTTTTAAGCAGGGATCTAAAGGGATAAGACAATGGCCAATAAATTGATGTACATACCCAATGATGATACACAAAATTGCCCCTTCTGTAGTTACAAAACGTGGTAGAAAAGATTGGACACTCATCATAATGATTTAATAAATCAAAATTTAATAAAATTCCCTAAAGTTGTTAAGTCAACAAATAATAAAGTGTTATTATAAAATTCTCTGTAATAAACAGCCTGTTGTCCCCTCCCTCCTTGGTTACAAGTATGAGAGATCTGATAAACTTTAAATTGTTTAAAAATCATGATCACATTTAGTTCTAGTACTGCTACACAACCCATAATCATCAAAGGAATACTATTGTTAAATTAATTACCTAACAGATCATAGAGTATTTTTATTCTTCTAATGTTTATAACTAAGAAATAACAAGACGACCTTCAGTCACTCAGTGAAATAATTAAAGGGGGGGTAGGGTGAATGTTTTTTTTGTTACCAAACCCTAAACACCAAGGAACTTAACCCAAAATTGAGTTACACATCTGAAATTTTACAGTTGCACAGTATATTGGGTTCTTTTCCCCAAAAATCCTACAATGTTTTAGACAGGCCAATACTCAATCATGTTTTTAGTTCATTTTAAAACATTGGTACATTGGCTCCCCCCACCCACTTTCCTTATAAGTGACTTCAGATAAGTTGTCCAAACAACTCTACAACAATACAGTCTTTTTAAATATTTTTAATAATTCATACTGTGCAGCAAATTTTTTTCAGAAATATTGGTATAAAGTGGTAGGTAGGTTGTGTTAAAAAACCGTAAAAGTGTGAGTAAGCTTCCATCAAAAGCGATTATTAACTGTTATTAAATATGAGTTTTGTCAATATTAACAACAGTTAGACTTAATTATCCCTTTTGACTGAAAGCTTACTCACACTTTTACAGATTTTCAACACAACCTACCTCCTTCTTTGTTTTTATCTTGGCAAAGAACACTTATAATGAACTGATGTATGTAAGTATTGCAGCTAGATAATTTGGTCATCTATTTCAGTTGCCTATCCGTTAGAGTTGTTAGGTAAATAAGTATAGTATATGTTAACAGGAGATAGAAGAACATACTGGTGTGAGCTTTGTAAGGTTGACCTCAGTTCTGAACCAACAAAGGCTTCACATCAAAATGGTAAGTTTAAGATCAGTAATATATTGATAGTACAACAATACTGGGATTTCATTTATCCTATGGTTTGTTTTGTCTTTTTAATAGACAATTGGAATTGATTGGACTATATGCCTTAATTATCAATAACAGCTATTCGCTTTAAAACAAGGATGACAACCCACATAAAAACAAAGCTTTGAAACAGTAGAACAATCATACATAAACACTTTTAGAATGTCTGAACAGAATATGAATGTATAAGTCTAAACAAAAATTGTTGTAAAACTGCTTAAATGCAGGATACTTTTTAAGGACTTACTTACATCTTTAGAACTTTATTGTACAGATGCTTCACTTTTAACATTATACTTATCCTAGTAATCAGTAATTTGAAAATCAGATGAAAAGGATAATTAGATCACTTAAAAAATTGTTGTCAAAACAGTTAAAAATCATAGTGTTTTAAATGGATGTATGGACATTCTGATAATAATTATAGATTTGCTGTGCTTTTTAAATTGTACCTAACTACTGCAGTAATCACCATGCCTAAGTTTGAAATCAATAGGACAACTCTAAGATGCCCAATTGCAAGTGCTATACATTATTTGCGGACTGACGACAGGCAGACTGACCTTAATTATAGAAAAGCTTTCCTTTGCTTAAGAAACAAATTTTTAAGTTTTATATAAAGTGTGTTACTTTATTTTATGTTTTATTATTATTTGGCCACAACTTGGTCAAAAATGCTCACAAATAAGACCTTTTTCGACCAAAGATACTTAAATGGTTCCTTTACCAGCCCAATCAATCAGTTTTAAGATATCTTTATATTTTAAGAAAAATTTATGAAAATACTAAAAAACAGCAAATTTGGGTGTTACCTTTTCACGCTTGGTTTTTTATTAAATGAATAAGTTAGGGTACAATGTTTGGCACTTTCGATATAAGTAAATGATAATAAAAAACCCATAGAATGCGATAATAACTTCAGAAAAATCGAAGAAAATAGTTTTAATACTTAATTAACGTTTTTAAGTTTTTCTTCAAAAAGTTTAGATAAGATGCCTTTAAAAGTCGTCTATGATTTTGTCAGGGATAAAAATGTAACTTTAAAATAAGAATTACAACATATTTTTTCAATTAGTACAAAGTAAAATTTTGAACATTTTATTGATCAGTATATTTTTTAAAATGTGAAGTAGAAACCTGAATATTTTATCATGAAAATTGTGTTATGATTTGATTGTCTGCTAGATTACAAGAAAAAAGATACTGACAGTACTTGTTGGTTCTTTAAAAATAATTAGGTAGATTACTTTCAGAACCCCTCTTTTTGCAACGTTATTTCAATAGAACAGAGCCGTAGTCTTAGTGTACTCAATATCTAGACAGCCAACCATTGTTTTAGAATTGTTCAATTTTTTTAACTTCTGATAAAAACAGAATTAATGGTATTTTTGTAAATATTATACCTCCAAGAAATGGCTATACTTCCCAATCATATGTTGTGTGATATTTAAGAGGAATTATTTTGATATAATGTCATTAAAATATTCGTTAAAAAAAGTGCTATTCTAGCTTATACTTTACATTTTAATGTGTATGATAATTCAAATAAAAGATAATGAAGATTTATATTATATTTAATTGTTATAATTATAAAGAAAAACCTGGAAACAGTAAAAAACTGACTTTATTTTATTGACGTAGGGAAAATTTTGTCAAATATTTGAATAAAAAAACACTATAAAACAAAATAAATTATTTTTAATATAGTCACAAAAAGGCTTAATGAGTTTAGGAAATATTTCATTCACTAATCATGTCATTTAAACTCTATTACACAGAATACATTGTAAAAAGATGTTCTCGTTTTAATTTTAAGTAATTTGAAATGCATTTTAATACCTTTTAATGATTTATTTTTTGAAACATCTTTTTATAAAATGTTATTGATTTTTGAAGTTATATGTTAAAATGTTTTTAAATTTTGTTAACATTTTGTTTTAAATGTAGAAAATTGGTAATTCTAAACATTCAAAAAATGATTTTATTAAATTTTCATCACTTAAATTGCATGTTTGATGAAATTTTCAACTGATAATTCAAGAAAAATCGTTTAAGTTTTATTATATTTTACTTTGAAATGTTAAAAAAATATAATTATTGTCAAAAATGTGGAAGTTATACTTTCCTCAAAAAAAGACCTAAAACATGCAAATTAACACGTGTAATGAGATTTTTTTTCTTTCAGGTTTAATTTTAAGTAATTATTGATATTTTTTGTAAAAAGGATTTTATATAAAAAGTTTTAAAACTCGAGTTATGTAGTGGTTCTAAAAAAGGTTGCGAATTTATGCAATTTTCTTGCAAAAAAAATTTTCTAGGATTTTAAAAATAGCAAAGGGTGTTATTAGACGTACTTACAGATACAATTGCAAAGTCATTTTGGCCAAACACTAAAATAAAGTTTTGACATCTGAGGGTCCAACCGTGTTTTATATGCACAAATACCATAAAATCAACAGAAAAAATACTTATTTTTACTTTTCTCTCATTTTTAAAGTTTAATTCTATTAAATTGGCTATTCTTGAAGGGATTTATGCATTGAAATATACTGAAACATAATATTGGGCAGAAATTAATGTATTTCAAAGAAAGAAAATTTTAAAAATAAGAAATTCGACCTCTATCACTTCAGAAGACAGCTGCCAACCTCCAGTTGACAGGATATAGTTAAATACTTGTTTAATAATTAGCCAAAAAAGTAAAAGAAACATTTTTTTAATATGGTAAAAAAATGATAATCTAAATCTTGATTTTGGGGATGATGATCTTAAAGACGCTCTTGCTGTTGGTGATGATGATCCAGATGGTATCCAAATACATGAGCATTATGACAACTTATCTCTTAAACTATGGTCCGATTTTTGTATTTGTAGCATTCTCCAATCAAGAGAAATCCCAAAACATACAATCATGGTTTTTAAATTCTCCAATTCATAAGGTAAATATAGTAGTTTTTAAAAGATGGTTATATTTCTTGTTACAACTTTTAATTAGAGTCTGCTACAAATACAAAAATTGGACCATAGTTCAATAGATGAGTTGTCATAATGCTCATGTACTTGGATACGATCTGGGTCATCATCACCACCAGTAAGAGCGTCCTTCAGATCATTATCCCCAAAATTAAGATTTAGATTATCATTTTTTTACCATATTAAAAAACTTTTTGTTTTACTTTTTGGGCTAATTATTATTGCTAACAAGAATTTAACTATATCCTGTCAACTGGAGGTTGGCAGCTGTCCTCTGAAGTGATGGAGGTCGAATTTCTTATGTTCCAAAATTTCTTTCTTTGAAATACATTAATTTCTGTCCAATATTATGTATAGTATAATTAATGCATAAATCCCTTCAAGAAAAGCCAATTTAACAGAATCAAACTTTAAAAATGCTAGAAAAGTAAATGTAAGTATTTTTTCTGTTGATTTTATGGTATCTGTGCATATAAAAGGTAACACCCAAATTTGCTGTTTTTTAGTATTTTCATCAATTTTCCTTGAAATATAAAGATATCTTAAAACTGATTGATTGGGCTTGTAAAAGAACCATTTGAGCATCTTCGGTCGAAAAAGATCTGATTTGTGAGCATTTTTGACCAAGTTGTGGCCAAATAATAATAAAACATAAAAAAAGGTAACACACTTTACATTTTAGGAACAAAACATATCCAGAAGAGGCAAAATCATATCTTAGATTATCCTCAAGGTAAGTTTCCTTATCAATAGCTAAAAATTTCTTATCAAAAGGTGTTTTATAAAAATTAACTAATGAATTTATTTACTACTACTGGGCACTACAGCTCAAGTCCCAAAAGCTTAAAAAGATGCTCAACAAACAAAAAAAAAATTAATTAATATATTAAGGGGGGGGGGGGGGGGGGGGGTTAATGCAACCATCTCGTAATCAATGTATAAATGGCACTTAGAATTCGATTTTCGATCTGACATTTTGCATGAGTAATCCTTGGTAGGTCTTTATTCCCTAAATCAAACAAAAAGTTGGAAAAGTAACGGCTAATGGCTGGCGGCTCAGCCGTTTAGCCATTTTTTTGGTATTCTCAATGCAAATCCATCACGAAATCTATCTCCACATAATAGTCTTTTCTGCTCCAAAACGTTTTCAAACGATTCTAGCCGGTAGTTGCTGGTACTAGAAATTTTTCAAAAATGTTTTTTGTATCATTTCACATTATTTAAAGCAAAAATATGTTTTAAAAAGTTGATTTCTACGTAATTTATGACAGATTTGCCCTAAATATAGCTAAAAAACGGCTAAACGACTGAGCCGTTAGTCGTTACTTTTCCAACTTTTTGTCTGATTTAGGGAAAATAAATTACTAATGCAAAATTTCAGCTCGGAATTCGAATTCTAAGAGCCATTTATACATTGATTATGAAATGGTTGCATATCCCCCCCCCCCCCTTAGATCAATGCTTTAGCTAATGTATTAAAGGTATAAGCTGTAATTTAAAAAGAAACTTTAATATCTACCTGCAGTTTAATAAATGAGGTAGTTAAAATATGCAGATATTTTGACTTTAATAAGCAAAACTGTTAAGTATGAAAAATAGCAATCATGACGAAATTGGCATTTGGAAGATTTTCTGAATTTCATTGTTTAAAATCAATTTAGGTATTTTTTTTCACCAAATATTCTATTTCTTTATACAATCAAAAACCTAAATATTACATATTAACTAGATTTTAAAAAATGTATTTTTGCAACATTTATTTATATCATAATTCTTTTTTACATTGAACATTGATTTTTGCATATTTGTATTAAAACATGCACTCCCTGTGTAGAGCAAAATTCTCTATAAGGACATTGTCTTCTTGAGCTGTGGTGCTCTGGAGAGGTACGCAAAAACACTCTTAAGAAATCAGATGATCATATTATTTGATTATATTGGGAAAAAGTAATAATTTCACGTGATTGGCTTTTGTGTCTGGACCCAAACCAGGTTTGAATAGGTTATTCATAAGTCTGAAGACAGTTTTTAAGCTATTTAGTATTCCTACTTCCCCCCCCCCCTCACTTTTAGAGAGTTTGAAAATAGAAAGAGAAACAAAGGTATTGTAAAGCTTTGAAAGCTGAAAAACTTAGAAGCATAGATACTCTACTGTTGTTTTTGTCTCATAAGTTTACCTTTTATGCTGGGTGTAGAATTAAATTTCTACCCTTCCCATTTTTTATGAATGCCCCAATCATTCACTTAATGAACTCACTAAAATTCTAATTGTTTTTTTTTAGATGTAGACAGAGTTTGGATACATCCTGTTGCCAACCCACCCCCTGCAAAGAAGAAAATTCCAGTCAGAGTACACACAAAAATTCGAGAATCTGAGGTGCCAGTCATTGGGTTAGGTAATTATTATTACATTAAGAAAATATCTAATCTCTTTTTGTTTCCACATTTAGTTCATCAAATTTAAAAACTATTAGACTTAGACAAGATAAGGTATAGAGAAAATCTGGGTAAAATCATATTTGAAGCATATTTTTTAGGGTTTTCTCTCTTTCCATTATTCATTTTAGAATGCTATTACAGATTTTTTTTGGAAAAGTTATACTGCTACCTAATGATTATTATTTTTTAACAATTCTTAAACAAGTTTTGATACTGTAAATAAAAAAATGCTTGATACTTTATTTATATGTTACAATAAATGTTTTTAATAAAAGTGGTAGTGATTTGTCACAACATTAATAATCCTTTGTCATGATTGCATTTCATCCTTGCAAAACATTGAACTATGAAAAAATCTTGAACAAATAAAAAATTCTTTACAGTATGGATTTTAAACTGATTAATATTTGAAGGAATAAAATTGGTTCGCAGCCATACTGAAAAATCATATTTACCATCGCATTACAGATAATACTTCATGAATATTAAAAAAAACTGTTTTAATCTTTAAATTTTTTATTTTAATATCCGCAGATAGCTGTCTTAAGCACAATAAAGGTATCATATTGAGCACTTTTTTTTATATTGGGCGGCTCAATTGCCAAAAAGGGTTTGGGGCGCCCAAAAGTGGTTTTGGGCACCCTTTTTGGGCAAATATCGTAAAAAGCATATAAAAAGGATATAGCCTAAAACCATACCGAGACTTATTATTAGAAATAAAATAGCCTAAAACCATCTCAGGACCTATAAAAGCTCCACTGGAAAGGAGAACCATATCGGTTCAGCAGTTAGTGAAATCCTTGGGGTGTCCAAAACTGCCCAAAATGACAACCCTGGGTAGAACTGAAGTTTTCTGTTCATATCACAATATTTACAGAAACTTAGTTTATGTGTTAAATAAAAGTTGCCTTGTTTTTGTTCACAGATTTTATTCCTTTAACTTTATTTTGTTTAGATTGTGTGATAGAAACTCTGCCAACATCAGACCCAGAGCAGGAGCCTATGTATGAATGTACTGTATGTGGAAATAGGGTAATCATTTTATAGGCTCAGAATACAGGGATCTAAAGGGAAAAGACAGTGGCCAATAAATTAATGTACACCCCTAATGATGATACACAAAATTACCCCTTCTGTTGACTATAATTAAATTATTGGTTGAAACGTTTGAATACTAACCTTAATGAATAAACCAATCAAAATTCACTAAATTCCCCAAAGTTGTAAAGCAAACAAATAAGAAAACGTTATTATAAAACTTTGTAGACTAGTGTACCAAACAGCTCATTGTTCCCCTCTCTCTCTCTCTGTTTGGGCTTTATTTCTCCGGTATTTTTTCTTGATTAATTATTAAGTTCTGTGAAAAAAAGGGATAAGGGTGTATAGTACACTGCAAATCTCATGTATTCAATTAAATTTTTTAATAAAGTAAAGAAATAGAAGTTTTTTTTATTTACTTTCAAACCTTATCTTTTACAGGGGAGCAATGCCAACGGTATTTTCTCTCATTTGACGGGCCAGCAACACAGGCACAATGTTATGAAGATGAGAGGACATTTGCGCCATGGAGGGAGGCTTATTTTATACCAATTTACTAGTAAAATAATGATTTTTAATATTAATGAATAGGATAGGTAATAATAACATATTAAAAATTGTTGTCCGAAAAGTTAAAGACCAACAGGTTTTAAATTGCCTTGAAATCATCATGAAAAGTTTGAAATCAAAAGAACAATTCTAACATAGCTAAATTAACAAAAAGAGCTATGAGTTATGGACAGACTTTGATTAATAAGAGAAAAGCTTTGCTTTTAAAAAGTGGCATAAAATGAGCCTTGTGACTATCAGCAGATGCTAACAAATATGCTAAAGAACGTGCTGAAAACCATGATGACTTAGAAAAGGCAATAAGGTAAGTTATTTTATTATTGTAGCTGCGCCCCTTGTCTCCTGGTGAGCGCCATGGAGGTGAAACTACTTTACAAGATATCACGTCTGTCTATTTTTCCTTTAGTTTTTTATGCTGATGTCGAAAATGTCGAAAATAAAATGCTTACAGATAATCTGGGATAGTAAAATCTCAATAATGCACACACAGTCATCTCCAAAAGCACATAAAATGCATAAAAAATTACACATGTTATCTTTTTTTTTGTTGGGATCTGGAAAATTTAAATGAAGACATAAATGTTGAGTTTGTAATCTAGATATCTGCATTCAGATTAATCTGTACACCGACAAACGTCCTACTACGACAAACGTCCTAATGCGACAAACGTCCTAATGCGACAAACGTCCTAATGCGACAGACGTCCTAAACGACAAACCTCCTAATGCAACATCTCTTAAGTAAAACCTCCTAAAAACTTTTCAAGTGATATCACATTTATTAGGTGTGAGGTATGGGTCGATTTTTGTAATGCAAGGTTGTGTCGGGTTCGAAACCATGCTGCTTGATAGCCAACACAGACTCTGGGAAAACTGTCGGACGGATTTTTAAATTTACCCATGTGCACAAAGTTATTCAAGAAAGAAATTTCGGTTTTGAATTTCGTCCCTGTGTGTTTTATCGCTATATTGGACCAATGGATTGGATTTTTACATTGTTTCACAGTTAGTACATAATTTTTGGAAGATTTTTTTCTTTTTATTTTGGAAGATTTAAAAATTAATTTTTTTAGGAGGTTTTACTTAAGATATGTCACATTAGGAGGTTTGTCGCATTAGGATGTTTGTCCCTTTAGGAGGTTTGTCCTTTAGGACGTTTGTCGCATTACGAGGTTTGTCCCTTTAGGCGTTTTAGGACGTTTGTCCCTTTAGGAGGTTTGTCGGTGTACCGATTAATCCGCTTATTTCTGGACCAACTTGGAGAATCCTAATCTGAATCTATGTATATTTTAAATTATTAGATATCACAATCCTATTTTAGTTTAACTTCTCCCATGAAAAATATATGACATACATATATTTTATTTTCAGGGCAATAAGAAAACTCAAGAAGCTAATTTTAGCCTAACAATTAACAATCCGAATCCGCTATTAAAATAACGAATTGCGGATTCGGATTCTGGATTTAAAAATTGTCCAAATTTGGACGGATATTGGATTCCAGATTTGGATTCGGATTGCCAACCCTAAAAATTTAACATATATATCTTTTATTTTCAGGACAGTAAGAGATGATTTAAAATACCCGTGGCCGCCAGGTCAAGCTCCGTGGTCCTTGGAGCGAGGTGGAACAGGAATACACCCCTCAACTGTCGGAGCCACCCCAAAAATAAAAACTGAAAGTAAACCTGCCATATCAAAGTTAAACACAAACAGAGGTGAGTAATTTATAGTTTCCAGGGATATAACAATGGATTATGATGAAATCTTAACCCACAATACTTAATGGTACAATAATTTCAGACAAGAAAGGTTGTTAGGGCCCAAGACAGTAAAAAAAATGAAGTTTCCTCCCTTATATCCATGGTTTGTCCATATGTATAAAATATAGCATATCTTGGTATTTTTATCTACCTTTTTGGCCGAATAGAATTCCTGTCGTTCCTTTGGTTAGGTACAACTGACTTTTTTTTCTATCAAATTTTGTAATTTTTAAAAGCAAAGCATCTCTATAGTTAGGGTTGGTCCATAACAGTGCTTGTTAATTGAACTTGCTAGAATTGATGATTCCTATAAAAGTTAGGTTCGATTTAGGAAGCATAGCATCCTAAAGCATATGAAATCATCCTATTCAACTGATAAGATCAACAAGTTCTAATATTATAAGCGAGACATCTCTATTATTAAATCCTAAAAATTTAAGTATGTCTTTTATCTCTCTTTTGTATTTGAACAATTTTGTAACAAATTTAAGTACAATTTTGTATAGAGTTACAAATTATGTTCTGGCACTCTACAAGAGTTATTGTGAATTTGTCTTTCCTTCTCATTATAGAGCTTTGCTTTTAAGGATGTTGGCATTTTTATTTATTGATCATCTTGCTTTAGAGATTATTCCCAATCCTGGTGAGATAGCTGATATCAAATGTGATGAAGAAGCATCAAGATACATTGCACTAGCTATGGAAATCATGAATTTGTTAGGTAATTAAATAATACACAGATTTTTCAGATAGACTTAGAAATTGTCAAGTTACTTGAGCGGTTTTGCCTGGCAACCCCAAAAATACTCAATTTTATTTTGATTATTTTTTGGTAGATGCGAAAAATATTCTAGAGAGGGGGGTGTGACACTTTTAGAAACCAAGAACTATCTCGTCAAAAACCGCCGTTTTCCGCAAAATATTGTAAACCTATTCCTGTATGTTAAAGACTATAAAAATACAATACAGAATTTGTTGTATTTTAGGCTTAGGTGAATGATTTACAGTATGAAAAAGAAACTAGAAATTAATTTTATCTAATAATATTTTATTTAGGCGAAAATGCCAGAACTGCTAGAAGAGCAAATTTGGCTATTTTGGAGGCTAAAAAAAGGTAAAATTTTTTATGATCCTTTAGTGCCAAAATTTATTTAGAAAACTTAATCTGATAATTGCCGGGATCTAAAGGGATAATACAATGCCTGATAAATTGATGTACAAAATTAGTTCTTATGTAGATTACAATTAAAGGTTTAAACATTTGGACTCTCAACTTAATGAACTAACCATTCAAAATTAAATGAAAGTCCCCAAAGTTGTATAGCTAATGAATTAGAAAACATTATTAAGAGACATTCGGGACTAGTATAAAACAGCTAAATGTCCACTCCCTCCCTGGATAATAGGGTAACTAAAGTAAGAATGATACCAAATTTTTAGAGAGAATCAGGCTTTGTTTTGACTTAGAAGGGATAGGGAAATGGAAGGCAAAAATTAATCTACTCTCCAGTTTAAAAAAAATAAGTTCAAAGCAAAGATATTTACAAAAAGTTAGTCTGTGTTTATGATCCTCTGTTTCTGTGTGCTTTTTAAATTCTTAAACAAATATATTTTCTTAAAATAACTTCTTTTTCTTATATGCATATGGATGTATTTAAGTGACTGAATAATTGAAATTTTGCGTATTTTCTCCTTTTTTTCATTATGATTTCCAATTTATTTTTAGAAAAATTTCTTTATGTTCTAGTGGGCTGGTATATCTGTACAAAAATGGGCATTAATCTTTTTTCATTTCAAAAAGGCATCAGATTTCATTAAATCTAATCTTGTCAAGAGACACTTTCAAAGAAGCTTTTATCTTCCAATATAAGATTTAAAAAAAAAATTTTTCTCTTCAGGAAACCTATAAGTCCTCCAAGAGCATCACAAGATCCCAGACCTGGACCATCTGGAATAATCCGAGGAAGTGGCAGGAACCCGTTCCAGAACTATAGAAAGGAAGACAGCCAAAAGTTTAATCGTTCCTCCAGGTCAAATTAAAAATTATAATTATTGTCCTTTTATTTTCAAAAGCAGTTTTTGACATTTAGGGTTCTTTCTTCTAATTGTTTAAAGACAAGTTTTTGAATATTGAAATTATTTCTAGAGGTATAAGGAATTGTGTAGGTAATACACATTGCTTCTATTTTTGAAATGTTAATAAGTCCATTTTAAGCTCCTCACTCTCTGATAATTTTTGCTTAGGTTTTTTTCTATGTTCATTAATGTCAGTTTGTTTGATTTACCAATCATATATTTTGATATGTAGTATCTCTATAAGTATCCGTTTCCCCACTGAATGACTCACTGCTTCTAACAGTAAAGTTCTATACAGCTATTAAAGTATTTAGAATTAAGTATATTTTAAGTATATTGGAGTATAAGTTTTTTTTTGGTCAATATTTTAAAATTCCTATTTTGGTTCAGACAGAATAAATAACTATTTGTACTTTTATAGAATACCTAGTACACAAAAACATTTTTAATTTCTTAAAATTTGCCAGTAGGGCGAGGACAACGAAAATTAAGTCAATATCTCTCTCTCTCTCCTCTCTTTATCATGTATAGTAGTTATTTATAGCTTTGTGTTATAGACAGCTTTCTACGGATATTAAAATGAAAAAGAATAAAAACCGTTTTGTTAGCTCAGAGAGCCTTAAGGCTTGGTTAACAAAAAAGGTTAATGATTTTTATGTCATTGCTTGTAGAAAACTGGCTAAAATATGATATGATTATTCAGTGTGGCTTAGAACTGGTTCTAAACCAGCGGATTTAATCGGCTTTAAGGCCATACTGGAATATATATTTATTTATGCTAAATCATATGGCAAAAAACTTCAAAAAGGGCATCAGTTTTCATTAAACTAATCTTGGCATTTTATGTAATTTAGATCAATGTCCAACAGTCCTGACAGGAGCGGTAATAGATCAATTAAAAGAGAGAGAGAAGACTATGATAGGTATGTTTTAATATATTTGTTGTTGATGAAAACAGTTTTTTTGTATAACATTTACTTTGCTCTATTTTTTCATATTTGCTCTAGTCAATGTATTGTACATGCCAAGAAAATAGAAATTAAATTAAAACAAAGATGACAACACCCAGAAAAACCGATCTCTGAAATCAAAATTTAAATTTTTACAATATGAACAGTAGTCAGAGTGTCAGAACTTGAAAAGCAGACTATTACTTTATAAGCTTTAAAAGTTGTATATAAACTTGTTACAAAATTGCTTAAATGCAGGATTCTGTATCAGGACATACATACATTTTTAGAACTTGATTACAGAGATGATTTGCTAAAATATTGTACCTTTATTGTTCTAAAAATTAGATAAATAAGATAATTATATCATATGATATAAAAATCTGATTTAACACGTGTTAAATGGATGTACAGACTTATTGGTGATGAATATAGAGTTATCTAGTTTTCTAAGTTGTGGCTTATTGTTAGAGGAATCATCAACCATAGTTTGAAATTGAAAAGACAATTCTGATAGGTCTAAATTAACAAAAAAAAGGCTAATTGACACACAGATGGATAGATGGCGAGACGAATGGATGCACAGACCCTAATTATAGAAAAGCTTTGTGTTTTATTAAATAGTTATTTTTAAAATCTTAGTCTAATATTTTGCCAAATATTTCAGGGATGCCACTAGAAGACCTTCAGGAGATACTAGAGTATTTAATAAACATACTGGCAGGTATCAAACTTTAAACCACCATTAGTAGCAAATCTACTCTATAATTTACTTTGTCTGTTCATCTGTTAGTCAGTTCTTCTGTATTGCTCTCAAGGAAAGGGATAGTTGCATGAAGTACATTTAACAAGTTGGATTGCAAGCATAAGTTAGGAGAATACCATCTAACATATATAATTTTGTATTATAATAAATAGCATTCAATTTGGCCCCACCAAAATAGTCATAATGCTGTTTTTGTGAAACAGGACAGCCATTTATGTTGCATATATCAAAAAAAATATGACTTTCAAGTCCTGATATTTTAAAATACCTGGTGGAAAATTGAAATGATTTCAAATATATGTCCTATAGATATAGTTTAGAATATTAAACTGAAATAAATACTCAGTTCAATAAATTTAAGTTTAAATGCACTTTGTGCAACTACCCCATTGATTTTCTTAGCTGCTGTATAAGATAAATGGCTGGTTTTGTTGTTTATTTTAATTTACATGTGTAGGTTTGATATTTTTTTTTATAATTTGACTTATATTTTTATGTTGACGCAATCTTTTATTGTTTTTGATTCATTTAATTTTAGTATTTTAAAATATGCCAAATCTTATACCTACTAATTAAGTTTCTATCACTTTACATTACTTGCAAGTCTAAATAAAAGATATTAGTTTAAATACCTAGCGTTAGTATTTGAAGAAATATTTTATTAAAAGGATTTTACAGACTCAAACTTTTTAGCAGACTTGCCCATGTTTCCTGTCTGTTCTTTAAAAAAAAAATTTACAGGTATGAAGAGCCACGTGTATCCCAGAAGAGACCTAGGTCCAGGTCACCAGGAGACACAGGAGGCCAGAGAGCAAGGTAATACTTATCTGAGCAACCCGCAAGGTGGAATTGAACATGGAAAATTTATCTTATTAATGTGAAATTAAGTTTAATTGTATTGTCTTACATATGACTCTAAAGGGGTAGTTTTACAAAAATGCATTTAAAATTAAAGTAAGTGAACTGCATATTTATTATTGTTGAATGGTTTAAACTACATCATTAGAGCATATATTTGAAAACATTTAAATTTTACAACCTTGTAGTTTTATAAATAATAATATCAAGACATTCATGCTCTTGTGATAATTGCATCTTAGTAGAAGTCTTATTCTAACAAAAACAGCATGACAGCTATTTTATTGGTGACTAATTTGTTTGTATGTATTGTAATACAAAATGATATATGTTAGATGTTATTCATGCAACTTATGCTTGCAAAAAGTTTTCTGAAAATGTAACTTTTCTCAGCACAAATTAGACATTTTTAGACGTAAAACAATAACTACTCATCTTCATAGTTAACCTTAATTTATATTAGGGTTTTAGGGTTGACAATCCTAATCCGAAATGTGCAATCCACTTAATTTATAGATGTTTTTAGGACCCCAAATCTGTAATTTCAATTGCAGATTCGGATTGTTAATTTTTTGACATTTTTAGCACTTGCTGCTGTAGGGCTAGAATTTTCTTTTATATAGGTACAAACATATCTTTTAAAATATTGCGAGAATACGCAATTTACAATTTGAAAACCCATACCTAATCCGCCAATAAAACAAGAATTGGCAATCCACGGATTAATCCACAATTTTTGAGGATTTTTGTAAGAATCCAAATCTGACCCAAAAATTAGGCAGATTTCCAACCCTAATTTATATTGTACAAAAACATTTAAAGTTTCACTTCTCCAAGTACCCAAACTTGTTAAATGCACTTCAGCCAACTATCCCTTTCATCATTTTACCTCCATTGATTTTTGTAGGTATTCTCCTGAGAGAAGATATTCCTCAACTAGAAGTCGGTCACCACAACATGAAAGATCCTATTCCAGGCACAGCTACAGGAATGATGATTTATAGTTATTGCAAAAAATTCTTTTTTTTTGTTGCTCGAAAATTTTTGGGAACAGATTACCTAAGGTGTAAAATTATTTAATTTGTTCCTTCAAATCTGGTGAAAACAGTTGGATGGTAAATACTATTTTTTAACTTTTAGCTAGTGAAATTGTCATTTAAAAAAAATATTCGTTTATGTATAACTTGTACCTAGGTATTTGCATAGTTTTTTTTGTTCAAGTTACCCAGGTTTGGGGTAATTGTAGGAAAATGTTTCTCATCTTCAAAAAAAAATTAGGCCTGAAAGTAAATTATCATTTAAATTTTAGCAACAGAGTTTCAGAGGAGAGAAGATCACCTGGGCAGAGTAGACACAGAGAATACAGAGACTCATCAGATAGATACTCTTCTAGCAGGAGGTCAGGAGAAAGAAGGAGTGAATCTCCTCATGGTGGCTCTTCCAGCAGATGGTCAGGAGAAAGGAGTGGATCTCCTTATGGTGGCTCTACCAGCAGGAGGTCAGGAGAAAGGAGTGGATCTTCTTATGGTGACTCTTCCAGCAGGAGGTCAGGAGAAAGGAGTGGATCTTCTTATGGTGACTCTTCCAGCAGGAGGTCAGGAGAAAGAAGGAGTGGATCACCTCATTATAGCTACTCTTCAAGAAGGAGGTCTGGGGAGAGGAGCCGCTCGCCTCGTCACAGCTACCATTAGGATTAAAATATGCGCATTTCTTTCTTACTTGACTTTAGAATAATGTTTGACTAAATATTGGTTAGGTAATAAAGATCTAATTTATTTTTTTTCTATAAAAAATAACAAAATATTAATAGCTTAAGCAAAATTCTGACAAAGTACTATTTTGGAATAAAAGTAGGTATAAAATTTACTTTTATTTTGACAACTTGCATTAATTTTGTTTGAGATAAGAATGATTAAAATTATAAACATTTGCTTACTTTGAAAGAGTTGAGAAATATTTTTGTTAAGGTTTTATTTTACCTTTATTAAAAAGTTTGAAAATTTAAAGTTTATTTTTTATATTTTGTAATTTTTCTAGCAAGAAATGTTAAAATACTTACTTAGATACTTAAATAATCTTTTATTTTGTCCTATTGAGATTGTGACTACTATTTACCTGGAAATCTTTATTTTTGTATTTTTGTACAATCAACTCTAATAAAAATTTTACTACTGTTAACAAATCAGATTAGGCCTTCAGTCGTTTTTAAAAAATTATAGGAAATATAAATGTTTAGTAATCCTACTAGGTATGTATATAGTAAATACTTGACATAAAGCTAGCAAGTCTCTTATTTTATTATTCTAGCCTATTTCGGATAGTATATTATGTTCACTGTGTTTGATGAATTTAGCTCAGAAAAAAACAAAATAGTCCTTTCCTATAAAAAATGTCTACTATTTTTAAAGTCAGAAGTGTATGTTTTCCAACCTAGTTGAAATTCTTCCCTCTATTTATTTAGGAAAAATACAGGGAATTTCCTTATTTTGATTTTCTCATGGAAAATATACACCACTGTATTCTAGTTTCTTGAGTAAATTGAAAAATAACCAGTAAAGTTTTTCTATACCACAGTATTTTATTATTAGTAGATTATGAGCTTAGTAAATTGTTATTCCATGCAATATAAAGTTGGAAAATTAGACCATGTATGAAAACTAATTGTGATTATTTCAGAATGTATAAAATGATTTAAATGAAAATGGAGTCACTTTCAGGTTAAAAGATATTAAGATTTAAATGTAGAAGAGCTCTACTTTTAATAGATAGTAAAAAGAAGTCAATTTGTCATATTTTATTGAAATTATATAGGGACACCTTTGTAAGTCTATTTCTCTAGTTAAAAGAGAATACTAATGGCGTAGTGGATTAAAAAGTAATAATCTATTATTTAAATGCTAAATCATGCAACTTGAACTTAAGGTATTAAAGAAAAAATATTACAATGTTGTTGTCAATTGTTAAAAGCTTCTCAAAAGAGAAGAAGTCATTTTTATAAATTATATATTTTTATTTCAATTTATATGCAAACATTAACTGTTTATAGATTTAAATTTTTGAGTCTAATATTTTTTTCCTTTGATATAAGCAATAAAAATCCTGCTAGATAAGAATCTGAGATGCTTTCTAATTATAAATCAGTTGAAAAAATCTTGATACTCTTTTTAAGGCCAAGCAAAGAGGAGAGGTGTCTTGGTTCTTTGTAATTCTCAACTAATTAAGCTCTCCAATATTATTCCACACTTTGGAATAGATTATGATGAAAAGAAAATAGAAGAGTTGATAGTTAATCATCAAGTGCCAGAGACTGCACAGAAAATAATTAGAGAATCAGTTATTCTTGCCATTCTTGGGGATGAGGTTGATATTGACATTAATGATTTTAGAGCAATACAAGATTTTACTCAAAAAGAAAATGTTCCTCTCATTGTATGTGGTAAGTCTTTTTTTGTTAGATGTATGTATTTCTGCTTTCCTCACTTACTGACTCAATTCAACAGTAAATTTGTAGACTCTATTAGAGTATAAACTACTAGAGTGTCATAAAGTCATGGTATTAGAGTATATCAGTGTATATATTACATAACAACCCTTTTATTCTTTATAATAATTCAATGTTTCCCCAAATATTTTTTATTTTCTTTGTGTGTGCCCTGCCCTACGGCATGGCATTGATTTTTAAGCAAACTAAAAATATTTTTATTTTTGAAATTTTGTATACAGATAAAAAAATGTTTAGGTAAGAATGAAACTGAATGGATAATGAGAACAAACATAGGAAAATTAAACTATGAAGGAATAAACTGCAGGCTGGCCACAAACATACTATTTCCACTATATCCACTATTTCCACTATTTTTGCATACTATGCAAACTATTCCAAAAAAATATGCTATTTCCACTATTGTCCAAAATTGCATACTATTTCCACTATTTCTTTGGATTTCAGATAAATCTTCAATTTTTAGGTAACTAAAACAAACTGATTTTTTTGATCATGAAAAGAAAGCCAAGTAGCAGGTTTTATCGCATTTTCACAGTATCTTTTCTCCTATTTCTAGTCCCTGCGGGGGGCTCTAACCCTGCGGGGCAATCATTAACACTTACCTAACCTAAAATAATCTATCAAATGCTACTGTGAAAATACGGCAAAATCGCTTCTTTATTTTTTTTTAGAAATGTTTCCAGAAGAAAGTAGTCTTTCAGTTCAGATTGTTGTACCTTTATTGAAAGTTATTGGTATTTCTACATTCAATGTAAAGATTTTTTTTTGAAAGATACCAAAACTTGGGGTAGTTAGTGACACAACCAAAAAGATTTCACCCAATTATCTCTAAAACTAAGGGAGTAGCACCCAAAATAAAATTGCTGGTATGTCGTGTCACGTGTGACGAGTCACCACATTTCTCCCCCCCCCCCCTTTTGCAATTAGATGATAGGATTGATTTATCAATTACATAACACTTGTTGCTTCGCCCCTCGCCTCAGGAAAATAGCTTAAAACCAACCAAATTTTTTATGAGCTTAGCTGAAAAATATAACCGATTAGGACCAACATACTTTTGGCTTTAGAAAAACAAACTTACCTACTACTTATATTATAGGATAAAAATTAAACTAAAAATAATCGTTCATAAAATTGTGGCTAATCTTCCTTTGAATCATAATTAAATCATACTGACAATAATTATAAAGTATCTAACGGTTTCGGACATCATATAATGCAGTTTGAAAACAATAGGACAACTTTAACATACCTAAATTATCGTCAAGAGCTATCCGTTACGTACAGACGGACATACATGAGAACCTATTTATAGAAAAGCAGCACTTAAAAAAACTCCCAGCTGTAGTAAAGGTAAACAATATACTGAACATAACCTGTCGCGACAATATATTGACGTAAAATGTATAAATTGAACATACACAACTTGAAATAGCGCAGCTACTGTCTATATGAAAAATGTTAAAAATGCTACGTACTTTCTAATCATAGATAGGCTGGTTTTAAGAATTTAGAAACAATTGTATACTATTGGAATGTGTCGATCTACTTTAAATAAATATGCCATATCTAGTATATCAGTTTTTTTTCAGTATTTAGTGTTATCGCTGCGCTACATACTTTTGGACCGGATTGTCCTATATATGAACAACAAGGATGACAACATCCATAAGTAGCGAAGCACAAACAAATAAATAAGAATTTAGATATTAGTTGTTTAAAGCATGTATATTAGGAAAAAATCACGAAACCTTTTCAACATATGTTTTTAATTTCTTAATATTTATATTTCAGTACTATGACTAACAGACTGACGGTCAAAGTAAATTACACACTGGATGCTTAAACCAACGGGAAATTTAATTTTGATATATTTAACTACAAAAATTTTTAAAAGCGGACCATAAACACCAAAGATAGGAGGAAAAATATAAAAATAGCCAAAAACCTTCAAAAAGGCAGTCTGACCGCTATTGATGTTTTCTTGAAACGACAGGAAATTTAATTTTGATATATATAACTGAAAAACTTCGGAAATCGGGCCATAAACACCAAAGGTATGGAGAAAAATGTGAAAAATACAAAAATAGCCTACAACCTGCTTAAAGGCAGTCTGACCGTCATAGTTGTTTTCTTGAAACGACAGGAAATTTAATTTTGATACTATAACTGAAAAATTTTTGGAAATCGGACCATAAACACCAAAGATATGGAGAAAAATGTGAAAAATACAAAAATAGCCTAAAACCTGCTAAAAAGCGGTCCTACCACCATTGATGTTGTATAGTTAATTGTGCTCCTTAATAATGGGAATGTTGTCTAAAAATTTCAGCCTTTTATCTTTTATAGGAGCCGAGAAAATCACGTTTCCCCCAAACTAAGACATACGGACAGACGTACATTTCAAATTACTGATAGCTAACCAACATTTTAAGGCCCTATAGTGTTTTAAATGCCTGCTATTTCATACTATTTTGTTTAAAATGCATACTATTTCATACTATTTTTTAAAAATTTGCATACTATTTTTAAAAATTTTACATACTATTGCATACTATTTACTTTTTTTTTGCATACTATTTTATACTATTTTGAAAAAAAGTCTGTGGCCACCCTGAAACTGTGGAGAACTTTCTTTAGATGAATGTCCTGTTCATGTTGGCTCCTCTGTACTATCTGGACAGCTCTGTACAGGTAAAAATCTGCTGGCCTGAGGGGACTTTCATTTTTAGGATCTGTTATGGGTAATGTAATGTCTTTGTTTTGTAGCTATGTTTTATTATAACTGAAAGTAACCACAAAAAATTACTATCAATTTGAAAATTAACAAGATAATGCAACTTAAGAAAAGAGCCTGTCAAAACACCTCAAGACACCTTTAAAAAGATAAAGAAATACCAACTGACTCTTGTTGTTTAGTCTTTAACAAAGTAATTTTTATAGAAAAAATAATGCTAAATTTTTTTTCTATGTATTTACCCTCCATGGTAAACCAGCAGTGCATGAGATCTTATACTCAGAAAGACGGACAGACAGTCATATAGATACTTACTAACTTACCTAACACTACGTACATACTTAATAAATTTTCTTTGTTTTCAGTAACAACAGATGGCGTACATAATCTAGAGTCAGAATGTCAAGTTATTATGGACTCTACCCAGTTTGATGTTCTGAGTGTACTTTCTGATCATGTTTTTACCATTCAATCAACTAAGCTGATACCACAAGGTCAAATATTGTATATCCAAGGATAGTAAACTGGGTATCAAATGTTTTGTTGTGTAAAAATCACAAAATATATTATAGAGTGCTATAAAAGGGAAAAGTATATTAATTACACTGTTATATTACCCTCTAGGGAAAAGTGGGACAGGCGTTAAAAAATAGTTTAAAACCAACCCATCACATTTTTAAAGCTTCCTTGAAAAGTACAACAAATTCAGACTAGTATTTTCCGAGATCTTTAGCTTCAGAGAAAAAGCCTTATTACTCCAAATCTTAGAATTACCATCCTATTTGATCAATATATGATGCTTAAGTTTCTTTTGAGACTCAGCATTTTATGATATAAAGTCACATGTCATTTATTTCTACATTTAAAAAAGATTCATAGGACATGGTAGGTAAAACTTTATTTGTTTTGTTAATTTTGTATACTAAACTCAAACTTATATTATTTATTTAACAAAAAAACCTTGACATCACTGCTGGAAGTTGCTTAAAATCACTTGCTCTCCTTTGTATACTGTCCCCTGTAGGTTCTGAAGTCCTGTTACTGAGGAAACCGTCCTGGCCTCTGGAACACCAGAAGATTGATCTTTCAGGTATTAAATTCTTTCTAATTTTCATTGTGCAATAAAAGAAAGCAAAGCATTTTGTTAAAAGATATTTATACCTAATATTTACTGACACTTTAAGTAAAATTCCCAAGCAAATTGTGCTAATTTTTTTTTATGTTTAATGCTTGATTAGGTATTCCTAACAATTATCAACAATTTAGAAAGCATACCTAGCAACTCTTTAAAATATTGAAATCTTAGATTTTTTTATCAATTAAGGTTTGAACAAGTTATCAAAAACAGATTATGAGAGTGTGGAGTTTTGTGGAATGCTAGCTCAACAAATATTAACCATACTCAAAAATCCTGGTTTGTTAAGTAGTCAAGAAAATAGAAGAGTCATTAAATCAGTTGTTAAAATAGAAGGTAAGTATTTTACAGAATTGTAATAAAGGGGGGAGGTGGATGAAACATTTTTTGTAACCACACCTAAATACAAATGAACTCATTAAAAATAGTTACAGCACTATACATTGAAACCATTGACACAATCTTAACTGTAATTTTCCTTTTAAAATGGATCAGGGGTGTATATTCTGCAAATTTGATCTGGATGAGGGGGGGGTTCGGTAAAAAAAATAAAAAATATGTTATGTACTTCTCTTCATAATTGTGTTCTTTTCTATATGACACATTTTTAAATTTTGTCAGAATTATTTCTTTTCTATGTTTAAATTGTGTTTTTTTATAGATACGACTAAGGTAGCTTTATGTGGAGACATCTCAAGCAACTTAGCACAGTATATTAAACAAGAAATCAATTGTCATTTTGATTGTTTTAGTCAGAAGGTAATTTAGACAATTAATTAGTTGAATAAAAAGAGTAAAAATAAGTCCATATTTTTTTACAAACTAAATTAATTCCTTTTTACACAGGCAAAGGCATAAAAAAAATTTATTAGAATTTTTAAACCAGTTTAAAACCATTTAAAGGCATTAAAATTATATTTATAATATTGTTACTTTAGGATGAAAATGAATTGGATTACAAGGCCTACAATTGTATTGTCTGTATTGGGAGTTCTTTTGAATATAGACAAAAATTAGGCAGCCAATGTCGTGCCAATAGAAAGTCGCTAGTAGTTATATCACAAGAAGGATTGACAGGTATTAATGTGAAGCTTTTCTATAACTAGGGTATGTACGTCCGTCAGTATTCTGTACATCACATTTAGCTCTTTTTGTAAATTTAGGCATGTTAGAATTGTCTTATTGATTTACAATTTTACCTGATGATTCCTATAACAACTAGATACGATTTAGAAAGAATAACAACTTTGTAATCTTTACCAGAAGTTCCGCAGGTCAATTTGAAACATACTGATTTTTATCTTTTTTAATAAAATCGTTTTATGTAATATATTTATCGTATTCATCTGTTTTTTTAATCATATATTCCTAGTACTAAAAGGTACAAAATTTTAAGCTTCTTTATAATTCAGTCATCAATTTAAAATTGACTCATCTTTATTTTGTGTAGGGTGCTTGGAAAGTTATATACCTGACCTGAGTATATCCTATACCTGTCTACCTGATCCTGCGGACAAGGAATATCCACACTGTGTAATGAAATCATTCCCTCACACCCCACACCAGGCCACTCTCTGGGCGGTCAACAAGCTCCAGTCATTCCAGGACAAATGGAGAGCTAGAAATGAGTTTGTTCAGGTAAAAGATATTTTTGTATATTTTTTTCTTCAAACTGTGTAAAAATAATGGGTAGCTTTTCTAAATTGATAAATAATCATATACCTAATGTGTTTTGTTAAGGAACATAAAGACAATCTGTCAGAGTTGGGGAGTCTGCTTGCCGCGGGTTCTATTCCTGATGGGGCCAAAGCTACCCAGTTTTTCAATCTAAACTTTGGCGGCTTTTCACCTTCTTGGGGTGATTGTGTTAGAGTTGCCAGGTTACAGTGGATTATTTGCAGATTTTTAATGCTAAAAAAGAAAAAAAATTTCTCTTATCCTATAATATGCTAACAAGGGTTATTTGTCTGTATTATCAGATTTTGATAACTACTGAACTGATTGAGTTTTCCAGTATAAAAGTCTTGGAATGGTTTTTGGCTGTTTTCTAGCCAATTCTCAACCTCTTCGAATATGTAGTCCCTTGATGCTAGTATAAAGAATATGTAAAAATGTTGGCAAGATTTGAGCTTTATATATAGACACTTTTGCCATTATGATAAATTATCCTGCAATTAAGATATTTTAAAATTCCGTGAATCCCACTGTACTGCACATACAGGTGTAAGATGGAGAAATATTTTGTTCACAAGGCACTACAATTGACCACTGTATTCCCGCCAGGTAGATTAATATCAGGGGTGTATATTCTACATTGGATCCCCTGTCAAGTTTTTTTTTTGGGGGGGGGGATGAAAATATTTTGATAGGGGGGGGGGGATATAAATAAAAAAAGTTAAGTACTGAAAACATCCAGTAGACAGGCTGATGTTTTCATTGAGCAATATTTTTTAATGTTTATAATCAAATTATGAAGAAAACTTGTATTATATGAATTCATTTAGGGGAGAGTCTTAGCTATTTCATTGATTTTTACATCAGGGGAGAGGGGGGGGGTGTATTTGGAGCAGGGGGAAAAGAATTAATATTTTTCAGTATATACACCCCTGATTAAGGGGGGGGGGAAGTTCTGACACTTTTGCGTAAACGGTGATTATAGGCTTTGTCTTTGGACTGAGAGGATAGGTTATTAGGGATAAAATCATTCTTATATGATGAATTTCCCCCAGATTTAAGATTTTTTGGATAGGCCTCCAGGTTCCGGAGCTCCAGGCCTCCAGGTTGTCTCTCTACAGGTAAAAATGAAAAAAAAAAATTTTTTTTAAGAGTTAGATGTCAGCTTATGAGACAAAATATGTATGTTTTTTCTTCAAATATGTGAATAACAATCAAAAAGAAGTATAATTTGTTTTATAAGTTAACTTCTAACTCTTCAAAAAAAAAATCTTATTTTTAATTTTTACCTGTACAGAGACCACCTGGAGGCCTGGAGCTCCGGAACCTGGAGGCCTATCCAAAAAATCTTAAAACTGGGGGAAATTCATCATATAAGAATGATTTTATCCCTAATAGCCTATCCTCTCAGTCCAAAGACAAAGCCAATAATCACTGTTTACGCAAAAGTGTCAGAACTTCCCCCCCCCCCCCCTTAAAAAATAATCTAAAATTTCTACACTTAGATCTGTTAGTAGCTGGAATAGAAATACCTATTCATTTTCAAAAATAACATTTTTCTTACTGATTTTCACTGAAATAGTAGGGTTATGTCCCTTTATTGTTAATAGCGTAAATTAATAATTTTGTTACTTTTTATGTTTTAATTTCCTGACTGAAGGTTTTCTTTTATAGGTATAAAATTTGTCCAAAAAATGTTATAGGTAATTATAGTTCATTACATTATAATTTTTTATACAAATGTACGTAGGTGATGAAACAGACAGCAAGACAGCACTGAATAGTGATGGAACAAAGTTCTGGTCCTGGCCTAAACTGTCACCCTCCCCTGTGGCCTGGGATTGGTCCACTGACTCACAGCATACAAAAGTAGTGCTCCTTTTGGCTGCTATGTTTGCTGATCTAATAGGGAGGGATATAAATATTTGCTAAAATATCACAGGTTCCCTTTTTGCCCTAATTTTTAAACTAATTTTCAAGAACAATTTAATTGATGAACATTCTTCCTTACCCCAAATATGTATCAGCTACTCAACTCAAAGCATAAGAGAAAAATCTTTAAACCCTTTTAACTGTTAAGAATTCAATAATATTTATATCTCTTTGAAACAGGAATTGAACGGCCAAAAGAAATCTCCAAATTGTTAGAATCTAATGAAACTATTGATGTATCATTAATAGAAGTGTCAAAATTTGAGCCAAAGCAGAATAAGGACATAGTTACCGATGAATCTGTTACCAAAGAAGAAACCAAAGCAGACAAAGGTACTTAGCTATCAGTTTATATACTTAGACAGAAAGTATGCAACTTAATTTTTTTTGGCAAATTTTTTGAGACTTTTGAATAATATTATGTTTTTGTCAATAATTTAGGTAATCTGGAC
This sequence comes from Acartia tonsa, assembly GCF_053477335.1. Taxonomy (NCBI): domain Eukaryota; kingdom Metazoa; phylum Arthropoda; class Copepoda; order Calanoida; family Acartiidae; genus Acartia; species Acartia tonsa. The sequence goes on along the minus strand of NC_137269.1, from coordinate 42,038,478 downwards.
CTAACTGGCCTGTGTGATTATGTTAGTAAAGCTTCAAATACTGATGAATCCTTTGGATTAGTTGATGAATCTCTATACAATGAGCTGTGTATTGGGTTAGGCAATCTTCGGTGTGATATGTATGGTATACCAAGACCCCTACGGGAGAAGGCTGTTAGCATGATCACAGGTTAGTGCTCATTGAGATATTTTTGGTATGTATAGTCCATCATTTATAACACTGTGGTTGAAATAGGTTGTTTATGCCTTTTGTAATGATAGCATATAGATTTTACTTCTTCCACCAATTAAGAAGGAACCTCTAAAACACCAGTCTCTAAAGAGTTTGGCGGTGAGAAAGCTTTTTTTCATTTTAAGAAAGGCCTGAGATTTCATGAAAACTAATCTTGTTCCAAATTGTTGCTTAGCTACCCACTACTCTTTTGCTGTTGCTAATATTTTGTTATTAATTACTTATAAATGCTGTCATTCTTGACTTTTTTAGTGGTAAAGTTACACTTAATTAACTTTGTCTGTCGTCTGTCCGTTCGTGAGTCAGTCCGTAACGCTATGGGGGAAATGTGATTACTCAAGATAGAGGGCTGTTTTTATCGTGAAGAGTCTCCAATGAACAAGGAGCATCGATTATGTAATTTACTTTGTCTGTTGGTCTGCCAGTAAGGCTTCAAAATGCAATTATCTAAAAATATGTGAGAAAGGTTTCGTGATTCTTGATCATAACAAATAAATCCATCATTGATTTCAACAAATGCTCTTCTTATCCATGATCCCATCCATGATTTCTTTGTGCTTCACCACTTATGGACGTTGTCATCCTTGTTGTTATACTGTAAGGTTAATTTAAGGATCTCCAGCCTGCAATCCTGCTGTTAGTTTACAGCTGGCTAGTCTAACTAAACAGGTAAAATCCTCATTTTTTTTCTATCCTTAAATAAAAATAGCAGAATGTCCGTGTGTGCCAAAGGATCATGCTAACTGCTGCAATGATTTGGTTCTCCTTTACAATGTAGCTTCTCATAAATAGGAATAGTGCTAGTTTTTTTCTTCTATTTTCATTTTAAAACTAAAATTTGAAGTGGGGGGTTGACTTCCCCTTCCCCATACTTACAGTGCCTTCAGAGGCCTCTAGTTGCATAGCGGCTAGTTAGCAATAAATATCAAAATATTTTTATTCGAAAATTTTCAAATTCTTGGATAATTTTTTTCTTATAAAAACTGATCATGTTATTTGTCATGATAAAGGGGTTCATTTTTCGCGTATTTTCCGTAAAATAGGGTGTAACATTTAGTCAAATGCCCTTATTAAGTCAAACTGTTCTTAAGAGCATTTCTTGACCTAAAGGGCTACACTCAATTTTATGGAAAATACGTGAAAAAAATGACCCCCTTTGAAACACACTTGCTAGTTGCTTGGTGATATTGTTTCTGGAGGTGGAGGCTGGAGTGCTTGGATTTCCAGAGATGGACACCTCACTGTGGCTGAGAATCCTGCACCTCTTTACACTCAGGCATAATTATATTGGATATGTGACAAAGGAAGACATTTTCCGCGGATTTCCATAGTGTGTGTTGTAAGACAAAAACAGAATGCTAAAAAATTACATTGCAGTTGCTGAAATATTGTACAATGTGAAACTGTGAAGAAATGGTGGCAAAACCGCCACTGCCGCCGAAGAACGGTATATCCTACAAAAAATTTTTCTTTTTCTTTCTCGCGGAATACTAACTCCCACCTCTACACACGGTTGGACCCTCAGATGTCAAAACTTTATTTTAGTGTTTGGCCAAAATGCCTTAGCAATTGTATCTGTAAGTACGTCTAATAACACCCTTTGCTATTTTTAAAATCCTAGAAAAATTTTTTTGCAAGAAAATTGCATAAATTCGCAACCTTTTTTAGAACCACTACATAACTCGAGTTTTAAAACTTTTTATATAAAATCCTTTTTACAAAAAATATCAATAATTACTTAAAATTAAACCTGAAAGAAAAAAAATCTCATTACACGTGTTAATTTGCATGTTTTAGATCTTTTTTTGAAGAAAGTATAACTTCCACATTTTTGACAATAATTATATTTTTTTAACATTTCAAAGTTAAATATAATAAAACTTAAACGATTTTTCTTGAATTATCAGTTGAAAATTTCATCAAACATACAATTTAAGTGATGAAAATTTAATAAAATCATTTTTTGAATGTTTAGAATTACCAATTTTCTACATTTAAAACAAAATGTTAACAAAATCTAAAAACATTTTAACATATTACTTCAAAAATCAATAACATTTTATAAAAAGATGTTTCAAAAAATAAATCATTAAAAGGTATTAAAATGCATTTGAAACTACTTAAAATTAAAACGAGAACATCTTTTTACACTGTATTCTGTGTAATAGAGTTTAAATGACATGATTAGTGAATGAAATATTTCCTAAACTCATTAAGCCTTTTTGTGACTATATTAAAAATAATTTATTTTGTTTTATATTGTTTTTTTATTCAAATATTTGACAAAATTTTCCCTACGTCAATAAAATAAAGTCAGTTTTTTACTGTTTCCAGGTTTTTCTTTATAATTATAACAATTAAATATAATATAAATCTTCATTATCTTTTATTTGAATTATCATACACATTAAAATGTAAAGTATAAGCTAGAATAGCACTTTTTTCAACGAATATTTTAATGACATTATATCAAAATAATTCCTCTTAAATATCACACAACATATGATTGGGAAGTATAGCCATTTCTTGGAGGTATAATATTTACAAAAATACCATTAATTCTGTTTTTATCAGAAGTTAAAAAAATTGAACAATTCTAAAACAATGGTTGGCTGTCTAGATATTGAGTACACTAAGACTACGGCTCTGTTCTATTGAAATAACGTTGCAAAAAGAGGGGTTCTGAAAGTAATCTACCTAATTTTTTTTAAAGAACCAACAAGTACTGTCAGTATCTTTTTTCTTGTAATCTAGCAGACAATCAAATCATAACACAATTTTCATGATAAAATATTCAGGTTTCTACTTCACATTTTAAAAAATATACTGATCAATAAAATGTTCAAAATTTTACTTTGTACTAATTGAAAAAATATGTTATAATTCTTATTTTAAAGTTATATTTTTATCCCTGACAAAATCATAGACGACTTTTAAAGGCATCTTATCTAAACTTTTTGAAGAAAAACTTAAAAACGTTAATTAAGTATGAAAACTATTTTCTTCGATTTTTCTGAAGTTATTATCGCATTCTATGGTTTTTTTATTATCATTTACTTATATTGAAAGTGCCAAACATTATACCCTAACTTATTCATTTAATAAAAAACCAACCGTGTACAGCAAAAATATAAAAAAAAAATAATTTATTTTAAATTATTAAATTCTAATGAGAAAAAGCAAAGAAATTTTGGCGGGAGTGGCGGTTCGGCCGACGTTTTTTTTTCTTCACAAATCCAATTTATATCCCATTAAATCAACTACCATGCCAAGTTTTATAGACTTACTCAAATCTTACAACACATACCGTGATGGAAAATCCGCAAAAAAATATTCCCCTTAATGATTTATTAATGCAGTGGCGAAAAGCAAGCTCTTTTTAAAGTAAAGATAAAATGGTTGTTTTGGAAAAGAATGTTTCACTTAAAATGTAATTGTCCTGAATAGTTGATACCTGGTCCAGATGGCCTACGTACTAGCATCTGGGATGCCTGGAACCTGAAGGCGGATTCCGGTATGACATTACAGGACCTTCTAGATTATATCCTCAAAAACTACAAGGTAAAGTAATTTTTAGTATTGCTTCGAAACTAATTAATATCCGTTGGATTAGAACCGGTTATCAGCCATATGAGGCTAAACAAACTTGTTTGAATCTTATAATTGTACATTTTATATCCGCATTGAGCTGTTTATAATACGATGCGATGAATAACTATACTCTAATTATTACTTAACCCTTAACTATAAATTGAATAATATATGCATCTACCCTTTTATATAAAGTAGTAATCTTTTTTTTGCTGAACGGATATAGTTTTCATTTACAGTGAAGCTTTTCATAGGTCCTGAAAGTTTATAAATAAGTCTGGGTATGGTTTTAGGGTATTTTTCTGCCCTTTCCTCTTCGAATATAGAACCAATAGATGCTAGGGGCACAGCCGCTAGTTATATATAAATCAAATGGCCCTAACTTAGAGATTATTCGCTGTTAACCAAAAATATCAATTTAGGTGAAGGTAACTTCAGTATTCCACAAATCCAAGATCATGTATATGCCCATGTTTCCATTCAACAAGGCAGATAAGTTGTCCACCCCCATCAGCCACCTTGTCAAGAAGGGGGGCGTGAACGAGGGTGAGGAGATATGCCTAACCTTGATGGCGGCCAACCCTGCAGGGGATGGCGAGGACATTGAGCTTCCTAAAACTAAGATATTGTTCTAGTCAAATAATAGGGTGATGAAAAATGTTAGCACTCAAAAGTTTATTTGTCTTTAATGGTGTAATTTTTAGGATCTGGTGCACTTCATGGTAAAATGTTTCTGGGAGCGATTATCTTGAAAAACCTTAGTCCCTAGCTAGCTCCCAAACGGCTGAATGTAATGTTATGCTCGCGCATCGTAATGCGCGGCATAGGAATCATGATCTGGAATATCCACGATCCAATGATGCATAGATAGAGAAAGCTTGTCTGAAGATAAAATAAGTATTTTTTGTGCATTTATGTGCATTGCGAGATAACTGCATTATTTAATAATGACTATTCTCAATTATTTAAAGGTCTCCCTTTGTTGGTTTATTTTTTGTGCTAAAATAATATAGAAGTTTAGCTGTTTGGCCGTTAGCAGCCTTTAGATCTAAATGACTTTTGGTGATAATCGATACCTGAATACATGAACTGCACCTGATCCAGTTTTTGAAATAGTGCAATTGCATATTACTTAATACACTAGTTAATGTTTCTTATAAAGCTATGATGTGCATTCACTTTACATGAAATCACAGGAAGGGAGGGGACATTGGGCTGTTTATTACACCATAGTCTTAAAAGTATTATAATTTTCTCATTCATTGGCTTAACAACCTTTGGGACTTGAATTTTGATTGGTTTGTTCAAATGTTTCAACTACTAATTGTAATAATTTACAGAAGGGATAATTTTGTGTATAATCATTGGGGATGTACATCAATTTATTAGCCATTGTCTTATGTCTTATCCCTTTAGATCCCTGAGTTTTGATGATTTTAAGATGTTATAAATAAGCGAAAGTAAATGCACATCAAAACTATACCCTACACAAACCCCAAAACCTAAGCTTTTAAAAATGTGATATGATAAAAAATAGCATTTATTAATTTAAACTATTACATCTTTATATATAATATATATAAACCTTTAACATATCTTAAACCAAAATATTATACTCAATTTTAAAGAAAATATTCTTTTTCGTGTTATTCGTTACCTTTGATGTTAAAAGCAGTTATTTTGTTGGACAGGGATATATTACTTGAAGAAATGTTGTTTTGTCTAGAAATTTTTCTTTGTTTTAATACAAGATTGTTTAAATTATGAATATTTGGGGACATGATAACATTCTTTAGGTGAACTATCTTTGTCCTGTGTTCATTTTGACGTTGTATATGAAAATTTAAAAAAACACACCAAAACTAAATATAGAGCCCACTATTTCTATTTGAAATATACTGTGTGTTTTATTATCATGAATTATTATAATTAAATACATAAGTATAAAGTAACACAGGTTCCGCCTCTAAAGGTTTGAAAGCTTTGAAAACAAAATTATTAAATTATCCATCTAAAAGGCAAAAAATAATTTTTTAAATAATGAGCAAACGAGGAAAAAACTTAAGGGTCTTTGTTTATTTGAACTCCGGATTCTAAAACTCTTCAACGGAATGAAAAAAAATACACCTTAAATATTAAAATAGGTTGAGTATTTAATAAAAAAATCACACTGCATTTTTACTCAAATAATGTTTACCTTTGACTGTTTACTGTGAAATATGTTACAAAAATATTATAAAAACAAAACATAAAATAGTTCTCTTTGTTGTATACCTATTGACTCTGTTGAAAATTGTTGTATTTCAGAAACTAAGAATGTTTAGATTAAAACGAATGAGTTGATCAAATGTTGCTCAAATAATAATTTAAGTTTGAGTTTTAAAATGAGTTTGACAGTAGAACAGTTATTTTTAATGGTAAATTTATTTATTCTTATTCTATTAGCTGCGCCCTTAGCATCTAGAGACTCTCTTTATTTGAAGTGGAAGGGGTATGGTCCTTTCCACGACATCCCTCTATAAGGAGCGATTCTTCGTATTTTTCACAGTAGCTTTTCTCCTATTTCTAGCCCCTGCGGGGAGCTCTAACCCTGCGGGGCCAATTATCTAACCCTGTGGGGGCAATCACCTAACACAATATAACCTAACCTAACCTAAAATAACCTATAAATAGCCATTTTAAAAATACGAAGAATCGCTCCTTATGGAGGGATGTCGTGGAAAGGACTATACCCAGTGAAAGCGGTTTAAATACAAATAGCTTGAAACCATCCTAGGCCTTAAATCAAAAGAACAAAATAGTTTAAAACCATCCTAGGACCTTAGTAAAGCTTTCCTTAAATCGAGTACTCAATCAGTTCAGTAGTTTTTGAAATCTTAGACTTCAAACAAATATAGACTTATTACTTTTAATACTTTATAAATGAGAAAGACAGAAAAATAGCCTAAAACCATCCTAGGACATGAATTAAGCTCTCCTTAAATGGAGAACTAAATGGTTAAATAGTTATGGAAATCATAAGCTACAGACAAAAAAGATCATACTACTTTATACAATACAGTTTCTTGCATTAATATAACAATTTTCTTATTATTTTCAGATCTTAAAGACAGTGCATGCTATACAAACAGAACTAGAGGCGGGATTACATGATTTAAAAAATCTTGTCACAAATGAATTTGACCTGCAAATAAAAAGGTACAATTTAAAGGGGTTGGGGACGGATGAGGCAGTTTTTGTAACCAAACTACAAGGAACTCAACTAAATAAAGAGTTACAGCACTAAAATTTGGCATGATTGTTGCATTATTCTGAAAGGGTACTGAAAGGGTACAATGTGAAGAAACAGCAGCGGAACCGCCGCTGCCAACGGAAACCATTGAGTTTTTTAAGCTTTTTCTCGACACATTTGACAATTTGAATCTTTCAGTTGTCAAACTTATTTTTATTACAAAATATCCTCTGAATTTTTTTTCGGCTGCAAATGCAAATAAAGGAATTTTTACCTTGTATGATTAAAAATTGTCAAATTTGGTGAGCCATAAATAAAGTCAGCGGAAAACTGCGTTTTCAGAAGGAGCTGCTGTTTCCGCCATTTCTTCACAGTTCCACAATGTACCTCCTTAAAGTATCTGCCATGCCAAATTTCAGTGTTGAAACTCTTCTTTTTTAGTTGATTACATTTGTGTTTTAGTTATGATTACAAAAAGTGTCTTATCTGCCGCTCACCATTTATTTATACAGGGTATTTTTTTTTCATAGATATTACTTAATTTAACCCACTTGCCATTGCCAGAAGTTAATAATATATATCTCAATTTCTTCATTGGGTTGGGGAGTTTTGTATAAGGAAAACATTTTTAGCGATTTGCAACAAATTATGCCTTAAAAACCGGTTTTTCTAAAGTACCTATTTTTGGAAGATTTGATTACAAATAATAAAATGTCACTTTAGTCTCTAAAAGCGAAATTCCAAACGCATTTAAGGTTTAACTATCTTTCTCTAAAAAACCTATAAAAAATGATATTATAGCTAAATATAGACACACTTAGAACACACTTAATATAAAGATATTATTAGTGCTAAGGTTGCTAGAATATTGCTAGAATATAGAATGTGTGATGACCAAAATCCATTTTTAAACTGAAGCTTTTCCATAATTAGGGTCAGTCCGTCAGCATGTCTGTCTGGAATGGATAGCTTTATTTGTTAATTCAGACATGTTAGATTTGTTCAACCATTGCATGATGATTCCTATAATATTTAGGTATGATTTAGAAAGGGTAGCAACTCTATAATTGTTACCAGAATGCCTGTATGTCCATTTTAAACATGTTGATTTTTATCAAATTTTTATGATTAAGTCCTAAAAATGTAAGTATGTTCTTAAACATTATCCTGTATTTCAGCAGTTTTTCAACAATTTTGTTTCGACCTTTATACATTTATGCTTTTTTATGTTCATGTTCTGATTATTCAGTTCTGACACTTTACAAGTGTTAATGTGCATTTGTCCTAGCGTCTCATAGATTTGCTTTTATGGATGTTGTCATCCTTATTTTTATTCTATTAATTGTAAAAAAAAGGGGACTATGCACGAGTGAAGTTTAGCACATTCCAGCTTAATGTTAATCTGGAGAAACCAAATATATTCACCTAATAAATGTTTTACATCACCACTGGAAGGTGCTAAACGTCACTTTGGTATTATCCTCTAGGAATAATTAACACAATCTCAATTTTTAACAGGGTGGGAGAAAAGTTGGTAAATATTAGTTTTTCTTTGCAAAAATATACTTACAAAACTCAATCCAAAAATTAAGCTCAATAATATGTTGACCCTATAAGTAATGAAGTTGAGCATTAATTGTCTATCAAAACTGACAGGCACAATTATGAGGCATACTGTTAATAACAAACCTGTTACAGGCAACCAAAGACACATATTTGGTGTCGGCCTTTGATTAATGGTGGTTTACAAATGAGAATCATTTTATTAATGTAAGGTATTTAGAATTGAATTATAATTATGTTCAAAGGCTTTCATTTTGGTAAATCTCATATCTTTAACTTCAAGGTACAATTTTCCACAAATAATAAATAAAAAAATAAAATTAACACCAGTTTGGTTTGCCCTACCTTCCAGCCCTTCGAGCCCTTCAAGGTTAATAGAACTGGTTTAAGTCTTATGATTTTTTTTATTTTAATATCCACAGAATAAAGTAACTATTATTAAAATCAATTAGCAAAAAGAATTGTAAAAATCTTTATACTTAAATTTCTTTTGCCATAAAGTTGTACGGCACATAAATTTCAAAAAGATTTTTCTTACGATGATTATATTTATATTTATCCGTCAAAGCTTTTCATTTGGTGTATATTATTACTTTAATCTTAAAATAGATAAATTCTAATAAAACAAAGCATACAGAGAGACAGACAGACATATATATAAAAAGTGAGAGATTATGCAACTTGTAGAACATTGTGTAAAGGATAGGGATGGGAATCCGTCGAATTTTTGGGCCGGATTCGGATTCCGGATTCTGAAGGAATCCGTCAAAAAAAGTGACGGATTCTTGCGGATTCCGGATTCTTATTTTTGGCGGATTCCGGATTCTAGCAGTATTTTAAAAGGCCGTCCGTCACAGAGGGATAGCTTTTTTCGTTAATTTATCACTATGTTATTTGGTTGAAGCCTTGATTTGTTTAAAGTGACTTCCAGCATAACTAAAACATTTACATCACATTAGTAAATTTAAAAATTTAAGTGCTACGTATGTCCTAAAAATGTGCTTGGTATTTTCTAACCTATTTAAATTAAATTTAGCCTACCAATTTAGAATCCGGAATCCGCTATAAAAAACGGATTCCGGATCCGGATTCGGATTCCAAAATTGGCCGAAAATTGGGCGGATTCCGGATTCCGGATCCGGATTCCCATCACTAGTAAAGGAATTATGTAATATTGTCCAGTACATATTTGTGCTACATTTTAAGTCTTAACTTTTGTGGACATTTTTCAATCACGGCTTTGAATCTGATTACTTTCCGTCCGTTGAAATAAGATAGAAATTGTGAAGCAAAAAACATAACTATATAAAACATAAAATACAGTTTTCCATATTTTTTATATATTGAAAACCACCATTCCTTATGCATATTGGAAATAGATGCAAACCGTTGATTAAAACGCCAAAGGCAAGATCAAGTTCAAAAATATATAATGTTTGGACAATAACACATAGTATCATATGATGTCCACAACTGTAATAGCAGCCAGTTTTTTCACAGTTGGAAGATTTCCTGACATTGTCAACTGTAGATATATACTAACAAACTGTCTTGTTTGATCCATTTAAGGTGACATATGCATAAGGTATGTATAAGCAGCTCCTCTATGATTACAGATTTCAGTGGTATTAAGAAATGGGATAGATAAATATAGTTTTTTTAGATTTCATGACGGCTTAAATTTTTGAAACCAATATTTATAACCTCTTTGGTCAGTGTCTGTAATGCTACGTGGAGAATGTAATTTGGTGCCTTCAAACAAAGTGCCCGATTAAGTTGATCACTGGTAGTCCTATACCTGAGCCAAGCAGGGCTACCCAGTACCCAATTTAACCTAACATAACCTGACATGAAGTAATAAACAAACAAACTTTAAACTACCCCCCCTCCCTCATATACACTCTTACACACAAGGATTAATTTCTAAATAATGGATCGGTATATCAGTGCAAACCTGTAATTTAGTCTGCCGCTATTACAGATAGAATGCTGATATTTTTTGACTAATGAATATCTGCATATTACCCTCTTTTGGTCTGTCCTTCTGTCTGTTCAACCGTAACACTATGTTAAGAAACATCCTACAATCATTAAGTTAGGATAGAAATCCTATTATATAAAGTAGTAAGCTTTTTTTGTCTGTAGCGAAGGATCTTGCTAACCGCTGAACCGATCGGGTTCTCCTTAACAGCGTAGCTTCTCATAGGTCCCGGGAAGGTTTATAACTATTTTGGGGGAGGGTACCACCACCCTACGAAGAGAAATCGCCCCTAGAAAAAAAATTACTTCCCCCCCCAAATTTTTTTACTTTTATATAAGTCTAAAAATTAAGTCTTGGGATTAAACCCTCCTCAAGTGCCCCTAGAGGCCTCTAGGGGGCGTAGCTGCTAGTCAAAGATAAACTAACAAGGTACTAGTACAAACGTCAGAAGGACAAACATCATAGCAACAAACGTCAGAGCGACAAACGTCAGAGCGACAAACGTCAGAGAGACAAACGTCAGACTATACAAACAACAGAGTGGTACAAAGGTCAGACTATACAAACAACAGAGTGGTACAAAGGTCAGACTTATTTAGCTTTTTGTAAAAGTCTGATGTTTTATAAAAACAGAGTTAAAATCTTACATATTACTATTGACAAATAAAATTGAATTTAACACACTAACACATACTTTAATTTTATAAATTACTAGTGGCTTCATCCCTAGCCTCTAGTAGCTACGTTGGAAAATGTAAGAATGGTTGAAAAGTTTGAGAAGTTGAGAGATTTTAACACATAGCTCCTAAACTGTATGTAGCACAGGAATTATTCTTATATGTCCACAAACTAGAGTTTATGACGATTCTAACAGTATGCATAACATTTTTCTACTATTAACACAAGCTGTGCAATTTGAATTTTAAAAATGTATGCATTTTTGCACACTCTTTAAATTGGTCATGATCCAAACATCTTCATTTTATAGGAACTTTGGAAAAACCGGAAACTTTTTTAAGGCATAATTTTTTGAAAAGCGCTAATTTTTTTGTACAAAACTCCCCAAAAACCAATGAAGAAATTAAGATGTAGATTTTTAACTTCTGTCAATGGCAAGTGGGTTAAATTATTTATTTATAAAATATTTTGTTCTACTAAAAAAACACCCTGTATGATAACTAAAAGTAATGTAATGACTTGACTGATATTGTTTTTTCTCCAAACATGTACGTTTTAATCAAAATTAATCTTGTCATGTCAAATTTGAGTTATTTAAGTGAAAAAAAAGAAATCACCACATTTTGCCAAATTTTTATTTGCAATTAATCATTTAAGCATTATCAGATTTTCATGTCGCTCACCAGAGCTCAATCAAACATTTATTTGTTTTAGGTGTGTGAAGCACTTATCTACTGCACAAGAAGAAAGTTATAATTTAGAGAAATTATTAAATGAGATCAACATTAATGAAACCATTCAAACTAATCAAGATAAAGGTTGGAAAGTATTAGAGAATATAGTAGAATTTAAAGATAACGTTTATATTAAAGATGAAGATTTGGTGTCAGTTTGTGATGAGTCAACTGCTTTCAAAGAGGAAGGGAATAAAATGCTGAAAGTATTACAATAGACTATAATAAAGAGAAGAAATTTTTTTTTATGGCAACTTTTTTTATATAAACAAATAACAGATCTATAGTATAGATGTATATTGTATATACAGACAACTACCTCCCTTCCTTTTTCAAAAACCTCTTTCGTCTACTTCTAAATTATTTTCTGCTACATGGCTGTATTAATATAAGTAACACCATTGGTTGATTTTTAATGACCCAATATAAAAATTGCACAATGCGTTTGCGATGAGAAGATACAGATATTTAACATTTCTCCCTCTAGTGTTTTACTCTAATAAACAAATATGTGTCTTTTTATCACATATGTAAATTTAATACAGAAGTAGTGCATATCCCTGCAACCCCCCCCCCCCCCCCTCAATGATATATAGAATTACTAAATTCCTTTACAGGATCATAACAAAACTTCCTTAAATTTGTAGATATCTTCTTTAAAAGGTAGGACAAATAGAACATGAACTAATATCATTCTACTTAAGATTATTTGATAAAAATATCATTTTTTACACATAATTTATTCCTTTCTTACAGGCAAATAGAGAAATATCACCAGTCAATACTTTAGAATTTTATAAAGAAGAAAAAGACATTATTTACACTGTAATAGAAAATGACACTGTTAACAATGCAAATAAGAAGTCATTCCAATGTGAGGAATGCGATAAAGCATTCTTTGCGAAAAGTCATCTCAATGATCACATGTTAACACACAGCGAATCCAAAGAATATTCTTGCAGTTTTTGTGACAAAAAATTTTCCCGACTCTTTTCCAAAAAATGCTATGAAACAACGCATACAAATGACAAGCCATATTCATGTGATTTGTGCAACAAAACTTTTGGAGTTAAGAACACTCTGAAAAATCACATGAAGTCTCATTCAAAGGTTGGTACCTACCTATTAAAAAGTTTGATTTTTTATAAATATGACCAACATTCTTATCATGGTGTTGTGTTTTTAGTAAAAAAGTTGGTTTTAAATTCTTTTAAAAGAAATATTTCAGACAATTTCATAATTAAAGGAGGGGGGGGGGGGTAATGCAACCATCTCGTAATCAATGTGCAAATGGTACTTAGAATCCGAATTTCAGGATGACATTTGGTATGAGTAATCCATGGTAAGTCTATCTTCCCTAAATCAAATAAAAAGTTTTAAAAGTATTAGCTGGCGGCTCAGCCATTTAGCCGGTTTTTGGCTATTTTCAGGGCAAATAAAGCAGTAATTACATAGGATTCAACTCTTGGCATCTTATAGCTTCTACCAGTCGTTCTGTATTTTAAGCAGCTGTTACAAGAAATATTTTTAAAGTTTTATTTTATTATGATCAAAAATTTTTTTTTAGGACAAGCCATTTAAATGCGATGTTTGTGGGAATGGATTTGTAGCATTGCATGTTCTACGTGTACACATGAGAAAGCATACAGGTTTAAAGTTTTCCTTTAAAACACAAAGTTTGGGAATAGTCCCTTTCCTGGCAAAGTCCCTTAAGGGGCGATTCGTCCTATTTTTAAAAATAAATTTTAATAGGTTAGGTGATTGCCCCTTAGGGTTAGAGCCCCCGCAGGAGAAAAGTTACTGTGAAAATACAAAGAATCGCCCCTTAAGGGGTGTTGCCACAAAAGTGACTATATCTTAAAGCTTATTACTAGAAAGTGAACATAAACCAGGGGTTTATTTTCTGTATCGGATATCCTGATCAAGGGGGGGGTTGGGGAAAAACATAATCTTATGCAGAATATACACATATACAGGTTTCTCAAATCAAATATTGTAGAGATAATTGTTTATTATTATCTAACGCACTTTGTTAAACTTTCCTTTTCCCACCAATTTAACTTGGATTTAAGGGGGGGAGGGGGGGGGGGGGAAGTTTTGCCACTTTCGCGTAAACAGTGTGCTGTGGACTAGGTATTGATTTTAGATTATAGGTTATTTAGGATAAAAGTTTAATTTTGGGTATTAGTTCATGTATATTTAATCATTTTTTGAATAGGTCTCCAGGTTCAGGTGCTGCAGGCTGGAAGGTCGTTTCTGGACAGGTAAAAAAATCAAAATTTTTTTGTTTGAAGAGTTAGAGAGCAACTTATAAAACAAAATATGCTTCTTTTTGAATGTTATTAACATATCTGCAGAAAAAATTTAATTCGGCCTCCAGGTTCAGGTGCTGCAGGCCTCCAGGTCCACTCTGGACAGGTAAAAATTAAAAACATTTATTTGAAGAGTTAGAGGTACACTTATTTAACCAAATATACATCTTTTTGGATGTTATTACCATATTTGAAGAAAAAATGACAATCGGCCTCCAGGTTCAGGTGCTGCAGGCCTCCAGGTACACTCTGGACAGGTAAAAATTAAAATTTCTTATTTGAAGAGTTTGATGTACACTTATTTAACCAAATATGCATCTTTTTGGATGTTATTACCATATTTGAAGAAAAAATGACAATCGGCCTCCTGGTTCAGGTGCTGCAGGCCTCCAGGTACACTCTGGACAGGTAGAAATTAAAATTTCTTATTTGAAGAGTTAGAGGTACACTTATAAAACAAAATATGCATCTTTTTGGATGTTATTACCATATTTGAAGGTAAATTGACAATCGGCCTCCAGGTTCAGGTGCTGCAGGCCTCCAGGTACACTCTGGACAGGTAAAAATTAAAATTTCTTATTTGAAGAGTTAGAGGTACACTTATAAAACAAAATATGCATCTTTTTGGATGTTATTACCATATTTGAAGGTAAATTGACAATCAGCCTCCAGGTTCAGGTGCTGCAGGCCTCCAGGTACACTCTGGACAGGTAAAAATTTAAATTTCTTATTTGAAGAGTTAGAGATACACTTATTAAACCAAATATGCAACTTTTTGGATGTTATTACCATATTTGAAGGTAAATTGACAATCGGCCTCCAGGTTCAGGTGCTGCAGGCCTCCAGGTACACTCTG
The DNA here is from genome assembly GCF_053477335.1 of Acartia tonsa. NCBI lineage: Eukaryota > Metazoa > Arthropoda > Copepoda > Calanoida > Acartiidae > Acartia > Acartia tonsa. Next base: position 42,023,299 of record NC_137269.1, on the reverse strand, counting down.
GACAGGCAGTTATAATATTTTTTGATACTTTTTGATTTGTACACCTTACCTGGATCCTGGTGACCACTGGTGACTGCTTGTGGCCGCTGGCAAAATAAATTCCAATACAGGTAATATTTGATATTAGAGGAAATTTTTCTAAATAGAAAATTATTAAAATATAATAATATGACAAAATTTATTAAGTAAGTCTTCTATTTTTGTTCCAGGCAGGCTCTTGGTAGCCTCCAGAGTTCTAAAATGAAGAAAAATTTATTGTTCACTGGAAATAAGTATATGACGAAAGTTATGTTAATATTATTTAGGATAACATTGCAAATTTTATGCTCTAATTTTTTATATAAAGTTTCTTTTCTATTTCTACATAGTATACCTTCCTTTTAAATAAAAGATTACACATTTAATTTACCTGTCCAGCAGGCTCATGGAGGCCGCCTACAGCCTGTCTTGAGCCTTAAATGCTATATTATACTAAATTATCATAATTTAGCCATTTTCTTTTTAGAAACCATTCCTATAAATTCAAAAATAACCATTTAGGATTTTTTAACTGGCTACCAACAACCAGCAGTCAACAGGATCCAGGTAAGGTGTCCAAATCAAAAAGTATTTAAAGATATTTTAACTGCCTGTCCAGAGTTGACCTGGAGGCCTCCAGTACCTGAACCTGGAGGCTGATTGTCAATTTATCTTCAAATATGATAATAACATCCAAAAACACGCATATTTGGATTAATAAGTGTACCTCTAACTCTTCAAATAAGAAATTTTAATTTTTACCTGTCCAGAGTGTACCTGGAGGCATGCAGCACCTGAAACTAGAGTCCAATTTGAATTTTTTCTGTAAATATGATAATAACATCCAGAAAGATGCATATTTGGTTTTATAAGTGTACCTGTAACCCTTTAAATAATTTTTTTTAATTTTTACCTGTCTAGAATGGATCTGGAGGCCTGCAGCACCTGTACCTGGAGGCCGAATATCAATTTACCTTCAAATATGATAATAACATCCAAAAATACGCATATTTGGTTTAATTAGTTTACCTCTAACTCTTTAAATAAATTTTTTAAAATTTTTACCTGTCCAGAATGTACCTGGAGGCCTGCAGCACCTGAACCTGGAGGCCGATTGTCAATTTACCTTCAAATATGGTAATAACATCCAAAAAGATGCATATTTTGTTTTATAAGTGTACCTCTAACTCTTCAAATAAGAAATTTTAATTTTTACCTGTCTAGAGTGTACCTGGAGGCCTGCAGCACCTGAACCTGGAGGCCGATTGTCATTTTTTCTTCAAATGTGGTAATAACATCCAAAAAGATGCATATTTTGTTTTATAAGTGTACATCTAACTCTTCAAATAAGAAATTTTAATTTTTACCTGTCCAGAGTGTACCTGGAGGCCTGCAGCACCTGAACCTGGAGGCCGATTTTAAATTTTTCTGCAAATATGATGTGACATCCATAAAGATGCATATTTGGTTAAATAAGTGTACCTCTAACTCTTCAAATAAGAAAACTTAATTTTTACCTGTCCAGAGTGTACCTGGAGGCCTGCAGCACCTGAACCTGGAGGCCGATTGTCATATTTTCTTCTAATATGGTAATAACATCCAAAAAGATGCATATTTGGTTTAATAAGTGTACCTCTAACTCTTCAAATAAATTTTTTTAATTTTTACCTGTCCAGAGTGTACCTGGAGGCCTGCAGCACCTGAATCTGGAGGCCGATTGTCATTTTTTCTTCAAATATGGTAATAACATCCAAAAAGATGCATACTTTGTTTTATAAGTGTACATCAAACTCTTCAAATAAGAAATTTTAATTTGGAGGCCGAATTTAATTTTTTCTGCAGATATGTTAATAACATTCAAAAAGAAGCATATTTTGTTTTATAAGTTGCTCTCTAACTCTTCAAACAAAAAAAATTTTAATTTTTTTACCTGTCCAGAAACGACCTTCCAGCCTGCAGCACCTGAACCTGGAGACCTATTCAAAAAATGATTAAATATACGTGAACTAATACCCAAAAGTAGACTTTTATCCTAAATAACCTATAATCTAAAATCAATACCTAGTCCACAGCACACTGTTTACGCGAAAGTGGCAAAACTTCCCCCCCCCCCCCCCTTACATAATATCTGAGAATTGAATTTCATTTTAGGAGAAAAACCATACAGCTGTCACCAATGTACCAAAACTTTTACACAACAGGTAAATAGATTATTTTTTTTTATGATGCATAATATGATAATTTAAAAGCTTCTTAATGTGTACATTTTAATCCAAACAAGCGGCCTCTGGGGTCACTTGAGCGTAGGGGGGGAGCATGTTTACATTTTAATTTTAGTCTACAAAGAAAAAGTAAAAAACATTAGAGATGAATCCAATCTTATTAGACGTTCACTCAAAGACATAAAATAATGGACTTAAAAGTGTATTAAACTGTATATAAGACATTTGCGAATATCTTGGTACCATTAATTTGCCTCTGGGATAAAATTTTTTAAAATATTTTTCTCTTGCAACAAATCAAATTTCAAAATTGAGTCACCAAAAATGCTCCCCTAAATTAGTTATTTCCTTAACCTACAAGAAGCTTAATTGTAAAGGAAAACTATATAAGATGTTTTAGTAAAGACAGACGGACACACAAAAATCCTATTGCTTTTATATATTGAGTAATTTTTCTTTAAAAGCTTTTCAATTTTAATGTTTCAATTTAAATGAATAAAGATATTATTTTAGTCAAGTTTAACAGATCATTTGAAGACACATTCTGGAGTGAAACCTTTCAAATGTGATCAATGTTTTAAGGTAGGATATCATTTATAATTTCACTGTTATTACAATACAATAGGAAGGAGTGGTGTCTTTGACCAAATATCAGTTACAAAATAAGATTTTTCTTTCAAACATTAAATGGCCTGCAATTGTTAAGAATGATATGGAAATGAGCTTGTATTCTACTAAGAAAATATAAAATTTTGCAGTTGGATGAAAAAAAAACAATTTTGAATATTTAATAACAAACATATTCTTTTAGGCTTTTGCACATGAAAATACATTAAAATCTCATCTAAGAACCCATACCGGAGAAAAACCATATAAATGTGATTTCTGCAATAAGGAATTCATTCAAAATTTTAATTTTAAAACATGCATACAAGGGAAAAAGTAAAAAATATCTTAAATTAGCTTTTTACAAGAAACCATCAAGATATCGAAAACGCTCTAGTCCTATAAAAGAATGGTCCTTCCCTCCAAGAACTTATTTGAAAATAATAAGAGAAATGTAAAAATTTGATTGAGACGAATTGGTATGTCCACCCACTTCATGGGACACAACTTCTAGGGGCGAAATAAATAGTATCATACTGTTAAACCACCATATTTTTTTTAGCAATTTGATTGATCCATTGACAATGCATGCAAATAATTGATAATTTGAATGTTATACTAAAAGGAGTTTGCACACAGAGCTGGAATGATCCATCATAAAAGAATACACACAGGCAAATATTAATAACTATCAATAATTTTTTTTATAGAATTGTATATTGTGTCTGAACAAGTCAAATCTAGAGGTGTATTATATTCTGCATGGGATCCTCTGCAAAGGGGCGGGGGGGGGGGAAATGATGGAAGATGGGGGAAGCTAATAATATTATTTATTTTAGATCAAAACAGACACATCAAAGATATGTGTAAATATTTAAAAATCACCATAAAGCTACTTGTCCTCTCATCTACAGACAAAAAAATTCATTCGAATGATTGGAAATTTATTTTGACTAGCAAAAAAAAGAAAAAATTTTGCAGATGGGGAAAAATGAATCTTGTGCAGAATAGGTATACACCCTTGGTCATATCTTTGCTAGTTAGCAGTTTGGAAGCAAACTCGAAAGCAGAGTTACACACGTGCTTGGTGTAGGATTGAGCTAGGTACCTATACTATTTTTCAATCACTAAATAAAATCAAAGACGTTCCAAATACTAAAAACAATCACAAAGTTTTTTTCCCCAAAAAGTTGTTATAAATGTCCTAAAACAGGAGAGAAACCATACAAATGTGATCAATGTGATAAAGAATTTGCACAAAGTGGACAACTAATCTATCACATGAGACAACATACAGGTTTTTTTTTTAGTTTTATATTTTTTTATGTTTTTAATATACTATCTGCTACGCCCCCTCAAGGCCTCAAGTAGCACTTGAGTTGGTGGGTGGGTTAATCGACCACACCCCCATTTTTAAATTAAGTTTTAAAAAGAAAATTTTAAAATTTGTGGGGGGGGAGGTAATTTTGTGGGACAATTTCTCGTGAGAGCGTGGTGATACGCTCCCAAAAACTTTTTTTTGGACCTATGATAAGCTACATTGTAAATAGAACCTTATCGGTTCATCAGTTAACAAGACTCTTTGGTACAGACAGACAGACACACACACAGATCCTGTTACTATTATATAAGGATTAATGTTACTGATACTTGTTATTAAATTAATATTTGTTTAGGTGAACGACCGTACAAATGTACAGTATGCTCCAAAGGATTCAGAGATTCAAGTACAATGAAAGTACATACAAGATCACATATCAAACATCAAAATTAAAACAAAGTGGACTTTTAAAATGCACGAACATGAGAAAGCATGCTTGGCACCTTCCAGCAGTAATGTTGTGTAGGTTTTTTTTGGTAAATATACTGACTAGTTGTCTGTTTAATAAAGTTTTTTTTAAAATCCTATTTTATTTATTTCAGATCTTAATGTCACTATGTTTAAAAATGTGAAACATTTAGTAGCGTTACCTTAGATTACTTTTTCTAAATCAAAATGGAAACTGAATCAAGACATACAAAATTCCTTATTATTTCCTCTGATGAATTAAAACATCTTCGAATAAGAAGAAAATATCAAGTTGATTCTGTAGGATGTCAAAATATAAAGGTAAGGTTTTACTCATTTTTTTGTTTGTATAAAGATCAGTAATTTTTTTTATAAAAAAAAATTAATAAAGGGGGGAGGCGAAAGTGACACTTTTTAAAACCAAACTAAAAGTCAAAGGAACTTAACTAAATAAAGAGTCACAGCTCTAAGATTTGGCATGGCAGTTGGTTTTAAGAGGTGCAATGTGGAACTCTAAAGAAATGGCGTTGGAACCGCCGTTTCCCGTCGATTTTTATTTTGCCTTTTCTCGCCAAATTCAAATATAAGAAACGACAGGAAAGTTGAAGGCTGCTAATGCAGGAGAAGAGAAGTATGGTTTCACTATAATTATGATGCCGTTCAATATATTTGCTCTTGACACTTGATTTTTTTAAACATTGAAATATTTGAAATAATACAAGTGTCAAGTGAAAATATATGGGAAATTTTTATGAAAAAATAGTTTATCTCAGATGTTTAAAAATTGTCTAATTTGGCGAGAAAGGGCAAAAAAAATTTGGCGGGAAACGGCAGTTTTCGGCGGGAGCGCGTTTCTTCACAGTTCCATATTGTACCTCTTTAAAGCAACTGCCATGTCAAATCTCAAAGCTGTAACTCTTTATTTAGTTGAGTTTCTTAGACATTAATAGTATAAGTAGTTGGGAATGCCTCGGCCTATTTCAATGCTAAGAACAGTAAGTCCTTCCTTTGATATCACGGATTTTTGTCAAAAAAGGAGACATTTCTTATTTTTGGCCCTCTCACCCATTGAGGTAATTAACAAGATAGTAAAACTACTCAATAGGCACATCTGCCTATGTATAAGTCATTCCCAATATTGTATCTAAAAGAAAATTTTTAATTCAGAATATACCTGCTGGCAGTATATTAACAGATTTAAACAACGTGAAAGAAATGTTAGAGGATGGAATCCTTTTATTAAACTCCATAGCAACATCCACCAGTCTTGATGTAGAGATGAACAGTCCTGCACAAATTATTGCTATTGTACAGAGGAGTATTGAAATACTATTAAAAGGCCTCGCAAGCCAAGCGTCTTTACAAGTAAGCTTTTTAATAAACATATCATTTAGTAGGTAATTAAGATGAATGCACATATGATAAAATTTACATACAGTTAGTTTTTTTATTCTTCCAAAGGATCCAAGGGGGTTTATTATAAAAGTTCTAACAAATGTTGGTCGGTCTAAATAATTGATTTCAATTATCCAATTCCTAATATTTTCAAACTTAAGAACTTCTTAATTCTTACTAAACATTTACCTGATAATCTATTAAACATTAAAAATATGCATAATATTTTTTTCTTCAGGAAAGACTTTTTGAGTTAACAGAAAATAAAACAAATCCAGTGGAACCTTCTAGTATTCTAAAGCAAGAGCTGTTGGAATCATCTGAAAATCAGCAAACAAATACAAATACAACTAGCATCAAATTGAAGGATGAAAATGATTATATTATTACAGACTTTGTCAGTGCTATTAAAGGTAACTTTTAGGACGATTTTTGTTTTTTAAACGATAATGTATAATTAACAAGGATGACAACATCCATAAGTAGCAAAGCACAGAAATTGGTGAATGGGGCTGACGGTCATTGTTGTTTTCTTAAAAATTTGAAAATAGCCAAAAACCTGCTACCCAGCGAGACATTTCTCCGTAGAGTCGCCTACGAGCTCGTGCAATATATGTACGTAGTACTATGCTACCTCAAACCCATTCGCCATGAATTAACACCTAATTTTTTGGCGAACAACGTTGGAAAATCGTCCTTTCAAGCAAAAGGTAGCATGCGAGTTCGCCATCGATATCGTAGCAGAGTATGAAGCGAAGTCGCACAATAGTAGCACAAATTAAAATGCGTCAAAGGAGATATCGACGGCGACTCGAAACATTTCTTATACGAATTCTTAAATGCTTGAATCAAAGCACATATAGGAAGGGGCAAGTTAAGCGGAGAAATTAATGTTTTCATAATATTGTTTGTGGAGTGAGAGAGGGGAAGAGAGATATAGAGAGGGGGAGGGAGAGAAAGAGAGAGGGGAATAGAGATATAGAGAGAGAAGGGGGTAGGAGACAGAGAGAGGGGAATAGAGATATATAGAGAGAGTATACCAGAATTGTCTTTCCTTCGTGAATCGTCACCCATTTAAAACTCTTTACATTTTATGCAAGTTACTCAATTTTGATCATTGGTTGATTATGTGTTTGTTTGTAAATGTTTGTTAACTATATAAAATGCTACATTTTTTTCTTCAGCTAGTATTTACGAGATCGCCAATGTTAGCAGAAATGCTAATAAATTATGAGGTATTAAGCTACTAGTGTAGGAGCTCGCAAATACTAGCTGGCTACCATCATACGAGCTCAAAAAAGTTCACCAAAATGCTACTCTTATAGAAATCGAAAAAGGTAGCATGCTACCTTTTTTTTCTAAAGTTTCGCTGGGTAAAGGGCAGTCTGACTGCCATGCTTGTTTTCTTAAAACGACAGGAAAGGGATAGTTCTATGAAGTGTATTTAAAGAGTTAAGGTACTTAGAGTAGTGAACTTTTATATGTCTTAGTAGAATATATTAGGCATTGGATAGATATGATTATATGTTAAAGAATTTTTAACATTGACCAGACCAAACTTTTTTTATTTGAAAATATCAAAAAAAGTTAAAGAGATTTGCCACATAAATTACATGAGAATGGTCTATTTTTTTCCAAATGTGTATAGCCAAAACACCAATTTTAGATAATCTTTTTCCACATATTTCACAAGAGTTATAAAAAAATTGAACAGGGGTTCCCCTTGGGACAAGTTACTTAAAAAACATAAAAAATAACGTCTGGTTCACTATAGGACAGGTTTTCTATAGATTCTTTTTAAAAAATAAAGAAAACTGTCCGGTTTCCTTACAATATACACATTATCTCAAGCGGAAATACCAACTAACCATACAACATATATATATATAACAAGGATGACAACATCCATAAGTAGCGAAGCACAAAAATTATGTATAAGATTTTAAAGATTAGTTGTCAAAAACATGTATATTAGGGAAAAATCACGAAACCTTTTCAATATTTGCTTTTAATTTTTTAATACTTATATATATGACTAACAGACTGACGGTCAAAGTAAATTGGATGATCAAAACAACGGGAAATTTAATTTTGATATTTTTATCTAAAAAAATTTGAAATTGGACCATAAACACCAAAAGTATGGATAAAAATGTGAAAAATACAAAAATAGCCTAAAACCTGCTTAAAGGCAGTCTGACCGCCATTGATGTTTCCTTGAAAAGACAGGAAATTTAATTTTGATATCTATAACTGACAAAATTTTGGAAATCGGACCATAAACACCAAAAGTATGGATAAAAATGTGAATAATACAAAAATAGCCTAAAACCTGCTTAAAGGCAGTCTAACCGTCATTTTTTTATGAAAAGACAGGAAATTTTATTTTGATATCAAAAACTGAAAAAAATTTGGAAATTGGACCATAAACACCAAATATATGGAGAAAAATGTGAAAAATACAAAAATAGCCTAAAACCTGTTAAAAAGCGGTCCAACCGCCATTATTGTTTTATAGTAAATTGGGCTCCTTAATAATGGGAATGTTGTCAAAAAAATTTCAGCCTTTTATCTTTTATAGGAGCCGAGAAAATCACGTTTCCCCCAAACTAAGACAGACGGACATACAGACAGACGGACATTTCAAATTATAGAGTAGCTTCGCTACTAAAATGACCATTCTCATGTAATTTATGTTGCAAATCACTACCTCTTTTAGATATTGTCAAATAAAACAAGTTTGGTCAGGTCAATGTTAAAATTCTTTATCACAATCATCAAATGCCTAATATATTCTACTAAGACATATAAAAAGATCACTACTCTAAGTACCATACTGAATATTTTATTGGTCATTCTTTGTTGTTATGTGTATTTTGTTGTATAAAAAGTTTAAAAGTTCTATTAACTAGTAAATGCTATCTAAAGTTGTATTTATGACAAAAAAGTTTTTGCCATATATAACACGCAACGAAGTTGAAAATAAAAATGAAAAACTCATTTTTTAAGGAAAATCCCTGGTAAAATCTCTTAATTTTAATCAATAACTTTATATTATGCACTACTACGTTATTTAAAATAGAAAAAACTTACAGTTCACTATTTTTTTAAATGCACTTCGTGAAACTATCCCTTTGATTTTTAAATCCTTAACTTAAAAAAAATTGGAAAATCGGACTATATACATCAGAGATATGGAAAAATTTAAAAATAGCCAAAAACCTGCAGAGTAAGTCTGACCGTCATGGTTGTTTTCTTTAAACAACAGGAAATTTAATTTTGATATGTATAACTAAGAAAAATTTGGAAATCGGACCATAAACAACAAAGATATGGAGAAAATGTGAAAAATACAAAAATAGCCTAAAACCTGCTTAAAGGCAGTCTGACCGTCAAAGTTGTTTTCTTAAAATGACTGGAAATCTAATTTTGATATTTATAACTGAAAAAATTTTGAAAATCGCACTATAAACACTGATTATATGGAGAAAAATGTGAAAAATACAAAAATAGCCTAAAACCTGCTTAAATGCAGTATGACTGTCATAGTTGTTTTCTTAAAACGACTGAAAATCTAATTTTGATATCTATAACTGAAAAAATTTTGAAAATTGCACCATAAACACTGAAGATATGGAGAAAAATGTGAAAAATACAAAAATAGCCTAAAACCTGCTAAAAAGCGATCCTACCGCCATCGATGGTTTTACACTTAATTGTGCTCCTTAGTGATGGGAATGTTGTCAAAAAATTTCAGCATTCTATCTTTTATAGGAGCTGAGTAAATCCCATTTCCCCCATAGCATTATGGACTGACGGACGGACGGACTGACGGACAAAGTGAATTATAGAGTAGAATCGCTACTAAAAAGTAATAATGTATTGATACATTTTCTCATAGATGAAAAAAAAATTATGTAACATATGTTTGAAATAAAGCACATACAGGAATAGGTTTTCAAATTAATCTGTCAATATGATCATCAAATTAAAATAAGAAAAATTTTAATTTGTTACATTTTTTGTGTATACTGTAAAGATTTTACTGTTTTTTTAGATGATGATAATTTTGTTGATATTGACAATAACTGTATTCCTGATTCTGATATAAAACTTGAAACAGGTTAGAATGACATCCATTTACTCGTAATAATTTTAATATGACCACACTATTTATGATTCCATTTTATTGAATAAGAACTCAAATTTTAGCTGGAAAAAGTTCATTAAGTATTATTTTTTTATATTTTTAATATTATAAAATAAAAGGTATTCAATATTGTTCTCATTATTTTATTTTAAATACTAGCAGTTGTGTCCATATCATTGAAAGGACAGAAAAAGGCAAAACGAAATACTAGAACCTTCCCAAGACCTAAGCAAAGCTTTGTTTAAATGTAAAGATTGTTGGATTCTCATTGCTATGTTTCTTATATTAGTTAATCATTATTTAGAATTGCCAGAGAAGAAGACAAAAGAGGAAGTGGACGACTATTTAGATTCAAATCTTGCCTCTGAAAAGGGAAAAAAGAAGCGAAAACGTAAGAAAGGACCCCTACTACCTTGTCCACATTGTGATAGAAAGTTCAGCGCTCAATCTATTTTTCAGGTTAGAATAAAGGGAGGAGGCGGAAGTGACACTTTTTGAAACCAAAACTAAAAGGCAAATGAACTCAACTAAATAAAGAGTTGGCATGGCAGTTGCTTTAAAGAGGTACAAAATGGAACTGTGAAAAAAAGTTGTGGCAGATTTGCCGCTCCCGCCGAAAACTGCCATTTCCTGTCGATATCTGTTTTGCCTTTTCTCGCCAAATTAGACAATTTTCAATCATCAGAGATAAACTTTTTTTCATAAAATTTCCCTTATATTTGCACTTGACACTTTAGATTTTTAAGAAAATTTATATGTTCGGAATATTCAAACTTTACCCAAAAAAGTGTGAAGTGAAAATATACATAAGGAAAATTATGACAAAAAAATATCATCTTATGTGATTGAAAATTTTCGGTTTTCTGCGGGAGAGGCGGTTCCGCCGCCTTTTCTTCACAGTTCCATATTGTACATTTTTAAAGCAACTGCCATGTCAAATCTCAGAGCTGTAACTCTTTATTTAGTTGAGTTCCTTCAACTTTTAGTTTCAAAAGTGTCACTTCCGCCCCCTCCCTTAATTTTTCTTTGGTTGAGGTCATCATTTTGTTTGTTGGTAATGCACACAAAGCTAAAGATTTTTAAAGTTGTCCCTACATTTTGCCTGTCCTACAGGAAAACATATCAATAAGTTAACAGTCAGCATTATTCAATGCAAAGTTTTCATTAAAGTAAACATGTTTAATTTTTTTGATGTGTTTTTGATAGTTTCCTTTTTATTAAGGAACACCTACGCAGGCATTTAGGCGAGAAACCATTTAAATGTGACCAGTGCTTCAAAGATTTCTTAACAAAAGGCAACCTAAAGGAACACATGAAGATCCATACAGGCGAGAAATCATTCCAGTGCAACTTTTGCACTAAAAAATGTGTCAGAAAATTGGACTTAGAGCGCCACATAATGACACACACAGGCGAGAAACCATTCAAATGTGAACACTGCTTTATGGAGTTTACTACAAACAGCAACATGGTAAAACATGTGAGAACTCATACAGGGGAGAAACCTTACTCTTGCAATATTTGCCAGAAAGCATTTTCATCGAAAGGTAACATTTCAATGTTATTAACTGATTCATTTTTAATTTATAATTATGCAAAGAAAAATGGTAGGTATTATTGATTTTAGTAAGTTTGGAAAGTATTGTTGCATTAGATTAATGTAAATGTAAAATTCAGTTAAATATTAACAAGTACATGAAACTTTTTATGTTTCTAAGATTTAAGGAAGCTGTGCTATTTATTAATTTGTTTATTTTAGTTGGTATGGTAGAGCATAAACGAGGACATACCGGCGACAAACCATATTCATGTGATATTTGTCAAAAAGCATTCTCTAGAACAAAACACTTACAGAGACACATGCAGATACACACTGGCGTTAAGCCATTTCAATGTGAAATATGTGAGAAATCTTTCACACGAAAAGAGAACTTGAAAGGTCATATGAATACTCACAATAGAGTTAAAGCTGAATGAAATTTCACAATTAATTTACATCAAGATTGTTTTAGTTAATCAATTGTACAATATTTGATATTTTGTATTATGACCGAAGCTACTCTATAATCTAAATTGTCAGTCCGAAAAGCTAAGTAGGAAATGTTTGTTTAGGTTGTTATTAAAGATAGATGGCAGTTTTTTTGTTTGAAGATAGATTCCTTATACTAAGAGCACCCAGTATATAATTTCCTTTGCACTTTAGTTTTTCTGTCATGATAGAGGTTATGTGTTATAAGTTTTAAATAGTACCTAGTAGAACGATAAAAATTTATGTTAACTTTTTAAGAAGATTTTTTGTCTATAGTTCTTTTCAATAAGAATTACACATATTTAGTGAATATTATAATTGTACTACTATTTTTAAGACTTAAAACACACACCTTTACGGATTCTAGCAGAAACCTACCCCTCTCTTATTGATGATCACTTATTTCTACCCTATTGTCCGTTTGTCATTGTTTGATTTTATTCTGCTATGCTACTTATGAATGTTGTCATCTTTGTTTTTAAATGTAAAAAAAATAAGTAACTACGGTATTATTTTCATCAATTTAAGGTACCTATCAAATGTTTCATTAAATACATGCGTCATATAGTAGAATAATGAATATTTATCATATTTTTTTCATAGTTATTTGACGGCACTTCTGCTATAATATATCTAATGCTCTACTTTAACCTTTTTGTTGGTCATGTTTAAGAAATTTAAAACAAACTAAAAGATCAGCTGACTAATGCGAATACAGCAACAAGTGTTTTTTTCAAATATTAACAAAAAGTTTATCTTTTATTATTTTGTAAAATGTTTTCACTTGCCAAAAATAAACATCTTTATCAGAATAGGTTTGCTCCTAAGCTTTATTTGTTATCTAGTGTTATTTGCCTGAATAATTTACGTACAAAGTCCTGTGATGAAATATACTCTTAATTTCATATATAAGAATGGAAGATGATTTGGGGGAAGAAAATCTGGAGTACCTCTGGCTGTCCTGCAGCTCTCTAGAGGCTGGCCATCAGACAACCAGGAAGAGGCTTAATCAAGTGCATCCTGACAGGCTGGTCCCGGTAATCAACGTTTTAGAAAAACTTCAGGTGACTCATGTTCTTGTCTGGTTGTAAAATTTTCGATTGGGTTGTCCAGGTTTTTACAGGTGACTTATGTTCTTGTCTTGTTGTAAAATTTTCGATTGGGTTGTCCAGGTTTTTACAGGAAGAGAGGCGGATACTAAACTGTAAATTATTATGGTCTTATATCACACTATTTATAGTTTGATTCTTTTTTTAATTTTGAGGGGTTGGTCTAAACAATTCATCCCATAATTTTAATCTGCATAAAAGTAAAGTTTGGATGTACATAAATTTATCATCCATTAATTGCATTTTCAAAAAGAGAAGATATTTTCATTGATAATTCTATTACAAAACAATTCAATCAGGATTCAGAAAATTTATTCTACTTAAAATTGATGAAAATTTGAATTTTTGTATCCTAATGTTGGCATAAAACTTTTTTTTTGTTGTTACTAGGGAAGAAGGTATGAGTGAGGAAGGAGAAGGTAATGGGTTGTGGGGAAATTTTCGCATATAATTGTTTGTAAGAATTTTGGTCTTTCACGTTAAATCCAATAAACTTAATCTAATAATTTATGTGCTATTCTACACTTTAAAAAGTAAGATAATGAATTGTAATTTTTCTTAGATATCTCCCTATAACATTGATGTCCAGAGGGGGGGGGGGTTAAAAAGGTGTTTAACCCCTCCCCCTCAAACCTTTGAACACCCTCCCCCACAATTTACAAGCCTCAAAAAAAGATTGGACGTTCTTGTTCTATCATTATTTTGATATTTCAGGAAATAAAAGAATTATCTGAAGAGGGGATACAATTGTTGAAAAATGTGCCTGCTGATGCTTCTTCGCCAATCATACATTTAATTAAACAAGCCACAATCAGTCTACTTAAAGGATTGAAAATTAATATAAATCTTCAGGTAATGAATTTTTCTGATAAAGTTTACAAAACAAATGGTTTTTGATAAAGCCTTTTAAGTAATGCCGTGGGGTTTAATTTAAAATAAGCAACCTGTCTACCTACCCTTAATATATTATATGTAGGGCTGGGCCGGATATCCGGCCATTTTCAATATCCAGCTGGATACTGGACATTGAAACTATCTGGACACCGGATAACTGGCTGATTTTTAATGCCGGATATCAAACATTGGCCAGATATCCGGCTGGAACCGGATAAATGACATAAGAAATCAGCCGGATATCCAGTATCCGAGAAAAAAAAGTATCTGGCTGAACCCTAATTTAATGCATAATATTTTTTTGTCCATTAATAAAAAACTGAATTGATTTAAAGAGAAACTTTTTTTATAGCTCACTGGACGTTTTTAACTATTTGCCACTAGTTTTATCATATCAAGTATCATTTAATTTGCAAGGAGCAAATTATCTTTTATTTAGTTGGTTCTAACAGGTTCTTTTGATAAGAATTTCTAGTATGTATGTGTGTGGTTTTTGGCTAGTTAACTGGAAAAATGCCCCCTTTATTGAAGCCCTCAAGTGCAAAGCATTTGGGCCTTAAACATGAAAAAAGTTATTTTTGGCCTGGGCAAATTCTAACATAATAATATCTTATTTTTCATAAATATTTTTTATTAGGAATTTTTATTGTCAACTGATGATAGTTCAGACCCAGTCAATTTGTTAAAACAAGAATTCACAGAATCCAAAGATATAACAGAAACTGCCAAGTTTAATCTCAATGACAATGAAGACATTTTGAATGAAGATAAAAAATATGACGAATCTCATGACAATGAAACTTATCCAGACTCTGTCAAAAATGAAGTACTTGACATTAAGCTTGAAAATTCAGAAATAGTTGATCCTGATGAAAATGCTGAAATTTCTTCTGTCGACAAGAAATGCTCAACTATCACTAAAGAAGAGATTGAGGAAGAGGATAATGATGTTAATCCTGAAAATGATAAAACAGGAAAGGTGCGGTTTAGATTATATTGTTTTGTCACAAAATATTCAAACTGATTGATTATGGATACAGGGATAAGAGTTAAGACTCTAGGTGTCGCTTCGGGTACTAGATCTTTCTCCACGCACCTTGAAACATACATGCAATACTTATGAATGCGTTGTAAAGCGTCCATTCACCCATCAGACAACCAACTTTCTGAGTTGCACGACCTTTGTCTGAGAAGTCCCATTTGTGCATGGTAGCGAGTTGCGCCTGTTTTGGGCCAAGGCATTCCCCCCACTCTAACTATTTACGTTGCGCATCTGACATAGTAGCAGTGGGAACCATTTTTAATGTCTTAAGTTATGACGCCGTGTCGGACCGAGATTCGAACCTATCACCTGGATACAGGGATAAGACATTAATCTTCCCCCTTTATTTTGATAAAAAATATTCTTTCTTTGGTAAAAAATCATTGGAGAAGAGACACTTGAATAATAATATATATTTTATGAATGCACTAGTGGCCCCTTCC
Source organism: Acartia tonsa (assembly GCF_053477335.1). NCBI lineage: Eukaryota > Metazoa > Arthropoda > Copepoda > Calanoida > Acartiidae > Acartia > Acartia tonsa. The sequence continues at coordinate 42,007,602 of NC_137269.1, read as the reverse complement.
TGTTCTTTTTCCCAAACAAAATTTGGCCACAAAAGCAGAAACTAGTTCATATGAATTTCAGATTATTCTGATATCCCTCCCCCCCCCCCCTCTTTATCTTTAAGTTTGACAAGATTAGATAGGTAATCACTTTATTTTAAAAATCAAATAATTTGCGTGATAACACTTTTCTGAGGTCTAAACCACATAAATTAAATTATTTTGTTTCACAAAACTCTATAACATTTTTGCTTTAGAGTAAGAGAAAAAGAAATCGAAAGAAAGGTGTTACAATACCTTGTGAGCACTGTGACCGACAGTTCACCTGCCGCTCTCTTTATGTAGAACATGTAAGACGACATTCGGGCGAGCGTCCATTCAAGGTGGGAACTCTTTTACTGTAATTTAATTGTTCATTAGGGCCTAAATTTTATTGCACCATCTTATTAGTACGCGAAGCTACTCTAATATTAATTTTGTCTGTCAGTCAGTCTGACCATAAGCCTGTAATGGTATAGAAGTAATGTGATTATCTCAACTGCTATTGAAGATAGGCATCTGAATTTAAGGTAATGATTCCCTGTATCAATGAGTATCAAGTATATAATTTACTTGAACTGTCAGTTTGCTGGCCATGCATAAATAGACATTAAAATTTTTATTACTTTTTTAAAAAAGGTTCTGCGATTTGTAAGATTCATTAAATATTAAAATTTATTATTTTATGAGGTATCCTGAGGTATACTAAAGTAACAGGATGTATGTTTGTACCGAAGGATTTCGCTAACCTCTGAACCCTTCAGGTTCTCCTTAACAGGGTAGCTTCTCATAGGTCCCGGAGGTTTATAACTATTTTTGGGGTATGGGGTATATAGATGGTACCACCACCACACAAAGAGAATTCGCCCCTGGAAAAAAATTAAACATTCATTTTTTTTAATTTTTACTTTTAAAAAATCTAAAGTAAAAGTAATATGTGTTGGATTTAACTTCCCCCTCCTCAAGTGCCCCTAGAGGCCTCTAGGGGGCGTAGCCGCTAGTCTTCTATATACCTAATATTTAACTGTTTTTCTTCGCATGCTAACATCCTTGTTAATAAATCCAACCAAATTTTTTTTTAATTCTAAAATTCAATTTTAATTCAGTGTGATCAATGTGTGAAAGCCTTCACAACTAAAGGAACCCTAAAGGCTCATGTGGAAATGGTTCACGAGGGGGATAAACCATTCACCTGTCATCTTTGTCCCCGAAGTTTCTACAGAAAAACAGATCTGGACAGACATAAGTTGATTCACAGCGGCGAAAAACCTTTTAAGGTACATTGTTAAAAGTTATGCTTTTCTACAATTTTACAAGCTAGCTTTTTTTGTAAATTTTATTCATAATTGCTCTATTGATTTCAAACTTTGGATGATGATTACTTCAACTGTTAGGTATAATTTAGAAAGCCTAGTAATTCTAAATTCGCTACCTGAAAGTCTGTACATGCAGTCTTGAAATTTTCTGAACTACATGGTAGAAAATTTAAATTTAAATAAAAAATTATGCAGTTAGCTAAATTTAAGTTTAAATGCATTTCGTGCAACTACCTATTTTTAATTTCTAAATTTCATGTTTATTTTAGTGTGAGTTTTGTGCGATGGATTTCACAACTAGCTCTAACCTTATTAAGCACGTGAGATCACATACAGGGGAGAAACCATTCAGCTGTGATGTTTGCCAGAAAGCATTTATTTCTTCAGGTAAATCAAGTTACCTCTCATAAAGAAAAGCTTTTATGATAAAATTAATTTCTTTTAAGAGTGTAAAATGTAAATATCCTCTACAATACAAAGTATTATATAAAATGATAAGCTTTTTTGTCCGTAACGAAGGATCACCGATTTAGTTATCCTTTTCAAGGAATCTTCAATTATGTCCCAGGATGGCTTTAGGCTATTTTATTTCTGTATTTATGTCTTGGAATGGTTTTAGGCCATTTTTGCCATTTCCTAGCTCTTGAAATACAGAGCCCCTAGATGCCAAGGGGCGCAGCCGTTAGTATTCTAAATAGCCAAGGATTTGGCCAAAAATCAAAAGCACTAAAGGGGGGGGGGGGGGAAATGTGGTGACTCGTCACACGACATACCAGCAATTTTATTTTGGATGCTACTCCCTTAGTTTTAGAGATAATTGGATGAAATCTTTTGGGCTGGGTCACTAATTACCCCAACTAGTGGTATCTTTAAAAAAAAACGGCGGCGGGACCGCCGCTCCCGCCGTCCGCCGCCGTTTTCCGCCGCCACCAAAAAAAATTTTTTATTGCATTTCTCGCCGAATTAGGCAATTTGGAATCATTTGAGACCATGTTATTTTTTTCAAAAATTTTTCCCCTTACAAGCAACCCTGCGGGGGGACTTTTTTTCAAATTATCGTTTATCAAGGTATATCTTAAATACAGTAATTCTCCTGTGATTTTGAAAATATTGAAACAAAATCTTTTTAGGTTGGTAAGTTTAAAATATTTGAATTAAGAAAACGGCGGCGGGACCGCCGCTCCCGCCGTCCGCCGCCGTTTTCCGCCACCACCAAAAAAAAATTTTTATTGCATTTCTCGCCGAATTAGGCAATTTGGAATCATTTGAGACCATGTTATTTTTTTCAAAAATTTTTCCCCTTTCAAGCAACTTAGTCATTTTTTTCAAATTATCGTTTATCAAGGTATATCTTAAATACAGTAATTCTCCTGTGATTTTGAAGATATTGAAACAAAATCTTTTTAGGTTGGTAAGTAAAAAATATTTGAATTAAGAAAACGGCGGCGGGACCGGCGGAACCGCCGCTCCCGCTGTCCGCCGCCGATTTCCGCCGCCAACAAAAAAATTTTTTTTTTGCATTTCTCGCCGAATTAGGCAATTTAGAATCATTTGAGACCATGTTATTTTTAAATGGGAGCGGCGGTCTAACTGCCGTTCTTAGGTTAATCTATTTTACTGATCCACCTACAAAAGATTTTGTTCCAATATCTTCAAAAGCACAGTGGAAGCACTGAAAAAAGATTTACCTAAAAAAAACAAGAATTTTAAAACATGATGATTGATGACAGGTTATATATAAGGCCTAAAAATTTAGAAAAAAATTACATAGATTTGAAGGAAAAATTTTGGGCAGCGGCGGAAAACGGCGGTGAAAGGTGGAGGTGGCTGTTTTTTTATGTTAATATTATTTTAAGATATGCCATGATAAACGAGAATTTGAAAAAAAGTCCCCCCGCAGGGTTAGTTATAAGGGGAAAAATTTTGAAAAAAAACATGGTCTCAAATGATTCTAAATCGCCTAATTCGGCGAGAAATACAATAAAACAATTTTGGGTGGCGGCGGGAAACGGCGGCGAACGGCGGGAGCGGCGGTCCCGCCGCCGTTTTCCGCGGCCGTACCTCTGCCATTTGTAACTAACCTACCTAAAAATATTTTGTTTAAATATCTTTTAAAGCACAGGAGTACCACTGATTTTAAGATATACCTTGAAAAAATGACTAAGTCCCCCCGCAGGGTTGCTTGTAAGGAGAAAAATTTTTGAAAAAAATAACATGGTCCCAAATGATTTTAAATTGCCTAATTCGGCGAGAAATGCAATAAAAAAATTCTTTTTGGTAGCGGCGGAAAACGGCGGTGGCGGCGGAAAACGGCGGGAGCGGCGGTCCCGCCGCCATTTTCCGCGGTGGTACCTCTGCCATTTTTTTCAATGTTCCTTGTCACTTCAAAATTCCATGCCAAACTAATGTGATAACCATAAAATGGATATATTACACAAGATTTTCATGTTCTCTTATAAAAAGTGAAAATCGCAGCCTCCCCCACTTCCCTCCTACTGGATGAACAAACTGATCAATAAATGAGTTCAATGTAAGCAACCTAAATTTATGACAATTTTTCTCCTGTCATAATATCCATGTATATTCTAGATCCATTTGACCTAACATGAAGTAATGTTTTTTTTTCATTTTTAGGTGGGTTGAAAGACCATTATAGAATACATACAGGAGACAAACCATACAAGTGTAAATTTTGCCAGAAAGCCTTTAGAAGATCTGGTCATTTGGGCAGGAATGTATACTGTTAGACAAACTTTTAATAACACTTTTGAAAAATATTTGAAATTAGAGCCAATTATAACAAATTTTATATTACTTTGAATTAGTTGTTAAAAAGTTTGAACACTTGTTACAAATCCAATATTTTGAGCATAACAAATGACAGAAACACACCATGAGGAAGATACTATTTCTCTCTGACTTGTATCGACTTAATAAAAAGCTTTCTATAATTAGGGTATGTCCGTCAGTCCACAGATAATGGTTGTTATCATATCCATTTTAAAATTTCCATGATGAATTACTATTGTTACAGTCAGATATAATTTAAGAAACATAGCAATTCTATAATCGTCACCAGAATGTCTGTTTGTAAATTTAAAACAAGCTTTTTTTTCACTTTATGACAAAATTTTTATGTATGCTATTTTTATTCTTAACTGATTTTTGGATTAATGATTCCTAGGACAAAAAAGCAAAGAATCTCAATAAAGTCTTAAAAATATAAGTTTATCCTTAAACAGTATCCTGTATTTAAGCATTAATTTGTATTACTATTTTGTTTAAACTCAAAATTAATATTCTGCTTATTTAGTTCTGACACTCTACAAGTGTTAATGTTTGTTTGTCACAATGTCTAATTTTAGAGCTTCCTTTCATGGATGTTGTTATTCTTGTTTTTATTATAAATTTAATAAATGTTTAAATTTTATTATAGTATACATAAATAAACAAATCCAGGCACATACGAGTCCACACAGGAGTCCGGCCATATCAATGTGAATTATGTGAGAAATTTTTTTCAAGAAAAGAAAATCTGCGAGAACACATGAATACTCATAACAGAGTAAAATCGGAGTGACATGAATATTTTGCATGTCAAATTTGCAAGGAATTAACAAAGTAATCTTGTAAAATAATATTGTGCTGTTACCCTCTTTAATTTTTGGTTTAATACTAATTTTATTTATTATCTATTTTGTTCATTGCCATTTATACCAGTATTATATTGATAATTTGTAAATTTGCATATTTAATTTATTATTTCAAAATAAAACTATGAATTATAGTACAGTAAAATGTTATGTTTTGCTTCAAATATTTTATTTCATTAAAAAAAATATAAAGTTTTAGAGTGGATACATCAAAACTTTGATATTTAAAGTAATGCTGTTTTCCCCTAATTTGAATTGCAGCTTTAGAATAACAATTGTAGTTCTAACAACAGACTGAATTGGACAACAAATTACTAGCTGCTGGTGCATACTTACAAGTTATAGTTTCTGTAATACAAAGTAAAAATATGTCTGTCTGTCCGTCTGAAGCTTAAGATCTCGGTAACGATTGGGCTTTACTCTACAGGGACACCCTAACCCCCAAATTTTTATTACTTCTAAACAAAACTGATAAGGGGAATGGCGGACCCTCAACAACAATATGAAACTCCCCCCCCCCCGCAGTAGTCAATATTTTTTGTAAAAGCTTCAATCTAAAATATTTGTTTGTTAAAAAGCGAAACTTAAATTGGTCTTAAATTTCTTTTCTATGATTTAGTATGTCTGTCAGTCGGTAATGCTATAGGGAAATGTGATTTTTGTTGAAGATCCCCTTTTACAAAGAGCATCAAAGATACAATGCACTTTGTCCGCTGGTCTGTCTCTCATGATATAAAGGTTTTGCAATTTTCTACAAATATTGGTAATAGTCCCTTTCGTGGCAACGCCCCTTAAGGGGCGATTCGTCGTATTTAAAAATTGGCTTTAGGTTAGGTTAGGTTATATTTGGTTAGGTGATTGCCCCGCAGGGTTAGAGCCCTCTGCAGGGGCTAGAAATAGGAGAAAAGCTAGTGAGAAAATACGAAGAAACGCCCAAATATTTATCAAATCCTTCTTACTCTGTTTTTATTATTGGTACTGTTGGTTTGTCCCTCCAAAATTTTTGTTAATGCATTAATATTTTACATGTTGTCATCCTAATTTGATTCCATCCATGATTTTTTTTGTGCATCACTACTTATGGTTGTTGTCATTCTTGTTAGTAGCGAAGCTACTCTATAATTGTCCGTATGTCTGTAATTAATAAATTGGGGGAAACGTGATTTTCTCGGCTCCTATAAGATATTAAAATTAAATTTCTGGCGTTTTAAGAAAAGAAACAAAGGCGGCCAGACTGCCTTTTAGCAGGTTTTTGGCTATTTTTATATGTTTGACATATTTCCCCATATTTTTGGCATTTGTGTCCAATTTTAAAACTTTTTTAGCATTAACAGTTTCAAAATATTTTTTCCCCTTGTTGTGTGCATCTAGTATGTAATTTACTTTTACCGTCTTCATCATACAAAATAAAACAAGGTTTCGTGTTTATTTTCTCTACTTGTACGTATTCTTATCCATAATTTTTTGTGCTTTGCTACTTTTGGTTGTTGTCAATCTTGTTTCATATAATACACTTGAAGTATAATTTTCAATAAATCTTAAGAAATATTTTGCATATCTTAAGCAGTTTATGTAAACATGATATTTTGTTATTTTGATGTTGTTGTTTTCTCCCTCTCACTATACCATGATTTATTAGTAAACTTTGTACGAAAAAAAACAAGAACAACTTTTTTTCAAAAAGGTGCTCTGCTTTTCTAAGCAAATAAAGTAATTGGTAATATTTCTTTACTGTTTAAAAGTTTGAAGGTATTGGCGCCAAAATTAATCTACACCTCTTTCTTTTTCCAAACAGTTATAGGCTACCAAATATTGATTGTTAAATTTTAAAATTTCTATGAAAATTGATTTATTATTGGGTGTTCCATGAAGATATGTTATCTTAAGGGACGAGATAATAAATGATAAAATGATGTGAATTGTACACCCCCAATAAGGTATTAAAATCACTCCTATTTATGTATGTTAAATGAATAATGGAAAAGTTTGGACACTGCTTGTTTTTACCAATAAAAATCAAAGTATTTAGGCCAACAATTGAGATAATGTGTTTATAAAACTTTGGGGACCAGTACTTATATAGAAGCTTCGCCTGTGAAGTGTTTTCTTTGTGTCTTAGAGAGAGAGAGAGAGAGTAAGAGAGTAAAAAAAGAGAGAGAGTAAGGGAGAAATATGGAGAGAGAGAGAGAAGGATTAGGAAGGAGCATAAATATGAATAGCCTAACTGATCAAAGTTAAGAACCATAAATTATAAACCAAAAACTTTCAGGGATGCGGAGATAGGTCAAATGATAATTAATTAATTTCTTTTCATATTATGCCTATAAAGCCCATACAATTTTTAGATGGAGAAAGGTATGTAGATTAATTTAATTGCCATATTACTTCAATCCTGATAAAACTTTACACTTCTTATATAAAGAGAGGAAAATACATGTTAATACAGAAAAATCACGCATCAAAGGAAAAGGTCTTAAAGTTATCCTAAATTGTTAAAAATACATTAACAATTGATATTCTGTTTTAACAAACCTTTTTTATAAATATAAAGAAAATTTTAATTTTTTTTTATCATCTTAGATGAAGCCATGGCTGCCAACACAAAAAAATGTTAAAACCGTGTTTTTGTTCTCATTTGAACAATTCCAGAGTTGACATGAGTTTTATACCTTAAACTTTTCCTTTAGTAACTCCTCTTCAATGTGTTAAAGTTGATGGCGTTGCTAAAGTCAAAACGAAAAAAATTAATTTTTTATTATTTAATGACTAAATTAATTTTTTTTGACAGAGTATCAATTGTTTATGTATGTTTAAGGATTTAGGATGGTTTTAGGCATTAACAAATATTTCGTGAATTCTATAATATTTCAGTTAATTTTGTCACATAACATGCAACTTCTAACATATAGGAAATATCAAGCTTCAAATAAATCATTGAGGATGAAAATAATAATAAAAAGGGTGTTTTCATTATTTTCTGAAAAGAAACTTAAAGACCTTCTTAGCCCTCACATTTAGTATTATCCCTTCATTTAAACTGTCTAAAGAATAGTTATTTTTTGCATCGTATTATAGACAGTTTTCCCGGAAAAAATATGAGATTAATTTCAATTTTGCTAACCCTGAGTGGCCATATGACTAAGAAAACAAAACTGGTATTAGTTTTATGTTTTTTATTTTTAAATTCATGGAAAATTAGCTGTAATACAATTCTATACATGATTTTTCAGTATTGCTTAGAACTGTTTCCAATCCATTAATGTTAATCAGTATTGAAGCCATACTGGAATACACATAACTAACAATACATCCCAATAATTTAATTGCAATTCTTTTTTTTCATTATAAAATGTATAATCTTTAAGTAAATTAAGGGTTAAAATATAAAATCATACAAAATTAAAGGACATACAGACCAATAATAGTGTTGTGATGTAGAGAAGCTTCACAACTAAAAAGTGTGAAAGGTATAATGTAAAGAAAATGTTAATATTTGCCTACATCATATAAGTAAACATTTATTCAGTTGGGTAAATGAAGTAAGATTTTCTGGGTTTTTTTACTATAAAATTCACTTTGTCAGACGTAACGCTGCTTTATAAGATTGATTATTTTTTGTGAAGATTTCCTATACCAATAAGCATCCAATATATAATTTACTCTTTCTGTTGGTCTGTCATTCATGTAGAAAAATGTATAACTCACTTTGACCATTTGTACATCTACCAGCTATTAACATAACTTGTGGCGTCGCTCTTACCTTCTAGGGGTTTCACCCCAAGAGGTAATGGGGAGTCCCCCTTCTATATAGAATACTAGCGGCTTCGCCCCTAGCCTCTAGGGGCTTTGCCCCAAGAGATGATAAAAAAAGTTAAGGTGAAATTCGTTAAAAAAAATAAGAAGGACCAAGGAAATCTTCTACAAAAAAAGGACCAAGGATATCTCCTACAAAAAAAAAAAAAAAAATAGGGGGGGATTTTTTTGTTTTCCCTGAAGAGTAGAATCCGATTGGTTCAGTGGTTACCGAGATCTTAAGCTTCAGACGGACAGACATCAAGCTACTTTGTATAGATAGAGATATTAACAAAAATAACTCCTTTTATTAAACTCTCAGGCAAAATAAAACACAGGATGAAAGCTTATCCAAAACTGAACGTTTATTTTGAACAAAATGTGCCTTTTCTCACCCATATTCAATTGCTTAAAACCAACATTATACTTTAACATGGATGTCTTAAAAAGATTATATTATTAGCAGAGGCTTTTTTATAATGATTAAGAAAATAATAATTAACATTTTTTCCTATCATTGTAAAATATCTGAAAATATAGCACACCCAAAAAGAGGATTTATTTAAAGATTGAGGCCTTAAAGATTATTTTCCTAGTGTTATTATCCCCAACTGTTTAAGCTAATAGTATAAGTAAACATTTATAAAATGGTTTTACATTGTTGACCAACATCGTACTGAAGGATAAAACATTAGAGTAAAACACTAGAGGGAGAAAGGGTCAAATAACTTGTGCAACCTTTCTATTGGGTCATTGAAAAAGAAAGGGAGGTAGTTGTCTGTATATACATCTATACTAAAGATCTGTTAATAAAACTAAGAAAAGAGTAAAAAGGTAGATAAATGCATGCTTACATTGTGTTCTTATTGATGCAACTTACTTATAATAATTCGTTTTTATTTAAAAGCGCTGCTATAATATAACTCAGGGAGCTAAAGGGATAAGACATGGCCGATAAATTAATGTACATCTCTAATGATGATACACAAAATTAGTAGATTACAACAAGGGGTTGAGACGTTTGGAGACTCAACTTATTAAACCAACCAATTAGAATTAAATAAAAGTCTCTAAAGTTGTTAAGGTAATATATAAGAAAACGTTATTATATAACTGTTAAGGCTTGTGTAATAAACACCCCATTTGTCCCTGTAAAATAGCTGGTTAAAAAATGTTTTTCTGTAAACAAGTAACTTAGTAGACTTAACCAGATTTTATTTGAGATAAAACAACAAAAAAATTTTGAATTGATTCTTACAATTACAAAATTACAAATGTTTTAAAATAAGACTCTTAACTTTTTTAATTAACCAAAACTTTATTTTAGAGATTATGAAAAGATTTTTTGTTGGTGCGAATCTATTCTTCAATTGAAAAGTCATTCAAAAGAATACAAAAGAAATGAATAATCAACAAGGATGACAACGTCCAAAGAAGGGATTACTAAAAAATAGAATATCTTTGGTATTAAAAAAGGTTAAAAATAATTATTTATCTTTGTATTTTATAGTTTTAACTATAAAAAGTATTTCCGTTATTTATCCTGATTAAATTTTTTTTGAATTCTATTTTAAAGGCTAATAAAACCAAATGTCATTAGATTTTCTGAAGGTAATTAAATCCAACTTTATCTAGAAACAAACTGTTAATATTAAAATGTCAAATTTTCTAGGGTGGCTAATGCAGGGTGCGCCACATAAATCCGGACTTTTTTTAAACGGCCATAGCGCCAAAACTACTTGACCTATCAGGACATTTGACCCCACTATAAAAAGCTTAGGTAATGACCTTTTTGCCCATGAAAATCTTTGGACGATGGAGGACGTGTACGCCGAGCTGGACGCGCATATGTTCAACAAGGCAGATTCGAAGCGCGCAGAGTTTACCGTGGATTACTTGGGCCTACTAAATCTGACCTCAGCCCATCTGTAGGTGAGATATAATTATGAAACTTGCTGGAGATACTATCAGATACCTAGTGAAAACACTAGAAAAGACTAGAGCTCTCTATCCCAGCTGACTTAGCTGTAATACTCCGACAAAGTGAATCGTGGTAGATTTTAAGATGTCCAATACGTCAAAAATCTTGAAAATTTCTCGGTTCTTGACTTCAGGGGTCCATATGGAACCTTGAAACACGTTTTAGACTATGTGTTGCGCTGACAACCCTATCTTAATCTTCATGCCATTTTTAAAAATGTATAAAACGTTATTCTAGCTCAACTGTGGCTCAAATGAAAGCCGCCGTGTCAAAGGGTAGCTTGGAAGATAGGTTAATTTGGATCCTGCGGTTACTCACGTCCTTAAGGAGATGTGGCCTCCCAGCAGCCCCAATCTTAATCCACTGGACTTTTGGGCATGGAGCGCCATTAAAGCATGAACTAATAGACGCGCCCATAACAAAAAGACTTCTCTCATTGCTCCTATTTAGGAGAACTTTGCCTGCTTGGAGAGGGACTTGGTGACCAGGGTCGGCGTGCGGTTCAGGGGGCAGGTAGAGGCGGTGATTGAGGCTGGCGTCGATTTTATTGAATAATCTAATAGTCATATACCTAGTTTGCTTACCAGTTTTTAAAATTCAATAAAATCTTTAAAATTGACGATTTTATGTTTATTTGTTTAAAAATAAGAAAAAGTCCGGATTTATGTGGCACACCCTGTATGTATATTTACCCCTAAGTTCTTGCAGTTAAACTGAACTAAGATATCAAATATGTTTGGCCGATATATTTGATGGAAGGGAAAACTCTTTCAATATAGCCTCAAAACCGATTAATATCCTGTGTATTACAACCTGAAAAATCATGTATTGTATTGTATTACTGACAATTTTCCACGAGTAGTAAGATTAAAAATATAAAATTAACACCAGTTTTGTTAGCCTCTGATCAACAAAACTGATATAATTCTAATAAATCTTTTATTATAATATCTGCGGAATGCTGTTTACAATACAATGCGATAAATAATGAATCTTACCTCCAATGCAGATGAAGTACCCTAATGTGAAAGATCAATTTATGGTCCATTGTTCTATCCCTGTCTCTCTGGTATCTTTCTATTACAGTTGTGATTGTAGCAAGGTTAGTAAGCAGGGAGGAAGGGGACATGGGGATATTTTTAAACTAGTCCCAAAAGTTTATAATGTTTTCTTTTTCTTGGGCTTAACATATTTGGGGACTTTTTTTATAATTTTGATTGCTTGGTTCTTTAAGTTAAGTGTTAAAACGTTTCAACCACTAATTGTGATATACAGAAGTGATAATTTTGTGTATCATCACAGGGGATGTACAGTACATCAATTTATCGGCAATTGTCTTATCCCTTTAGATCCCTGGTAAGTGTGCGTGTTTGTTATTTTTAAGTTATATTTATCTTTAATACATTTCTTTAGATTCCTAAGATTATCTATTTTAAATCTCCTAATTATCTAATTGTTTTTAAAACTGCAAAGCATCTTCTATAAAGATTTGGTTTTCGCGTTCTATTTGTTACTTTGAATGTGATTAGATCTTTTGATACAGACATATTGTTACTTTTGTATAAGAATATTATTTAAATTTTTTTTGCGTATATTCTAAACTAAATAAATATTAGTTGTATATACAAAGTAACAAGGATGACAACATCCATAAAAGCGGAGCTCTGAAACAGTAGGACAAACAAACGTCATGTTTAAAATGGACGTACGGACATTCTGGTAAAGATTGTAGAGTTGTTACGCTTTCTAAATCGTACCTAACTACTACAGGAATCCCATGCAAAGTTTTAAATCGATAGGACAATTCTAACATGCCTAAATTAACTAAAAAAGCTATCCGTCCCGGACGGACGGACGTGCGGTCGGACTGACCTTAATTAATAATTATAGAAAAGCCTGGCTTTTAAAAATATTATTTTAGAAGGTAAAAATAATAAAATTTGGGGAGATTATATGTTATATAATTTATACTAGAACGAATATGTGCAGTATCAGAATATCTTTAAAAATAATAATTTAATTTCTTGTATTCATTCGAATCCGGTGGATAGGAACCGGTTCTCATCTATACAAAAAAAAATATGTCTAGCATCGTATTATATCCAGCTTTCTACGAATATAAAAATGTACAATCATAAGATTAAAACCATAATTGTACATTCTATATCCGAGGAAAGCCGTTTATAATACGATGCGAGAAATAACTATTAAGAAATCTTTTATGGCTGTGAATTAAAATTAAAGGAGATATTTTTTACTGTCAACCTGGATGTATTTTGTTGACAAAAGTTTTGGATGTTATTTTGTCGATTGAATAAAATTAGTCGTTTATTACTGACTTACAAATGACACGCTGTCTCAGGATCTATTTATTCTGATATTTACGTTGACTATTTGACCAACATAAAAAAACTAACACCATATTTTTTGTGTATGTTGAACACTTTAATATAGTCTAAGCTACATTAATTACCTAATTTCGCTTGACATAGTAATTGAGAACAATTACAACTAAACCTATCAATTTGAATTAGGGTAAGGTATTAAGCTTGACACACCAGCATGCTGCACCAGCTGATTGTTGTCGGGGAGGGAACAGTTTTGAATAGCAGCTTAACGCATTAAAAACAGAACCTACTGCTGCTATGTCAGGTGCACAACATCAATAGTTAGATTAGGGGGAATGCCTTGGCCCAAAAAGGTGCAACTCATCACATTATTGGGGCTTCTAAGACAAAGGTCGTGCAATCCAATACCCTGGGAGTTTGGACAGAAAAGGAGAGATTTGGATCCCTTAGTTATCATGGATTGTTGGACCTGACATTAGAGTGTCATGGACAGCATCCATGCCTATATGAGGCATGAGGTACAGTCAGTCAGACATACATGAGACACATATTTGTAGATTAACTGCTAAATATGGTTTCATTTTAGTAAGAGCTAGATTTGTTTTTTATTTAAAGTTAAGAAGGATTAGTTTTTTATCTCTAATCAAAAAACATCTACATACATGTATAGCATGGATTAAGAATTTAAAATTCATATTTGGAAATTATGTTATCAAATATTTTCTTTTTCCCTCAATTGTTTAACTTTTAACATAACCCTACAGACTCACGTAGAATCATGCTACTATGACTTGAAAGCAATTAAACTTGCAGTCACAAGAAAGACTAAAATCTTTTTAAATATGTACAATTGCTTGCCCTACAACACATGTCATTTGGATATATATCAATAAAAAATACAAATGAGAATTATTTTCATTTTCTCTATCCTTAGAATTATAGAGTTTCTCTCCGACTACTTGAAGTATCTAAAAAGATTATAAAACTAAAAAAAACAGTATAATTTAACCAGTTGATAAGAAGATTTAAAACATCTAAAACACTATTTTATAATCTAGCACTACTTAATCAAAAAGAGATGAAATTGTATGAATCAATTTTGATTGATATTTTTCTCTTTCTATATGCCTGTTGTATTATCTATACTGATAATTTTTCTTGGATGTTGGATGGTGTTTTCTTTTTAAATTCCTGGGCTGTATCAATATTTTATATAATATATCTCAAGACAAGGAGTGTGTTTGAAGTGACTCTTTTGGATAGGTTTAGTTAGCTTTGTTTTTAAACAAAAGTTTATTTTATTAAATTCAAAAAATGATCTAGTTTTTCTTTTCCCAATGTTGATTCTTTTGATAAATTGACAAACTATTATAAACTTTTAATATCTTTATTATTTTGTCTTGAAATTTGAGCCCATAAAAATCAATTTAAAAAAGTTAAAAAACATAGTTTTGAATTATACTAATTGTTTGCAGTTTCCTTATCTCAGTTTTATTTATCCTTTCCTTATGGATATTTTCATGGAACCTCAAGCTCCTTTTGATCACTTTTCCATTGTTTTAAATGTTTTGCTTTAAGTTTCATCAAAGCTAACCAATAAAATTTACCAGAGTTATCTTATTGAACTTTATTGGCAAGATATTATTTACTGGAGTAACCTATGTACAAACAATGTTTTCTCTGTTCACCGACTGCAACGATACTCCAAACTTCGGCCTGTACCTTGTCTTTCTGATATCACTTAGATGTGCTGGAGTAGTTGAGCTATCTGCCTTTACCTGCATGTCCTTGACTAAGATTTTAGTGGTGCTCAGACCAGATGTGTACATTGCATTAAACTCAGTATTAACTGTAAACTTTGCAACTATATTCATCATTTTAGTTACTTTCATTGATTGTTCCCTAAGACTAAAACTTTATTTAATTGATAATTGTGAATTTGATGGTTTGCTGTATGAGATATTTAGAAAAGATCTTTGTGGACCTTTTGATGCTCATAATCACACCAATACAATTACAAATATATCTATAATTGATAAAGAACCATCATGTCCTTCTTATCCTGTCATATCAGTTATGATCATAATCATTCTTGTTCTTGAGTCAGTTAAATTTATTGTGGCTTTTATCAAGATTATAATCATTATATCAAAAAAGTTAAAGATTATCAATTCAAATTGTACCAATGATAATGATATTAAAGAAGATGTGAATAAAATAGATGATCTTAAAACAGTCAAAGCTCAATCTGATCTAGAAGCCAATACTGATAAAAGAGAAGAAAATCCAGAGGAAATGAAACCAAATCCTGAACCAACAAAAATCCAAGTTATATCATGTGCTACATCTAATGATGAAATTGATGAAAAACCATCTGAAACTGTGACAGATATTGCAACTAATAAAGAAATTGTCCAAGATAGTATAAGGTATGTTTATTGTAGAAAACTTGAATGGGGGGTCAAAACTATACTAGGTCACCTGTAGAATAAGACTGCAGAGCCTAAATTTTAATCAAGCCCCTGATTTACTTTTTTGGGGGAATTTAAAAATTAATATTTACTGTTGCTTGGGACATTTTGTCCAGAGCAAAAGGTCTTTTTCTTTATTTGGGGTAATATTGTTGCTTACAGAACAATTTTATATAATCTACTTTATATTGATACAATAAAAAACATTACTTATAAAACTTAAAAGATTTGAACAAGTGTAATTTCTTTAATTGAAGCAGTTTTTACAACTTTAATAAAAAAAAAAATATAAGTAATTTTCAGTTTTTGAACTTACTTTACTATACATTTATGATTATGAAGGCATGCTTTTTGGGGAAAGAGAAAGCAAGATATAAGACCTTTTAATCTAAAGAAGCCTGTTTATTTTTCAGGTTGAATGGATATACAGCAACAAGAGTGATATTAACAAATGGATTCAGAATAATTGCAACTTCTCTTGTTGAGTTTATAAAGACTCTTATCATCAAGAAATTTAGTTTTATTATCCTGGTTCTGGTTTTAGTGTTGGTCATTGCTCTTGGCCCCAATGAGAAAACATTACAATTTTTGAGGATTTTTATCAGGCTTGAAGCTTTCTTCTTTCCAGGTACTGTTTTATAATATAGGCAAGGTAGTTTATTCCAATCAAATTAATTATTGAATTGTAAGTAGTAGAAAATAAAGAAATTTTAATTATTGATTTTTTAAATCTAGGATTATGTTTAATGATTTTTAAAACCCTCTTTAAATGACTTAATCTTTTTCTCTCAATGTTATTTTTAATGTTAATTAATGTAGAGAAGAAGATATAGGCAGCTAATCCTCTTCTTAATATTTATGTGTAGGTTGGAGATGTTTTTAAGCTCCATTATTTAATTCCTTTGCTTTATTTAGAGAGGAGAGGGATAATGCTGCTTTGATTAATTTACAATTCCTCTTCATCCCCCCCCCTCACCAAGTTTATTAGCTTCTAAAGGCAAAATTTTAAAGATAGACTATGGTGGAAAAGATTTATTTATCATCCAATGGCCCATCCCTTAAAATCCTTGACTTTTTTATTTCTAGTTGTTTGGATGTGTGTGGATGAGAAAGTGATTCTTTACATCAAAACAAAAACAAACAAATTATTGAGAATTGTTCAGTTTGTTTAAACAAAGACAAAATAAATCATTGTGTTAATAATTAAATGTTGACTTTAAGATTTTATAGAAGTGACCATGACATGAATTTTGATTAATATTAAGTCTACTATTATGAACCTATCCTTTTATATGAATTAGTAATATTTTATGAATGATCTTAATGATAAAATTTATTTGTATTTATGTATATAATGTGTGTATTTTAATAAATGTTTCAAAAACAAAATTTATTTAATTTGAAAATAGGAGAGAGAAAAGACAATAAATAATACATGCAAATTAGTGAAAAATTTATTTATATTTGAATTTCCTTTCCCTTCATCCTTGACAAACAATTGACTAACAAGGAAATAAATATTTCCAGAATTTCATTCTTTTTGTATAATGTTCAGATCTTTCCATTATTAGGCTGTCTGGTCCACTTATGCTGAAAAATATCTAGTTTATGAATTGTTTTTTTTTTTATTTTTATTCAAAGGGTACAATTGGCCAAGTGAAAAAAGAGAATGCTTCACCTTAAGATCAGTCAATTATAATCTTATTTTGAAATTTTAGTCATCTATATCTGCTTTTTGACAAAATAATCATTAAGTTGTAAATCTTAAACTGTTTTTAACCTATTTTTAAAACATATATAAAAAATATACTATGACACCAGTAGAATTAAACTGCAGAGCCTAAATTTGAATTAAGTCCCCAATAAACTTTTTTGAGGGGATTTAAAAATTAATTTTACTGTTGCTGTGGTCTTTTTTGATCAGAGCAAAAGGTCTTTTTTTATTTGGGTAAAATTCGTAGCTTTGAGAGTGTTTTGCTTCATATATATAGTATTCTGGTATAGAGTAAAATTAGGCCTTTTGATTTCATCTAAATTAATTCATTAAAAACTTAATTCTTTACAATATATCAATGAATTAACTTTATCGTGCTTGTTTTCCATCACTTATTTAAAACACAAAAAAAATTGGCTGTAAAGGGTTAAATAGTGAAAGATGACAACAAACGTTTACGCAATACAACAAAAATTTTTTGTCACATATACAAATATGATAAAATATAAGATTATTCAAACTTATTTTTTTAAATATTTTTAAAAAGCATGTATCTTTTATGTGTATAGTTTTCATTCTATTCATTTTAATTAAATAAAAATTATTTAACTACATTGGAAATAAGTCACTTTGTGAAAACACTCTTTTTTGAATTGTAAAAAACTGAAATGAAACGAGACTTCTAATTGGTTCAGACTTCAGAATAATATGTTTTATTTTAATGTTAAATTTCTTCTATATAAATTATTGTTTTAGAAAAAAAATATTTGCATCGAACAAAGTAGAGTTTTTATTATTGTATTGATATAATCTGAATCACATCAAATTGTTCTGTAAGAAACAATTTAACCCCAAACTAAAAAATGCTTTTGCTTCCATCAAAATGATCACAGCAACATATAAAATTGATTTTTAAATCCCCCAAAAAAAGTTTATTGGGGACTTAATTCAAATTTGGGCTCTGCAGTCTGATTCTACTGGTGTCATAGTATATTTTTGATATATGATAAAAAAATAGGTTAAAAACAGTTTAATATCTTAACTTTTTTTAAACAGGGCATTCTGTAATTATCAATCTACCTAGACCTGAATATATATCATACCTGAGATATTGTCCAGCAGTATCCAGGGTCTGCCAGAAATCTCCAGGGTTTCCAATTTTGATAAAGTTTGTCCACATCTCCATCAGTACAAGGCTCATTCCCTGATCATCCTAAACAAAATTATCTAGATCATAATTGTGAGAAAAAGGCATGATAAATTGATTTATGTTTAATATTATGTATTAAATTTATTTTTTTATATTTTCTTTTTTTTATCCCATTTGAACTTTGCGTGTATGATATTTTGCTCTCTATATATTAACAAAAGATATAAGAACCAATTTAGATTGAACACCATCTTTCACATTATTAGCAATTAGCAGCTAAGCTCATAGAGACCTTTAGTGGTACTTCTCTTAGGTGGATGACGCAACCCTCCCTCAAAATAGTTATAAACCTTCCCAGGACCTGAAAAGGATAACCATGCAGTTAGCGAGGTTTTTGGTACAGACAGATACAGATCCTGGTACTTTTATACAAGGAATGTATATATTTTAGGAATATTAATATGTTACAAATATAACTAATTTGCAAAAGCCATGACATATCATCTCTTCAAATAATCATCCTTGTTGGAATTTTTACCTGATTTAGAGGGCGCTCCTGTCCAAAGACATTTGCCCACTGGAGGTATAATTCATCTGCATGATCTACTCCTAAGTTTGGCAGACCTAAAAAGGTTTAATTCTAACAAGGGCATTCTATACTTCCTAAAATAAGTCGCAGAATATATAGCAGTTTCCAGTAAAAAAATTTACATTAGGTCAAAAATGCCTCAAAGGAACCCGATCTTTTTGGCTGTTCCCAGGATTGTAAAATAGTTGCTGGTACCAGCTGGTGTTTTCAGGATAATTTTTCATAATGCTAGATCTAGGAACCTTGCAATAATCCTAGGACATTTTACCTGATTTGTTATATACATCTTTTTTATTGAATTTTCACAAATAGGTCATAACCTTTTAAATTTATTTAAATGGCATAATTATTATGATTGTAATTTCATTAAAACTAGTTTTCCCTGCAGTTGCCCACCTCTTCTATATCCTGTTAAAATATGATTACCTTCGTCCTGAGTCAAACCATACTCCCCATTATAATTGTAGACATACTGATACACCTTCTGGGTTGTCTTGGCATGGCTAAATAATTCAATTTTATCTTTTAATTTCCATCAAAATTTATATCAAACATAATTTCATTTGCTTTACTTTTGATATGTGTAACAAAATAACTATTAAAATATATTTTGGTCCATTGAAAAAGTTGAATATGATAAACCTTTGCAAAAATGACCCACTACGTTAACTTTTTCTGCAGGAATATCTCACCCACAGTTCCCCTTACTAAACTTAACCTGATTTAAAATAAGAATTAAACACATGTCTTATTACTTAGGTGTTCACCTATATAGTTGGAGATCATTCAAAATACGTTTAAAGATAGAAAATACACTAATAAAAATTTTGATAATTATACAAGTAACATTGCCACTGTTTCATAGTTCTGTGACTAATGAAATATAATTATTTTACCTAACAAAGCATTCAGTAGGGTAAGTAGCGAAGGCATCAGTAAACATCTGAGTGATGTTTGTGAAATGCTCCTCATTCATATTCTGGAGTCCATCCAGGTAGAACTGGGCAAGCTCCATAGCTTTATCTCCATCAGCTGTAGTTGTTGCATCAATTGGAATATGGAACAGGATACCTGTAGAAATAAAAGTTATACAATTATATTTTGTGTATTGAACTAAGTTAATCCACTTAAAGAAAACTAATCAATCAATTAAGAATACAAAAAATTAAAATGTTATCAAATTTAGATGCATTTCAATAAATTCTTATGTAAAATGTATGTATTTTAAGAAAGAAATTGGACATATATCCGGTGATGAAAATTATCAACTTTTCCATTTAATGATAATAGTTATTTTCCGCAGCATATTATAGACAGTTTTCCGCAAATATAAAAATATTTTAAAATTAAAACTGGTATTAATTTTAAGATTTTTATTAAAATATTCATGAAAAATTGTAAGTAATATGATGCTGTACATGATTTTTCAATATGGCTGAGAACTGGTTCTAATCTAGCGAATATTAATCGGTTTTGAAGATATACTGGAAAAGACTAACCTGGTGCAATTGATGTCCAGAAATTTTTGTACACAAAGTACATGATAGGATTGCTAACAAGAATTGAGGTGAGAATAATGCCGTCATCTCTTGTTGAGCCAGCCATTACATTTACATCTTGATTATAGTTTCCTGAACATAATATAGATGTCAGTATGTAATAGTTATATCTTATACTGTAGGTGTAATAGCATATATTTTTGAAAGAACCATTTCAGATAAACAAAATGCACGACCTTTAGTGAAAATTCCGAACATAGCCTAAAAATTATTAACTTTTGTTTATGTTATTTAATTTTTTTTAGTGACTTTGCCTCTAGGGGTACTTGAGAGGGAAATTTGAACCTTTCCCATTTTCATTTCAGGAAAAAGGGTGGTGATACCATCCCCCTAAATAGTCATATGCCTTCCCTAGACCTAAGAGAAACACTAAGATAGAACCATATTGGTTCATTGGTTAGAGCGGTACAAACAAATAGACCTCATGTTACTTTTATATAAGGATTTAAAAGTAGCACAGTTTGACTGACTTATAAGTTGAAAAGAAGTTTTTACCTGAGAGTAAAGCATCCATAGCAGACATTGGCATAAAAGGGTTAGAGTTAGTTTCAAAATCTTCATTTGGCTTAAGATTAACCAGAATAGCATCATTTATATTTGCTAAACTATCAGTAGACACTTCCAACATACAGTCAAGCTTAGCCTAAATAAAAGATAATTTCAATATTTTTATCTGAGAAAAATCTAAAAATAAGTATAATGCTTTTAACATACAGGTATACTAACAAATGAGACAATCTTCTACATGAAGCAGGTGCCTGACTATAATTATTAGGTACATTAATGCTATTTATACTTGCAGATAAGAATACTCAAAAAAAGAAATTCTAGCAAGCAACACATTTGTTTATTTTTCTTGATTACAATCAATTCAAGTAATACAAGTAATGAAATTTTTCAATAACAAAGGAAAGATTTCTAGAAAGTTTTTAGCTGACTTGTTATGCAAAAAAATTAAAAAAATTGCCCTTGCATTACAAAAATCTGTACATATTTAAACCAAAAACAAGGTTAGTCTGTTCTTCTTCTACTGTCATCCTACTGGCTGATTTTGAGTGTGTCTCTAGATTATTTCTATTTTGATCAGTGTAAAAACAATCAATGGCTAGTGTCATGACCATCAACAGGTATAAAGATCATCTGATATAAATTGAAAAACAGCTGATTTCCTACCTGGTCATTATGCCAGAGGCTGCCATACAAATCAGCTGATTCTTACCTGGTCATTTGGCCAGAGGCAGCAATACAAATCAGCTGATTTCTTACCTGGTCATCAGGCCAAAGGCAGCCATACAAATCAGCTGATAGTTCGCTATACTGTCTTATTTCAGCAGCTGTCACTGAGTGTAAGCTAGGGCTGAAGTTGGAGCCACTCTGTGCTATTACTTGCTGGAATAGTCCTGCAATTTGAAGGTTTTCAGGTTTTAGTGGTTATGAATATTATTCTCGTGCAACTGTGCTTGATTTGTTATGTGTATGTGTTGGATTAAGTCAGGTTACAATTATAGCATCTTCTAAACAACCAACAACGACCCTAGAGGCCTCAACAGGCACAAGAGATATGTGTGGTTTTACTCTAGGAGTGATTTTTCTTGGGAGGGTGTTGGTACCCTCCCTTAAAAGCTAAAAATATTTCTACGATCTTTAAGAATCTGCACTAAAAGGATAACCATATCTGATCAGTTGTTCGTCCTCAAAAGGCTGACTGCCCCTATATTGTTATTTTTAGTAGCGAAGCTACTCTATAATTCGAAATGTCCGTCCGTCCGTCCGTCCGCCCGTCCGTCCGTCCGTCTGTCCGTCTGTCCGTCCGTGTAAGACAGAATAGGGGAAACGTGATTTTCTCGGCTCCTATTAAAGATAGACAGCTGAAATTTTTTGACAATATTCCCATTATTAAGGAGCACAATTAACTATAAAACATCAAGGGCGGTCGGACCCCTTTTAGCAGGTTTTAGGCTATTTTTGTATGTTTCACATTTTTCTCCATATCTTCAGTGTTTATGGTCCGATTTTCAAAATTTTTTCAGTTATAGATATGAGAATTAAATTTCCCGTCGTTTAAAGAAAACATCCATGATGGCCAGACTGCCTTTTTGCAGGTTTTAGGCTATTTTTGTATTTTTCACATTTCCACCATATCTTCAGTGTTTATGGTCCAATTTTCAAAATTTTTTCAGTTATAGATATGAGAATTAAATTTCCCGTCGTTTAAAGAAAACATCCACGACGGCCAGCCTGCCTTTTTGCAGGTTTTAGGCTATTTTTGTATTTATCACATTATTCTCCATATCTTCAGTGTTTATGGTCCGATTTTCAAAAATTTTTCAGTTATAGATATCAAAATTAAATTTCCCGTCGTTTAAAGAAAACAACCATGGCGGTCAGACTGCCTTTTATCAGGTTTTTGGCTATTTTTATATGTTTTAAATATTTCCCCATATATTTGGTGTTTTTGGTCCAATTTTCAAACTTTTTTGGGATAAATACACTTTAAATCTACTTTTACGTATTTCCATCCACGATTTTTTGTGCTTCGCTACTTATGGATGTTGTCATCCTTGTTATTTATTAATTTCATTTGTCAAGTATACTTATTTTTGGTGGCTATATTTTAAGAAAATAAATATTGACAATACTTAGAAAAGTACCTAATCATATAATAATAAACATCTTTACAATGGATAATGCATTAATGGAGTAGGTTAATATGCTGATTTACAAGTTTATGTTGCATATTTCCATGATTATTCAATCTAATATTTTATCCTACTCCTTTAATATTATATCCAATATCTTAATCAGGTCATAAACTAAGTAATTAAAAGCTAATATGTAAATCATAAGACCTACTCCTTTAATATCAAATCCAATATCTTACAACAAATAAATTAAGTGATCATAAGTTAAAATGTAATTCATAAGACCTACTCCATCAATATTAGAACCAATATGTTAACAAACAAATAAACTAAGTAATCATAAGTTAATATATAAATTATAAGATCTACTCCATTGATTTTAAAAACAAAAACTTATAACAAATAAACTAAGCAATGATAAGTTAATATGTAACTTATAATATTTACTTTATTAATTTTAAAACCCATATCTTATACAAATAAAATAAGTAATCATAGATTAATATGTAATTCATAAGACCTACTTCTTCAATATTAGATCCAATATGTTAACAAACAAATTAACTAAGTAATCACAAGTTAATATGTAATATATCAAAGCTGGCATTGTTTACAAGGACAAAAATAATCTCAGTAAGAACTCATTAGAAAATCTTGCAAAATATTTGTTGGAACAGATTTTAAATTTTTGATGTCTTTTCTGAATTGCATAGAATGAAAGAGGTTTGGGTTAGAGGGACATTCCCTCCCCCCCACAAAAAAACTTCTATTTAAGATAAATAATTTCATCCAACTTCTCAAAAAGTGAATCAGCTTTTTTTTAATGTTCTTATTATAAGAGCATATTTATGTTGATAATATGTCAACCATGACCACGTAGTCATAATAAAGTTTATTCCAGTATGACTTCGAAACTGATTAATATTCGCTGGATTATATAATGTCTTTTCTAATCTGAATCGAATAAAATAAGTTTTGGTTTATAAGGATGACTTTTTAATGAATACCACGTAGTCAATATAAGTTATATTCCATTATGACTTCGAAACTAATTAATATTTGCTGGATTATAACAAATCATGTATCGTACCATGAAAAATAATAATACTATTACCCTCGGGGCCAACAAAACTGGAATTAGTCATATAATTTTTCTATTTACTAACCGCGGGTAGCTATCTAAAGGGTGTGCAAAAAAATGCGGACATTTTTAAAATTGAAATTGCGCGCCTTGTGTTAATAGTAGAAAATTCTTAGATGCATATCGTTAACACAAAGACTCTAGCTTCTTATAAAAGCGGGAAGTTTGTAAATATTTTACTCAAGACACTAAATCGTTACAATTTTCATGAGAAATACGCATTTTATAAGGCTTACAAAACGCTCTAATTTTCGTTCTATTTAACGTAATTTTGTAATTTTTTTTGCTGGTTATTTCATTTTACATATACTTTTATCATTTTATCAAAAAAAAATTTATCTTTTTTCATCATTTTTTGGAGAAATTAATGCTTAAACTAAGGGTATCTTTAAACGCAAAATTGACGCACTTAGAATAAAAAATGCGTATTGAGTACAAAGGGGGGATAATTTCAAGTCATGCATGTTCCAAAGATATCTTTTTTTCCATAAAATTTTAATGTTTAGTCCACCGGAGATTACCCTGAAAATCATATATCAATTTAGGAAGGTAATTTTTGTAGAATAGTTACTGAATTTACAACTTTATGTACACTAAAAGTATAGTTAAGATCAAAGGCGTGCAAAAGGTTGGTGTAGGGGTTGTTTACACCACCCTTGTAAAATTAAGGGGGATGGATACACCTCCCTAGGTGTCCACCCATGTCCACCCTCTTGACAAGAGCCTACACCCTCAGATACACCCCTCTATAAATTCCAAGGGGGTGTAAAGGAAATAAATTTACACCCCTTAAAATAAAGAGTGAGGGGGGGGGGGGTGTTTAAGGCGGGTGTATAAAATTAAGCCACTGATTAAGATAATTCTATGCTATCTATTTTTAGATAAATTAATCATTAATTTCCAGACTTAACTAAAAAAATCTTGCAATATTCTGTACAACTGTACAAATTTTAATCAGTAAATAAAAGTGATTGACACAAGAAGGAGCTCTCATACATATGTAATTAAACCACAGTTAATACCTCTAAAGATCTTGATTGATATATATTTATAACTTTTAATATTGTTTACAATAGTGATTAAAGTTAATGTTGGGGAGGGAGATATTTCCCAATCCTCTTTTTAAAGTTTGTAAAAATGTATTACTTATGTAATGAAGTTTTGGTGACATACTTAAATAAACTATCCTTGATTTTGGTTAAAGGGAGCTGTTAAAAGTTGTAAGTGTCAAAAAATTTAGGTGGTTATAAATTAATGGAATATAACCTGATATTATTATCATTTATGTACAAAAAGATTATAGATACAGTATTACACTTTTTTTCATAAGTAAATTGGATAATTTTTTTTATTTTTTATTGCAACACAAGGTTATTTGTTTATCTCCTGGTACAAGATTCAACATTATTATTAGTTAAATCTAATTTTCTATTGAAACAAGCATTCAACCATTTTTACAGTATTATCGATTTTAATATGAATTATTAAATATGTATTATTAACCCTTAACAGTCGGGCCCCTTGCCGCACCTTAATCGGTTGGTGATGGGGTGGGCGTTCAACGCTCCCCCCCTATTATCTCAGTTCCTATTAGACCTAGAGGGCTAAATCTTTTTTGTGCAAGTCCCCTGTTTGATAATAAATTTCCGACCTTTTATAAGTCAAAGTCAATTTTTGCTTAGTTCACCTTTTTATTTAACAACCTTTTTTACTTAAAAATTTTAAACGGCTGTAATTTTCTTATTTTTGAAGCTAGAAGAACAATTTTTTTACAGAAAATGTTTATCTTTAAGTAAATTTTGTATTAGAAATATCAAATATAAATTTCAGCGGCCGCAGCAGGCGGTCAGCAGGGAAAACGGCTGCGGATCTCTATGAAATTTAGATATGTTATGTTGACATATAAGAAAAGCTTACGTTTAAAAGGGGGACGTAACTGAAGCTTTTTTGATGCTGGGGGGGGGGGGGGGGGTTCTCCGGAACCACTTGATGAACCATGCAAATTTTTTGGACTTAAGCTTTTAGGGGTATGAACATCTTATGGTTTCAAAGTCAACCCCCTACCCCCATCCCCTAGCCCCCTGGGGCTCAAAACCCCCCTAAAAATGAACATAACCTTAATTTTCTCAGAAACCATTTGACCAATAGGGATGATTTCTTAAACTTAAGCTTTTATGGTTATAAACTAACTTCTAGTTTAGAAGTCACCCCCCTGCCGCCTACTCCTAGCCCTCCGGGGCTCAAAAAAACCCTAAAAATGAACCTAACCTTAATTTTCTCAGAAACCATTTGACCAATAGAGATGAATTCTTAAACTTAAGCCTTTATGGTTATAAACTAGCTTTTGGTATAGAAGTCACCCCCCTGCTGCTAACCCCTAGTCCTCCGGGGATCAAAAAAACCCATAAAAATGAACCTAACCTTTATTTTCAAGGGGGTGACTTATAATCTAGGAGTTAGCTTATAATCATAAAAGCTTAAGTTTAAGAAATCATCCCTATTAGTCAAATGGTTTCTGAGAAAATTAAGGTTAGGTTCATTTTTAGGATTTTTTGGAGCCCCGGAGGGCTAGGGGTTGGCGGCAGGGGGTGACTTAAAATCTAAAAGTTAGTTTATAACCATAAAAGCTTAAGTTTAAGAAATCATCCCTATTGGTCAAATGGTTTCTGAGAAAAATAAAGGTAGGTTCATTTTTAGGGTTTTTGGAGCCCTGGAGGGCTAGGGGTTGGCGGCAGGGGGTGACTTATAATCTAGGAGTTAGTTTATAATCATAAAAGCTTAAGTTTAAGAAATCATCCCTATTGGTCAAATGGTGTCTGAGAAAAATAAGGTTAGGTTCATTTATAGGGTGACCCCCCCCCCCCCCCCCCCCCGACTGATTAAGGTGCGGTAAGGGGCCCGACCGTAAGGGGTTAATTAAGTGAATCAGTCTGTTAGACCAATGGTAGAAACTCAGCAGATAGACGAGACAGACAGACAGGCAAGAAGAATGATCAAATTACAGTTTGACCATAATAGACAATTCATTAAATAAAATCCAATAGAGAACCTGTGAATGATCAGACAGATGGAGGGATAGACAGACAGACAGTTTTTGAGGCATTAACAAATTAGAATTAGGCTATGCTAGATGATTCATTGAAATCCGAAAAAGAGGCAGTTAGACAGATAGACTGACAAGTGGAGTGACAGACAGACAAAAAAAAGACAGACAGAGGGACAGACAGACAAAGGGGTATTGCCTAAAAACAAATTGGCTGCTATATGAATCATTAAAACCCACCATAAAAAGAAATTTACATTAGTTTCATTATTTCGATACTCAACGCCCCCCCCCCTCCCCAACTCAAAGGGGTTTATTATTTCTTAAAACCAATAGGTGACTTCTCAGCATAATAAAATTGAAAATACTTTTTATTTCATCAATTTATCTTAAATAGAACGAAAGTTATAATCATTTTATTGTCTACAAGAAAAATGCTTTGAGTAAAAATCAACCTAATTGTCAGTAAAAACGTCATATTTATGCATATTTACACAGTAAATAAATTTTAAAATTGTATTCTATTGTAATGAATAACTTAAGGGGGTTGTATGAATTATAAAAAACCTAAAAAAAACCTAATTTGGTTAAATTAGTCCACGTAAAGATTGATTTAGTACAGTACGTATGAATAAGTTGTCAATTTCCTGCCAGAGTCCTTGTGCGTTAGAACCGTTATGAACTCTAGTTTTTGAAAATATAAGAACGAATTCTGTGATACGTATAGTTAGGGAGCTACGTGGTGAAATGTTCCTATTGCCTTAAAACTTAACTTGCGAGTAAATTATCAAATATCACCTCCCTCCAATTCTGGGACAAGAACCAAAACGTTGAAGTAAATATTTAGAAAACTTAACCCTCTGTTCTTTTTGGGCATCATTTATTTTTTGTGTTCTATATTTGTGGTACGGTTTAGCCTTTGATGATTTTAGAATATTTCTAGCAGTAGAAACACAAACACCTGTAGTGGCAGCAACTTTTCTTAATCCAGGTGTTTTTTTATTCAATAACATTTTTTTCACTCTTTTCTGTACACTTTCTGGTGTTTTCTTCCGCCCATTAAATCCTCTATGCTTTAACGACGAACCTGTTTCTTGGCATTAAGTGTAATTTTTCACCAGGAATGAAGATCTTGTTTGTCTTGTAAGATTATTCCATACCTGGGATGCATATCCACTTTTCAAAAATTGTCTAACCTCTCTTATGCTTGCTCCAGGGTACTTATTCATAAAAGTTTTAATCTCAACTTTTATTTGATACCTTGTTGAAGGATCCATTGTAAAAGAATGATTTCAGTACAAATATTCATAGATTTTTTTATATTCAATTAGAAGATTTGTATGACAAATAAATACAAATAATTAAAAAGCTTTAAAAATAGGTTTTTTTTTTCTCAATATTTTTTTTAATTTTCTGGTTTACTCGCAATT
The DNA here is from genome assembly GCF_053477335.1 of Acartia tonsa. Taxonomy (NCBI): domain Eukaryota; kingdom Metazoa; phylum Arthropoda; class Copepoda; order Calanoida; family Acartiidae; genus Acartia; species Acartia tonsa. The sequence goes on along the minus strand of NC_137269.1, from coordinate 41,978,755 downwards.
CAAGTTTTAAGGCAATAGGAACATTTCACAACGTAGCTCCCTAACTATACGTAGCACAGGATCCGTTCTTATATTTCCAAAAACTATAACGGTTCTAACGATATGCATAAGAATTTTCTACTATTAACACAAGCCGCGCAATTTCAATTTTAAAAATGTCCGCATTTTTTTGCACACCCTTTACTAGGGTTGGCAATCCGGACCCCGTTTTTTAATAGCGGATTCGGATTCTTAATTGGTAGGCTAAAATTGGCGTCTTGAGTTTTTCTTTCAACTCCCCCTTTTTGAAGGCAAAGATTATCATCATTATATATAAAATCTTTTAAAATCTGGTTCAATTCTTGGAAGTGAATTATAGAGAACACCAAGAACATTACTTTTGAGGACATATGTAGCACTTAAATTTTTAGATAAAAAAGCCATTTAAAATATTGCTAGAATCCGGAATCCGAATACGGAATCCGCCAAAAATAAGAATCCGGAATCAACGGAAATCCGCCATTTTTTGGACGGATTCTTGTAAGAATCCGAATCCGGTCCAAAAATTAGACGGATTGCCATCCCTACTATCTACAATACGTTAAATAACTATTCTAACTTTAATACCATTTAAACAAGTCATGACGATAATGTATCACTCATGGCTACTTAGTTGACAATAAATGTTGAAACTGCATGTTGCTCAGGGAAATTCAAATTGATTCGCTACTTTAGGATATAATAGTTTTCCGTTGATGACAACCAGGGCTCGGCAGCCGCGCGTCAGGGAAATCAACTTTTAACAATTTTAAAAATCAGTTTTTAAAATGACCTAAATATTGCAATTCCTCTTTCAAAAAAATAATTTAAAAGCATCCAAACGTCATTAAAGTTGAGACCAAAACGCGGTTGGCGCGTGGCTGCTGCAAAGCCCCGAGGTGGATCATCAAAAAAATTAGGGTCACTTAGAGAGGCACAAATGTTTTTGTAAAAAATCCTCCAAAATCACATAAAAATCTACCAAAATCAAACAAAATCTTATGTTATTAACCCTTTTATGATTTTATTTTATTTTTGTAGATTTTTTATACGATTTTAGAGGATTTTTCACAAAAATAATTTTGCCTCACTAAGTGACCCTAATTTTTTAAAGAATCCACCTCAGATTAAAAACCTTACCTGTAGATCTTGGTGACATAAGATGATATAGAACAGAACCACTCCCAGCGCTCTGTCCACCCAATGTTATCCTAAAATAAAAAAAAAACTCAACATAACTTTTAATGGTAAATCTATATACTCTGTAATCAAAACAGCAATTCTGTTTGTAGGTCTCATAAATATTTGGAAATTAATTAATAGAATTATCTAATTAATGGGTTTCCCTTAAAGTAAATACAAACTAATTTTTTGATACATTTATATTAAAGGGGGGAGGGGTGTAGTTTTCTTGTGTTTTTTTTGTACAGAGTAGCCCTGTAGGGGTTGATTTGAAAAAAAGATCCCCCTAGTTTTAAAATTTTAAAAAAATAAGTATGGCGTTTTTTTTCCTTTAATTATGCTTCTTAAATAAACATTTTTTTTCACAGAATCTGCTTGATACAATAGTAAATAAAAGGCTTCAGTTTTAAAAAAATGTTCCATGGTTACAAAAATAAAAGAGGACTACATTTTTAAATGGGACTAGGTCCCAATCGTCGGAGTTGAAAAATAACCTAACCTATTTTAAACTAACTTACAGGTTATTAAATAGCTAACCCCTGCAGGGGTCTTATTTGTATATTTCATATCTTAACCTAACCTTACCTGTATAGAAATACTTAAGTAAATCAATATTTTAACACTCCTCCGTTTGTCCTCTCCGACGTTTGGCACTCCTGCGTTTGTCCTGGAACCTTTTAAATAAGTATCCGCGGTCAACTAATAAAAAATATACATTTTTACCTATTGCCATCCCCTCCAAAAGATTGAATAATGTTGTTGGTGACAATCAGAGCTTCTACTTGATCTAACAAACCCTGGTTACCTGCGCCAAAATATTGAATTATAAAAAGTCTCGCACTTTAGATTAATTTTATTTAGAAATATGTTTTGGTGAATTATGTATCTCTGTCTTTGAGAATTGAAAGATCTTGAAAATCACTGGACCGATATGGATCTTCTTTAAAGTAATGATTTGTATCCACTCCTAGGAGAAATATCCCAAAGAAAAAAAGCACCGTTCCCCCTCAAAGAAAAATATTCCCCCCCCCCCCCCCCCCCCACCTCAAACTTTAATTTGCCACTATTGATTATAAATACAAATACTGAATTTAAGATAAAAATTCACGAAACCTTTTTAATCCAATTGAAAAATTCACACATCACAATCACCCGTTCTATTGATTAGAATTATTGTTGGGAATGTTGGACCCTCCCCCATTGAACAACCCAAAGTTTTTAATCCAACTATTGACAGAATGTGTTTATAAAGCTTTGGTTATCAGTATAATTTTTATACCATTGCAAGGACAAACAAACATTAACACTAGTAGAGTGTCAGAACTGAATAGGCTGAATATTAATGAATAAGTTTATATGTAAAAAATTGTAAGTAAATTTGTTGCAAAATTGATTAAATACATGATACTGTTAAAGGGCATACTGATGTTTTAGGACTTGATTATAGAGAGGCTTCGCTTATCAATTTGTACCTTGTTGTAACATAAATCAGTATTTAAAGAATCAGATGAATAATATAATTTTAGCATACAAAAATTTGTTGTCAAAAAAGTAAAAAATTAGCTTGTTTTAAATGGACGTACGAACATGTTTAAATTAACAAAAAAAGCTAACTGTAACCGACCCTAATTAAAGAATAGCTTTGCTTTTAAAAACTCACCTGGTGTTACATCAGGAACTAAATGAAAGTTTCCAAAAATTCCAGTCCTTAAATTTAGAAAAAAATATTAGAGTTAAAAATATAGGGGGAAGGGGTTAAGTAACTGTATGTCCTCGCCCCGTAGACTCTGTGCCGACTTTCAATTGGGTCTTTGAAAATCAACCAATAGCGTCGGGAATATCAACATAGTCAGTAGCTAGAAAATATACTTATAATCATTGAGCATTATTTTTACTGTAAATTTTGTTCATTGTAATATTTTCTCTGTAAGCCTAGGCGTTAGGGTTTCTTTAGCCTTATAAGTAAATAAATATATAAATAAATATATCTAATGGATTAAACGACAATCGGACGTTCTGAGATATATAGATCTAAAAATGTTAGAATTGTTTAAGCATTTTTAAATATATTACTATTATAAAAAAGGGCCAAGGTTTTTTGCCTGAAGCTTAAGATTTCAATAACTAACTCAGTTCTGATTGAGTTCTACTTTAAAGAGAAGGACCTGGGATGGTTTTAGTAATTTTGTTTTTAGACTTAGGCTGTGGCTTTGTATAATTTTTTTAACGGTCAAAACTTAAAGGTGGCCGCGGGGCTGAACGATAAGGCTGCCGAGCCATTGAATAAATCGTCCTTGTTTCAGCAAAATAGTTCTTCGTTTTAACAGAAACTGAAAAGATGTTTTTGTAAAGAGTTCAAATAGAAAGGAGATACAAAAAATAAATTAGATTTCAAGTTGTATTCGAATCCTTTTAAATTTTGAAATACGCGACAAGATTTTGTTATTTTTTCTCAAAGTTCTCAAAGTACAGTATCAATATATTATGACTTGCACCTGATTTTCATGTGCTCTGATAAAGTGATGCTCGCAGCTGGCTAAATTAACGATGTTAATATGTTAAGACTCTAGGGGGCTTGGTGACGCTTCGGGTACTAGGTAACTAGACATCACTCCACGCACCTTGAAACATACTCCGCTTATGAATGCGGTGTAAAGCGTCCAATCGCCCATCAGACAACCAATTCTCTAAAATGCACGACCTTTGTCTGAAAAGTCCCAACTGTGCATGGTAACGAGTTGCGCCTGTTTTGGGACAAGGCATTCCCCCCACTCGAACTATTTACGTCGCGCATCTGACATAGTAGCAGTGGGAACCATTTTTAACGTCTTTAGTTATGACGCGGTGTCGGACCGAGATTCGAACCTATCACCTTCCCTACGACTAGCAGATGCGCTACGTGTTGAGCCACGGTCGCGGGTGGCTAAATTAACGATACCCAACAACCACCTATTTACCCAATTTCCTTATACTGGATAAACGATATGAATAACTGAGGTCCATATTAGCAAGCTAAATTGACGACCAAATTTCCCCTGTCATCATATCATACATCCATTTTAGAATTACATTATTAATATTTAGTCTTTATAATAAAATGACACAAACCTTCCAATTGCTAAACATCGATAGTGGGGATGGATTTAGGGCATTGAACTGTTTATTAACTAGTCCCTAGTTTTATATCATATCGTTTGATTATTCGCTGGCTTAACTTTTGGGATTTTTTAAAACTTTGATTGGTTGGTTCATGAAGTGTCCAAACGTTTTAACCACTGCTAGTAATCTACAGAAGGGGTATTTTTGTATCATCATGGGAGTTGTACATCAATTTATCGGCCATTGTCTTATCCCCTTAGATCCCTGATTATGATGGCTTCGCTATTTATGTGCATAATTCAATTGTTAACTTTTGGGACATTTTTTTAATTTTGGATCATGAAGTTGAGTTCAACCTTTTTAACCACTAATTGAATCATAGATTGGGTGAATTTGAGTGTCATCATTGGGGATGTACATCAATTTATCGGTCATTTTTATACCCCTTTGAGCTCTGACAAAAAAAAACTTCCAAGAGTAGTATTAAAATGTCTTAACAGATCTTAGAAGAAGATTTCAATAAAAGCTTTTGATTTTTTTTAACAATGATGTTTTTATGGATGACAAATACTAAATTTGATGATATGATATACTATTACCTATAATTTGGAATAACAACTATGACTCCTTGATCAATATAATAGTCAGGTCCATACTCAGTAATCATATTGTTGCCATTGATAAATCCACCCCCGTACAGATACACAAACACTAAAACAAATATTCAGTTAGGGCCTGTATGAAAACAATGTGTCAATATACATTACTGCTCGTTTCAAATAGGTTTGCATGCTGTTAGGTACAACTTAGAAAGAACAGTAAGAACACAGTACCCAGCTAGAAACGTCGTAAGGAAACTCGCATCCGATATGTAGTATATTATCGCCAAAATCTTATTTAAGATTTTATAGCCAAAATTTTAAAAAATCGCTTGGGATTAATTCGATTTTGTAGTAAAAATCGCGGCAACCACGATTTCCCTAAGAAATCGTAAACAATAGCATTTTATGTGTGTCAACACACACTTACAAACAGACACACAACCAACATATAATCAACATCATTCTGTGAGAAATATAGTTTATAAATTGGCCGCTAGAAGTTCACATTATTTTTAAAAAAATATTGTATTTTTTCTGTTGTCAAACAAAATAAATATAAAACTGATAACTAAAATTGTCATAATGTGTTTATGTTTAATATTACAAATAAAAGTATTTTTAAAAAGTTTTTTTTTCTAAATGGCAACATTTTTAAATGTGTGTCTTAATATTCCTTAAATCATTGCCATTCAGTATGATAAACATAAAAATACTCTATCAAAGTTCATTGAAAACTTTTGAGAGTACACATTAAGTAGAAGGGCACAGAGAATGGTTTCTCTTTACACCATGTCTCTCTCTGTCTCTCACTCTCTCTTTCTCTCTCTGCATGCACAGTATGAAATGGATTCTTTATGCAACCTCTTACTTACATACAATATTTACAAAAAAAAACTACATGATGTTAAATATTTTTTAAATGAACTTTTTTGGCACGATATCGCTTACGATTTCGTGGGTGTATCGCGCAGCTCTAAGTACCTTTTCGACCATTTATCGTAACATATCGTCAATGTGCATTGGACGACTATTTAGCGATATCGTAAGAACTCATGCTCGATTGCTACACGATATCGTGCGCTATAGTAGCGCAATAGTGACGCTACTTTCTGGCTGGGTAATAGTGTCTGACTGATTATGACGTAACAAAAAAATTAGCCAATGAGAGGCCACTATAAATTTTACCATTGGTCAATAACGGCCTCTCATTGGCTAATTTTTTTTTGTTACGTCATAATCAGTCAGACACTATTACTGTGTTCAACAGTAACTCTATAATCATTACCAGAAAGTCCTAACGTCCATTTAAAACAAGCTGATTTTTATTTTTTTGACAACAAATTTTGAATGTTAAAATTATCCTATTCATCTGATTTTTTTTAATACTGATTCCTATTACAACCAGGTATAGTGTTATAAGCGAAGGATCACTATAATCATGTCCTAAAAACGTCCTTAAACAGTAACTTGTATTTAATCAGTTTTACAACAAATTTAATTACAGTATTGTATAGACATATGCATTAATATTCAGTTTATTCAGTTCTGACATTCTACAAGTGTTAACATTCGTTTGTCCTTCCATCCAGAGCTTCGCTTTTATGGTTGTTGTCATCCTTGTTATTGTATATGTACACATAAGAACCCTTTTTATATTGACAGATTATTTTGACAGATTCGTTATAATTTGAGCTTTTAAGATTACAATTGACTAATTATTCAATGCCTTAAATAATTTTAACAAGTTAGGATGGGGACACTGCACTGCTAGATAAAATAGTACCCAAAGTTTTAGACACACGCCTCTCATCATTGGCTAAAAAACTGTTTAGTAAAAATGATTTGTTTGTAAAATACCCAAACTTTTCCACCTAAAATTTTAATCTAGAAAATGGGTAATTTTGTTTTGTATCACTGGAGGTGTACATCTATTTATATTCTCATCCTTTAGGATCCCTATTTTAAGAAACAATATCTGCAGGCAATATAAAACTTTTGAACATAATTGTGTTTTATCTACAATCTGGCTATCTTAACTTACTATAAGAGGAGCCACCCTTAGGGATCTAAAAGGATAAGACAATGGCCGATCAATTGATGTACATCCCCAGTAATTATGCACATAATTACAATTAATTGTTGAAATGTTTGGACACTGATCTTAATGAACCAACAAATCAAAATTCAAAAAAAGTCCCAAAAGTTTTAAGACCAACAAATAAAAAAAAAAAACATTACTGTAAAACTTTGGGGACTAGTTTAATAAACAGTCCAATGACCTGTCCCTCCCTGGGTTACTCACCTGGAATTGGTGTTGAAACATTCTGAGGAACATAGATATTCATGTATAGGCAGTCTTCTTCGCCAATCAATTCACCACGTAGTTTCTGTTAATAAAAGAGGTGCTCTCCCTCAAAGTGCCTATATGCACAGAACCCTCGTCTTATTTTAAAAATAAATTGAAGATAAAGTTGGGGGGGTGAGTTGTTTCTATTCGAATAAAATAGGGTTGGGCCGGATACTTTTTTGGCTGGATACCGAATATCCGGCAGATTTATAATGCCGGATATCCGGTTTCGGCCGGATATCTGGCCAACGTTCGATATCCGGGAAATGACCGGATATCCGGCGTCAAAAATCAGCCGGATACCATATTACCGGATAGTTTTAATATCCGGTATCCGGCCGGATATTAAAAATGACCGGATATCCGGCCGGATATCCGACCCAACCCTATAATAAAACCTAACCTAACTTTTAGTAAAATATATGAACACCACAAAATGATCTCTTTAATTTCAATTTATTTTGGGTGGGTGATCTGTACTCGATTAGACACTTTAAGGGTAATGACAAAAAAAATAAATAAAAATGTGAGGTACTATAGACTGTTTTCAACGGAACAGGAAACCAAGTTTAATGAAAAAAAAGACAAAGAATATTAACAATTTTGTCAGCAAAAGGTTTTCCCCCCATCATCTTGATCTGTATAAGAAGAGAAATTTAAAAAGAATTTTACACTTGAGCAAAAAGTTTTACAGGGGAATATTTGGTGGCAATTTTTTTTTTCATTTGACTTCTTTAATGACTAGCTACCTGGGGGCAAGCAATGAGAAGATCCTGGGATAAATCCAGTGGCTCTGTCCATCCCTCTATAGGTTGCGGGGATTGAAACCTAGATGAGAATCTCTTTATAGTACCTATGGCTTTGGCTCTACGGGTTGCGGAGATTGAAACCTAGATGAGAAGCTCTTTATAGTGCCTATGGCTCTGTCCATCCCTCTATAGGTTGAGGAGATTAAAACCTAGATGAGAAGGTCTTTATAGTGGCTCTATCCATCCCTCTATAGGTTGCGGAGATTGAAACCTAGATGAGAAGCTTTTTATAGTACCTATAGCTCTGTCCATCCCTCTATAGGTTGAGGAGATTGAAACAAGAAGCTCTTTATAGTACCTATGGCTTTGGCTCTATAGGTTGCGGAGATTGAAACCTAGATGAGAAGCTCTTTATAGTACATATGTCTCTGTCCATCCCTCTATAGGTTGCGGAGATTGAAACCTAGATCAGAAGCTCATTATAGTACCTATAATTCTGTCCATCCCTCTACAGGTTGCGGAGATTAAAACCTAGATGAGAAGCTCTTTAAAGTTATAAAAATGACATACAGTACAAATGACCAATGTCATGCCAATACACAGACTAAATTTCCAATGGCAGGCCAGTATACATTTTATTTGACCAATGGTTGGCCAGTATGATGTCATTTTTTCAGTTATTTTCATTCCAAGTTTAAAATCAATTGAACCATTTTAACATGCCTCATTATCAAACAGAACTATCAGTTACGTACGGACAGACAAACCCTATATTTTGGAATATCTTTGATTGTAATTATGTATCAAAAATACCTTAGATTGTTAACTGGTGGTTGTGCGAATGGCAGCCCCTGTACAATGGATATAGAATATATTATACATGGATATTATCACGGAAAAATAGTCGTCAATTTAAGTTGCTAAAATGAAAAATCATTTATTGGTCAGTTCGTTCATCCAGTAGGAGGGGATGTGATGGGGTAAAGGGGGTGGATTTGGGATATTCTTAGTTTAACCCACTGCGAGTTTTACTTCATAAGAGAACATAAAAATCTTGTTTAATATCCAAGTAATAATATATCAATTCCCTGAACAGATAGATAGTGTGTGCCAGCCGCTGTAGCCCTCAAACTTCCTATTACTTCACCCAAAGGGGTTGAAACGGTCTCTGTTTCATAGCTCACAACAGGGTCTAAATTATTTTTCCAGTAAGGTTTCGAAACCGATTAATATCCAGTGGATAAGAATCGGTTCTCAGCCATACTTGAAAATTATGTATAACATCCTATTACAGACGATTTTGCACTAATTAACCAGTTTTGTTAGCTCTGTTCTTTGGTTCCTCGGGGCTAACAAAACTGGTTTTAATCTAATAATTTTGAATCTTAATATCAGCGGAAAGCTGTCAATAATACGATGCGATAAATAACTATTTCTGTATTAGCAGATCTACTTACTGTATACGAATATATATACAAGAAAATACACTGCTTTTGAATTGCATTTATGTGCAGGGACAAGGGACCAGGATTCTGACAAACAATTCTGACAATGAAAATTTCCCCACCACCCAATTCATCCTTCCCCCCTACGCACCCCCTTTCTTTAGTTGATTCGCGTACAAGTTCTCTCCCCGTTACCTTGTAACGCGCTAAACCCATCAGACAACCAGCCCTTTGATTTTACGACCTTTGTCTGGAAGTCCTAACTGTGCATGGTAAAGAGTTGCGCCTGTTTTGGGCCAATGCATTCACCCTACTATTTATCTCGCGCATCTAACATAGAAGCAGTAGGAACAATTTTAATGTCTTTAGTTATGACGCCGTGTTGAACCGAAATTCGAACCTATCACCTTCCCGAAAACGAGCCAATTAGCTAAGTGTTAAGCCACGGTCGCGGGTTTCAAAGCACAAAACAAGTTTTACATCAAAATTATCCCATAAAAATATTCCAATTTTTTTGCAATTTGAAATGGAATTAAATTGATGAAACACGGCCCCTGAATTTATGTTTCTTGTATCATTTTGTAATCACAATGGAAAATTTTCTTTTGAGCATTTTCGAGTAAAAACCAATCCGTAATATGCATTTGAAAATACATAAATACATATATTTAATAAGTATATGTACACACACAATGACGTCAAAACTTTTTGAGGAGGGTTAAAAATGGCTTTCAACGTTTGAGGGAGGTAAATACCTCTTCACCCCCCCCCACATGGCGAAAACTGTACTAAAAATCAAGTTCAAACTAAAAGAAGAAAATTTTACTGTTTTAACAGGTTTTAAGTTTTATAAACCTGCCACTTTCTTTTCAGCAGTCGGGTCAAACTTTGAAAAATTTGCAGTCGCATTCATATATAGTTTTATTTTAAGTATTACATATTTATGTTTGTATGTTGATTAGTAATTCACTTAAAATATCAAAAACGTTGGGATTTCACGCCATTAAACATAAATTTTAAAGCTACCATTATTAAATTCATTGAAATACCTGTAAATTTAAATATAACAAGTAAATAAAGAATAACCCTCATTGTGAATGAAAACTATACTGCACTGTTTTCATTTTGTTTTCTTATCTTTTATTTTCTTATCTATAAGTAGCAAGGCAAAAAAATATTTTTGGAAGGACAAACAGACAAAATGAATTATATTGAAGATGTTCAGTTGATAGATATGAAATAATTAATAGAAATCAAGAAATCTTTCTGAAAAAAAATAATAAAGAAATATTTTAATTATTTTGTTCATGAACGAAGTCTGACGGTCAAGGCTGGTAAATTATATCCTTGATGCCCAGTGTCATAGGAAATCTGCATAAAAAATTTCAGTCGTCTATTTTAAATAGCAGCCGAGAAAATAGTATTTCCCCCCACAGCGTTACAGACTTCACTGCAGACAAAGCGAATTATAGAGTAGCTTTGCTACTAAAAAGTTATCATTTTATATAATTTACATAATTATTGTTTATGTAATTATTTAGGTAAATAAATATAATTTGTCAATAAGTGTACAAATCAAACCCAGAAAGATAAAAAATAATCAGCTATTCTGATAATGAGTATTTTCAGGATGTTGTGAATTTTATACGGGGATGGGGGTGCGGGTCAAGGAATTTTTTTGGGGGGGAGGGGGAAGGGTCCACTTTAAGAATTTGTTCTGTAATAAACAGCCCAATCTCCACTCTCTCCCTGACACAAAATTTAAGAAAATCTAAAGCTTATCAAACATGACAATATTATTGAACATCAACACTTGTAGAGTGTCAGAACTGAATAATCAAAATATAAATGTATAAAAGTCGAAACAAAATTGTAATTAATTTGTGAAAACGCTTACATAAACATGAACCACCATGCAAAATTTAAAATCTACAATTCTAACATGCCTAAATTAAAGAAAAAAAAACAATCTGTTCCGAACGGACGGACCGATCCCAATTATAGAACAGCTCACTTTTAAAAGTGAATGAAGTTTGATTTAAATTTATACATCTAATTTACAAATGGAAAATCTGATTTCTCAGACGGAATAAATTTAGAAGAAATTATAATGAAAAACTGACAAAATTTTTAATTTTTTTATGAGATGTTTTGCTTTCGAAGATTTTCTTGATATTGGTAATAATTTAAAAGCTTCGCCCCTAGTCTCGAGGGGTTGCACCAGCTGTATTTGTTATCTCTCTTTCTTTAACTTTTTGCTTTTATTGTCCCAACACCCGCGGAATTAGTTTGAAAACACCCAACTCTGTTTACAATTTAGAAATTATAGAACAAAAATCGTTACCAGAATGTCCGTACGTCCTTTTTTAACATGTTGATTTTTTCACTTTTTTATCAACAAATTTCTATATGATCTTATTATCCAATTGATCTGATTTTTGGTATACTGATTCCTGTGACAACAAAGTACAATATTATAAACGAAACAACTCAATAATCAAGTCATAAAAATGTAAGTATGTCCTTAATAATTATCCTGCATCAAGCAATTTTTTAACAAATTTACTTGGAATTTTGCTTCGACTCTATTACATTTATATTCTGATTATACAGTTCTGACACTCTACAAGAGTTAATGCCCTTTCGTCCTACCGTTTTAGAGCTTCGCTTTTATGGATGTTGTCATCCTTGTTTAAATAAAATTTTAACGTTTACTTTTTATTTATGAATTCTTAGTTGTACTATGAATTCTGACACAATTTCTACGAATACTCTTAGCGTAGCTACTCTTTATACCTATAGCTTTACGTCCGTTTGACACTGACCTAAAATTAATATAACTTTTCTGTTTGTTTAGAGACTTTATAATTTGATAATTTATAACTGAATCAAGAGACCGTGGCTTAACACGTAGCCCATCCGCTCGTTGTCGGGTACGTGATTAAATCGAGTCTCGGCTCAACACCGTGTCAAAAATATAGATGGTTCCTACTGCTGCTATGTCAAATGCACGACATTGATAGTTAAAATATGCGCAACTCATCAGCATGCACAGTTAGCTAGGACTTCTAAGACAAAGGTCGTGCAATGAAAGGGTTGGTTGACTGTTGGGTGTTACCTTACTTAATGGGCGATTGAGCGCGTTAAATTGCAAATGGAGAGTCCTCGAAGCGTCACCTACCCCTAAGAGGTCATTATATGAAGTGAGCACACGATAAAGCTCATAGTGTCATGTGTGACGTCATAAAAATCATTCTCTTTTTTAGGGGTGTCCTTTCCCACTTCTCCTCTCATCTCACCTTTATAGACGTATTTCTATGACGTCACACATGACACTTTGAGTTTCTCGAGCACACTAATGCTTACGCCATATAAGATATTTATTGACAATATTTGCTGCTTTTTTAGTCATCACATATAATTGTCAGACGAACCCCAAACTGTCCCACTTTGAGAAAGACGATTCCAGTGACGTTATATACGTTTCGGGAAAGAAAAAGGGAAGGGGGGAAGAAAATCTCTTCAAAAGATATGGGGGAAAAGGGAAGAGATTTTCTTCCCGCCTTCCCTAAACGTATATGACGTCACTAGAATCGTCTTTCTCAAAGTAGGACAGTTTGGGGTTCGTCTGATTGTCAGCTTGTTATGTAACCTCTGGACATCAACTATCTTGTTTTCTGTATTCATTGGATTTTAAATACTGTTTATTTTTTGGCAAATTTTTTTTCTATTACTCAGGTAGGGAGAGGACATTCGACATCAAATATGATTGTCAGCTTGTCAGTTGTGCAACCTCTGGACAAAAACTTTCTTGTTTTCTGTATTCATTAGAATTTTAAAACTGTTTATTTGGTTGGCAAATTATTTTTCTATTTCTCCGGTAGGGAGAGGACATTTGAATGTAAATTATTCAAGTATCCGACTCGTTTTCTCATTCTTAGATAAAAATTCTCGATTGGTTGGTATAAACTAGAAATTTGTAAGAGATTTTTTAAAATTTTTTTTGTCTACTTATGGGATAATTTAATTTATAATAATTGAGGGTGTACATCACTTTATAATTCATTTTCTTATCCTTTAAGTTTTAAAGAAATGTAAATAAACATTATCAAGGGGTTAAATTTTTGCCTAGGGGAGTTTTAAACCTTTCCTAAACCTGTAAGAAGTTACACTGTAAAGGAGAATCATATTGGTTTAGCGATAAGAGAGATTCTTTTTTACATACACAGACAGACACTCATACATAAAGACAAAATGACAGACAAGCAGAGCAGACTGACAGACAGATAGAAGACGTAACTTTTTATTTAAAGATATATTAAAAAGTTTTTATTTTTAATATACTATGTTTTAACACGTGCCGTGCACAGCGATTCATACGGGAGGTGGGGAACCTTGATCGGATAAAAAAGGGGAAAGCAGGCCTTTCCAATTACGATTACCACCCCCCCCTCCCCATACACGCTTTTAATTTTATTTACAAAGATCTTTCCAGGTCCAAAGTTTAGATAAAAGTTAACAAATTGTCAAGGGACTCATTATTTCTATTTTCATACCAGGAAGGGGGGGGGGGATATTGGGCTGTTTATTACACTAGTCCACAAAGTCTTATGATAATTTTTTTCATATTTGTTGGCTTAACAACCTTGGGGACTTTTGAAAATTTCAATTGGTTGGTTAATTAATTGAGTGTCCAAACGTTTTAACCACTTTTTGTAATTTACATAATAGGTAATTTTGTATTTTATCATTTTATCATCAAATAATCGACCATTGTCTTATCCCTTGAGATCCCTGATTTTTACATTGTTTAGTATTTGTAGTAGTGAATATCTTTAACTAACATTGTCAGTCCGTCCCTACGTCATAAACGGAAAAAAGTGTTTTTATTAGCTGAAGTAAGAGATAGACGTCTGATTTTTTGCAAAGATTTCACAGACTAATAATAAATCATCTACTCTATAATTCACTTCGTGCATAAGTCTGTCTGCAATGCTCTGGATTATATGAAACTGTTTTTCTTCACTGTTATAACAGATAGTCGGCTGAAATTTTGTATGGAGATTCATATGACTAATAAGCATCTAATTCACAACTTTCTGTTTGAATTTTATGCTGCTGTGTTCGGGTAAAGAAAAAAATATATTCACGTGTAAAGATTTTCAAACACAATGAGCAAAAACTGTTTGAATAATTTGATTTAGTGTTATTCCTACTTTTATATTTACTTGCGGATACACTACTAAAGCCTCTAGGGGCACTTAAGTTTGTGTGTGTGTGGGGGGGGGGGGGGGCTTAGGATTTAACCCTACCCCCCATTATCAATTTAGCTTTTTAAAAGTAAAAGTAAAAATAGAAAATAATCTTCCCTGGACTTTAAGAAGCTTTACTGTAAAGGAGAACCATATTAGTTGGGCAGTCATCGAAATCTTAAGTTACAGGCAAAAAAACCTTACTACCTGTGGATGTTGTTATGTTGCTTTCTCTATTCCTTCTCTTTATTTAGCTTACAACAAACACAATATATATTAAAAAATAAGCATTTTCCCTGTTTATCCTAAACTTAGATATTAAATTGTTTTAAAAAATTGGTCATAATGGGCCAATATACAATTTTCCGAGGCTAGCCGCGGAGTTAGGGTTTCCTTAATTTAATTTAATAGGTTGCGATTTTTATTACTATCCTTAACTTCTCTTAACCTATCTTCCCATTCCCCTTCCTTACCTCACATCTTTCTGTATCTCCCCTCCTCGTTCTCCAGCCCTTTTCTGCAACATAAAAAACTTTCAAGAGGAAAAAATAAATGAATAAAATAAGTATATACTCTACTTACTTTGTACCTAAACTAGCTGCTTCGCCCCTAGCCTCTAAGGGCTTTGCCCCAAGAGGTTTGACATATTTTTGTGCCATTTAAAATTAAAAATAAAACTAAAAAAAAAATGGGGGGGGGGAATTTTATTTTAGGGGAGGGGGGTAGTCGACTCCTCTTGTTAAATTTTATTTTTAAAAAAATATTTTTTTTTAGGGGGGTTATTTTTCAACTTTTGGGGGAGTTGGGGGTGTCCCAACCTCCCCCAAAAATAGCTCAAAACCATTACAGGACCAGTAGGTATATTCCCTGAAGAGTAGAGCCCAATCGATTCAGTGGTTACTGAGATCTTAAGCTTCAGACAGACAGACAGTCAGACATCGTACTACTTTGTATTATAGATTAATTAAAACAATAGGAGGGAAGGGGTTAAATAACTGAATGTCCCTACCCCCCGTGGACCCTGATCCGACTTTTGAATAGCATGGGAAATATTAACACAGCAAAGTCGTTACAAAAGAGCAGAAAGCATTTGCAAGTAGACGGAATTGGTCCCCAACACTGGATACAGGTAATTGTCTGGATTATACATCGATACATTTATTGTACAAAATTATGCAAATTTAAGTTTTTAGGAATCAAATCATTTGTTCTTTATTTTGTTTTTGGCAGAGTACTTTTCTTATATAATACTACAGTATTAGTCTTCCTTGTTTTATATTTTTAAATAGTAGGGCATACAGAAATACCAACATACCCTATTTAAACAGTTTAGAAACAGTATAAAGTGATACTCGCAGTTGGCTAAAATAAAGACACCTCCCATTCATCCCAGGGATTAGACAATTGCCAATAATAAATTGATGTACATCCCTAATAATGTTACACAAAATTCCCCTTTCTTTAGATTAAAATTAGTGATTAAAAACGTTCGAACACTCAACTTAATAAATCCACCAATCAAAGTCTGCAATGTTGTTAGGCCAACGAATAAGAAAACATTAGTATAAACTTTGGGGACTAGTGTAATAAACAGTCCATTTCCCCTCTGTTTCTGCATGCATTCCCATTACCATTATCCTATATCATTAATATAAATGTAATGAAGTCCCTATTTTCAAGCTAACATGAGGACAAATTTTCCCCTGTCAATATATCCACGCATATGCTATATCCATTGCATGGTATAAATGTAATGATAATGAAGTCTATATTTTCAAGCTAACTTGAGGACAAATTTTCCCCTGTGAATATATCCAAGGGTATCCTATATCCATTGGTATAAATGTAATGAAGTCTATATTTTTAAGCTAACTTGAGGACAAATTTTCCCCTGTCAATATATCCACGCATATTCTATATGCATTGGTATAAATGTAATGAAGTCCCACAGGGATTTCTCTCTTATTAACAAGTTTATAATAATTACATTAGGCAGCGTCTATTTTTAGTAGCGAATCTGCTATATGATTTATATATGTTAGAATATTTGGAAGGAATCTTGATTATTTAATGTTATATTTAATAAAAATGGCTGAAGGGGTAATTCTATAATCTTTATTTATTTCTTCGTAGAAATTGCGAAACTTTTTTATTATCAAAGCATTCAGTAAATAAATTTTATTGCCTGTCAGATCTATTCTGAAACAAATTTTTAAAACAGTCCAATACTGTACAGTATCATTGTTTCTATTACATAATGATTAATCAAATGCATCTATAAAGTCAAACATAGAATAAACATAATAATAACGGAGCAAAAACAAAAAAAATAATTAAGTTGAGAAATGAGATTTGTACTTTGTAAACAAATGTAATTTAAGTCGTTTTCTGTAAGCAAGATTAAAAGATAAGTTTAGAAAGACCAAACCATAGATATAATTCAACTAGATGATCAAACTGCCCGCAAAATCGTAAAACTTAAAAAAAGAAATTCTAACTGACAAAATTTTTTTATTACGATCCATTCAAGTAACGAAATGTAAAAAAAATACGCCTTTTCATACCAAAATCTGTACATATATCAATCAATAATATGGCCGTATTGTTTTTCTACTGGTTTTCTATTGGCTGATTTTGAGAGTGTGTCTCTAAATTATCTCTATTGACAAAACATATAAATTTACAGATAAACAGAAAGACCATAATTCAGAGTAGCTTTGCTCTACCAACAATAAATAAATTAAGATGAGACACAAAATTAAGGAAAATAGAATATTTATTGTTACATATTCAATATACTATACACATTTTATTTTTTATTTTCGATAATTATAACATCTTAAATTATTTATAAGCTAAATATTGCGCGAAGCCATTATTTAATAAAAATGTTAATATACAACTTAATAATATTTTTGAGCATTTAAAAATTAATAAAATTTATACTATAATACAATATTAATAAGTTTTTTTTATTTAAATTTTCAAACATTATCTGAAACAGAAATTTAAAAAACAACTTTAATTTAACTATCAAAACTAATCAAATGATAATTCTCTCAGACAAAGACTAAAGTGTCTGAAAAATCAGCTATGTGACGGCATAAAAATGAGGGATTATCCATCTCTTTTTTTATTGTTTTTCTTTCTTACTTCTCCTCTTATCTCCCTCATTTTTATGACGTCACATAGCAGATTTTGTTGTCATTCATTCTATCATTGCACCTATTATCTCTGTAATCAAGTGTCTGTCAGTACCAAAGGATCTCGCTAACCGCTGAACCAATACAGTTCTCCTTTACATTATAGTTTCTCTTAGATCATTGGCAGGTTCGTAACTATTTATTTTGTGGTAGGATACCACCACCCTCCCAAGAGAAATCATGTTCTACGATATTTTTAAATATTTTTTGGTAAACAGCTCATCTTAACATAAATTTAAAACAGAGGCCTCTAGTGGAGTAGCTGCTAAAAATTGTATATAACACACTATATATTTATTTTACAATTCTTAAATAAATTTTTTATAACCTTGTAACAATAAATTTTTTAACCGTTATTACTGTAAATCACCAAACGAAATATGAAAATCAGGCAGTTTTCCTCAAAGTGCCTAGTCGAGCACATAAACCCCCCTCCTCCCAAAGTTTTTTGCATAGCCTCGCAGGGGTTAGGCATAGGAATAAAAATCCCCCCCCCCAAAAAAATATTTAAAATCAATTTAAAACTTAAGGGAAGTGGTGTTAGTGCTCGATAGTCACTTTGCTGGAAAGTACCGATAATTGAATTTCAAACAATACTAAAAAACTAATGATAAAATCACAGAACTGTTTCTAACTCTTGAATTCTCGAGGCAATTGTTTGAGATAGCACTTTCTCACTATATCCATCATCTGTATATCTAAACAAGCAGGATTAAACAAGGATGACAACACCCATAAAAGCGAAGCACTAAAACTGTAGGACAAACGAACATGAACACTTATATAGTGTCAGAACTGAATAATCAGAATATAAATGTATAAGAGACGAAGCAAAATTGTAAGTAACTTTGTTGAAAAACTGCTTTATACAGGATAATGTTTATGGACATACTTACATATTTAGGACTTGATTATAGAGTTGCTTCGCTTATAACATTATACTTTTTGTCCCAGGAATCAATATACCAAAAATCAGATCAATCGGATGATTAGATCACATAAAAATTTGTTGTTAAAAAAGTAAAAAAAATGTTTAAAATGGACGTACGAAAATTTTGGTAATGATTATAGAGTTGCTACGCTTTCTAAATTGTACCTAACTACTACAGGAATCACCATGCAAAATTTGAAATCGATGGGACAATTATAACATGCCTAAATTAACGAAAAAGCTATCCGTTACGGACGGACGGACCGACCCTAATTATAGAAAGGCCTCGCTTTCAAAAAGCATAGCTCCTAAATCAGACAATATGGGACAAACGAACATTTGCAATTGTGTCCAGAACTTAGAAAATAAGCAGTTAAAAAAAATTTTATACAAAATTGTATCATTATTGGATTATGTTTAAAAGCATAAAGGGTGTTAAAAAAATAACCGATCACTCACAATTTGAACCACCATAAGTACTTCAAATCTTGGAGATAGACCCCATAATGTCCAGAGTTTTTGATGGGGCATGTAAAGACCTTTCTTTAGACACCTTAACAAGGTTTCTAACTCAATCTATGCCAATTTGACATAAAAAAGACTTTCCCATACAACTTTGAGGCATGACGGCTTTGTCTATTCCTAGTTCTTGATGATTGCCAGGTATTTCTTTTTTATGCCAAATTGGCTAAGATTTTGTTAGAAACCTTGTTAAGGTGTCTAAAGAAAGGTCTTTACATGCCCCATCAAAACTCTAAACATTATGGGGTCTATCTACAAGATTTTAAGTACTTATGGTGGTTCAAATTGTGAGCGATTGGTTTTTAAAAAGACAAATTTGTAATAAAATATGCACTTTCGGCGTAGGGCACATTTCTCTGCAAGGGCTAGGTCTTAATCCCTAGGGCTCTGGAAGGGTGAGTAGATTCAAAATTCTATATTGTTTTCTCATTGTTATTGCTTGGGCATGAATTATATTGTTTTTTTTTATTGGTTTTGGATCAAAACTGTAAGGTTTATATTGAAAAAAGTGAAGCAATTGGTTTTTATTTTAACACCCTTTAATTACATTTTTAGCACTTGATTATAGAGATGCTCCACTAAATATATTGTACCATGTTATCCTAGGTATTTAGGTAGTTTAGGTGGCTGGGACATACCCTTAGGAAGGATAACGACGACATCACGAAATACTCTTGGCTGGTGCAAATGGATCCCTTCCCCGCAGGACCAGCGGGAACGACGGGTTTTGGAAGAAACTCAGCGGCAAAGAATCCAGGAGGCCGGAGGAGCAAGCCCGGGAGGAGACCTGCAAAGGAGGACGACCCACGGCGCTTTTTTAGGCAGCAGAGGGGGGTGTTACCAGCCACAACACCTCTCTCTATAAAAACATATTGGCGAAGGCTCAAGCTGGGCCGCAACTATTTTGGTGTTGAAGATGAGAGAAAGATAGGACAATGGGTGAAGAAATTGCTGCAAACAATTCACCCAAACCCAGGACCGGGGAGGGATAAGACAGAGGAGGGAAGGGCCAACAGAAGAGAAAGGAGAAAAACAAGGAGAAAGGAGAAGAAGAAACAACAACAACAACAGAAAAAGGACAAATACAACATCATAACCTGGAATGTCCAAAGAATGTCTCTGGGGACTTTTAACAAACGGAAAGCAGGACAGGTGGCGGAAAAAGCGAGAAAAGAAAATTGGGACTCAGTGTTATTAAGTGAAGTTAGAGCGGAGAAAGAAGGAGTAGCATGGATTGGGGAAGGCAAAGACTTGACAGCAATAATTTTTTCGGAAAAGGCAGGTGTCCTACTCAGAGGAGAACTACTAGACGGATGGTGTCAAGGAGGTCAAGCCAAGAAAATAAGTAAGAGACATGTATCTGTGAAAACAAGAGGTCTATCTTTAACAGCTACATACCTACCTGTATACATTGGAAACAACGAGGAAGAGATTGAGGTGGAAATGGACATACTCACAGAACACAAAGAATGGGCAGGAAGGGATATATTTATCGGAGGCGGAGATTTCAACGCACATGTCGGAGGAGGAGAAGAAATGGATGGAATCAAAGGAAAATTTGGATTACGAGAGTCAAACAACAGAGGACGAGATTTAATAAGATGGTGTGAGGAAAACAGCCTTGCATATGTAAACAGTTTTTACAATCACAAGAATAGAGGAACGTGGTTTAATAGAATGATAGGAAGGTGGTACGAACTGGACGGTTTTGTGATGAAAAGCGAAGAGAGACACAGATATGCGAGAAAGGTCAATACAATAGGAGAAATGACACTGTCGGACCACAAGCCTAAGAAACTTGTGATACAGATTAAGAAATGGCATTGGCCAACAGTCAAGAGGAAAAGAATACCTAAAATAAGATGGGAGAAACTAAAGGAGCCGGAGACAGCCATGCTATACAGACAGAAGATAAATGACATGATTGAAGAAAATGACAGAGAAGATATAGAACAACAGACACCAGACACAACCAACTATCAAGAAATAATTGACCTAGTCACCAAAGCAGCCAAGGAAGTCTGTGGTGAAGAGGAAAAGAGAGTAGAAAATCCATGGATGACAGGAAAGGAGGAGGAGATTCAGAGACTAAAAAGCAGAATATCCGGAGCAGTATCTCTGAGAAACAATCTCAGTGAAAGGGCAAGAACACTGCAACAAAATTTGGATGGAGAAATAGATGAAGCCAGAGAAAATCTTAAAGATGCTAGACGAGAAATGAAACGAGAAATCAGGAGATGGGAGAAGGAATGGTGGGAGGAGAAAATTAGCGAGTGTACCATTGCAGAAGGAAGAGGAGACCATGGTAGAATGTACAAAATAATGAAAGAGCTTGGACGGAGAGGATGGAAAGGAAACACAGACTCGACAACAATAACTAAAGAGGAGTTTCGGGAACATTTCAAGAGTGTGTCAGAACACAGATTTGAAAATTTACCTGAAGAGATTGAGGAAGCTGTAAATGAGATTGACGAGACAATGTATAACACTGAGGAGGCGGAGATGTGGAATGAGATGTTAGAAGAAACCCCACAAAGAGAGGAGATTATAAAAGAAATGAAAAAAATGAGAGACTCGGCTCCAGGAAGAGATGGTGTAAGATTAGGAATGCTGTTAAAAGGAGGTGAAGAGATAATAAGGAGAGTTGTGACACTAGTACAATTTATGTTTAACAACGGTCCGGAGAAATGGGAAGGATGCCTGAAGGTTGGACTGGTCATTCCTTTACACAAAAAGGGTGACAGAAACAGACGAGACAACTATCGAGGAGTATGCTTGCTAGCTATGGGAAGTAGAATCCTGGCCAGAATTATGGCAAACAGACTAAGGATATGGGCCGAAAAACTAGAGATACTTGATGACGACCAAGCTGGATTCAGGAAGGAAAGATCAACTGCTGATGCTACACAGGTGATGATCCGGATCCAGGAGGATGTGAATGACCTGAAGAAAAGACTAGAGGCCAGAGGAGAAACGTTAGAGGACAGAAAGACACCAGTAGCCAGATTACTAGATCTGAGAAAGGCCTACCCCAGGGTGAACAAACCTGCCCTGTGGGGAATCCTGCAGAAATACGGTATGAAGGAGAAAGCACTGAGAGTTTTAAAGGGCTTACACGAAGCGACGGAGTACAGAATAAAGAGCAGAGAAGGCGAGAGCGAGCCATGGGTTCCAGCCAGAGGACTGAGAGAGGGGGACCCATCATCCCCCGTACTGTTTAATGTCTTCCACCAGGTGGTGATGAGGGTGGGGACAAAACAGAGAAAGAGAAAGGCCGAAGAGGCAGGGCTTGAGATGGGTATCAGCTTCAAAGTTGTACCTGGATCCTCTTTTCCAGCAAATAATACCTGGGAAAAGAGAAACTCAGAGGCCAAGAGAGTTAAAGTTGACAAGGAGTTATTTGCCGATGACACTTCAGTAATAGGAAGAAAAGAGGAGATAGAGCAAGGTTTGAGAGCCATCAAGGAGGTGATGAGTAAGTTTGAGGAAAAGAACAACGACGACAAAGAAGAGGAGGTGATTTTTGGAACAGCTGACAGTAACAAGATAAGGATGTTGGGAAGTTGGATTGGACCAGAGGAAGACATAAAACAGAGGAAAAAGAGAGCTGGAGCAGCCTGGGTAAAGGTTAAAGCCCAACTGAAAGGCTCAAGAATGTCAAAAAGAACACAAGCAAAAATTGTCCAAGCTTGTGTAGAGAGTGCCATGTTATTTGATTGCCAAGTTAGAACGTGGCAAGTAGGAGAGATAAGAAAGCTCCAGAGCTGTGTGGATAAAATGTACAGATATGTCTGGAGCAGTAAAACAAAACCCCCATTAATACAAATGCAAGAAAATGGGGTGAACATGCAAGACATAAGGACGGAGTTTGGAATAGGAACAATAAGATTGAAGATAGAGAAAAGGTGTCTAGAAAGGCTGGGACACTTAATGAGGATGGAAGACGACAGACTAGTAAAATCAGTCACTTTTGGATGGCTTGAAGACCTGGAGTCAGTTGGAAAAGTACCTGGAAAGAAAAGGAAAACAGTATTATTCTACAAAAAATTAGTGAAGGAGGCAGGACTAGATTACACCAAAATCGGAGCCATGACAAGAGACAGGAAAGGATGGAGAAAGACAGTCAAGAAAAGAATTAGGTACATACACAAATATGACAAGAAGAAAGGAAACAAGAACACTTCAGAACCCATAAATAGGAACAATATTGTCAGACAAGACCTAGTCAACAGATGTGAAGCATGCGGGAAAATATGCAAAAGTAAAGGAGGCCTAACAGTTCATATTAAACGCATACATGAAGCATCAAGTCAGAAAGTAAACTTTACCTGTGATAAGTGCAACGAGACGTTCACGCAAGAAGCGAACCTAGTCAACCATACCAAAATTTGCCAAGGAACACGGACGGAATCATCAGACACAAGGAAATGTTCTTTGTGTCATAAAACTGTAACAAAAAGTAATTTTAAACGACACCAAAGAACATGTAGGGTAAGACAGGGACTCGAACCAGAGCCAGCACAAGAAAACACAGCGGCCAGAATATATGTGCCTAAATTTGGACCCTGTAGATACTGCAGAAAAATTCTCTCACTAACAAATATGTCAAGACACCAAAATAGTTGCCAACTAGCAAGAGAGGCGGAGCTCTGACGGAGCTGAAAGCCTAATGATGATGATGATGCATGGAACCCCCAAGGCCAGCGAAAGAGAGGCAGACCGAAAAATACATGGAGAAGAGAGACCGAGAAGGAGATAGGAGGTTTTGCAGATGCTGAAACCGCAGCTATGGATAGACGTGGATGGAGGAAGATCGTCAGTGGCCTAAGCTCCACCTAAGCGGAGTAATAAGGCCGGTAAGGTAAGGTATCTTAGGTATCGTTGTTCCACAAATCATATTATGAAAAAAGTTTTAAATATCAGCATGTTTTAAATGGACGTACAGACTTTCTGGTAACGATTACAGAGTTGCTACGCTTTCTAAATCCAACCTAACTGTTACAGGATTCATCATGAAAAGTTTGAAAATAATAGGACAATTATTACCTCGTTACTACAATACTTTGAGCAGGGGTGGATATATCTTCTGTATCCTCTGTTCTACACTCTAATGTGTCTGTTTTAATTACGTTTTTTAAACTTATTTTTTCATTTGAGGCGATAGGACAATTCTAACGTGTTTAAATTAACAATAAGAGCTAACCGTTAGTACGGACGGACGGACGGATGTACGATCAGACACTAATTATAAAAAAGCAAGGGTGGATCTTTCGTTTTTAAAACATTTTCCTGTAAAAAAGCCGTTTTTTTATTCAGGTTCTGTCCATCCGTCAATCGTTAATTTTGACATGTTATAATCTTCCTATCGATTTAAAACCTTGGAATGTATTACTCTTCACGTTAAGCATTCACGTATTCTATATCTTTTTCTTTGAAATGAGTTTTTTTATAAAGATTTTTCCGGCAAATTAGCATCTACTCTGTAACCATATTTGTCGCTTCTCAGTTCGGTTATTCATTTTTAATTTGATATTAAGCTATGCTACATATAGATATTATCATCCTTGTTTTCTTATCTTTTCCTTTCAGCAGTTGAAAACTAATGAATAAGTCAAAAATGAATTCCTAAAAGTTTTTGCTGCAAGTCAGAAATTTGCATCTAAACAATATTTCAGATCATTTTTATATTTTCATTTATTAAACTTTAAAGAAAAGTAACAGGATATCTAACTATTTGACTGTAGGTAATGTTTAATCTCGCTGAACCTTTATAGCTGATATCGTCCCTATAACAATTTACCCCTACTTCCAAAAACAAACAAATAACAAATTGTATTACCACCAATGAGGGAGGGGACATTGGGCTGTTTATTACACTAGTCCACAAAGTTTTATTATGATGTTTTTTCATTCGTTGATTTAACAACCTTGGGAATTTAGATTGGCTGGTTCATTTAGTAATCTACAGATGATGAAATTTTCTGTTTCATCATTGGGGATGTGCATCAATTTACCGGCCATTGTCTTATCCCTTTAAATCCCTGCTTTTTGAAACTAATTAATTAGCTTTAAGACTATTATAGTTATCTATTACATCGTATTATAAACTAGTTTCCGCGGATATAAAAATGAACAATCATAAGATTAAAACCTGTTTTGTTAGCCCCGAGATGCCAAACGCATAATCTTATTCTATGATTGTACATTTTTATATACGTAGAAAACTGGATAAAACACAATGCTAAACATAAGTTTTTAGTACGGCTGAAACCCGGTTCTAATCCAGCGGATATTAATGATCTGAAATATTCCTCTGCTTCTTTTAGCTCCCTCTCTGTCTTCTGTATTAATTCTTTACAAGTTGAGTTCATACAATTTCCAATAGAGGGCCTAAATATTAAAAATCAGGTAAAAATTTTGAGACAGAAAGATAGATAGATAGATAGAGAGATGGAGGTAGAGAGAGAGAGAGAGGTAAAGAGAGAGGTAGAGAGAGAGAGAGAGAGAGAGAGAGAGAGAGAGAGAGAGAGAGAGAGAGAGAGAGAGAGAGAGATATGTTCCGTCTCTGTCTTCTGTATTAATTCTTTACAAGTTGAGTTCATACAATTTCCAATAGGGGGCTTACAAATAGCAAAATGTGGTTAAACTCTGAAAGGGAGAGTAAATTAAAATGTTTATTAATAGTTATTTCTCGCATCGTATTATAAACAGCTTTCCGCGGATATAGAATGTACAATTATAAGATTGTACATTTTATGTTTGTAGAAAGCTGGATATAATACGATGCTAGACATAGTTTTTTTCGTATGGATAAGAACCGGTTCCTATCCACCGGATTCGAATGAATATGAGAAAAACTTTTATACATACGTTCACTCATTGGTTAATTTGAAAACTTTGAGGATTTTTTTTTCAAATCTTGATACATCTTCCAAAAAAATAGAATTTTAATAAGCAACATATAAGTTTTGGATAAGTCTAAATAAACTTGTATGTAAATTTGTTTAAAGTGCTAAAATACAGGATCCTGTATGAGGACATAGTTGCATTTCAGGCAGCTTATACCAAAAACCAAATTGATTCGAAAAATCATGAAAGAAAATAACTACAGAAAAGAGCTATCAGATGGACAGACCCACCCTAGTTATAGTAAAGTTTTGCTTTTAAACAAGTATTTACTTTTGTATAGAATTAGCAACAGATAAAGAGACTAGGTTCCACCAATCAGAATCTTCAAACCAGCGACTCATTAATTTTCTGATGTATCTAAATATTAAATAATTTAAAGATAGTTGGTAACTTTTCTGTAAACCAGTAGGAATCTAGTAATCAGCAGATATTTAAAGATAAGACAATGACCGATAAATTGATATACATCCTAAATGTTCATCTGTTTACCAAAAATATCCAATAGGCGGCCTTTTTTTCTATTTTTGGCGAATTTTCTTGTAATGATCGTGGTACCATTCCCCAAAAAAGCTATAATCCTGCCCTGGACTTATGAGAAGCTACACTGTAAAGGAGAACCATATCGATTCAGTGGTTAGCGAGATCCTTCAGTACACACAGACAGACAAATAACCTTTTACTTTATTATAAGGACATCTTCAATAAAATAAACTAGTACATTTTTATCCCATGCATTATAGTTTTAAAGTGCAATTTAATAAAAGCAAAGATAGAAGGTTAAAAATCAATAGATGGATAGTTAAATGCGCTACCTAGATAGATAAAATATAAATAAAACAGATAAATGTATGGATAGATAGACAAAAAAAATAGGCAGATAGATAGATAGAAATCCTTATACTAAAGTAACAGGATGTTTGTCTGTTTGTGTATCTGTGTGTTCCGAAGGATCTCGCTAACCGCTGAACCGATCGGGTTCTCCTTAACAGGTACCTTCTCATAGGTCCCAGGAAGGTTTATAAATATTTTCTTGGGGGATTGGACACCCCCAACCCCCCAAAAAATGAAAAATCCCCCCCCCCCCAAAAAAAAAAAATTCCACCCCCCAAAATATTTTTTTTAACTTTTTCTTTTAAAATCTAAAATAAGAAAATGGGTTATTAAATTCGACTCCCCCCTCCTCAAGTGCTCCTAGAGGCCCCTAGGGGGCGTAGCCGCTAGTATTAGTATATAGAAAGTAAAACATTTCTAATAGATAGATAGATGAATAGGTAGATATAGATAATAGCTAAATAGCTAGATAGATATAAAATAAATAGATAGATAGTTAAATGACCTACCTATAGTAAATATGTTCACAAATATGAAAGAAAGTTTAATAGATAGATATATAGATATAAAATAGATAGATAGATAGCTAAACAACCTACCTATAGTAAATATGTTGACAAATATGGAAGAAAGGTCTAAAGATAGAGAGGTAAATAGATATAAAATAGATAGATAGATAGTTGAAAGACATATCTATAGTAAATATGTTCACAAATAAGAAAGAAAGGTTTAATAGATAGATAGATGAATACCTAGATAGATAGTTAAAAGTCCTACCTATAGTAATTTTTTTACAAATATAAAAGAAAGTTTAATAGATAGATAGATTAATAGAAATAAAATAGATAGATAGATAATTAAATGCCCTACCTATAGTAAATATTTTCACAAATAAGAAAAAATATGTTTAATAGATAGGTAGATAAATAGATATAAAATAGATATATAGGTAGTTCAAAGACCTGCCTATAGTAAATATGTTCACAAATATGAAAGAAAGTTTAATAGATATAAAATAGATAGATAGATAGTTGAAAGACCTACCTATAGTAAATATGTTCACAAATAAGAAAGAAAACAGAAACACACGCTCCACAACCGAGCAGAATAAAAGCTGACGTAAACTAAAATTAAACAAAAAAAACTTTAACTTAAACACAGAGAAAACACGGATTAAAATTCTTCAAAGATGTTAGAAAGATTTTTGTTGTTATATTTATCCTATTATATAAAGTAGTAAGCTTTTTTTGTCTGTAGCGAAGGATCTCGCTAGGCTGAACCGATATGATCCTCCTTTACAGGGAAGGTTCTCATTATTCCTGAGAAGATTTATAACAATTATGGGGGAGGGTACCACCCCCCATAGAAAAAAGTGCCCCCCATAAAAAATACTACAATTAAAAGTTAAGGGTTGGACTTTCCGCTCTAAATGGCCCCCTTATGCCTCTAGGGGCGTAATCACAAGTAGTATTAATTTTAACACTAAAAGGCAGCAACCCCAAAAATACAATGAACTTTACTGGTACCCAAAGTTATGGAAAAACTTTTCTCATTAGTAGGCTTAAAATTATTGGGAACTTATATCAAATCTTGATTTGTTTTATTAGAAAAGTAGTATCCAAACTTTTCTACTTAATGGATTAAGATTCCCTAAATTCATATCCATACATATTTAGTTTTAAACAATATAAACTCGAGAATTAATTTGTATTGCTATTTATCTAACCCTGCTACTAATTGAAAGATGGATACAGAATATACGTGGATATCATAACAAGAGAAAAATTGTCGTCAATTTAGGTTACTATCATGAAATTCATTTATTGGTGAGTTAGTTCATCCAGTAGCAGGGTAGGGGAAAATCTGGTGCAACATCCAAGTAATAATATATCCATTGATTGTGATCATAATAGTGTTTTATAAAAGGAAAAATACACAAAAGTAAATCATCAGAATGGGTGTTTGATAATGAGAAAGAGCTGATGTGATAATATGCAGTTCTTATTAATTCATAATGTAATACACATGCAGAATTAAATGTACACCTTCTTAACTATGTTGTTTCAGAGATCTAAAGGGATAAGACAATGGCCGATAAATTAATGTACATCCCCAATGATTATACACAAAATTACACCTTCTGTAGATTAAAATTCGAGGTAGAAACTTATGGAAACTTATCTTAATGAACCAATCAAACAATATTGTTGGGTCAACGAATAAGAAAACGTTATTTTACAACTTTAGGGACTAGTGTAATAAACAGTCCAATGTTCCCTCTCTCCCAGGATAATGTTGTGTGGTAAACTAAATCCTAAATTGATACATTATACAAGATTAAACTATAATCAGGGAAAAGGGATGGGGCAATCAACTTAATCAAGTCAAATTCTTTTTTTCTTTATTTCAGCTATTTGGGGGATTATATTAATAGTACATATATGTATTTTGGGACCGTTTGCTTTTGAAGAAAGGGAAAAGTAGGTGGCGGGTAAAATCCGTAAAGGTTGTGTGTTTTAAGTTAAAAACAGTAGTAGAACGATAAAAATTTGTGTTAACTTTAAAAAAAAAAATTGTTGTCTATAGTTCTTTTCAATAAGAAATGCACATATTTAGTGAATATTATCGTTCTACTACTATTTTTAAGCCTTAAAACACACACGTTTACTGATTTTACCCGCCACCTACTTTTCCTTTGTAATTAAAAGTGTAATAAAATGACATATTAAAATCTAATCAAAAATGTAAATGAGTAGCAAATATAAAGAAGAAAAGAACCATAAATTATAATTTTTTTATTTTTTATTATTGTAAACAAAAACTGTACTATTCCTCAAAAAGCACTGAAGTGTATGCCTAACCCATGTGGATGAACTTTACCTACCCAATATAATCTAACCTAACCTGCTATAAAGTATAAACAATCCGAAAATGAATCTCACCTTATTTTAATTTTTTTTTTGCAAAATAATGAGGGATTGGGTGGGGAAATCGTCAAAAAAAAATACTCAAGAGAAGTGATAATGGAATTAGCCAAGAAATTTTAAGAAGTTTTTAAAGGCTTAAGTTCTTTTATAGATGTTGTCATCCATGTTTTTTACAATGTTTTCACCTGTGCTAAGGCCAAAGGTTTGCTGGAAGATCTCTTTCGTTCTCCAGGTTTACAGGCTCCTGTCATATAAAACATCAACTATAAAAAAGTAATCATTGTGCTAATAAGAATATTAATAAAATAAAATTTTTTTGCGCTTTTTTTTCTTCGATCATGTTATTGTTTTGTCATTAATGTCAAAGTGCGAATTAATAGCAATTTATTAGCAATAGATTACTTTATTTCAAGTATTAAAAAACTTATTTTGAAAAAAGTGTAAAATTTGTCAGGAAATTTAATTTCTATGTAAAAAATATAAAAGGAACTTTGGTAGAAAGTTTAGAAAAAACAAAGAACGATTTTTAAAACTGAAAAATGTATCATAGACGTCCAAGGGTGGGCACAAAATGGGTGTTAATACCTCTCAAACTTTAAAACCCATCATTTACCTCCCTCAAAATTAAAGAAAATACATTAGATTACCCCCCTTAAACCTTTAAAACCCCCTTATTTTGCTCCTCTAAACACAAAAAGCTTGAACGTCCCTGTTATAATTTTGTTTTCAGCAAAAAAAAACATTTGGATGTAATAGTATTTGTTGTAGAACAAGGTCGATTATATTAAAAAAAAATTGCGAGGCTCTGTGAATCAATAATTTAACTTTTATAAATTTAAAAAAAATAACAAAAATTTACTCTATTAATAAGTTTAAATAATAAGAATGCATGAGTTTTGTTTGTATGTTTTACCAATCTATATTTTCAAGTCAAGAAGTTTTATATAATTTTGTAATGCATCAACCTAGGCTACGACTAGCGATGCGAACAAAAGGACGTACACGGCCACTTATATTATAGCTTAGCTTCGCTTATCTTAATTAGAAATAATTTATAAGTTACACAAGACCTGTAAACCAAAATCGTTGCAATCTTTCTAAATCTCCGTTTTCTCTATAAAAAAAAGAATATTTTTTAAGTTCAAAGTGACACAAATTAAAGAAAAATCTAATCCTAAGTAGCTAGCTGTAATCGTTATTGTATATAGCGAAGGATCTTGATAACCACTGAACTGATATGGTTCTCCTTTAGAATGAAGCTTCTTATAGGTCTAAGGATGGTTTTAAGCTATTTATTTTTATAAATAAGTCTGGGTACAGCTTAAGGCTATTTTTATTCCCCTCAATATTATTTCGAATATAGAGCACCTAGATGCTAGGGGAGCAGCCGCTAGTAACCTATATAACAATGTTTGTCCTTCTGTCCTTTTATCCGTTTGAAGATTAAGATTTCGGTAACTGCTCGATTACTTGAGTGTTTTTAAGTCATTTAAAGTTTGAGAGTATTTCTTATAGTATAGGACTTCCCTCTTTTTTGGAAGCTACTATTCAGCGAAAAAAGACAAAAACTTTATTTATAAAACGAAAACTTATTAAATTTTGATTTAACTAAAAGAATTAGATCTAATTACCTGTAAATCATCAAATATTTGTTGAACATAGGAATCCATTTTGATTGCTTGGGAAAAGCTAATCCATAGCCCGTCATTGCATACCACGAACCTACAAAATTAATAGATTTACAGTACTAAGTTATTAAGTTACTAGCAGCTACGCTCGTTAGTTCGTTTTGAAGTGAATGCGACACCCATAATTTTTTATTTTAGTTTGAGACAGAAAAACTGAAAAAATGGTGTATTTTTTCTCAGAGAACAATTTCTCTACGGGGATGAGGGGTACCATCCCAGTACGACATTGTAAGGAGAATTCTTTTCATTTTTTTTTGGTTTATGCTACTTTTTATTCAATTGACAATAATAAATGTACAAAAGAAGCAATGCTTCTATATAAACCTGTAAAGTACTACGTCCGAGTCAATAACACGGTCCATCAAAAT
This sequence comes from Acartia tonsa, assembly GCF_053477335.1. Taxonomy (NCBI): domain Eukaryota; kingdom Metazoa; phylum Arthropoda; class Copepoda; order Calanoida; family Acartiidae; genus Acartia; species Acartia tonsa. The sequence continues at coordinate 41,946,682 of NC_137269.1, read as the reverse complement.
TTCTTCTTTTCCAAAGGGTAGAAAATGTAATTTTTAATATTTTGTACAGTATTATTTTTTTGGTAATAATCAGAAAATTGTATAATATGCTTAAAACAATACCTTTTTATAATAAATTACCCCTTCTATGGATTAAAATTAGTGTTTGAAACTTTGAACAATTTATAAAACCAACCAATCAAAATTCACTAAGGTCCCCAAAGTTGTCAAGCCAACGAATAAGAATAGTTATTTCTCGCATCGTATTATAAACGGCTTTCCGCGGATATAGAATGTACAATTATGAGATTAAAACTTGTTTTTTAGCCCCGAGGTGCCGAAGGCACCGGCTAAAAAACTGGTTTTAATCTTATGATTGTACAGTTTTATATTCGTAGAAAGCTGGATATAATACAATGCTAGACATAGTTTCTTTGTATGGATGAGAACCGGTTCCAATCCACCGGATTCGAATGAATACGAGAAAACGTTAATATAAAACTTTGGGGACTAGTGTAATAAACAGCCAATTGTTCCCTCTCTCTCTCTCTCTGGATTTTTATCATCCTTGTTAAGTGTTATGTTTTCTATATCTGATATCGTACATAATTGATAGTTGGGAAAAGACATGTTCGCACTATCCCCCAAAGCTCCTAGTGGATCACAAAAAAACCCTGCACGGGAAAGGGGGCTCTAATCAAAGATCTAATTTTATTTTTATTTGTATACATAGGTTTAAAAAAATTTCGCATTTGTTAGAGAAAGCCTAAAATGTGACGTGTGACGTCATAAAAATACGTCTAAAGAAAATGAGAGGAAAAGTGGGAAAGGAAACCCCCAAAAAAGAGATGGATTTTTATGACGTAACACGTGACATTTTAGGTTAAAAAACTTTGGGGATTTTTATCAAATAAGGATTAGTATGTACAAACTTACAGTCTAAGCTTTTCAGGCAAAAACTTTAAGACGACGATGGAGTAATTATGTTTTTAATGATTGGGGATGTACATAAATTTATCGCCCATTGTCCTATCCCTTAAGTTTCCTTACATAGTCATAGTACATAGGGGGACATTGGATTTGTTATACTAGGCCCCGAGGTTTTATAATAATGTTTTCTTATATGTTGGCTTAACAACTTGAGGGACTTTGGTAAACTTTGAATGTATGGATCATTAAGATGAGTGTTCAAATATTTCAACTACTAATTTTAATCTTCTGAAAGGGTAATTTTGTGTGTCATCATTGGGGATGTTCATACATTTATAGTCCATTGTCTTATCCCTTAAGATCCCTGTGGAGTACATAGTAATCCCAAAAGCTGGTTTTATATTCTTAAAAAATAATTAGGGGGGAGGGGTGCGGGTGGTGTATTATGGTCCACTATTAAATTAGTGGAAACTTCACAATATGTCACATGATCATGTTACAAGTTTATCCCTTTCTACATTTATCTTACACTAAATATTCGGATGAGATAAGGTTGACAATAAAAAAAGACCATGTTGGATATACAGGGCGTTTAAAAAAAAACTGCGTTTTCCCGTTTTGGGAAACAACCAGTAGGAGTATGAAAAAAATGATTATAGGTCCATATTCTATGTATAAATGTACACCAGATTTGCTTAAGGTGTTTTTTAATATCTCTAAAAATACGGCTTTTCTGATAGGTACATGTAGGAGAAAAAATGCTTGATGTTAAATTTGATAAATCAATTTGATTGAAATAACTTGTAAATTTTTGAGAAAAAAGTTTTAAAATCCCATTAATAATATGGTAAATGGTTAAATGAAAGTGCATGTTTAATTTTTTGTCATTATATTCCTTTTTTTTCTCTGAAAAACGTTTTTTAGATCCTTACAAATTGCAATATTTCTCGTTTCTCTTGGTTGAACAAACTTTAGGTGACTAACTCTTTATAGTATTTTAGATTATAACATAAAAATTTTAATACTTTTTATCCCAAGAAGTTATCTTTAAAAACAAAAAAGTTACAGCAGTTTGTTTTATTTACTTAAAAGTGCAACCTACAAATTAATAACTTAAATGTTGATGTATGCACTTGAGATTTATGGTTTGACCGTAAATATTAAACATTTGATCCGTATTTGAAGGGGGGAGGGGTGGATTATAAATGTCTGTTAATGGAACGTTCAATTAGATGCCAAAAGTAGGCGGAGAGTTTAAAGTTTAAAGATTTTGTCTATGATAAAAAAATGCGTTTTATGTTTCAGTAAACCTGTAAATAAGTTGAATAAAAATTGAAATGAAAATAAAATTTGTTTGTTTATCATTTTAGACAGATAGGAATAGTATTTTTTTTATAAAACAATATAAAAAGCCTTAAAAACTGACCGAAAAAATTATCATTCATGCTTTTTAGAATTAATCAACTCTAAAATGCGCCGTTGTTTTTAGAGTAATCAATAAACACCTTTTATAAAATTAATCCATATTTTTATAGAGAATAAGAATATATAATTATTTTTTTCATACTCCTACTGGTTGTTTCCCAAAACCGGAAAACGCAGTTTTTTTTGAAATGCCCTGTAAATATATTTTGGTTATAAATCAACAAGGATGACAACATCCATAAAAGCAAAGCTCTGAAACGGTAGGACAAACTATGATTAACATGCATTAAATGTATAAGTCTTAACAAAATTGTAAAAGTAATTTATTTTGCAAAACTGCTTATATACGGGACACTGTTTAAGGACATATGCTTCGCCTATAACATTGTACAATATTGTTGTAAAAGGAATCAGTATTCGAAAAATCAGATGAATAGGATAATTATATCACATTAATTTTTTGTTGTTAAAAAGTATCATGTTTTAAATTGACATACGGACTTTCTGGTAATGATTATGTGAAAGCTTCACTTAATATGCACATATATAGGTCTTGGTATTTTTGGTATCTTTGCCGTTAGTACTAAAAAAGACCAAAATCGATAAATAAACTTTTAGAGTAGGTTCGCTATTAAAGAACTTACCGACTGTTAAAATATTACATTCATCGTCTTGTCCTACCAAATATTCCAGAACTGTTGCGTCATAGATAAAGGCATCTAAAATTATATAAAGTTTTTTATCACCGCGTCATAACTAAAGACGTTAAGAATTGTTCCCACTGTTGCTACATAGATAGTTAGAGTAGGGGGAATATCTTCGTCTATAAACAGGCGCAACTCACTACAATGTCTTCTTAGACAAAGGTCGTGCAATCAAAGGGTTTATTGTCTGTTGTGTAACCCAATACTAATCGGACGAAAGGTCATTTACACTGCAATTAAAAGATGCGGAGTATGTTTCAAGGTGCGTGTAGAGGTCTATAACCCGAAGCAACGCCAATTCCCCAAGAGGTCTTCAACTCATAAAAATGATTTAAGTATGTTTTGGTTGATACTTTATATGCATTCTAGCGGCTACGCCCCTAGAGGCCTCTATGAGCACTTGAGGAGAGGGGAGTCGCCGAAATTTTTTCTAAGGGCGATTTCTCTTTGGAGGGTGGTTGTATTCTCCCCGAAAATAGTTATCTTCCCGTGACCTATAAGAAGCTACCTTGTTAAGGAGAAACCGATCGGTTCAGCGGTTACCGAGATCCTTTGGTACAGAAACACAAACACACATCCTGTTACTTATAAGGATAATATCAAAGCTTACCTAACTGTCCAAACTTGACGGCTTGTGTGCCCTCTTTAACTGTTGGCTTACTAAATTATTTCAATATCCATTAATATACAAGTGGAACACATTTTTACCTCCTCACCTTCTAAATAAATATTTAAAAGGAATGATAAATTTTATTACTTGGATCTTACACAGGATTCACTGTAGTTCAGTGAATCAGGCAGCGGGCTAAAACGATTCCCCAATTATAATATTTAACCTATCCCCATTCCACCTACTGTATGAATGAACTGTCCAATACATAAGTTTCATGTTAACAAGCTAAATTGACGATAATTTTTCCCACTGTCATAATATCCACGTATATTATTCTACATCCATTTTAAAAGAATTCATTTAGAGAAAATAGGGAGGAGGGGACATTGGGCTGATTATTACACTAGTCCTCAACGATTTATAATAACGTTTTCTTAATCGTTGTCTTACCAACTTTGGGGACTTTTCTTGAAATATGATTATATGTTGCATTAAGTTGGGTGTCAAAATACTTCAGCCGCTAATTGTTATCTACAGAAGGAGTAATTTTGTGTTTCGTCATTGGGAATGGACATCAATTTTCGGCCATTGTCTTATCAATTAGTGTGTAGACAACACTTTTTATCAGAGGTGTGCACAGGGTTTTGTCAGGTGTTTATTTGGTTAAAAATAAGGAACGTAGGCCTTTCCAATCACAAATTTTAAGGGGGTTGTTCTCACATCCCCTTTCTTTACGCATAAGCTTTTAATTAAATAGGTATAAGGCCTACCATACTATTTTGATTGAGTCATTTAATAATATATGTTCTTGCGACTATAACTAAAACAAGGATGACAGCATCCATAAAAGCGAAGCTCTGAAACGGTAGGACAAACGATAATTAACACTAGCGCTAATATAGGATAATGTTTAAGGACATACTTACAGTTTAAGGACTTGAGTATAGAGATGCTTTGCTTATAACATTGTACTTTGTTGTCCTAGGAATCAGTATTCCAAAAATCAGATCAATTAATTGATTCTATCATATAAAAATTTGCTGTTAAAAAAGTTAAGAATCAGCATGTTTAAAATGGAGGTACGGACATTCTGGTAATGAATATAGAGTTGCTACGCTTTCTAAATTGTACCTAACTACTACAGGAATCACCATGCAAAGTTTGAAATCGATAGGACAACTCTAACATGACTAAATTAACGAAAAGAGCTAACCGTTACGAACTGACGGACGAACAGACCGACCCTAATTATAGAAAAGCCTCGCTTTTAAAAACCTATGATGCGAGAAGGGAGGGGGGGGGGATTCTGATGGTCCACTTGCATATTAAGGTATATTTCCTGTATTGCTTCATATAGCTGTGCATCTCTGGAAAGTTATTCTTTACAACAAAATCCGTCGCTCCGTTGGGGATTGTACCGAATCTAGGATAATTATAACATGAAAGGGACTGAGAACTTATTTTTTATACTAATATAAATAAGTAAAGGACTGAGAACTTATTTTATGCTTCACTACAAAATCCGTCGCTCCGTTGGGGATTGTCCCGAATCTAGGATAATTATTACAATAAAGGGACTGAGAACTTTTTTTTGCAATGATTTAAATAAGTAAAGGACTGAAAACTTATTTTATTCTTAAAAACAAAATCCGTAGCTCCGTTGGGGATTGTACCGAATCTAGGATAATTATTACAATAAAGGGACTGAGAACTTGTTTTTTATACTAATTTGAATAACTAACAGACACAGAATGAGTAAAACCAGGGATCTCAAGAGATATGACCATGGCCGATAAATTGACGTACATCCCCAATGAGGATACACAAAATTCCCATTTCTTTAGATTACAATTAGTAGTTGAAACGTTTGGATACTCAACTAAATGAACCAACCAATCAAACTTCAATAAATGCTCCAAAGGTTGTTAGGCCAAAGAATACGTTACTATAAGACTTTGGGGACTAGTGTAATAAAAAGCCCAATGTCCCCTCCCTCCCTAGATTATATTATCCTTTACATTTTGTAGGTTAAAACTTAAGTTCTCAGTGAGTTTAATTGTGTATTTTGATATGCACCCGTCGGTGTGCCATAATTTCCTTCCATAACTCGTTTCCCGAAAAATTTCAATATTGTAAATTGGCCAGGGGGGTGGACACTAGTCCTCAATGTTTTATAACAACATTACTGTATTCGTTGGCTTAACAACTTTGGGAATTTTTTAAAATTTTGATTGGTTGGTTCATTAAGTTGAGTGTCCAAACGTTTTAACTACTAATTGTAATCTACAGACAGAAGGGGTAATTTTGTGTATAGTCAATGAGGATGAATATAAATTTATCAATATATGTCTTATCCCTTTAAATCATTTATATCATCTAATAATATACAAAAAAACATGATTGTATTATTAATAGAAGGAAGCAATGTGTAAACAAAGTTTGTGCTATAGTAATAATTTGCGGGCAGGAGTGACAAACATTGGAGTGGACGAACACAGGAGTGTCTAAAATATTAAGTATTTCTATACAGTTTAGGTTAAGTAAAGATATGAAGCCCCCCGCAGGGGTTAGGCATTTAAAAAAAGTGTCCACTCCGACGTTTGTCACTCCTGGCCAAAAACAACAAGACTTTAGGCGGATGTGATGACACACATCTCCCGTCTCTGTGTTACAAGTTTATAACCCAGTTTAATTCTTACTTTCACAGTTGGGCCAATGAATATATTTTTTTCTTTCTTAAATAATAATTTTTTCCTAAAAAAGATGATCAGAACTAATAATATAGCTGGTAAGTATTACTTTGATGAAATTAACCTTTTAAAAAAAGATACTTAATGATTTGCAATTAACAGCTGCGTGGCTTCGGAAAATACCCCAAAAGCATCACTGTCAGTCTTACGACCGTGTAAGACACCTAATCAGTCTTAGCCAGTTCACCAAGTGGCTTTAAGCAGCTGTAGTCGCTGTAATACTCATTCGAACAGCCTAGACAAAGCACTATCTAACTGAGGTGTTTTGAGAAAGCTGGGTGGCTTAGCCATATAGAGGACGAATCATTGCAGCCACCCTCAACCGTACCCAACCGCTGCCACAGCTATCCTAGGCCACAGCCAACAAAATTTTAATCAAGCCATTCCAGCCGAAGTCACTCTCAGCTGCAGCAAACTATAGTAACCTAAAGCCGTAGCCTACGAAAGCTACCGCATACCATATGCGCGAGGTTAAAAATGATGCTGACTCCTTGTTTTATCAAGTTACTTGTAATTGCTATATCATTAAGGAGAAGTTTTTAATCTGCCACAATATGTTTAAAGTAAACAAGACTTGCTATTATCATCAGGGTGGGAGGGGACATTAGATTATAAATTATACTGGTAACAAACTTAGATTAGACATCATATTACTTTTATAATAGGATAAAAAATATGATTATACCTGAAAGGAGACTTATATCGGTTTAGTGGTTTTAAATAAGGATAAAAAATATGGTTATACCTGAAAGGAGGATGCATGGAGAACCATATAGGTTCAGTGGTTTCATATAAGGATAAAAATATGGTTATATCTGAAAGGAGGATGAATGGAGAACCATATAGGTTCAGTGGTTTCATATAAGGATAAAAATATGGTTATATCTGAAAGGAGGATGCATGGAGAACCATATAGGTTCAGTGGTTTCATATAAGGATAAAAAAATATGATTATACCTAAAAGTTTGATGTGGGAGAACCATATAGGTTTAGTGGTTTCAAATAAGGATAAAAAATATGGTTATACCTGAAAGGAGTATGCATGGAGAACCATACAGGTTCAGTGGTTTCATATAATGATAAAAATATGATTATACCTGAAAGGAGGATGCATGGAGAACCATATAGGTTCAGTGGTTTCAAATAAGGATAAAAAATATGTTCTTACCTGAAAGTTGGATGCATGGAGAACCATATAGGTTCAGTGGTTTCATATAAGGATAAAAAATATAGTTATACCTGAAAGTTGGATGCATGGAGAACCATATAGGTTCAGTGGTTTCATATAAGGATACAAAATATGTTCTTACCTGAAAGTTGGATGCATGGAGAACCATATAGGTTCAGTGGATTCATATAAGGATAAAAAATATAGTTATACCTGAAAGTTGGATGCATGGAGAACCATATAGGTTCAGTGGTTTCATATAAGGATACAAAATATGTTCTTACCTGAAAGGAGGATGCATGAAAAACCATATAGGTTCAGTGGTTTCATTTAAGGATAAAAAATATGTTCTTACCTGAAAGGAGGATGCATGGAGAACCATATAGGTTCAGTAGTTTCATATAATGATAAAAATATGTTCTTACCTGAAAGTTGGATGCATGGAGAACCATATAGGTTCAGTGGTTTCATATAAGGATAAAAAAATATGATTATACCTAAAAGTTTGATGTGGGAGAACCATATAGGTTCAGTGGTTTCAAATAAGGATAAAAAATATGGTTATACCTGAAAGGAGTATGCATGGAGAACCATACAGGTTCAGTGGTTTCATATAAGGATAAAAATATTTTCTTACCTGAAAGGAGGATGCATGGAGAACCATATAGGTTCAGTTGTTTCAAATAGGGATAAAAATTTGATTATATCTGAAAGGTGGATACATGGAGAACCATATAGGTTCAGTGGTTTCATATAAGGATAAAAAATATGGTTATACCTGAAAGGAGGTTACATGGAGAACCATATAGGTTCAGTGGTTTCATATAAGAATAAAAAAATATGGTTATACCTGAAAGTTTGATGTATGGAGAACCATATAGGTTCAGTGGTTTCAAATAAAGATAAAAATTATGTTCTTACCAGAAAGGAGGATGCATGGAGAACCATATAGGTTCAGTGGTTTCATATAAGGATAAAAAATATGTTCTTACCTGAAAGGAGGATGCATGGAGAACCATATAGGTTCAGTGGTTTCATATAAGGATAAAAAATAAGTTCTTACCTGAATAGAGGATGCATGGAGAACCATATAGGTTCAGTGGTTTCAAATAAGGATAAAAATATGATTATATCTGAAAAGTGGATACATGGAGAACCATATAGGTTCAGTGGTTTCATATAAGGATACAAAATATGTTCTTATCCAAAAAGAAGGCGGATGCATGGAGAACCATATAGGTTCAGTGGTTTCATGTAAGGATAAAAAATATGTTCTTACCTGAAAGGTGGATGCATGGAGAACGGGTTTCCCAATCTGCCCAAAAAGATTTATCATTTAAAGCTATCAAACATTATAAAAAAAATTTAAAATAGTTATTAATCGCATCGTTTTATAAACAAAGTCTGCGGATATAAAACTGGTTTTAACCTTATGATTGTACATTTTTATATTCATATAAAGCTGGATATAATACGAGGCTATACATAATTTTTCAGTGTAACTGAGAACTGGTTCTGATCCAGCGGATATTAATCAGTTTCGAAGCCATGTTGGAAAAAGTTGGGATGTTTTCATTCTTGTTAGATGAGTATTTATCCTGTAAAACCTTGTATAAATAATCTTTAGTTAAGAAAACAAAAATAAAGAAAAGTACACCAACAATATATAAAAATATCAAGAAATGTCACTAACCAAAAATAAGAATAATACCTTCAAGGACGTTTAAATCCCAGCGATATGACAATGGCCGCTAACTTGTATTACATTACCACTGATGATACACAAAATTACCCCTTCTCTAGATTATAATCATTAGTTGAAACCTTTGTACACTTAAATTAAGGATCTTACCAAGCAAAATTAAAAAAAGTCGGCATAATTACATAGTTACATAGCCAACGAATAAGAAAACTTTATCATAAAACTTTGGGGACTAGTGTAATAAAGAGCCCAATATCCCATCTCTTCTACATTAATACCTTTTGTCTTTTTAAGTATTTAGAGGCTTCTGGGGGTCCTTTTGGGAGGGGGGGGGGGGGTATAAATATTACGAGGCACCTTTACAAAAAAAAAATAGTTTTGAGACTTCCTGTAACCTATAGGAAGCTGTTCTGAAAAGAATATTCATATCAGTCCTGCAGTTAGAGCTACAGAGAGACAGACAGACATCATGTTACTGATACATGTTACATGTTACTGCTACATGTTACACGTTACTGTTACATGTTACTGTTACAAGTTACTGTTACATGTTACTGTTACATGTTACTGTTACATGTTACTGTTACTGTTACATGTTACTGATACATGTTACTGTTACATGTTTCTGTTACATGTTACTGTGACATATTACATGTTACTGTTACATGTTACTGTGACATGTTACATGTTACTGTAACATTTTACTGTAACATGTTACTGTAACATGTTACTGTTACATGTTACATGTTACTTGTTACATGTTACTGTTACATGTAACTGTTACATGATACTGTTACTGTTACATGTAACTGTTACTGTTACATGTAACTGTTACTGTTACTGTTACTGTCACATGTTACATGTTACATGTTACTGTTAAGAAATTAATAAAGCTACCCCCCCTTTTTTATTTTAGTTAAAAAATTAAATTGAATTTTTTTTTTGGTGGGGGGTATTTTTTTCTAGGGGCGATTTCTCTTGGGAGGGTGGTGGTATCCTCCCCCCAGGACCTACGAGAATCTACTCTGTTAAGGAGAACCCGATCGGTTCAGCGGTTAGCGAGATCCTTCGGTACAAACACACAGACACACAAATAGACATCCTGTTACTTTAGTATAAGGATAGCAGACAAGTATATGTATACAATTACCTTTCCAGCGTAAAAACAGACGTGCAATTTCAATTATAGAACAGCTTGCCTACAAAAACAATCATCTGCGCTTTGGATGTCATCGTTTTTGTTAATTTACGCAATACAAATATGTATGAGGTTTACTAGTAGAACAAATAATCATAAATATGAAGTTTACTGTAATATGTAACGAAAGATAAATCTTTTATAAAAATAATAAATATCATGATTACTTTACATTAGAACATGGAAAGACAATGTACAATTTTTTTATAGAAAAGTTTTTTTTATAATAGCGTCTGTACGTACATTGGACATTAGAGAATATTCCTATCGATTTTAATCTTTGCATGATGATTCATATTACAGTTGGGTACAACTTAATAAGCGTAGAAACTATATAATCACTAAAAAAAGTTCAAAAGTTCGTATATGCTGACTTTCAACTTTTTGAACAATTTTTTTTTATATTATAATTACCCTGAGATTTGTAACAATAATTCCTAGAACAAAATGGTACAATATTAAATATTTAAGCGAAGTATCTCTATAATTTAATTAAGATCTAAAAATGTATGTATACCCTTAAATAGTATACCTTTATGCAAAAACTACGTAAAGATATCAACTCTAAATATAGAAAAGCTTTGTTTCCAATAACACTAAAACGCAGTAAATATTTTGACGTTTAAATATTAAGATAAATCTTTCCTTTGATCATCCATACCGACAAGGTCATAATACTCTTCCCTGAAAATAAGAACAATAAATATTATATATCGCATCGTATTAAAGACAGCTTTCCATGGTTATTAAAATAAAAAATAAAAAGTTTTGGTAGCCTCGCGGGACCGAAAGCCCGGGCTAATAAAACTAGTAACAATTCTTAAATTTTTATTTTATTATGCGTGGAAAATTATCTGTAATACGATGCTACACATGTTGTTTTAGTATGGCCAAGAACTGGTTCCAATCCAGCGGATATTAATTGGTTTCGAAGCCATACTGGAAGTATTATTTTTAGTAGCAAAGCAAATTAAAGTTCAAATTTTTTTTTCAATGTACTTTTGTCTCAAAGACCAAAATACAGTATTGATTCAGTGATTTAGAGAAGGCTTAAAAATTATTTGTTTTTATAGTGCGGCGGCCGGCAGCGCGTCGGCCGCCTGAAAGCTTCAAGGAAATAATTTTTTTACAATATAAATGAGATGGGAGTACCATACCCAATTATGCCAATCTCTCTTTAAAAAAAGTATCCAAACGAGTTTAAAATTGAGGGCATGTTACAGAATCTGAGCCCTGCTTTTTAAATTAGTTTAAACTTGGAAATAATACGCTTTTATGGGAACCTCGTAAAAGTGTCGAACTATGACGTCAGAAAAAAATAACAATTAACCAATGAGAAGCCAGTATTCACTGTAATTGACCAATGGTAAAATATATAGCGGTCTCTCATTGGTTAATTGTTAATTTTTTCTGACGTCATAGTCAGACACTATTACTGGGTTCCTTTTATGGAAATAACTGTTCAAGTTTATGTATATAAATCATCACAAATTCTTGCTAAACAAGGATTTTAATATGGATCACCATTATTTATAATTTCAAGAAATAAATTTCAAGAAAATGGCTGTTTAATGCACTAGTCCCCAAAGTTTTATGATAAGGTTTGAGTTAAGGTTAATTTTAATTGGTTGGTTAATAAGTTTAATGTTCGAACGTTTCAACCAATAATTTTAATCTATAGAAGGGGTAATTTTGTGTATCATCATTGGGGATGTACATCAATTTATCGGCCATTGTCTCATCCCTTTAGATCTTTGAATATTATAAAAAGAACTAGCCCCGTATAAAACATTCAACATGCTGAGCTTAATGGTAATACGACAAATTAAAGGGTCATTCTCCCCAGATATATTGACATTGGTATTTTTATTTGAGCGAAGCTTTTTTTAATTAGGGTAATTCGCCCGTCTGTCCATCCGTCTTAGTCAGCTCTTTGTGTTAATTTAGGCATGTTTAAATTGTTCTATCCATTTCAAACTTTACATGATGATTCCTTTAACAAATGGATATGATTAACCTATTTATCTGATCTCTAAGACAACAGAGTACAATGTTATAAGCGAAGCATCTCTTTGATAAAGTCCAAAAAATGTTTTATTTCCTTAAACAATAATCTGTATTCAAGCAGTTTTGCAAAAAACTCACTTACAATTTTGTTTAGACTTATCCATTTATATTATGCTTATTCCGTTATGTTAATGTTGATGTTCGTTTTTCTTATCGTTTCAGAGCCTCGCTTTAATGTACGTTGTCATCCTTGTTTTATCTGCAACTAGACGAGCAACACAATTGTTTCTATTTTCAAACTATCAGCTGCGCCCCTAGTATCTAAGGGTTGATAAGCAGTTCACAGCTGGGCAGAATTATAGTACCCAAAGTTGTATTGTCACGCTATCTCATTTACTAGATCAAAATTTGGAAACTTTTTATTAAAACTTGGTTTATTGTTCATACTAGCAGTGTTCAAACTTTTCAATCAATAATTTGAATCTACATAAATTTGTTTATCATCATTGGGGATCTACATCAATTTTTCGTCCATTGTCTTATCCCTTAAGATCACTGGGCTATAAACAAAATATATCTTGTAAAGTTTTATAAGACAAACAAGGACAGCTAAGTGAAATACCAGCAAAGTTATAAGATAAAAGTGTTATTAAAACTTTTCTATAATAGGTTTGCATGATTCCTGTAACAATTTGATATCATTTAGAATTATCATGACTAAAGACGTTAAAAATGGTTCCTACTGCTGCGCGCTATGTCAGGTGCACAACAAAAATAGTAAAAGTAGGGGGAATGCCTTGGCCTATAAACAGACGCAACTCATTACCATGCACAGTTAGGACTTCTCAGACAAAGGTCGTACAATCAAAGGGTTGGTTGTCTAATGGATGTTACTTAACCTAATATCCTTGGGGGCTCAGTAATTTTTGTCATAAATTCACTTGTCATAAATACACTTATCATAAATATATTTGTCATAAAAGTACACTTGTCATAAAAACATTTGTCATAAAGGTACGTTTGTCATAAAAATATTTGTCATAAAAACATTTGTCATAAAGTAACGTTTGTTATAAAAACATTTGTCATAAAGGTACGTTTGTCATAAAAACATTTGTCAGAAAGGTACATTTGTCATAAAACGTACCTTTATGTCAAATATTTTTATGTCAAACGTAATTTATGAGAAATGACCTTTATGACAAATATTTTTATGACAAATATAATTTTTGACAAATGTACCTTTATGACAAACATACCTTTATGACAAATGTACCTTTATGACAAATGTAATTTATGACAAATTTACCTGTATGACAAATGTACCTTTATGACAAATGTTTTTATGACAAACGTACCTTTATGACAAATGTATTTATGACAAGTGTATTTATGACAAGTGAATTTATGACAAAAATTACTGAGCCTCCTTGGGTGTTAGAGTATCGCATCCCATTACACGTGGATGATGCTCTGGATTCTCTAGATGATCACTTAATTCGAAAGAGAATCCCGCCCTTTGTTTGTCATACCATTTTAGAGCATCACTTTTTGTCATTCTTGTTATTTTATATCTATAAATTCTATATATAAACTGCTTGCAGGAAATTATAGAGTAGCTACTCTCCCAATATTTATATTATTGATGATGTCAATATTATCTGTAAACTATGATAGAAACTATAGAGTAGCTACACTCTTAATATTTATATTATTGATGATGTCAATATTATCTGTAAACTATGATAGAAACTATAGAGTAGCTACACTCTTAATATTTATATTATTGATGAGGTCAATATTATCTGTAAACTCTAATAGAAACTATAGATTAGCTACTCTCCTAATATTTATATTATTGATAAGGTCAATATTATCTGTAAACTGTGATAGAAACTATAGAGTAGCTACTCTCCTAAAATTTATATTATTGATAAGGTCAATATTATCTGTAAACTATGATAGAAACTATAGAGTAGCTACTCTCCTAATATTTATATTATTGATGATGTCAATATTATCTGTAAACTATGATAGAAACTATAGAGTAGCTACTCTCCTAATATTTATATTATTGATGATGTCAATATTATCTGTAAACTATGATAGAAACTATAGAGTAGCTACTCTCCTAATATTTATATTATTGATGATGTCAATATTATCTGTAAACTATGATAGAAACTATAGAGTAGCTACTCTCCTAATATTTATATTATTGATGATGTCAATATTATCTGTAAACTATGATAGAAACTATAGAGTAGCTACTCTCCTAATATTTATATTATTGATGATGTCAATATTATCTGTAAACTATGATAGAAACTATAGAGTAGCTACTCTCCTAATATTTATATTATTGATGATGTCAATATTATCTGTAAACTATGATAGAAACTATAGAGTAGCTACTCTCCTAATATTTATATTATTGATAAGGTCAATATTATCTGTAAACTATGATAGAAACTATAGAGTAGCTACTCTCATAATATTTATATTATTGATGAGGTCAATATTATCTGTAAACTATGATAGAAACTATAGAGTAGCTACTCTCCTAATATTTATATTATTGATGATGTCAATATTATCTGTAAACTATAATAGAAACTATAGAGTAGCTACTCATCTAATATTTATATTATTGATGATGTCAATATTATCTGTAAACTATGATAGAAACTATAGAGTAGCTACACTCTTAATATTTATATTATTGATGATGTCAATATTATCTGTAAACTATGATAGAAACTATAGAGTAGCTACTCTCCTAATATTTATATTATTGATGATGTCAATATTATCTGTAAACTGTGATAGAAACTATAGCGTAGCTACTCTCCTAATATTTATATTATTGATGAGGTCAATATTATCTGTAAACTATGTAATAGCGAAACCTCTCTATAAGTTTTATAGGGATTGAATTCGACCCATTTCAATTCTTGATTTTAGATTTAAAAAGAAAAAGTAGAAACAAATTAGGGGGATGGTAGTGGTATTCTCCATCCAAAATAGCTATAAACCTTCCCAGGACATATGGGAAGCTACACTGTAAAGTAGAACCAGTTCAGCGGTTAGCAAGATCCTTCAATTCACATACAGAGACAAACACACAGACACAAATCCTGTTACTTTACTACAAGAATACTTGTTCTTGTTAGATATAAATATATATGAGTATATCCAGAAAAGAAAGTCTGGGAACAATGATGGATTAGAACCATAATCTTTTCTTAATATACCCTTTACTTATGTACAAAAAAGTTTAAGGAATTTGGGAAAGAAAAAAAATTATATCGGGTTGGAGAGGTTTTGTGTTTGAATCTCGGTCTTAAACCACTCTAAGAATAACAAGGATGACAACATCCATAAAAGCGAAGCACTGAAACGGTAGAACAAACGGACTTTAACACTTGTACAGTGTCTGAACTGAATAATCAGAATATAAATGTATAAGAGTCGAAGCAAAATTGTAAGTAAATTTGTTGAAAAACTGCTTGATACAGGATAATGTTTATGGACATACTTACATTTTTAGGACTTGATTATAGAAATGCTTCGCTTATAATATTGTTCTTTGTTGTCCCAGTAATCAATATACAAAAAAATCAGATTAAACGGATAACTAGATCACATAAAAATTTGTTGTTAAAAAAGTAGAAAAAACAACATTTCAACAAATTTACTTACAAGTTTGCTTCGACTCTTATACATTTATATTCTGATTATTCAGTTCTGACACTATACAAGTGTTAATTTCCGTTTGTCCTACTGTTTCAGTGCTTCGCTTTTATGGATGTTGTCAACCGTGTTTAAATATGTAATAAATGAATAACTAGTTAAATTTTTTCTTCCAATCATAGAGTTTCTAAACCAATGCAATAATTTTGTTAATTGTTAATATACAATATACATGTACATATGTACTTTGTAATACAAATCCTTAAATAGTAAACAAACATGGACAGACTAATTTAATGTAGAGATGCTATTATATAAAGCTGACTACAAACAGACGCGCATATACTAATTAAAGAAAAGCTGCGTTATGATATATTATAAAAAAAGGATGACAACATCCAAAAGTAGCGAGGCTAAAAACCATGGAATTTAATTGACTTGAATTTTCATAACAAAGAATAGAAAGATAGATTATATCCGAAAATTGAAATAATTCACGAAACCTTTGAAAAGAAAGGTATTTGTCCTTTGGAAGAATGGCAGACAGACAGACAGACGGACAAACCAATATATAGAATTGATGCGCATATGTAAAAGGAATCTTCAATAAAGATTTCAGCTGTCTATCTTTAACAGCAGCAGAGTAAATCACATTTCCCCCATTGCGTTACAGACTGACTAACAGATCTATAGTATAGTATATGTATATACAGACAACCACCTTCCTTCATTTATCAAAGACCTACTTCGTCTGCTTCTAAATAGTTTTCTGCTACTTCGCTGTGCTAATATAAGCGATACCATTGGTTGATTTCCAATGACCCAATAGGAAGGTTGCACAAGACGATTGCGATGGGGATATACAGTTATTAAACCCTTTCTCCCTCTAGTGTTTTACTCTAATGACTGACTGACTGACGGACGGATGGACAAACAAAGTGAATTATAGAGTAGCTTCACTACTACTGATGACTCACTTACCTGGTAATCATAAAGGCTGCTAGATTAGCAGTGTATATGGCAAGGAAAATCAGGGCAAACAGAGCCCAAACATTGGCCATCAACCTCGCCGAATAACCCTAGTTTAAAAAAAATATTCTTTTAATGTCAGGGATATGAAGGGATAAGACAATGGCTGATTAATTGCTGTATATCCCCAATGATGATATACATAATTAACCCTTCTGTAGATTACAATTAGTGTTTGAAAGTCCCCAAAGTTGTTGGGCCAACAAATAAGAAAACGTTATTGTCACCTCCCTCCCTGTTTTAATGTCCATATGAGAGGTCCCTGTTATGTGAAAACCAGTCTTTGGTAGCTTGTAATGTAAAGTCGTATGGAATTGTTAAAGATTATTTAGACTCTCATTTTCCCTACATGTTTGTTTAATAATTGTAAAAATCGGATCAATGATTGCTTTGATTTAGTCAAAGTGTCTTATATTATAACAACTAAAAAATTACCTGATTTTCAAAAGCGAAGCTTTTTCTATAATTAGGGTCTGTCCGTTCGTCCTTCCAACACGGATAGGCATGTTAGAATTGTCCTAGCGATTCCAAACTTTGTATGGTGATGCCTGTAGTAGTTAGGTAATATTTAGAAAGCGCAGCAACGCTATAATAATTACCAGAATGTCCGTACGTCCATTTTAAACATTGATTTTCTACTTTTTTGACAACAAATTTTTATGTAATCTAATTATCCGATTGATCTGATTTTTGATATATTAATTCCTGGGACAATAAAGTACAATATTATAAGCGAAGCTACTCTATAATCAAGTCCTAAAAATGAAAAATACAGCTTAAAACGAAATTGACAAAACACACCCACTTTTTGTCAAAAACACAGTGGTTGTATTTTTGCTATTGGTAAAAGTGGCAGCACCCCAAATGTAAGTATGTCCATACACATTATCCTGTATCAAGCAGTTTTTCAACAAATTAACTTACAATTTTGCTTCGACTCTTATGCATTTATATTCTGATTATTCAGTTCTGACACTACACAAGTGTTAATGTCCGTTTGCCCTACCGTTGCAGTGCTTTGCTTTTATGGATTTTGTCATCCTTGTTGATTAGTATCCCCAAGTAAATAGCCTAAAACCACCACAGGACCAGTAGGTATATTCCCTGAAAAGTAGAATCCAATCGGTTCTGTGGTTATCGAGATCTTAAGGGACGGACGGACAGAAATCAGTCTACTTTGTATTATAAATAATAAGATAATTTATATTATTGTTTACCTGACCAAAAAATGTAAGCTTACAAAACTTTCAGTTTAAATGTACTTTTTGGGGCCTTTTAATCCTTATACTAAAGTAACAGGATGTTTGTTTGTTTGTCTGTTTTTACCGAAGGATCTAGCTAACCGCTAAATCGAAATGGTTTTCATTTACAGAGTAGCTACTCATAGGTCCTGGGAAGGTTTATAGCAATTTTCGGAGAGGTTACCACCACCCTAACAAGAGAAATCGCAAAATTTTTTTTTAAAAATATAAAAAAAAACGCGGAGATTTTTGGCGGAGAAAAAATATTTTTGGTAAATAGCTGACTTTAACATAGATTGTCAAAAACAATTTTACGTGTCTCTAGACGCCATTAGGGGCGTATCCTCTAGTATAGAATATTTTCCTGAGGACAGTCGACATTGACAGCAGCTTTGAATAGAACCACCCAGACTAACCACAAAGTTCGGAACAAAGAAAACCTTCCCTGAAAAGAAAAATAGTTAATATAAATGTATACAGTGTTTATTACACTAGTTCCCAAAGTTTTATATTAACGTTTTCTTATTCGGTGGCTCAACAACTATGGGGTCTTGCATTGAATTTTAATTTGTTGGTTCTTCAAGTTCAGTGTTCAAACATTTCAACCAGTAATTGTAATCTACTGTAGTGTATTATCATTTGATCATAACTAAAGACATCAATATAGTTCCTTTTATGCTATGTAAGATGTGCAATTTATAGGTTACAGTAGGGAAAATGGCATGGCTAAAAAATGTGGAAAAAGAATGTAGAAAATTATAAGAAACAGTTTGGCCATTTAAAAGATCTTAAATTACATGCATAATTAAACAAACAATATTTAAAGAATATCAACCGTTTTTATTAATAGTTTTTATTTTATTTTGTATAGAAAATACTTGCAAAATCATTGATTTCTTTTGTTGAAAAAAATGCACTGTAAAAAAATAATTTAATATTATTTCCATTGAGACAATTTGGGGAAACGTGATTTATTTTGGTGCCTGTTCGATTCCTAGATTTTAAGTTTTCGTGCTTTAAAAGGTTTCGTGATTTCACTATTTTATTAAGTTTAATGTCTATTGTATGACACTGCTCTATAAGAAAAATTTGAGCTTCGCTACTTATGAATGTTGCCATCCTTGTTTTTCTAAAAGTTAATAACAATTAATTTAAAATATGCTTTAATTTTTGCAAGCAAAGACAGTAACAAAACTTTTAAGGAACATTTTTACTGGCAGAAATATGAATGCAAACAACCCCCCTAAAATGAAATTGGGAAAGTCTTTTTAAAACTTTTTCACCCCCAAATCAATTTACACACCCCATTGGGAATAGCTGTGCACGCCACTTAATAATTTTGACTTTTGATTGGTTGATTCATTTTGTTGAGTGTTCAAACGTCTTAACCACTAATTGTAATCTAAAGAAAGAGTAACTTTGTGTATCATCATTGGGGATTAATAATCATCAAATTATTGGCTATTGTCTCATCCCTTTAGATCCCTGATGATTCTATATTTTTAAGAGTATATATGTGTGTAGATAATGATCTATACATCCGCTACAAAACCATTTCTTTCTCTACCCAGGGAGGCAGGGAGAGGACATGGAAGATTAAATAGATTTACATCCCCTTCTCTCACAACAATTATTACCTTACCTCGTAAGTGCGGGATTCTCCTACGAATTTTAAAGGATCATCTATAGAATCAAGAGCATAATCTGCTTGTAATGGGATGCGATACTCTAACACCCTTTGTCTGAGAAGTCCTAAATGTGCATGGTAATGAATTACGCCTGTATTTAGGACAAGGCACACCCTCTAGTCTGACTGGCATAGCAGCAGTAGGAACTTTTTAAACGTCTTTAGTTCTGACGCGGTGTCGGGTCGATCACCTTCCCTGCGTGTTGAGCCAGGGTCATGGGTCACAGCAATTATTAACTTCCAATGTTAGATGCCAGAAATTAAGTTAATATTACTCATCATCAATATTGTCCTATCCTCAATATCCCTGTTGTTTTTCGCACAATTTATCTACTTAGCAATTGTAAAGTCAAAACAGCTGAAGTATATTTTAGCGAACAAAACTTGTATTAATTTTATGATTTTTATTTTAATGTGCTTCGAAAATTGTCTGTAATACGATATCATACATGATTTTTCAGTATCTAGTTATAACCAAGCGGATGTTTTCGAAGCCATAATAAAATTTTTGGATCATGGAAAGAAAACGAAGTAGCTGGATTCGTTTTATTTTCACAGTATCTATTTCTAGCCCCTAAAGGGGGCTCTAACCCTGCAGGGTAAATATCCTAACCTTGCAGGGCAATCAATAACCTTTCAAAAGCTAATGTGAAAATACGAACCAGCTACTTCGTTTTTTTCCATGGTCCAGTTTTTTTTCATATTATCAGTAAATAGTTCTTTCAAAATTAAACAACTAAATTTAAAAATCTACTATTGAAATGGAAGATTAAAAACGGAAGTTATGATATAGATATTGTTGTTATTTCGCTATTAACTTCCCTTTTTTTACGTAGGAATAAACGAACACCCATACCTTTCTGGTTTATTGTGTTTATGTTAAACAGGCTTTTAAAATATACTTTTCGGATTTAGGAAAATCATCTAGCACTTGATACCAGAGAGGAGAGGGGACAATGGACTAATTATTACACTAGTCCCCAAAGTCCTATAATAACGTTTTCTTATTCGTTGCCTTACCAACTTTGGCTACCTCAGTGAATTTTGATTGGTTTAATAAGTTGAGTGTTTAAACGTCCAAATCATTAATTTTAATCACAGAAGGGGTAATTTTGTGTACCATCATATAATTTATACGTCAATTTATCAGCAATTGTCTTATACCTTAGATTCCTGACTATTTTAGATTTAAACCGTAAAAAGTTTAATACATTTATTTTTAGGGGATATTTTTTTTATAATTTTTCTTACGAGGGTGGAGATAATATATCCATGAATCTAAAGAAATTTAAATTTTAAGGAGAACTATATCGGTGAAGTGGATATATAGTGAGATTTTTGCTACAAACATATTGTAATCCTTTTATAAAACCACCACAGTAGCTTGTGTAGCTTACCTAAAAAAAAGAGAGCCGAATCAATCCAATATTGATTTAGATCTTGAGTTTAAAAAAACCTTACTTCTTTATATAATAGAACTAGCGGCTTCGCCCCTAGCATCTAGGGGTTTTGCCCCAAGAGATAATTAAAAAAAAATTAAGTACCTCTGGTGCTGCGACCAATACAATTTAAATTAACTGCCTAAAAAATGGAATTGGGGAATTTTCTGTTTTTGGGAGGGTTGTGGGTATCCCACCCCCCAAGAAAATAGCCTAAAACCACCACAGGACCAATGATATATTCCCTGAATCCAATCGGATTCCGATACCTTAAGGGACAGACAGACGGACGGACGGACGGACAGACGGACAGACAGACGGACAGACAGACGGACGGACAGACATCAAGCCACTTTGTATTATAGAATAATTGTATAAACCTGTAGTATTGACATAATATCAATACTGTTCACTTCAATATAACTGAGAAAATATAGTGCACACTATGCAATGGATATAATTGAATATGTGAATATAACTGAGAAAATAGCTACTGTTTTAGTTCAATTTCTTACACAAATTATCAATTAAAAAAAAACAATGTTTTTAGACGTTTTTCGGAATTATTCGGCAGGAATGGCGTTTCTGCCTACTTTTTATAATTGCTTCATATTTGAACTCTTGTTACATTATTTTAGGTTGGCAGTTCTTTAATTATTTCTTGTTAAAATCATGAAAATATGAAGTTTTTTATAAAAAGCTTAAGATTGAAATTTCGAGATCAATTTTCCCTGTAGAGAGGTCTAGTTTTCACTAAAAGGTCTACATTTGAGCCAGTAACAACTTCAATGTATGCGCAAATTGATATGGTAAAGATTTCAAAATTCATGATTTTTTGGGCCAGTCTAATGGATATAATTGAATATGTGGATATTTTGACAGATTCTCCAGAGAGAGAGAGGGGACAATGGGCTGTTTATTAAACTAGTCCCCAAAGTTTTTTAATAATGCTTTCCTACTCAATAGCTTAATTTTTTTGGAATTTCGATTAGTTGAATTATTAAGTTGAGTGTTCAAACGTTTCAACCACTAATTTTAATCTACAGAGGAGGTAATTTTGTGTATCATCATTGGGGATGTACTTAATTTATCAGCAATTGTCTTAGATCAATGAAGATTCTCACATACTCTGATAAAATGTTTCTCCCGGCTGGCTAAGGTAACGATACCCATTATGACTTTAACCCTCCCCTCACCATGGAGGAACATATTGACCAATACCTGAGGACCTAAATTGGCACAATATCCATATGTAAACTATATCCAATATTATCCATTATAATTTATATATTCTCTTATGGACCTTGTCTTTATAGATTTATATCAAATAAAATATGTTAACTTTCAAATCAAATGGTCATTGAAAGGTTAAAAATAATGTAAAATTCTCACTTCTATGAATAGTTATTCATCGTATCGTATTATAGACAGCTTTCCGCGGAAAGCAAAACTAGATAAGATTAAATCCAGTTTTGTTTAATTAAACCCCGATGGACTGAAGGCATAGGTTGACAAAATTGTATTAATCTTATGATTTTTTTATTTTTAAAAAATTATCTATAATACGATACGATACGATAATTTTGATATGGATTAAAACAGGCTCTAATCCAGCGGATATTTATCGGTTTCGAAGCCATACTTGAAACTTTACTACAACATTTTACATTGAAGTTTATATTTGAATCACAAAATATAAGCTTCAAACTGAAAAAAAAACGATTTTGGTTCTACGACATTTTTTCTTCAAATCTATTAACTCCATTAAACCTAATAAATATTAGACCCCCGCAAGGGTTAAGCCCGTGAAGGTCCTTTAGGCTTGTGTTAGGTAAAGTGAAGCTCTTTATAGTGCCTATAAAAAATGACGTCATACAATACAATTGACTAATGATCGGCCAATACTCAGACTAAATTACCAATGGCAGGCCAGTATACATTTTACTTAATCAATGAATGGCCAGTATAACGTCATTTTTTATAGGCACTATAAAAAGCTTCTAATAGAACCTTTAAGTAATAATAAAGCAACAGAATGCAAATTTTCCATTATCTTGTTTTCTCATTTGTGATGACAGCTTATTTTTTAGTACTTTCCCTCAAAATGTTTGGCGAGCACTTTAAACCCCACTTCTTTCTTATTTTTGAAATAAATGAAAAAAGGGAACGCCGGTTTTTTTTACTGAGGAAAGCTTAACCCATACCCTGTACCCTATATAACCTAACCTAAGAAATATAACGAAAAACTATGAAGGGGGGGGGGGAGGAGGAAGGGGTATTTTGGGCTCGACTAGGCTTTTTGAGGGAAACCGCCTATTGATTCTGTAAAGAAAAAACAGCCAATTAGTGTGTTAAGTAAATATGTTACTTTCAGGGATTGGAAGGTATATCTAATATAAAGGTATCTACCAAGGCTAAGGCCTTCGGCCAAACCGAGAATTTTTAAAATTGCTGCTCTGTTGTGGTAGCTAAGAAATATTAGAATAGTTATTTCTCGCATCGTATTATAAAAAGCTTTTCGCGGATATAGAAAGTGCAATTATGAGATTAAAATCAGTATTTTTAGCCCCGAGGTGCCGAAGGCACCGGCTAAAAAACTGGTTTTAATCTTATGATTGTACATTTTTATATTCGTAGAAAGCTGGATATATTATGATGCTAGACATAGTTTTTTCGTATAGATGAGACAAGACATATGATATTTTAAAATGTATTTTAATTTCTATCGCAAGTGCAAAACAAAAAATAAGAATGTTTTTTTTTCATTTATAAAACTGTATTAATTATTTATCGCATCGTGTTATAGACAGCTTTCAGCGGATAATAAAAACAGTTTAACTAATTAAGGCCCGGGCTACCCAAACTGGAATTAATTTTATTATTTTTATTTTGATATTCATGAAAAAATGTCTGTAATACGATACGATTATTCAGTATGGCTGAGAACTGGCTCTAATCCAGCGGATATTAATCGGTTTCGAAGCCATACTGTAAAAACATTATTCTCTATATTCTAGAAAAAAGGCACTAATTAAGTAATAATTACTAACAATTTATCTTATACCCTCAATGTTGTTTACAGACGAACAGTCTACTGGACCACGGGGATCTAAAGTGATAAGACAATGGCCGATAAATTGATGTACATCCCCAATGGTATAACACAAAATTACCCCTTATGTAGATTATATTTAGTGGGTGAAACGATTGGAAACACAACTAAATGAACCAACCAACCCAAATTCCTTGAAAGTCCCCAAAGTTGTAAAGCCAACAAAAAAGAAAATGTTATTAAGAGACATTAGGAAATAGTGTAATAAACAGCCCAATGTCCCATCTCTGTCTTTGACTAGACCGACATTTTTTATTCTGGATGTAGCTTATTTCCTGGGAAAAAGGGATAAGACTAGCCAAGCAAAATTTAATAAAAGTACTCAAAGTTTTGCGTCAATAAATTAATCCTATTTTTTTCATATTTATAATTAGTGCAGCATAAAAAAATCACAATAATCTTATTTTATCGTTTTGTTTCCTTTAGACTTTGAGATCTAGAGTACATAGTGCATGCCCTCTAAATTAACTTCCGATGGATTATGACAATCCCCCAAAATCACGCCTCAGACATAGCAGGAGAAAGTAACACAAAATAATAATAAAGTAAATAAGGAATAATCCCCTGAATTCCATCTGTATAGAGTCTTACTATAGAGCAGTTATGCTTCTAACAACCTTATTCAGGGTGTATCGCTGTGTCAAGGTTCCCCTTGAGTTTTTTTTTGTGTCGTGCTCTATGTGGAAGTCCGTGAGAAACCCTTTCCTAATCCCATGCAGCAAAGACGACAATTTTCCTCTGATGAATGATCAAGCGCGGCATATGCGCTTTGTGTTCTCCGACTCTAGCGCCTATTCGTCTAAAGATCTTGTGTTTCGGAACATGGACAAAACACAGGGTTAATTAAAAGTTGAGTTTAACCTTTTAGTCAAATGCTCTTATTAAGTCAAACTGTTCTTAGTAAGAGCATTTGACTAAAATGTTACACCCAGCTGTTTGGAAAATACCCGAAAAAATGACCGCCTTTGTTAACCTGTTTATGATGAGTTTTCATATCATAACCATCTGGAGAGAGCCATTCAAACAGAAATATTGAGCAGGCAGCAACCTAGTAAGAAAAAATTATTTTATTATGTATGGACTAGTGGCTACGGCCTTAGAGGACTTTAGGAGCACTTGAGGTGAGAGCGGGAAGTACATTTTTAAATTTAGTTATACAAAGCAAAGAAAAATTTATTTTATGGGGTGATCACTTTTTTCTAGGGGCAATTTTTCTCGCAATAAAATATAGATAAGTTGCTCCAGTGAGTATTGTTACCAGGAGTATTGTTACCAGGAGTATTGTTACCAGGAGTATTGTTACCAGGAGTATTGTTACCAGGAGCATTGTTACCAGAAATATTGTTACCAGAGTATTGTTACCAGGAGTACTGTTACTAGGACTATTGTTACCAGGAAAATTGTTACCAGGAGTTTTGTTACCATGAGAATTGTTACTAGAGTGTTGTTACCAGGAGTGTTGTTACCAGAAGTATTGTTACCAGGAGTATTTTATCAGGAGTATTGTTACCAGGAGTATTGTTACCAGGATTTTTTTACCAGGAATATTGTTACCAGGAGTATTGTTACCAGGATTATAGTTACCAGGAGTATTGTTACCAGGAATATTGTTACCAGGAGTATTGTAACAAGGAGTATTGTTACCAGGAGAATTGTTACCTGTACAGATAACATAACCACCAGCATACTTGAGTATTATTACCAGGAATACTGTTACCAGGAGTATTGTTACCAGGAATATTGTTACCAGAGTATTGTTACCAGGAGTATTGTTACCATATATATTTTTACCAGAGTATTGTTACCAGGAGTATTGTTACTAGGACTATTGTTACCAGGAAAATTGTTACCAGGAGTATTGTTACCACGAGAATTGTTACTAGAGTATTGTTACCAGGAGTATTGTTACCAGGATAATTGTTACCAGAAGTATTGTTACCAGGAATATTGTTACCACGAGAATTGTTACCAGGAGTATTGTTACCAGGAGTATTGTTACCAGGAGTATTGTAAATAGGAGTATTGTTACCTGTACAGAAACCATGACCACAAGCATCCAGGAGGCAAAATCAAAAGGCTCCAGAAAGGCTGTTGGTGAAATAATGCCCGTTCTTTTTGAAACCTTAAAAATATTTCATTAAAACCTAAAAGTTAAACATAAAAATAAAAAAATAAATTGTACGATTTTTTGAGTTACAGAGCAAATGTTCAGTTTTCATAACGAACAAGAGGAATGGAGATCATATTAAAAAACTGCAATAAAATTAAAATTATTTGAAAATAAAGTTTATGTCTTTTGATAGCGCTATAGATTGGCCGACAGAAAATTTATATTATATTACGCTACTAAAATACAAAGATTTTATGTAATACAATTATCCATTTCAAGATAATTAAAAATATTTTCTGTCTGGAAATCTTCAGGGAGAGAGAGGGAGTGGACTTTGGTGCTGAGTATTACACTAGTCCCCAAAGTTTTAAAATAACGTTTCTTATTCGTAAGCTTTCTAACTTTGAGGACTTTTATTGAATTTTGATTGATTGGTTAATTAAGTTGAGTGTTCAAACATTTTAACCACTAATTTCAATCTACAGAAAGGGGTAAGTATATTTATCATCATTGGGGCTCTACATAAATGTATCGGCCATTGTCTCATTCCTTTAGATTCTTGGTTAATCTTACGTTATTTAAAAGAATAACACACTTAAATATGCAGACGGACATGGATGACAACATACATAAGAGCGAAGCTTAAAAATTATGACGGATAATCGAACAATGTAAACATATAGAGACTAAATTTTGAGACTAAATAATCAAAAAAAGTTTAATTTGATAAGTTTAAATATTGAATATTTTTACCGGCAAACTAACATTTCCAGTCTTGATTATATATATATGCTTCGCTTATCACATAATGCCTAATTGCCATAGAAATAACCAATTAATAACATATGTCAAAATATCTAAAAATCAACAGGTATAAAATGGACAAACGGATGTAAATTTTATAAATATGCTACGCTTTCTAAATTATACTGTTTAAGGAATTATTTGATAAGTTTAAAGTCGATAAGACAGTTCTTGAATGTCTAAATTATAACATTAAAAGTATAACATATATCTGTGAAACTAAATAGTTGAAAAGCCTCGCTTTGGAAAAATATCTTCTTGGTAATCTATATTATCTAAATGAAATTATGTAATTTAAAATTAGGATTTCAGGGAGAGGACAAAGGACAAGAATCTAATCTTTACCCCAAAACTGGGGCATGAAAGGCAATTTTTGCTAGTAAATATTAGGTTGAAGAATGAACATATAAAAACCATTTTGCCTCCAACTTTTCTGACTTTTCTGAAAAAAAAACATTTAAAAATATACATTCTTTCACTTTTGATTACAATGACATCTCAAAAACTAATACTAATATAAAAACATCATATACCAATATGAAAACTAGAGGTTATAAGCTTTTTAATCTCAGATAGCCCCTTTCATAAACTACTTTGCCCTTACGGCGACCAGTGATCAGGATAGTTATTACAGATTCTACTGTTATACACACAGTTTGATAATTAGTACACATACTAGAAGGAATATTTTAGTACAAAATTAACTCACCAGGATAGTTATTCCAGTTTCTAGGAATGGTATTGACAAGTCAATGACACTTTCTCTACCAGAATTAATCTTCAGTAAAGTCAGCATGCATACTAATAAGAATATTTTAGTACAAAATTTACTCACCAGGATAGTTATTCCAGTTTCTAAGAATGGTATTGAGAAGTCTATGACACTTTCTTACCAGAATTAATCTTCAGTAAAGTCAGCACACATACTAATAAGAATATTTTAGTACAAAATTTACTCACCAGGATAGTTATTCCAGTTTCTAAGAATGGTATTGAGAAGTCTATGACACTCTCTCTACCAGAATTAATCTTCAGTGAAGTCAGCATGCATACTAATAGGAACATTTTAGTACAAAATTTTCTCACCAGGATTGTTATTCCAGTTTCTAAGAATGGTATTGAGAAGTCAATGACACTCTCTCTACCAGAATTAATCTTCAATGCAGTCAGCTTGCAAACTAATGGGAGCATTGTAGTACAAAATTTACTCACCAGGATAGTTATTCCAGTTTCTAAGAATGGTATTGAGAAGTCAATAACACTTTCTCTACCAGAGTTAATCTTCAGTGAAGTCAGCTAACATACTAATTTAATTATTTTAGTACAAAATTTACTCACCAGGATAGTTATTCCAGTTTCTAAGAATGGTATTGACAAGTCAATGACACTTTCTCTACCAGATTTAATCTTCAATGCAGTCAGCATGCAAACTAATGGGAGCATTTTAGTACAAAATTTACTCACCAGGATAGTTATTCCAGTTTCTAAGAATGGTATTGAGAAGTCAATAACACTTTCTCTACCAGAATTAATCTTCAATGAGGTCAGAACCATATCTGTCTCTTCTCTTATCAATTCTGTAACATAAAATGATTCTTCAAATAGAGGAAAATATTTGTACTAAAAAATACCTTAAAGAATTTTTTGGGTACTTTTTAACTAGAGTTGGGACGGATATTTACATAAAGATAAAAATTTTCTGAATTAAAGAGAAGAAAGGAAGTTAGATTAAGGTCGTTAAATCTAAGATTGGTTGTTTGTTGAGGCTTCTGTAGTAAATAATATATAGCTACAATAAGAAAGTGTACCTGCAAAATCGATATAAAATTACTTGAATGTTGCACCATATTTTTGCCTACGCTAATAAAATGGTCCTTTTAGCCGGCTAATATAAGCATCATCCATCCACTCCTTTTACTCTAACCCTTCCAAGAAGTTTCACGCCTTTTTGAGGAAAGAACTGATCCAAAAATGAGAACTAGAGTAGCAACGCATATTATATCCATTACCTGCTACAAGACCATTCCATGAGCCGTTGACAATACCACCCCACCTTCCATCCTTCACCCTTTTCAGAGCATAGTCAAAAGACATGTCCGCTGAAAACTTCTTCAACAGGTCGATACAAAAACCTTGATTAATTATAGAGAATAAACATATTTATATACATTTTTTTTATTAAACATACCAAGCCTGTCTGTCCCAACGATGATACACATAATTACCCCTTCTATAGATTACAATTAGTGGTTGAAAATTGAAATATAATTAGTCAACTAATCAAAATTCAATAAAATACCGAAATTTGCTAAATCAACAATTCAGAAAATGCTATGATAAAACTTTGAGGACCAGTGTAATATTGTTCTTTCCCGTACTTTTTTTTTACTTTTTTAATACCAAATAATTTACTTTTATAAAAATGAATGAATTATACCTGAACAGCACTGGAAAACTGTTGAATTCGGATTTAACAACTCCTAAACAAGCACGAATATAGTTAGGAGAATAACTATATAACAATTTTTGGGAATAGTCCCTTTCGCGGCCACTAAGGCGCGATTCGTTATATTTTTAAAATGGCTTTTTATAGGTTATTTTAGGTTAGGTTAAGTTATATTGGGTTAGGTGATTGCCCCACAGGGATAGGCAATTGGCCTCGCAGGATTAGAGCCCCCCGCAGGGGCTAGAAATAGGAGAAAAACTACTGTGAAAAATACGATGAATCACCCCTTAAGGTGCGTTGCCACGAAAGGGACTATACCCAAAATTTTAGTTAATTGGTTGTAACATGTAAGGTGTTTTTTAATAGCCAAAACTTATATTAAACAAGGATGACAACATCCATAAAAGCGAAGCACTGAAACGGTAGGACAAACGGACATGAACACCTAGTGTCAGAACTAAATAATCAGAATATAAATGTATAAGAGTCGAAGCAAAAATGTAAGTAAATTTGTTGAAAAACTGCTTTATACAGGATAATGTTTATGGACATACTTACATATTTAGGACTTGATTATAGAGTTGCTTCGCTTATAACATTATACTTTGTTGTCCCAGGTATCAATATACCAAAAATCAGATCAATCGGATGATTAGATCACATGGAAATTTGTTGTTAAAAAAGTAAAAAAAATCGAACCTAGTAATAGTGTCGGACTGATTATGACGTAAGAAAAAAGATTAGCCAATGAGAGGCCACTATAAATTTTACCATTGGTCAATAATGGCCTCTCATTGGCTAATTTTTTTTCTTACGTCATAATCAGTCCGACACTATTACTAGGTTAAAAAAAATCAACATTTTTAAAATGGACATACGGAAATTTTGGTAATGATTATAGAGTTGCTACGCTTTCTAAATCGTAACTACTAAAGGAATCACCATGCAAAATTTGAAATCGATAGGACAATTCTAACATGCCTAAATTAACGAAAAAAGCTATCCGTTACGGACGGACGGACCGACCCTAAATATAGAAAAGCTTCGCTTTTAAAAATTCAGAAATGAAATGTTTATATTGTTGAATCTATTAATGGATTTAGTATTACTTAGATCTTACTAGGGATGGCAATCCGTCAAATTTTTGGACCGGATTCGGATTCTTACAAGAATCCGTCAAAAAAATATGGCGGATTCCGGATTCTTATTTTTGGCGGATTCCGGATTCGGATTCCGGATTCTAGCAATATTTTAAAAGGCTTTTTAAAATTTTTAAAAAAAATTAAGTGCTACATATGTCCTAAAAATTAATGTTCTTGGTGTTTTCAATAATTCACTTCCGCGAATCGAACTAGATTTTAAATGATTTTATATATAATGATGATAATCTTTGCCTTTAGAAAACGGGAGTTAAAAGCAAAAACTCAAGACGCTAATTTTAGCCTACCAATTAATCCGAATCCGATATTAAAAAACGGATTCCGGATACGGATTCGGATTCCAAAATTGACCAAAAATTGGGCGGATTCCGGATCCCGGATTCGGATTGCCAACCCTAGATCATACACCAGATTTTCATGTAATCTAATCAAATGAAACTTGTATCTAGCTAAAATAACGATACCCTTATTTACCCCCTTTACCCCATCCCCTCCCACTTGATGAACGAACTGACCAATAAATGAAGTCCATTTTAGCAACGATAATTTTTCCCTGTCATAATATTCCCGTGCATTCTACATCCATTCTAATATTTTTTTTCTAACGTTGGTATTCTATTTTTTTCTGAGGTAAAGATAAACAGAAATATTTTTGTTCTAACAACTAATCTTAAAACAATATTTTAACAACTTTATAATCACAAGATTTTAAACACATTTTATAATCACAAGTCACAATGAAACCTAACCTCTTGGTGACTAAACTTATCAGGTAAGCAAAAAAGATGCGAATATTCAATATTTTGGGGGTCTCAGACTTTGGGGACACGCTCAAAGTGTTTGTTAAGGTTTTGGCAGGTGGTAAAAGACTTTGGTCTCGCAAAAATCAGCAGCATACACTGAATATAATAGTTGATGTTTATTGACTAGTTCCTATCCTCCTTATCATTTTTTTTGTTGAAGGGGGAAGGGATTGTGATAATGGATACAAATTTTTTGAGGGGGGGGGGAGGGTGGCATTTATTTCTAAGGGGGGATTTATCTAGGGAGGTAAGTGATATCCTCCCCCAAAATACTCATAAACCTTTACTAACCCTTTAAGAAGCTACGTATCTAGGGAGAACCATATCGGTCCAACGATTAGCAAGATCCTTCGCTACAGACAAAAATCCTTACTAATAGGATAGGATAAATTGATGTTAACTTGAATCACATCGTATTCGCACTAGAAATTTTAGATCAATAGGACGATTCTATCAAAAATTGGGTTAATAACCTGTGTAGTATTGATATTGACAAGCTGAGAATCAGGCACCATTTGACATATTGAACCTTTACATAGTAAATAACAAACATTCTTCATTTATTGAATTATAATTTTTTTTTTACAAAAATAACAAAATTATTTGGTTGAAAATCCTATAAATAGCTTCACGGTATAGGAGAACCATATCGATTCAGCGGTTAGAGAGATCCTTCGCTACAGACAAAAAAGGGCTTACTACTTGTATAATACTATAAAAATTTTATCTCGAATAAGTATATAAGAATCTATACGTTTAAATGGTCACACAGACTTTCTTTTAACTATTATAATGTTGCTACGCATACCAGATTATGTCTATCTTATTTAACAAGGATGACAACATCCATAAAAGCGAAGCACTGAAACGGTGGGACAAACGGACATTAACACTTGTATAGTGTCAGAACTGAATAATCAGAATATAAAAGTATAAGAGTCGAAGCAAAATTATCAGTAAATTTGTTGAAAAACTGCTTGATACAGGATAATGTTTATGAACATACTTACATTTTTAGGACTTGATTATAGAGTTGCTTCGCTTATAATATTGTACTTTGTTGTCCCAGGAATCTATATACCAAAAATCAGATCAAATGAATAATTAGATCACATAAAAATTTGTTGTTAAAATAGTAGAAAAATCAACATGTTTAAAATGGATGTACGGACATTCTGGTAATGATTATAGAGTTGCTACGCTTTCTAAATCGTACCAAACTACTACAGGAATGACCATGCAAAGTTTGAAATCGATAGGACAATTCTAACATTCCTAAATTAACGAAAAAAAGCTATCTATCTCGGACGGACGGACCGACCCTAATTATAGAAAAGCTTCGCTTTTAAAAATTTGCTATACTGGTTTTCAAAATAAAAAAAAAATATAAAAAATTGTTCACCGGGCGTATAGTCCCTCTTGGCTGATAAAACGGGTATTAATTTTATGATTTTTATTTTAATATCTTTGGTAAATTGTCTCTAATACGATGCTATACATGATTTTTCAGTAGCTGAGAACCAGTTCTAATCCAGCGGATATTAATCGGTCTCGAAGCCATACAGAAAAAGCTTTTATTAATACTTAAATAAAATGTTTGTTTCCTTTGGTAGTTGAGCAAGCCGTAGGAGGACTCAGATTTATATAAGGAGGCTCCTAAAAATAACAAGAAATTATTAAAGGAAACTACAAGTAGACCCAATACCCAAAATTGGAAGCCTTAAGCTTCAATATCAATTAAAGTTATAGGCGGTGTATTTCTTGCAGGCTTACTTTAATGGATGTTGTAAAAAGAAGGAGTTTTGTAGGATGCGATAATCTAACACCCCATTAATTGCAGAACTCTTGTCAGAGCAGCGCCTGTTTATTGGCCAAGGTATTTTACTTATACCTAGTGTTGATACCATTCGCCTGACATAGCAGCAGTAGTTACTCGACAGCAAGCTGCCACGTTATCAATTCCGCTATTTATATAATAGAGTTTCCAGTTTGTCTTCCAAAGCGGTTAATATCCGCTAAAATAGAACCGGTTCTGAGTCATATTGAATAATTATGACGACAAAAATAGTATTGATGATATAACTTTCATTTTATTATTCATAGAAAATTGTCTCTAATACATGATTTTTTTAGTATAACTGGTTATAATTCCGCGGATATGATTCATTTCGAAGCCAAACTGTGAAATAACTTTACTCACTTCTAGAAAAGTTATAGTTATAAATCTTCGTTCTGGTATTCCATCCGGGGGTTTCAGGGCTTCTCCTGGCCATACTATGTCCTGACAATAGAGATAATATAGAGAGACAATGGCCACACTATGTCCTGATAATAGAGATAATATAGAGACACACTAGCTATACTATGTCCTGATAATAGAGATAATATAGAGACACACTAGCTATACTATGTTCTGATAATAGGGATAATATAGAGACACACTGACCATACTATGTCCTGATAATAGAGATAATATAAAGACACACTGGCCATACTATGTCCTGATAATAGAGATAATATAAAGACACACTGACCATACTATGTTCTGATAATAGAGATAATATAGAGACACACTGGCCATACTATGTCCTGATAATAGAGATAATATAGAGACATACTGGCCATACTATGTCCTGATAATAGATATAATATAGAGACACACTGGCCACACTATGTCCTGATAATAAAGATAATATTGAGACACAATGGCCATTATATGTCCTGATAATAGAAATAATATAGAGACACACTGGCCATACTTTGTCCTGATAATAGAGATAATATAGAGACATACTGGCCATACTATGTCCTGATAATAGAGATAATATTGAGACACAATGGCCATTATATGTCTTGATAATAGAGATAATATAGAGACACACTGGCCATACTATGTCCTGATAATAGAGATAATATAGAGACATACTGGCCATACTATGTCCTGATAATAGAGATAATATTGAGACACAATGGCCATTATATGTCCTGATAATAGAGATAATATAGAGGCACACTGACCATACTATGTCCTGATAATAGAGATAATAATGAGACACACTGGCCATAATATGTCCTTAAAATAGAGTTAATATAGAGACATACAGGCCATACTATGTCCTAATGATAGAGATAATATAGAGACACACTGGAGATACTATGTTCTGATAATAGAGATACTATAGAGACACCCCTAGAAAAAAGCCCCCCCCACCAAAAAAAAATAAGTATTAAATTGAAAGTATAGATTTGACTTCCCCACCCCCATTCCCACAAGTGTCCCTAGAGGCCTCTAGTGGCGTAACCGATATATAATATGACTGCAAGAAGGAATTTTATCTTTATGTTTTTTAGCAGCTAGTGAATAATGTAATGATGTGGTGACACAACATATAACATGACATTTTTTTGCGGCATATATCAGGTAGGGAGGGGACAATAGGCTGCTTTTTATATTTGTCCCAAAAGTTTTATATTGAACAACTTTGGGACTTTTAATGAATTTTGATTGGTAATTTCATCAAGTTGAGTGTTCAAATCGTTTCAGTGACTAATTGTAATCTACAGAAATGGAAATTTTCTGTATCATTATTTGGGATGTACATTAATTTATCGGCCAAAAAAAGCAACTGTATTACTCTATAACATACAAATGTACAATTTATTCGTCTTGTTCTTTGGTCAATAAAGATCTCGCCGTAATTGAACTGATAGGTTTTCTATTTCAGGTACGATTTATATAGGTCCCAGGCATGTTATTTTCTAGATCTCAAAAACTACTTGACCCATATTTTCCTATCTTATCAGGGGAGTGTACATTATTCCCTGCCAATTAAATATATCAGGATTGAGGGTTGATTAAGGATGGTACCCAAAAACTTTGGGGACATGTTTTTAGAAGCTAGGGGAAAAGCTTTCAGTTTTTGTATTAACAAAATATCTAGTTATAAGATTATTTTGTTTGTATAATTAAATATTGGTCTAAGAAAAAGTTATAATTACTCTCAAAAAAAACTTTTATTTACATTTGAGATTACACACAAAAAACTTTATCTTTTTTAATCTAATTACATTATTTGTCTATCTTTGTTTTACTTTATACATACACTTCTATCGGTCTTGGGAGGAGTACATTTTTTTCAGGAAAGGAGGGGACATTGGACTGTTTATTACACTTGTCCCCAAATTATTATAACGTTTTCTTATTCGTTGTCATAACAACTTTCGGAACTTTCAATGTATTTTGATTGGTTGGTTTATTAGGTTGAGTGTCCATGCGTTTCAACCACTATGTGTAATCTACAGTAAAAGTATTTTTGTGTATCATCATTGGGAATTTACATAAGTCTATCGGCTATTTTCTTATCCTTGTGTATTATACCTTTATATCAATCTTAGCATTGTTTGATTTCCATACTCCAATTTCTTCCCAGGTGAGTTGTGTGGGATGACCGGGCTGTTCCTCGCCTTGCTGTCGCAGGTTCATCACCTGAACCAATAAATCTATGAATATAGATGCATAACCAGACAACTACCTGCATACCCCTGTTGGGGATTTTTTTATTTGCTAACAAATTGCTCTTTTGTTGCGACTTGGCTGTGTTGATATGCCCGACGCTATTGGTTGATTTTCAAAGATCCAATTTAAAATTGGCACAGGGTCCTTTTTTACCCATATATTTTACTCTAATCCTGTAACAAAGACAATCAAGTCCACAATTAAATAATTTTATAAAAAAACATAAGAAATAAATTTGGCGAATTTAAATATTATTTTATATATATTTTTACACTCTGTAGCAGAAACGTTCAAGATATTTTGAGAGGGGTAAAACGATAACCATAGTTATTTTTAATATTTTGAAGGGGTAAAACGAGAGATTTCATAGTTTGAAGGGGTTAACCGCCCTCCTTTATCCCCTTTGGACGTCTATCCTGTAAAGTGCTAGTAACATTGTAATTTAATTTCTCTCGCAATTTCTATTTTTATGAAAATATGTTAAATTTATCCTCTTTTGTCATCAGTCAGTTGTCGGCTTCGAGTCTAGTCCACACTGGGTCATACTAATGACGCTAAAAATGGTACCTACTGCTTCTTTGTCTAGAGTAGGTAGGATGCCTTAGCACATAAAAAGGCGCAGCTCATTGCCAGACAAGGTCATGCAATCAAAGGTTTGGTTGTATGTTAGATTTTACTTAACCTCTCCTTGTATACCTTAAGTTGTATATTCTTTAATGAACCATCACTGTTAAACTCTATATCAGGCTCCGACCTAAATACAATATTTTTATTAAAAGAAGCAGGATGTCTGTCTGTATGGTTTTCTGTCCTTACCTTAGGATATTGCTACAGAAACTTTATATAATTTATTTAAATATGTTGGTCCTAAATTGGTATTTTCAGCTTTTGCAACGGCCATGCAAACCATGTATAAAATTAGGTGAATATGTGTAATAATATTATTTTTGTATGTTGCTTAAGTTGAAATACATAATCTATTTATCTATCTAACCGCTGAACCAATTTGCTTAGTGTTTGGCACTTGGCTGCTGTTTGTTAAAAATAAAAAATTCGGATACGCTTGCTTAAATTCAATCCATGTAACAAAGTTTAATGGTGGAAAATAAATGGAAGCTCAATTGTATATTTGGCATCCATTTGCGGCTTCTGGGTTGCGGATTTTTTTTTCCTCTTTGGTGGTCCTAATATTATGAAAGGGCGCTGGCTGAGTCTTTAAAATAGCTGCCAGCTTTAGCTATGGTTTATATAAAAGGGGCGAATGAAATCTTTAACTATGTCTTCCCAGCCAAGTATTTTCCTTCTATAAATTGTCTATATAAGATAAATGATTGTTATATGCAGTAGGGAGGAAGGAGACATTGAGCTGTTCATTACACTAGTCTCCAAAGTTTTATAACAACGTTTCCTTATTCGTTTTATTAACAACTTTGGGGACTTTAACCACTAATTCTAATCTACAGAAGGGTAGTTTTGTGTATCATCATTGAGGATCAATTTAAATCGCTGGATTTGCAGTAACACTTGTGATAAAATTGACAATTATAATTCCTTATATCAAAATCCAATAAAGACACAAGAAACAAGAATGAGATATGTTAATATGTGGTGCAGGTTTGTTGGCCCCGAGGGGCCGAAGTCCCAGGCTAACAAAACTAACATTAATTTAATGTTTTTTTATTTTAATATTTATGGAAAATTGTCTGTAATAGATACTTTACATGATTATTTCAGTATGGTTGAGAACCAGATTTAATGTCTTTTTTTATTAATATAATTGAAGTCTCGTGTCTTTTTTTTACATAGAGACAACCAGATGACAACATCCATAAAGTTGAAGCTCTAAAATCAGATGAAAGGACAAACGAACAATAAACCTTGTAGAGTGTCCAAACATAATAATAAGCAGAACATTAATTTGTAAGTCTGAACAAATTTTTAAATAAAACTGCAAAATTGCTTAAATACAGGATACAAGGATAGGATAAACTTTCAATTTTAGAATTTGATTATATAGATGCCTCGCTAATAATATTGTACCTAGTAATCCTAGGAACAATTATTATAAAAGTTGTTGTCGAAAAAGTAAAAAAATCATCATATTTTAAATAAACGTATGGATTTCCCAGTAATGTTTATAGATTTTCCTTAATTGTAACTTATTGTTATAGAAATCATCATGGAATCAACCCTAATTATGGAGAAGCTTCGCTTTCAAAACTGAATAAGAGATAAAACATAATAATGGCCATTAATAAAAGTAATAGCTAAACTTTTGCTTTAACATCATGCGAAAAAGTTTTTAGCACATCTAGATTCATAGATCTAACTACAAATACATTCTAAAAGGCTTTGGTTCACTTGATTTTAAATATAGCAAAATGTTAAAATAAAAGGTAAGAAATATTATTTTCTTTAAGATGTTAATTTAAGGTTTTTAGGGCGTTATAAGGCTGAAAGGGGCTATAGCACTTACACATCCAGCAAATTTACAGTTGATGTATTTTTGGCAAAATGTTTTCTTACTTTTTCTAATGCCATAAATACATCCAACACTGGCATTTACACATCCATACTTTTTCAATTATATGTCATAAATACATCCAACACTGGCATTTACACATCCATACTTTTTCAATTATATGTCATAAATACATCCAACACTGGCATTTACACATCCATACTTTTTCGATGATATGTCATAAATACATCCAACACTGGCAAATACACATCTAGATTAATTTAATTGAATATTTATTTACAATTAATTATATTTTGTACAGTATGTATAGGTCTTAAACTTTTTACCCTATTTTAGTTACTCTCCCCTATTTACTTTCCTTTTTCTCAAGATGCTCCCTACAAAACATCAATACATTTCCGCAGGTGGTCAAATTATTGCTATATATTATTACTAGCGGCTTCGCCCCTAGCCTCTAGGGGCTTTGCCCCAAGAGGTGATAAAAAAAATTAATATTTATTGTTTTTAGTGAGAGAATGTTGCTATTCTTTCATTCAAAATAAATGCTGGAATAAAAAATATTTTTTAACAAAGGACCTAGGAAATCTTCAGCAAATAAAAAAAAAAAAAAAAAAAAAAAAAAATGGGGGGGGGATTTTTTTGTTTTTGGGGGGGTTTTGGGTGTCCCACCCCCCAAGAAAATAGCTTAAAACCACCACAGGACCAATAGGTATATACCCTGAAGAGTAGAATCCGATCGGTTCAGTAGTTACCGAGATCTTAAGGGACAGACAGACAGACGGACGGACAGACGGTCAGACGGTCAGACGGACAGACGGACAGACAGACATCGTTCTACTTTGTATTATAGATAATTTAGATATTTATTGTTAGTTCATTGTTTTATTATGGCAGAGCCAGAGGCTATTTTTTTTGTGACAACAAAAACAACTGGGAACCTTTAGTTGCTGTGAGGCACTTTGTAAGGCCACGATAAGCTGCCGTTATACTTCAAAAGAAGCCGCCCAAGAGACTGATGAAGAACCTCAAATTATTAGGTAAAAGTTTACTACATTTTTATGTTTAATATATATTTGTATATATATAAATATGTAAAATGTATATATCAAAACAGTTGGGGGTTATAAACAATTACATTAGATCTTGTTATCGATTTAAAATATATATAATATTGGGATTAAAATAATTGTAATTTACGTTTTGTATTTTAATTAATATATATATTATATATGTATATATCAAAACAGTTGGGGGTTTTAAACAATTACATTAGATCTTGTTATTTATTTGTAAAATATATATTATTCCTTTGCAAATTGTAAATTGCGTTTTGTTTTTTAGTATTCCAACTGTGCATATAATGTGATGGGAGATTACATCTACCTAGCCCTGCTGAATCAAAAGTCACCGAGACCAAATTTGCCATCCGGGAAGCTATAGAATCCGATCCGCTCTCCTTCATCACCCAAGTTTACGAAGCCTGTGTCGCGACCACACTGAATTCTATCAGAACATCTGGTGAGTTTTTCATTTTATATGTAGCGAAGCTACTTTGTATAAAATAAGAATAAAATATGTAGATATAGAATATACAATCGAGTATTTTCATCATAAATGTATCGACGCTTCTTAAAAAAGAGAATATTTAATTGGTATAAAATAAGGTTTAGGGTTTATAATCAAATTCAATAAACAATAAAAACTAATCTTTTTTTGTTTATTAAGGAGATTTAACAATAGAAGTACAGGGATTCAAGGGACAAGACCTCCAAGACCCCACAATCAATATGGAAGTGGGGATATGTCTGACTTGTTGGTTGATGATTTTGGTAGACCAATATATAGAATTGTGACAAGGTCAAGATCGTCACAACAATCCATCACATAATGATTTTTTATTTTAACCTGACAAATATATTTTAATTTAAATCTTTAAAATGCTTTTTATTTTAACCTGACAAATAACTCAAATAATATACAAGTGTGTTTTCTTATTATTTTGTGTTAAATGCTATGGATGTATAAATGCCAGTGTTGGATGTATTTATGACATATAAATGAAAAAGTATGGATGTGTAAATGCCAGTGTCGGATGTATTTTTGACATATGTATAAAAATATGGGATGTGTTTTTGCCAGTGTTGGATGTATTTATGGCATGAGAATCGATTTTACTGTCATTTATACAGTAAAAATTCAGTTTGTCATAAATACATCCAATGCATTGGCAAAAACACATCCACTGTAAATTTGCTGGATGTGTAAATGGCAGTCCCCCGGCTGAAATTCATGAAAAGCAAACCTTATTTTATGTTAGAATATATAAGTCGTTATTTGACGAACTAGAAATTCATTCACGTTTCCCATTTTTTCGACACGCTATAATTCACACAAAAAAACCCTGAAAATTTACATTTTTAAAATAGCCGCAGTTTGATTGTTCAAAAATCAACAATTAGCAGTTTTCCTCGGCCGCAGCAAGATCTAAAACTGCTAACTCCATTGGCCTTCTTAATCAGGGATCTAAAGGGATAAGACAATAGCCGATAAATTGATGTTCATCCCCAAAGATGATACACAAAATTACCCAATCTGCAGATTACAACTAATTTTGGAGTATTAACTTACCAATCAAAATTTAACGAAAATCCCCAAAGTTGTATAAGAAAAGTTTTTTTTATTAAACTTTGGGGACTAGTGTAATAAAACAGCACAATGTCCCCTCCCTTCCTGCATCTCAATACACTCTTTCAAAGACACATTCTCATTCAACTTTTACATTGAATACATACTAGAGTGAGTGCCATAACATTTACCTTATTTGCAGTTTACAAACCTGACCACACAACATAAAATATATTATAGGAGCCCAGGGATCAAAAGGGATAAGGCAATGGCCTATAAATTGATGTACTTCCACAATGATTATACACAAAATTACCCCTTCTATTGTTTAAAATTAGTGGTTGAAACGTTTCAACACTCATCTTAATTAACCAAGCAAACAAAATTCGCCGAAGTCCCCAAAGTTGTTATTCAAACATATCAGAAAACATTTTTATAAAACTTTGGGGACAATTGTAAAAATCAGCCCATTGTCCCCTCTCTCTCTGATAAGAGCCTTATTTCTAGGGTCTATATTTTACGTATTTTAAAACTTATAAAAGAAAAATTAAGTTGAAAGCCATGTACTCTTTACTATCTTTTCTATCAATTGGTTTGGTCTTTGTACTTCAACATGGCAAAATTTGTGGGTTCTCAAATACAAACATATAATACTTTTAATGTAAAGATAGAGAGACACAGAATAAAATAGAATTATAGACAGTTTTCCGCGGATGGTAAAATGAAAAAAATATAAGATTACTTAAAGTTTAGTTGGCCCCGAGTGGCAAAAGGCAAGGGTTATTTAATCAGGTATTTATTTTTGACTTTTACTGAACTATTCGTGGAAAATTGTCTTTAATACGATCACGATACATGATTTTACAGTAAGGCTCAGAACAGGTACTTATTCAGCAGATATTAATCGGTTCGGAGTAATATTGGAAAAGTGTTTAAAATTTGTTATGTAAATACAGAAGTGTTAGTTTAGTGTATCATCATTGGGGATTAACACCAGTTTATCGGCCATTGTCTTATCCCTTTAGATCCCTGTATACCTGCATTAACATCTACAATATTCCATGTTTGAATATTATTCTAAAGGCATACTAACCATATGGACAATTTCCAAATATAAAAGACTGGGTCCTTTTAGTATCTTTATTCAATCCACTATTTTTATAGTGTCGCAGCTACTCTATAATTTTAGTCATTAATTATGATTAATATTTAAAAATTAAATAAGAAAGTTCTTAGGAAATAATATCTAAAATAATTACTAAAATTATTACTGAATTTGCAATTTACGTGGACAGGAGAAAAATTTTCTTCAAATTAGTTTTATACTTCCCCTGTCATTTGTTGATCAGTTCGTTATAAAATAAGAGGAGAGGGTATAGGATGAAAAAGATCGTTATTTTAGCGTTTTTAACTTTATTAAGAAGACATGAAAATCTGGTGTAAGATCCAAGTAATAATATATCCATTACTGAATTTTAGTAAATAAAGTCTATCTCACACAAACTTTTAAACTAATTTCATTTTTAGTATATTTCTGTCTATCGTATACATAGACAAATGGATATATTTTTACACCAGATTATAATGTACTCTAATAAAGTAAACCTTGTAGCTGGCTAAAATAACGATAGCCGCAATAAACCCGGTTATTCCTTCCACACTCCAACTACTGGATGAACGAACAATAAATGATAAACATATGATGAACAATAAATGATAAACAATAAATGATGAACAATAAATGATAAACAATAAATGATGAACATCATATGAGGAACGATAAATGATGAACAATAAATGAGGAACAATAAATGAGGAATAATAAATGATAAAAAATAAATGAGGAATAATAAGTGATGAACAATAAATGAGGAAAAATAAATGATGAACAATAGATAATGTCCATGTTAGCAACCCAAATTTCCCCTGTCATAACATCCATGTATGTTCTATATCCATATTCATTAGGACAACTTTTACTTTTACAAAATAAAAAACTTTTTTTTTCGTTTTATTCATCAACTATTGAACAAGGAAAAGCATTTTCTCTAAACCCCACCTTCAATTTTAGTTTTTTGAAAAGAAAAGCTTTTTTTATAATTATAGTCGGTCCGTCCGACCGTCCGGAACAGATAGCTTTTTTTCGTTGATTTAGGCACGTTAGAATTGTCCTATCGATTCCAAACGTTGCATGGTGATTCCTGTAATAGTTAGGTACTATTTAGAAAGCGTAGCATTCATAATCGTTACCAGAATGTCTGTACGTCCATTTTAAACATGCAGATTTTTAAAACTTTTTTCATCAACAAATTTTTATGTGATATAATAATCTGATTGGAATACTGATTCCTAGGACAACAAAGTAAAAAAGTACAATGTTATAAGCGAAGCATATCCTTATACTAAAGTAACAGGATGTTTGTCTGTCTGTGTGTCTGTCTGTGTGTACCGAAGGATCTCGCTAACCGCTGAACCGATCGGGTTCTCCTTAACAGGGTAGATTCCTGGGAAGGTTTTTAACTGTTATGGGGGAGGGTACTACCACCCTCCCAAAAGAAATGACAAAAAAATTGAAAATTTTTCCTAAAATCTGGGAGACTTCAACGTAACATTAAGAGGTATCCGTAATATAAAGAATTATCGTAGACTTTAACAAACAAAAACATTTAAAGTGCCACTAGAGGCCTCTAAGGGCGTAGCCGCTAGTCTGTAATAAAGTCTTAAAAATGTAAATATGTAAGTGTTAACGTTCGTTTGTCCCACTGTTTCAAAGCTTCGCTTTTATGGATGTTGTCATCCTTGTTTTGCGTAGAGACAGTTAACCCCCATTAAAACAACCAGAATTTTAATAATACATTCCTCGAATAATATTAATAATGAACTTTTTGCGGATTAATCTTTTAAAAACAATAAAATTGACTGCCCCAAAAAGCCGAATGTTCAACAAAATTCTATGATTTTATTTTATTTTTTGTAGAAAATTGTCTATAATATAACACAATTAATGTTTTTTTCAGCCTTGCTCAAAACTTGATTTGATCCATTGGAAACCATTTAAATTTGATGCCATACCAGAATAGTTATTTCTCGCATCGTATTATAAACAGCTTTCCGCGGATATAGACATTTTTATATTCGTAGAAAGCTGGATATAATACGAGGTGCCGGAGGCACCGGCTAAAAAAACTGGTTTTAATCTTATGATTGTACATTTCTATATTCGTAGAAAACTGGATATAATACGATGCTAGACATAGTTTTTCGTAAGGATGACAGACTGACGGACAAATGCCACAATTGAGATGCTACA
Source organism: Acartia tonsa (assembly GCF_053477335.1). Lineage (NCBI taxonomy): Eukaryota > Metazoa > Arthropoda > Copepoda > Calanoida > Acartiidae > Acartia > Acartia tonsa. The sequence goes on along the minus strand of NC_137269.1, from coordinate 41,901,749 downwards.
CTACAAGGATGTAAATATTCTCTTTCTACTTAAATTCTCTTTTATTTTTCTACCCTCCAAAGGGGAAAATAAGAATATAATTTAAGGCTTAATCCCGAATACAGCCATTTACCCCCCCCCCCCCCCCCTAAAGGAAATTATAACAAAATCAAACCATCCTTATTTAAAAGTTAAAGGTTCTGTCTGTCTGTACCAAAAGATCTCTGAAGAAAAGAGAAAATACCCCCCCCCCAAAAAAAAAAAATAATTCTCCCCCATTTTTTTTTATATAATTTTTCTTATTAAAACTAAAATTGGGAGAGGGTCAACTTCCCCCTTAAGTGCCCCTAAAGCCTCTAAGAACTTAACCCCTACTCAAAAATAAAAAATCTATGGTTCAGCCCCCCCCCCCCATTCCATACAATTTTTTTAACAACAAAAATAATTAATACATTAGCTTCTTATAATGAATTAGTTAAAATAAGGTTTAGCAAAGGCCTGCAGGGTTAAAGTCCTATTCAGGAAGCATATATATTTTACACTTTAACATGTAGAAGGGTCTATGTAGAGGTATATGGACATGGTTTTATACAAAAATATGAGATTCTACTTAAATTTTGTAAACAAATTTTCTGTGTTTTAAAATTTAAATGATTTAGTATTAAGTTTTCTTTCCCAACCCAGATTTAAATAAACACAAAATCTTCCTTATACATTCAATTTTGAAAACATAGCTTTAATAGTATGGCTTCGAAACCGATTAGTATCCACTGAATTAGAACCGGTTCTCTGGCATACTGAAAAATCATGTATAGCATCGTATTACAGACAATTTTTCACGAACATTAAAATAAAATCATAAAATTAAAACTAGTTTTGTTTCCTCGGGCCTAAGGCTCAAGGATAATAAAACTGGTTTTAATCTAATATTTTTTCATTTTATTATCCGCGAAAAGCTGTCTTATGATACGATGCGATAAATAACTATTATTTAACAATACACGTTGGTATGTCTGTCTGTCAATCAACAATTGTTAAGAATAAATGAAGTGTCTACGCAGCTTTTTTTCGCTCTTTTCTTCAGGGATCTTAAGGATAAGACATAGGACGACAAATTGAAGTACATCCCGTCCCTAAAGATGATAAACAAAATTACTCCATACGTTAATTAAACTTTTTGGTTAAAAAATTTGAACACTGATAGTTTGAAGCAACCAATCAAACTTTTTAAAATGCACCAAACGTTTTAATTCAGCAAATGTTTTTCTGTCTTTCGGTCCGTTCGGATGATGCTTAATAACTTGCCAGCGCGCTGGATCAATTTGGTCCTGTTTACAAGTGATATTCCTTTAGGTCAAACCAGTGTTTTATACCGCCTGAAAGCCTAGGGGGAAAATAATTTTAAAAATTGGCTGGTTGTCTAAACCTGACACAAAAATGGCAATCACTCTTTCAAAAACAATTTAAAAGCATCCAAACGAGCTTAAATCAGAGGCTTAGTCCTTATACTAAAGTAACAGGATGTCTGTGTGTCTGTCTGTGTGTCTGTCTGTGTGTCTGTCTATGTGTCTGTCTGTGTGTACCGAAGGATCTCGCTAACCGCTGAACCGATCGGGTTCTCCTTAACAGGGTAGATTCTCATATGTCCCAGGAAGGTTTATAACTATTTTGGGGGAGGGTACCACCACCCTCCCTAGAGAAAATAAATTTTTAAAAATTTCTTAATTTTAGAAAGAGAGTTCAACGAAAAACAAACATCAAACGTAAAATATTTTTTAACTTATTCTTTTAAAATCTAAAATAAGAAATTGAATTATTAAATTCGACTCTCTCCTCCTCAAGTGCCCCTAGAGGCCTCTAGGGGCGTAGCCGCTAGTAAATATAAATAGTAGTGGGACAAAGTGTCTCCAAAATCAGCTATGTGACGTCACAAAAATGAGGGATTATCCATCTCTTTTTAGGCATTTTTTTCCTAATTATCTCCTTATTTTTATAACGTCACATGGCTGATTTTTTATTATACTTTGTCCAACTATATATAAATGACGAAAAAAAACATTTTGATTACCTTGAACCTTTAACATCAATGTTGGATAAATATTTATAGAGTTGCTTTCCTCCATGCCACTTTAACGGTCCTCGATCCTAAAACAATTTAACAATTAAAAATTTCCCCGTCATTACAAAAATAGCGTCAACGATTTACAAATATATAAATGAATATAGATGTTCAAAATTAGCATTTTTTTGGTAAAAATTGAATATGTTAATAACTTTTTAAAAAAATCATTCGATTTTTTTGTAAAAATAATCAGTATCCTTCTGAAGATTGCAAAAGCATAAGCATGAAATTCTCAGGATAAAAAAAATTTACTATCTATAATACAAATTAGCTTAATGTCTGTCCTTCACTTAAGATCTCCACAACCACTGAACCGATTGGATTCTACTCTTCAGGGAATATACCCACTGGTCCTGTGGTGGTATTAGGCTATTTTCTTGGGGGGTGAGACTCCCCCAACCCCCCCAAAAATTAAAATTTACCCCTCCCCCCCCAATAAAAAACATTTCTGGTGCTGCCAATAAATTATGGGCAGCATCAGAATTTTTTTTTAAATCTTTTTAAAAATTACCTCATGCTGTAAAGCCCCTAGAGGCTAAGTAGTATCTAAAGTATCTGAATTCAAAGAGGTATAGCATGGACAGAATAATAGTCTCAAACCAACCCCAATAAATAATGTAAAAATAAAACAGCCTAAAACCACCCCAAATCTTAACGAAGTGGTCTGTACTTATTAAAATCTTAGGCTTCAGACTAAAAAATAAATGTGTATTTTCTTAAGATTCGGCCCAATGAACATAAATGTTATTGTTTTTTGAATGAAGAATCAATCCAATATACGATGTTGTCTGAAAAAGATTCCTAGTAAAACTAATACACTAATCTATATTCGTAGAATATAAAAAAAGTTCGAAGGTTTAAAGTTTAAAGAACTATATAGGGACACCTAATATAGACACAGCTATCCTCAACAGTTTAGCGGATTTATAACCAACACGCTCCAAGCGGTCAATGGATCCTAAAAATAGACATACTTGCTGAATCATACCTGGTTTTACCTAAATTATACCTGCTCCTTCTTCGGGACTATAGGCTTTTAAAGCTTTTCACTTAAATTACCCTATTATTTGACTTAAAAATAGCGTTCGATAAGACATCCTGTCACTGTTTATAAGTTTTATTACAAAAAAGGAGTCATTTGTATTTAATATATTGATAAAATTGTTAACAGCGTTTGCTAAAACCATTATTTACAGTGTTTGTTTTTATACAAAATTACCATTCAAATATTAGAATGTTAATTCATACATTCACAAAACTTACTACTTAACATTATAAGATTACTAATTGGTCAACCTGATACTCTAGGGAAGGCGGGGGAGGAGGAAAATAGCCTAAAATAACTAAAAAAAAATTGATTGTGCTTTCTTGAAAAGTACAACCTAACAACTTTTCAGATCTTAAGCTTTATAAAACAAACTGGCTAATGTGAAGGAAACAAAGTTGCGGTTTTCGTTATATTTTCACATTAGCTTTTATCCTATTTCTAGCTCCTGCTGGTGCTCTAACCCGGCGGGGCCAATTGCCTAACCTTGCGGGGCAATCACTTAACCTAACCTAATATAACCTTTCAAAAGCTACTGTTTATATACGACGAAACCCGCAACTTCGTTTCCTTTACATGACCCAAAAAAACTTACTACTTTATAAAGTAGGATTGGTGACATTATGACTACAGTTTTAAGCTGAAATAGATATCAAAACAAAATGTGAAATGTAATTAGTAAATTACAGGGCAGTAAGAAAAAAATATCATCAGAAAATGATCTAGTGTACGTTTAATTCTCCAGCTAGTCAAGAATAGCGGTTCCTAAAAATTAATTATATTGCCTAAGATTACAGTATAATATACTAACATAAATTTAGGATCAAATTTTTTTATTGGCACAAATGTAAAATGTATTTAAATGTATTTTTTTAAGTTTTAAGGTTTTTTTTGTTTGTAGCTAGCTTAAGATTTCAATAACTAATGATTTGATTGAATTCTCGAAATAATGGAAAATTTAAATCGGTCTCAGAATGGTTTTAGGCTATTTTTCTGCCTTTTCCTTCCATTTTGAATACAAATCCCCTGGATGTTAAAGGGCAACCATATGTTTATTTATAGTAATAAAAGACATGTAACAATTTATGGAAAACAAAAGTAGCAGCATGTTTATCACAGGGTGATTTTTATTTTTTGATGAATAAAATTAGTGCTTAGTTTAACCCACTAACCTCTGTTCGCGCGTTTTTTTGTGCTGTGAACTACCATCTAATACATATTTAATATTATTTCATAAATCTAAAGACTGTTGACCTGTTGTTTATATACTTACTGATAACTGCATCAAATATTATTGGTATATAACGCCCAACACCAATGATAAGAATAGAAAATTAAATTATGCATTACTTTTTATCCTATCAAGAGATAAAAATGATAATTGTGAAACTTGACAAGAATTTATCTTTTGCATACCGATTTTCAATAGTATGCTATAATTAATAGCAAAGAAATTTACAATCATCTAAAAGATTAACTGTATTTTTATCTTGAGGAAAAGTTATAGGCTAGAGTACTAACCTATATAATTGGAGTTTTACTCCAGGCATAATATAAGAAAGTGGATGGTAGAAATATGATCAGCTTATTTGACTTCAAATTAAGTTAGCAGAGTATACTTAACATAAATACATCTATGTGTTTTAAGTTTTTAATAGCGAAAATATTACCTAATTGGGGTGGGTCTTTTAATTTCAAAATCCGCGCGCTTGTCATGGGAGCTCTACCGCCCACTGTTAGATATTCATTTAAGTAACATTCAACAGACAACCAACACTTTGTCTGAGAAGGGAAAGGGGATATTGGGCTGTAGCAAAAGTTTTATAATAATGTTTTCTTATTTGTTGGCTTACAACTTTGGAAACTTTTATTAAGTTTTGATTGATTGGTATTTAAGTTGAGTTTCCAAGCTTTTCAACCACTAAGTGTTAGCTAAATAAGGGGTAAATTTGTGTATCATCATTAGGGATTTACATCACTTTATAAGTCATTGTCTTATCCCTTTAGATTCCTGTCTCCCTACTCTAACTATTCATGCCGCACACCTAATATAGTAACAGTAGGAACAATTTTTAACTTCTTTAATTGTACCGCGATCCTATCACATCCCCAACGAAGAGCGGATGCGCTACATGACGAGCCATAGTTGCGGGTTAGTAGCAGAACTACTTTATAATTCATCTTGTCTGTCAGTCCATAACAATATGGTAAAATTTAATTTTAACCAATACTATTTCAGATAGATAAGTCAATTTTTGTGAAGATATCCCTTAACAAAAAGTAACAGCATACAACTAACTTACTTTTTCTGTCAGTCTGTTGGTCATGCTACATTTTTTATATTTATATTTAAGGGTTTCTCTGTTTTCTTATATATTCTCCTATCATTCTTTTCTTTTATTTCTATTCCTCTATTTCCTATTTATTATAACAACTTAACTGATCATTTACTTTATAATTTACTTTGTCCCAACATTATATTTACGTTTTTCTTGAGGTTAACCTTGTTAAACCTTATATTAGATAAAATTACTTTAGTCTTAATACTAATATACTATCATTAACTTAGTTTTTACTTATCCTCTCAACACTTTTCTTATTTTCTCGTCAACTCTTTCATATGGTTTTAATTTCATGAAATATGGATAGAATCGGCAGAGGGAACCAATAACAATTATATCGGTTAAATTTAAATCTAATAAAAGACATTTGGATGGCCTTAAAAGAAAATAATAACATCTTTTTTGTATTAAAACTTATAAACAGCGACAGGATGTCTTGTCGAACGCTATTTTTAAGTCAAATAATAGGGTAATTTAAGTGAAAAGCTTTAAAAGCCTATAGTCCCGAAGAAGGAGCAGGTATAATTTAGGTAAAACCAGGTATGATTCAGCAAGTTTGTCTATTTTTAGGATCCATTGACCGCTTGGAGCGTGTTGTTTAAAAATCCGCTAAACTGTTGAGGATAGCTGTGTAGATTTATATGTAGAGATGTATTCACCTCCCCCCCCCCCCCCGGCAATTAGTGCTTCGAACGTCAATTTACAAAAGGACGCTTTTGTTGCTTTAAAGTATGTTGATTATATAGGATCCTGGATGGACATCTATAGTGGTGAAATTATCCCCCTGACAATAAAATAACACAACCCCATTTGTCCTGTAATATTTCAATTTCTAAGAAAAAGTTTTTTTTGTATCCAAAAATGTGTTTTATTTTTGAAGAATATATAATTTTGGTTGTTTTTGAAAAGAAAATACTACCCCTATAATTGTTTTATATTCTAAAATTATGATTAAAATTAAAATTTCTATTGCAATAAACATAGACCTGAGGGCGAAGTCGCCAGAAGACAATAAGATATGATAAGAGATCATATTTGGCTAGTTAGAGAGAATATATGCACATTGCGTTACTCATATATTTCATAAAATGAATATGGATATAATATTCTACAAAAAAATATTTTATTTCACGAAAAAAGAAAGAAAAGAATTACTGTAGAAAATACTGTAATAATATCAATAAAACAATTGTTTAAATGTTTTAAAGTTAAACCCTCTTTGAAAAGTCTATCCAGGGTTTTGTAGCGACGGCTGCAGAGTGGTCTACTGCTGTGTGTGGCTGCGGCTGATAATTAATGTTGCTGCTTAATGCTGCAGCTAAGGCTTATTGAGTGGTTTATATAAGCTGCGCGGCAGACGACAAGGTTTATTTAAGCCTAGCGGCTAAATGTGGCAGAGGTTGCATTGCTAAAACTGCCGATCTCTTAGTTTATCCTATCTAAACCACTAAAATTATCAAGATATAGCGTTTGTAAAGTTTTACAAGTTAACCCGGATGACAACATCCATAAGTATTGAAATGTCTGTTCTGCATTACAGATGGACAGCAGAATCATTAAGTAGTGATGCCTTACAATTAGAAAAAATAAAAAAAAGAATTTCATGAATCTATCTTTAATAGACACCAAGTAATGAAATGTCTCTCGTAGCCCTAAATATGGTCCACTCTGCATAACGAAATCGTTTATAAATATATATAAATATAGCCTTTGATTTTACACCTTTTCTTAATATTGTCTCAATTTTCTTACATCCAATGCCAGTATAAGATTATGAGATAAGCATATATTGGTGTTTTATTACATATGAACATTTAACTTTATTTCTTTTTTAAAGAAGAACAGCTTATTTGCAACCTAAAAAAGGTAAAAAGGGAAAAAATGGGAAACAGCTTATAGTGCCTAATAAGAAATTTCGTCATACAATACAAATGACCAAAGATAGGCCAGTATACATAAATAGGTCAGGTAAAAAGGTAGAAATGGGAAAGGTAAAAAATGGGATTAGAATTAAGCAGACAGAACTCAATACTTGTATAAACGTTGCAGGATATCTGTCTGTCTGTTTGTCTGCTGAACTGATATGGTTCTCTTTAAAGGGTAGCTTCACATAGGTCCTGGAAAGGGTTACTACTCTTTAAGGTGAAGGATACTACCAACACCCTACCAAGAGAAATCGATCTAGAAAAAATTACCCCCCCCCCCTCCGTTCAAATCTGAATAAAATTGGAGTGTCGAGTTCAACTCCCCACCCCCTCTCTTCTATTTATTTGCCCATAGAGGCGTCTAGAGGCATAAACGCTGGTACATGTTAAACAAACATAAAATGATTAATATCTGAGGTAAATATTAAAGAACGCATATACTTTTAGAGTAACTCCGCAAAAAAGTAAAACTTAAATCCTAACCTGACAAGACACATTTAGTTGTAACATATCATTCTTTTCTATACAACAAATTCAATCAGTTTTTTACGCTAGTTTTACTAGTTTTTAATAGATTTTCTTTTCAGAGAGGTAGAGGATGATGGCTACAACCTTTCCATTATAGCTTCGAAACTTATTAATATTGACTTTGAGACATACTGAAAGATTATGTATCTTATCGTATTGTGGTATTCGGCAACTCTGGGCCATGCGGAAACCAAGATATTATAGTGATGCTACGCACCCAGCTAATTCTGTTATTCTACAATTGTAAAGCCACCTGCAAATATGTGAGATAACGGTATTGATTTCATCTCTCAGTTGTCCTGCAAGTGGAGGGAGGGGTGTGACCCCTCCCTCTCCCTTCTTAAGCACCGGAACCTTCCCCTTCAACCACCAAGTTATCAGCACCACCTCAGCCCTGAGGATAAAGGTTCTAAGCCTTCCTTCACCCGATAGATTCACCACCCACACAGACTGTTGTTGTCATAGTAATCATCAAACCTTCCCTTTTAGTACCCAGACCTACTACTCAACCCCTCTATTCTTATCTACCTATTGTGCTGTTCCATGGGCTATCCTGCCTCCCCCGGACAGGGATAGCCATCTACCTAACCATTGCAACTATCTATGTTTTACTTGTATGATTTATGTATTTATATTATGTTGTACATCTTTAGTAAACCTTAGACCCTGAATAAAGGAACATCTGAATAGACTCTGTTTATTATTTAGTGATTGCTAGAGAAGCGTAGCTTCTCTATAATATATGTGTCCACGTCTGTTCGCACTGCCGTAGTCATTTGAACTCGGGTGTCTGCCATTTAACCTAGGCGGATACCACAGTATAACAGACTATTTTCTACTAATAATTAAGGAAAAATATTAACAGTTTAGATGAAATCCCTTTAGATCTCTGACTGATCTAGACCATTAGCAAAATAAGAGATTCAAAATAGGGATATACATGGATAAGACAATGGCCAATAAATTTACGTACAACCTCAATGATGATACACAAAATTACCCCTTTCGTAGATTAAAGTAAAACGTTTAGTCACTCAACTTAATAAACAAACCAATCAAAATTCAATAAAAGTCTCCATATTTGTTTAGCCAACGAAAAAGTAAACGTTAATATAAAACTTTGGGGACTAGAGTAATAAACATTGTCTCCCCACTCCCTCCCTCCCTAAAGATTCTACCAAAATGTTGAAATATTATGATATGAAAATGTTATGAAAACATGGAGAAGATTGAATATTGTTCCTGTGTAAGTAAGATTATTCTCCAGGTAGAGATTGTTAATCCCATTTCCAAACACCTTAATTGCTGTACTGATCTCTCTAAAAAGTTAAAAATATTAAATACAGTGGCGTTTAGAAGGGGGATTTATGGGAATATTCCCCCTCCTCCCTCCTCTATAAAATGAAGGGTGTGGTATAGGTTGTTAAACCCATTTCCAAACACCTTAATTGCTGTGCTGATCTCTCTAAAAAATAAAAAATATTAAATACAGTGGCAGAGGCGTTCAGAAGGGGGGTGATGTTGAGAGAATATCCCCCCTGACAAAATCAAGGGGGTGGGGTTTGTATTGGTTGTTAACCCCATTTCCAAACACTTTAATTGCTGTGCTGATCTCTCTGAAAATTGAAATTTTTTATACAGTGGCGTTCAGAAGGGGGGTTTAGGGAATATCCCCCCCCCCTCCCCCTATAAAATGAAGGGTTTGGTATAGGTTGTTAACCCCATTTCCAAACACTTTAATTGCTGTGCTGATCTCTCTGAAAAATAAAAAATATTAAATACAGTGGCGTTCAGAAGGGGGGTTTGTGGGAATATCCCCCAACCCTCTACAAAATTAAAGGGGGGGGGGGGTGGTATAGGTTGTTAACCCCATTTCCAAACACTTTAATTGCTGTGCTGATCTCTCTGAAAAATGAAAAATATTAAATACAGTGGCATTCAGAAGGGGGATTTATGGGAATATACCCCCTCCCCCCTCCTCTATAAAAAATGAAGGGGGTGGTATAGGTTGTTAATCCCATTTCCAAACACTTATCTCTCTGAAAAATGAAAAATATTAAATACAGTGTCGTTCAGAAGGGAGGTTTAGTTGAATTTTCCCCTCCCCAACAAAATTAAGGGGGATGGTGTTATGAGGTTGTTAACCCCATTTCCAAACACCTTAATTGCTGTACTGATTCCTCTGAAAAATGAGAAATATTAAAAGCAGAGGCGTTCAGAGGGGGGGGGGTATTAGGGGAATAACCCCCCCCCCCCTACAAAATTAAGGGGTTGGTAGAAATTGTTAATCCCATTTCCAAACACTTTAATTGCTGTGCTGATATCTCTAAAAAATGAAAAATATTAAATACAGTGGCGTTCAGAAGGGGATTTATGGAAATATACCCCCTCCCCCGCCCTCCTCTATAAAAAATTAAGGGGGTGGTAAAGGTTGTTAACCCCATTTCCAAACACTTTAATTTCTGTACTGATCACTTTGAAAAATGAGAAATTTTAAAAGCAGAGGCGTTCAGAGGGGGGGGGGGGTGTTAGGGGAATACCCCCTCCCCTAAAAAATTAAGGGGGTGGTAGAAATTGTTAATCCCATTTCCAAACACTTTAATTGCTGTACTGATCTCTCTAAAAATGAAAAATATTAAAAGCAGCAGAGGCGTGCAGAAGGGGGATTTATGGGAATATACCTTTCCCCCCTCCTCTATAAAATGAAGGGGGTGGTATAGGTTGTTAACCCCATTTCCAAACACCTTAATTGCTGTACTGATCTCTCTAAAAATTAAAATTTTAAATAAAGTGGCGTTCAGAAGGGGGATTTATGGGAATATACCCCCTCCTCTAAAAAATGAAGGGGGTGGTAAAGGTTGTTAACACCATTTCCAAACACCTTAATTGCTGTACTGATCTCTCTAAAAATTGAAATTTTAAATACAGTAGCGTTCAGAAGGGGATTTATGGGAATATAACCCCTCCCCCCTCCTCTATAAAAAATGAAGGGGGTGGTATAGGTTGTTAACACCATTTCCAAACACCTTAATTGCTGTACTGATCTCTCTAAAAATTGAAATTTTAAATACAGTGGCGTTCAGAAGGGTGATTTATGGGAATATACCCCCTCCCCCCTCCTCTAAAAAATGAAGGGGGTTGTATAGGTTGTTAATTCCATTTCCAAACACTTTAATTCCTGTGCTGATCTCTCTAAAAAATGAAAAATATTAAATACAGTGGCGTTTAGAAGGGGGGTTTGTGGGAATATCCCCCAACCCTCTACAAAATTAAAGGGGGGGGGGGGTGGTTGAGGTTGTTAGTCCCATTTCCAAACACTTTAATTGCAGTACTGATCTCTCTAAAAAATGAAAAATATTAAATACAGTGTCGTTCAAAAGGAGGGTTTATGGGAATATACCCCCCCCTTGACAAATGAAAGAGGGTAACAGGATTAATAGAGTTCCACTCCCTTAACTTGAGGGGAGTGTTAAACAAATTTATAATTTACAAATTCAGGGATGTTTTTTTTTACTTTTCAGCAGGTGTGCAAACACCAATGGGGATGGTTCCACTCTCCTAACACTATGTAACACCCTTCTTGTTGTCTGTTATGCTACCCCCTAATTCTCACATACCAACACACAGAGAGGCAATTACTACTAATTTTTCTTTTTTACCCAACTCAGCTCAAATAATTGCTAAATCATCAAGAATTAGATTTAGAATTAGATTTTTATGATGTTGTTTATTTTTAATATTTACTTAAAAATCATATACAGCACAGTACTACAGGCAATTTTAACTATTAAAATAGAAATAAACCAATGAAAGCCGTCTTTAATACGATGTGATAAATAACTATTACCTTATTAGGGCATCTGTGGAAGTTTCAAAATGAACACCTAAAAATAAATTATAAGGTTTAACATTTAAAAAGTCTCACTATTTTACTTAAACTAGCGGCTTACCCGCTAATATTTAGCATTAAAAAAACTTAAACCAATCAAAAGATCTAAATTTAAAAACAAAGTAGCCTTTAACCATAAAAACAAAACAAAAAAGAATACATTTTTTTTCTTGACTTAACAACTTTTGGGACTTTTACTGAATTATGTTTTTTTTATTAACTTAAGTGTTCAAACGTTTCAAACATTGATTCTAATCTAGAGAAGGGGTAACTTTGTGAATCATCATTGAGAATTTATATCAATTTATCCTTTTAGAACCTTGTATTTTGTACTGACCCAAATATAGCAAGACTGGGATTATTGACAAAATCATTTTTAAGGCATCCAAACGCGTTTAAATTTAAGGCTTCGTCGCGGCTGACGCGCAACTAACGAACCCTGCTAAAAAGATGAAGAAAGCCAGCTTCATCTAAAATGTAGGAAAATTGTTTTCTAACAAACAAAAGATTTTTCCGCCTTTCATCTTAACTCACAATTCAGAATTGTTATCACGAGGTTTATTAAAGGAGCGTAGCTCCTCTATATAAAGTAACTAGAGGCTTCATCCCTAGCCTTCACCCATGTTGTACTCTGAATTCCTCCTACCTTGCCAAAAAATTTAGATTTAAAAAGAAAAGGCTTTTTTTTGGGGGGGGGGGGAGGGATCGCCGACCAACCACTTTTTTAATTTTGATTTTAAAAATTTTATTTTTTATGGGGGATGGCTTTATCTTTTTAAAAACATTATTAATATTATGATTTTTTTTTGGCAAACTGCAACCTTTAATATTTTTTTGGGACTCTTGCAATAAATTAATATTATTGTTATTAATACCCCTTAAAATGGCTTTTGGTTTTTTAGGTAAGGTTAGGTTATATTGGGTTAGGTGATTGCCCCACAAGGTTAGGCAATTGGCCTCGCAGGGTTAGAGCCCCCCGCAGGGGCTAGGAATAGGAGAAAAGCTTCTGTGAAAAAAGACGAAGAATCTCCCTTTAAGGAGCGTTGCCACGAAAGGGGGTATACCTCTGTTTTTTAGAACATTTTTATACTTGTTAAGTTGTTATATGATACAAGGAAAATAAAGAGAGAAAAAAAAGTGTCCAGGAAATTATATTGATCTCTTCACTTTTTAAAATACAGATTAACAAGAGAGAATGGAGGTTAGAGAGAGAAAGAGAGAATGAAAGAAAGAATTTAAAAAAAATAATTAGAAGGAAAAGTGACAAATTGTTGATCCCTGTCCAATTACAATTTTAGTTTTTAAAAAGAATTAGTAAAAAAATAAATAGTTATAAACCTTAACTGCACTTTGGAAAAGCCTCATTGTAAATGAGAACCTTGTCGATTTAGCAGTTAGCGAGATTCTTGACTACAGGCAAAAAATACTATTTTATAATAGAATTTTAAAGAGTCAAAAAGTGCAGAGAATGAATCGTGCCAAATAATACTTTTTCCATTCTAGACAATGAGAATAGATTTCTTTAGTATAGATAAATAGATGTAATAGGATAACAATACAGAATTACAAAAATAATAAATGTATAAGTATAGATGTATAACCGAGAGCACTAACTGGTTCTAGTGTTGGTGACCTTATTCGTCTGCTAACAAATTGCTTTAGATCTTTTGTAGTGACTTAGATGTGTTTATATTTCCGACGCTATTGGTTGATATTTAATGATCTAATCGAAATCTAACTTGGAACATACAGTTATTAACCCCTGTTCCATCTATTCTTTTACTTTATTACAAAATAAACATTCTCTTTCTTGTAAAAAGATTTTATAGTTTTCTCTGTTTGGATACAATGGCTAATTTTTAAAATTTCTAGTGGAGTACCAACAATTTTCCTCCAATCCCGAAACAGCTTATAGTGCTAATAAAAAGTGACATCATACAAAACAAATGACCAATAATAGGGCAGTATACATAGTAATTGACCTATGGTAAAATGTATACTGGCTTATTATTGGTCATTTGAATGGTGTGACGTAATTTTTATTAGGATGATTCCACAGTCCCTTGCTTTTTAGTATTAATTTGAAGAAAAAATCGTAATTTCCAAAACAAATTTATCGAGGGCAGTCTTTTAACTAAAAAATTCCAGGTTTTTAAAAATATCCAACAAAGCGATTTGGACAGACAAATGTCATCAAACATTGGGATTATACCGATATATCTCAATCAAATTTTATCTTTGAGGTTTAGGGTTTTTCAATAATATACATACATGCATATTTTGTTTTATTTTATGATTATATTTCAAAACAAAATATTTTTTATCTAAACATGCGCTATTTATTACCTATATCTATTAAAATACTTTTCAAGTCTTTTTTATTGAAATCATAAAATAATATAAAAGACATATACAGTATGACCCTCGAAAAAGTATCTTTTAGGGTATACAGCCCTTATTTCTTAATGTATCATCAAAAATAGCATATATTCGTGTTCTCTGTACATTTCCACACAAGCATATATAAAAAAAATTAATTTTACCTCCATTAACACCGGAGATTTTTAGAGCTAAAGTTTTGAAAAAGTGACTGAGCAAAAGTAACTTTTAACATAAAACGAATTTTTTGGCAAAATTAAGATAGAAATTCTATTATTTTGGTTACTGTCAGAAACTTTATACAAAAATGAAATAAATAATTTAGGTTTTGAGTTAAAAGCATTTTTTTACACATATTTTTTGAGTCTTATTAGTGTAATGATATTTTGAAAAACTTACTTATGAGGCAAAATTGTTTTAGATTAAAAGACCAAATAAATCTTTATGAATATAGCAGGAAAATTGTTTTTGTTTCATAATCCTAACTTTAATGACAAAAAAGTTATAAGGAAAATAGAATTACATTACAATGATTTTTTTGTCTTAAAAGCTTAATTACCCCCTATTAAGTGATTGAGATGTCAAAAAGTGGGCAGAGCAACTGTCATAATTAATCCTTTTCATAAATAAGGGTAAGTAAATATCCTAAAATTTGCAAATAATCAATTCATTCAGTAGTATTTTTTGCCATTAAAAATTTAAATTTTTTGATGAAATAAAAAAGAAATAATTAGTTAACTCGTTTTTCTTTGTTTTTCATTCTTCATTTACCAGAAAGACATAATGTAACCATCCAAAAATAGTGGGAAACAAAAAAAATCTTTTTCTCAGTCACTTTTTCAAAACTTTAGCTCTAAAAATCTCCGGTGTTAATGGAGGTAAAATTAAAATTTTTATATATATTTGTGTGGAAATGTACAGAGAACAAGGACATATGCTATTTTTTTATGATACATTAAGAAATAAGGGCTGTATACCCTAAAAGATACTTTTTCGAGGTCATACTGTATATGTCTTTTACATTATTTTATGATTTCAATAAAAAAAAAGACTTGAAAAGTATTTTAATAAATATAGGTAATAAATAGCGCATATTTAGATAAAAAATATTTTGTTTTGAAATATATTCATAAAATGAAACAAAATATGCATGATTAGCATATCGTTTGATAGAAGCTTTTTAGTTCTTGAAATTACAGGTTCCTATTTTTCTTTTAATTAAATCTTCCTCTCTTTCAGACCAATTCATGAGCGACATACCACCAACATATAGAGTTTATAGAGTAGATTTACAGTTAAAGCGAGGATCAAAACATCAATAAAGCCAAAGCTCTTAAATCAAACGGTAGAACAAACGAACATAAAAATTTAACAATGTCAAAATTTAAAAGTTAAAACAATATTGTATATAAACTTGCAAAATTACGTCAATACAGGATTATGTTCAAAAAAATACTTTCATTTAGGGACTTGCTTACAGAAAGGCTTTGAATAAAATTTTTACCTTTTTGTTCTAGTAATCATTGTTCCAAAAGTCAGATGAAATGGATAATCATATCATTCATATTTTTAATTAAATAAGTTTAAAGTTAAAATGTTTTCAAAGGTCGTACGAACTGTCTGGTAACTGTTAAACAGTTGCTACGCTTTCTAAATCGTATCTTCTTATTTCAGGTATCATCATCTAAAGTTTAACATGCCCATATTAACGAAAAGAGCTCAATGTGACATACAGATGGGCATACAGCTCCTAATCATAGAAAAGCTTCGCCTTGAAAAACAATGAATTGATGAAATCTCTAGATTTATTTTGATGAAATGTAATTTTGTCCTAGATTATTTTCTACTCATAAATATAAATCCTTCCCCTCCCCCTTAGTGGATGACAATATGGAAGCCTCTACCCCCCCCCCCCCTAAAAAGCAGTAATTTTGAACAAAACATAAAGCTCAATAATGCAACTTTATGACCTTTAGGCCAGGGATTTAAAGGGATAAGATAAATTGATGATATACAAAGTTACACTGTAGATTAGAAGTAGTGGTTGAAACGTTTGGACACTCAATTTTATGAACTAACCAATCAAAATTCAATTAAAGTCCCCAAAGTTGTTAACCAAACGAATAAGAAAACGTTATAAAACCTTGGGGACAAGTGTAATAAACAGCCCAATGTCCCCTCCCTCCCTGGTTTTTTTTAGTAGCTTAGATACTAAAAAAAACTATATTTTTCCGTAAGTTCTTTTTATTCTCTAGTATTTAATAAAAATTCTTTATTATTTTAAAATAACTAGCGGCTTCGCCCCTAGCCCCTAGGGGCTTTGTCCCAAGAGGTTTGATCAACCTAATTTTTTGTATTTTAGATTTTAAAGAAAAATTTGTTTTTGGGGTGGGGGGGAGGGGATTAGTCGACCCCACTATTTTAATTTAAGTTTTAAAAAGAATTTTTTTATTTGGGGGGGTATTTTTCAATTTTTGGGGGATTGGGGATGTCCCACCACCCAAGAAAATAATTCTAAACCTTCCCGGTACCCATGATAAGCTATTCAGCGGTTAGCGAGATACAAACAAACAGACAGACAGACATCGTTCTACTTTGTATAGTTGATAACAAGAGGGATTATTATTGTCAAGGGGTGGATATACCCTCCTAGGTGTCCAATTTCTTTAACATAAAATAAATGTCACTACTTCCGTTTTTTAAAGTTTCCCTCAAAGAAGGACTTAAGCATCTAGAAGCTCTAAATTCATAGGAGTAAGGAAACCAGTAAAAAGCCTAAAACTACACTTAGATATAAAAATTAAATAGCATAAACCATCAATGCACCTAAAACAAGCTTCCATAAGATAGAGAACTCAATCGGTTCAATAGTTATCGAAATCCTTTGCTAAAGACAAAAAATCTTACAACTTTATACATATTATAATGATAATAATGATTATAAGATAAGATAATACGCTGGTTCCTAAATATTAATAAAACCTACCCAGCATTCCTGAGGGGAGGGCTGGAAGGGCCTCTTTGAATTCACCTAAAATGATTTAAAATTGATCAATGATGACAAATTAATATAGCTGAATTTAAAACATAATTATTGTTATGTTGTCTTTATTTTACGCAACTTTTATAAATATACAAAAACTATATATAAAAATGACAAGATGATTCTCTTATACCCTAAAAAAATACCCCACACCATTTTTTTTATCTTTATAAAACTAGATTTTAAAAAATCTTGCCCCCCTACTCCACCCCTTAGAGGCCTCCTCTAGGGGCGTATTCACTAGTGTACGAGAAGGAACATTTCTTTAAATTGAGATTTTAAAGGTAATTCACGTCACCTAGACTTCAACAAAGCATTTGATATTAATCTAAACAATCTTTACAGAAAATGAGAACCATATCGGTTCAGCGGTTAGCGAGACTCAGATGCTGCTGCTGTTATTTAAGGATTAGACATATCTAGATGGCAAAGCTTTTCTTCATTCTTGGTCTCTCATATGTCTTGTATTATTGAGCTGGATCTTTAAATCATTTTAGTGGTGAGCCAGATCGGGGTAAGCCAACTTTCCACCAATGAGAGCACAGCATTTTATGAAATGCCGTGCTGTGATTGGCTGAAATTCGGCGCACCCCGATCTGGCTCACCACTAAAATGATTTAAAGATCCAGCTTTGGGCTCTGATATTTAACCGTAATATTGATTTAAAACCTTGATTAATACCATGCAAGTTTTATCTAATTTAAAATTTTCTTTGCACTATAATTGTCAATGTTAATCCGTCTTTTGTCTTCAAGTTTATGACTGTTTACATCCTTGTTAAAAATGATACTATCATGAGTAGTAAATAATTATACAGAGAGAGAGAAGGGACAATGGGATGTTTGTTAAACTAGTCCCCAAAGTTTTATAATAACGTTTTCTTATTCGTTGGCTCACCAACTTTTGAGGACTATTATTGATTTGTTGATTATTAAGTTAAGTGTCCAAACGTTATAACTATAACTTGTAGTCTACAGAAGGGGTAAATTTGTAAATTGACATTGGGGATGTACATCAATTTATTGGCCCTTGTCTTATCTCTTTAGATCCCTGATAATTATATGTATAATATGATTTGAATGTTTAGAATATAAAAAGATGCAATAATTTTTGTCACGTAGATTGTAAAATTTTTAGCTTTCATGCTTTCAAAATTTTAAAATTTGAAGGCATATTTCTTATAAATTTTTTTTGGTGACTATAAAAATGACGTCATACTGGCCTACCATTGATCAATAAAAATGTATACTGGCCTACCATAGGTCAATGAAAATGTATACTGTCCTGCCATTGATAATTTAGTCTGTATATTGGCCTGTCATTGTTTTTTTTTATTGTATAATGTCATTTTTCTTTGGCACTATATGAAGAGCTTCATAATTGTAAAGTATAAAAAAGCGACATTTAAAAAAAATAAATCACTTAAAATCTTGAATTTTCAAATAATCAATCACAAATGCTATTTTTTTACTAAATATTTCCAAATAAAATTAAATTAAAGATTATGTTTTCCCCATAATAATGACAAATTTCTAAAACTTTTGTTTCTAACTCAATTAAACTTTAATCACTTATTGAATACAAAATGTTCAACAAAATTTTATTCATAATTTTAAAGACATAGATTTCTTAAAACAGCTTAAAAATAGAAAACCAAATTAAACATAAAATTTATGTACACTTACAAATATTGCAAGGTATGACCTCAAAAATGTTATTTTAAATAAGGGGGGGATTTTTAATGCAACCGTCTCGTAATCAGTGAGCAAATGACACTTAGAATTCGAATTTCGATCTGAACTTTTGCATGAGTAATCCTTGGTAGGTCTATTTTCCCTAAATCGAACAAAAAGTTGGAAAAGTAACGGCTAGCGGCTCAGCCGTTCAGCCGTTTTTTGCCTAGTTTCAGGGTAAATCCATCATCAATTACGTAGGAATCGACTTTTTAAAACATATTTTTGGTTTAATTCATGTTAAATGATAGCAATAACTAATTTTAAAACTTCTAGTACCAACAGCTACCGTCTAGAACCGTTTGATAGCGTTTTGGAGTAGAAAAGAGTTATTATGTTGAGAGAGGTTTCGTGACTAATTTGCAATACAAATATCAAAAAAATGGCAAAATAGCTGAGCCGCCAGCCGTTAGCCGTTACTTTTCCAACTTTTTTGTTCGATTTAGGGAAAATAGACCTACCAAGGATTACTCATGCAAAATTATAGATGGAAATTCGAATTCTAAGTGCCATTTGCTCACTGATTACGAGATGGTTGCATTAAACCCCCCCCCCCTTATGAACAAAATAATCGTTATAATCTAACTATTTTTAAAAAATCGCCAATAAATTTCTTTGGGGGACAACGCGGTCTGACGCAGGGAGGGAGGGTACATTGGGCTGTTTATTATACCAGTCCCCAAAGTTTTATGATTACGTTTTCTTATTCGTTGGGGACTTTTTTTAAAAATTTTGATTGGTTGAATTATTCAGTTGAGTGTCCATACGTTTCAACCACTAATTATAATCTGCATAAGGGGTAATTTTTTGTATCATCATTGGGGTTATACAAAATTGGAATCTTTTATTGAATTTCAATTGGTAAATTATTAAGTTAAGTGTCCGAACGCTTCAACCACTAATTGTAATCTACATAAGGGGTAATTTTGTGTATCATCATTGGGAATGTACAATCAATTTATCGGCCATTGTCTTATCCCTTAAAATACTTGAGTTTGTTGGCCTTGCAGTAATGCCCTTACAAAAAGTAGCTGCGCTACTCTAAAGTTTTACCTAAAACAGGCTGTGTTGCTATCCACACATAGTTCCTTCCAGTTATACCGATAAGCTTGGCCTAAAAATTTTTCTCGTATTCATTCGAATCCGGTGGATAGGAACCGGTTCTCATCCATACGAAAAAAACTATGTCTAGCACCGAATTATATCCAGCTTTCTACGAATATAAAAATAAACAATCATAAGATTAAAACAAGTTTTTTTAGCCGATGTCTTCGGCACCTCGGGGCTAAAAAAACTAGTTATGATCTTATAATTGTACATTCTATATCATCGGAAAGCCGTTTATAATACGATGCGAGAAATAACTATTAAGTCTCGATATAACAAGTACAAATATTTACAAGTAGAAATTATATAGCAATCATTTGGGAGTTTGATAAAGAGAGGGGTAGGTTTCTGGTAAAATCCGTAAAGGTTATGTGTTATAAGTAAAAAAAAGTAGTAGAACGAAAAAAATTTATGTTAACTTTTTAAAATTTTTTTTGTCTATAGTTCTTTTCAATAAGAAATACACATATTTAGTGAATATTATCGTTCTACTACTATTTTAAGCCTTAAAACACACACCTTTACGGATTCTACCAGAAATCTACCCCCTCTCTTTGTCTGTCATCTTCGTATACCTAGTTCCTAGATGCCAGGGGCGCAGTCGCTAGTAAACAGAGAGAGAGGAGACAATATTAGTTCCAAAAGATTTATATTAACGTTTTCTTATTCGTTGTATTAACAACTTTTTTTAACAACTTTAGTGAATTTTGATTGGTTTGTTTATTAAGTTGAGTGTTTAAACGTTTTAACCACTAATTTAACGCTACAGAAGGGGTTAATTTTTGTGTATCATCATTGGGGATGTACATCAATGCATCGGTCATTGTTTGATCATTTAAGTCCCTGTCTAATACATAATATAATAGAATTAAACCTGAAATAATATTTGTTGAGCTTCCTTTCTTGTACAGTACAGCAGGAATATTCGAGATTCTGTTCGCTCAAACTAAATAGAATAGTTATTTCTCACATCGTATTATAAACAGCTTTCCGCGGATATAGAAATGTACAATTATAAGATTAAAACCAGTTTTTCGGCCCCGAGGTGCCGAAGGCACGGGCTAAAAAAATTGGTTTTACTCTTATGATTGTACATTTTTATATTCGTAGAAAGCTGGATATAATACGATGCTAGACATAGTTTTTTCGTATGGATGAGAACCGGTTCCTATCCACCATATTCAAATGAATACGAAAAAACTCTTTCCAGTATGGATTCGAAACCGATTAATATCCCCTAGATTAGAACCGGTTCTCTGTTATACTGAAAAATCATGTAAAACATCGTGGTACAGACAAACAGAAATATTCGTGATTCTTTTCTTTCAAACTAAAAAAAATGATAAATTCACTAGGATGAAAAATTCCCTTTCATCATAATTGTTTATTAGATACTGACGGCTTTTTTTCAGGGGGTGGGGTAGTCGACCCCACTATTTTAATTTAGCTTTAAAAAGAAAAGGAATTTTTTTTTTTTTTTTTGGGGGGGGGTATTTTTCATTTTTTGGGGGGTTTGGGGTGTCACACCCCCAAGAAAATGGTTATAAACCTTCCCGGGACCTATGAGAAGCTACCCTGTAAAGAAGAACCCGATCGGTTCAGCAGTTAGCGAGATTATTCGCTACAAACAAACAGAAAAACAAACAAACAGACATACATCGTTCTACTTTGAATTATAGATATATTTTGGTGAACATGGCACCCTCTTCAGTCTAGAAGACACAAATCATATTAATTTAACTTATAAAAACTTACAATGTTGCTTGCAACGGAAAAAATGACAGAATTTGATCAAAATTTTGCAGTTTATCTGGATGTTAAATGTAAACTGAAGGATTTTTTTTGAAAACCTATGGTTGAACTATGGAAAATTCACATTTCTTCCATTTGTTATCAATCTATAATTATTTTTTTGCTGTAAATTAATTAAAAAGCCATTGTCTCCTCCCTTCATTTTTTATATAAATGATTATCTAGGGATAGGGGGATTGAATAATAAAAGATATATTTTGGATATATTTTACAAAATGTAAATGGTGATTTTTATTTTCACGAAGCAGGAATACGATAATTTCAGTAATATTTTTTTTGTATTAAGACTAAATAGACACTTTTTATTTTATTTTTTGGAGTATATTGATTTTACTTTTAATCCGTGGCATAACTGTTCCCTATCACCCTGTAAAGCCTTTACACAAAGAGGTATTGTTCCAATAGTTACGGCTCATTTAACAAAAACCAAAGGTACAATTCTTATTTACAATTATGTCCATTTATTATTAGGAACTTGGATCTTATTGTTTATTTCTTGGCATTATCATTTTAGTTGTGAAGCTACTCTATAATTCTAGTTGTCTGTCTATCCGTCCGTAACGAAATTTAAGATTTAAGGCTGCTGATTATTATTTTCTTTTAAGGTTGATATAATAAAAACCAATGTTATTGGTGTGAAATGTATAAAAAATAAACTGTTTTTAGAAAGTAAGGACATTAAACCCAAGCTCGAAGTGCCAAACGTTTATTTTTGGGAGGTTTTAGAGGTTAAAAATGAGTAATAATCATGGCTTGGATTAAAGTTTTGACAGGTAATTACAACAAATCACTTGTATTTTTTAATTTCATTACAACAGTAACGGAATAGTCAACGTCGTTAAAACGTCGCTGTTAAAAAGCGAACAAAAGAAAACGATCATGTCCTTATTAAAGAGTATCTACGTAATTTTTAGCAGCGAAGCTACTTTAAAATTCACGTTGTCTGTCCGTCCGTCAGTCAGTCATTCCGTAACACTATGGGGGAAATGTAATTTTCTCGGTTGCTTTGGAAGATAGACAGCTGAAATTTTTAAGTAAATATTCTTATGACATGTGCAGTGCATCCTATACGTTGGGTTGTCCGTCTGTCTGTTGGTCATGCTTCAACAGACTTAAACCATATCTTTCAAAGGTTTCGTGACATTCTTTGAGTTTTTGCATATTTTAAAAATTTTTCTTTGTCATGAAAACAGAACATCTACTCTACAACTCACTTTATCCGTTTGTCTATTCGATAAGTTTTATGCTTCGCTACTTTTGGATGTTGTTATCCTTGTTAATATGCAAACCTTTTGTAAATCTTCTTTGGGATTGTCTGTATGTAGGATGTCCAAGATTTGTAACTTTTTCTCAGCATTCTTAGGATCTGTTACAATGTCTCTTAAGGCCTAAAAAAGATAGAAAAAATAGATAAACAAGCAGCAGGAGGTACATTTTTAATTGCACTCTAGGGGCATTTTAGGGAAAGAGGGAGAGTCGAACCTTAATTTTACATTTAACTTTAAGTTTTAATAAGAAAAAGAAGAAAATGTTAATGTTTTTTGTTTTTCTTTTTGGAGGGGGGGGGGGGGAGGGGGGGTATTCCAGCATTGTTTTCCCTGTGTGTAGGAATATACCCCATTTTAAACCTCTTGCTACCTTTATATTACTATTACTCCCATAAGTATAAATCTGCGAAAAGAGTAACTGTAATAATTGGTGTGGAAAGTAAATTCATAGTCCATTATCCTATCTCTGTTCCCTGCAGTTGTAAATATCAGGGATCGGCAGCCGCGCGTCAGCCGACTGAAATCTGCAGGAAAATTTTCCTTTTTACAATTTTAAAAATCAACTGGAAGTCTAAAACTGATACAAATATGACAATCCCTCTTACAAAAAATGTTTAAAACATCCAAACGGGATTGTATATGCTTAGTCGCGGCTGCCGAGCTCTGGTAAATATATTTTGTATTGCGACATATAACAATTGATGAGATAATAATAATATTTCAGTGATCCAAAGGAATAAAGAAATTGCCCTTTTTGTAGAATGCAATTAATTAATGAACCAACCAATCAAATTCACTAAAGTCCCCAAAGTTGTTAAGCCAACGAATAAGATCATGTTATTATAAAACTTTGGAGACTAGTATAATAAATAACCCAATGCCCCCTTCCTTCCTGTTGATATTCCCTTGGTAAATTAAATATGCATGGTGCTATGTTAATATGGAACTTATTACCCATACCTATTATATCAAATTTACTTGACAGGATAACATTTTATGCTCCTCGCCGTAAGCTATTTTTTATAAGCAAAATAGTTGCATAGATACAAAGGGGCGAATATTAATAACAAAACAAATGAATTTGTTATTGTAGTAAAAATTTGCAGATTTAAGGTTTTGAAAATTGTAACTTAGAGAGCATATTTTAGTACAATTTTTGATTTTAATCATATTCAATAATGGCCTAAAAACATTTGGAGAACGGGTGAAAGGGAGGTGGTGTGTCTCGAGAATAAAAAACTAGAATATATATATTATTTATGTCTTTTGTAACCCAAAAATTAAATCACAAGTCTGCGGGGTCCAATCTTTTTCCTACTGCACTCTTCACTAAACTAAATAACCCTTGTGGGAACCCAGCCTAACTATATATAAATTAAATAAAAATAACCAAACCTAACTTTAAAATTGAGGAATTACATAACTAGCAGATTATATGATTTGTTTAAATAAGGACAAAACTTCAATTTTAGCTTAAAGTTTGTTTTTTATATTTCACACACTCATTCATAACTAGATGTCTCGATATGTAATTTCTATTCAATTTTATTACTATAATATAAAACCAATTTAAGTTAATATCAATACATGTTAGCAAACATCGCTGAAAAGAACTTTATCTTTTAAAACTTTTTTTTTCTTATAAATCTACTCTTCCAAATATTAAATTTAACAAAATAAGTATGTAGTCATCATTGACTATTTTTTAACAAGGAAGACAACATCCATAAAGCGAAGCTCTGAAACGGTGGGACAAACGAACATTATCACTTGTAGAGTGCCAGAAATTAACAATCAGAATATATATGTAAAACGTGAAAACATAATTGTATGTATTTTTTTTTGAAAAACTGCTTGAATAGAGGATAGTGTTTAAGAACACTACATTTTTAGTAATTGATTATAGAGATGCTTCGCTTATAACATTGTTAGAATTGATACTGTACATGTCTAATTCAACGAAATCAACAAACGACCCTAATTTTAGAAAAGCTTCGCTTTTAAAAACCCTATAGTCAACTTAAACTGTTTGAAAGATTGTAAACAGTTTTTGTAGGGTGTTATGACAATATAATGGCAATATGTAAAGGGGTGATTACCCCCCCCCCCCCCCCCCAACAAATTTACCCCCTAAATATTTTTCATTTTAATCCCCCCATTTAAAATTTACCCCCAAACATTTAGAAGGGGGTATTTACCCCCCCCCCCCCCCCAACAATTTTACTCCTAAATATTTAATAGTATTTCATTATTAAATTACCTCCCCCAAAATAAAAAGCTTTGACGCCCCTGACAAAGGCATAAAATCTTGACAGAGAAGGTTTGGTTTTCAACTCGAATTGTGACAAAATCCCAGAGACGAAAATGAAATTTAGATAAATATTTGATTCTGTCTCATAAAATCTCATTTGTATTGCCTATAAAAAAGATGGAAGAGGGAAGTGTAAGAGTTATATTTCATATTGGTATATAGACAGTTTTCCTCGGATACCAAAATAAAATAACATGAAAATGACATTTATTACCTATCCAACACGGAAAATAATAACCTAACTAATATGTTTCTCCTTTAAAGTGAAGCTTCTTATAAGTCGTGGAAAGCTTTTATTCTATTAAGGGGGGGGGGGTTACATATTTTTACCTAATTAATATGATTCTCCTTTAAAGTGAAGCTTCTTATAAGTCGTGGAAAGCTTTTATTCTATTAAGGGGGGAAGGGCGGGTATCTCCACCCTTACAAAAGAAATCATCCCTCGAAAAAAACAACACCTCATATATTTTTAAACTCCCCCCTATATTTTTTAAATCTTTTTCTTTTAAAACTAAAATAAATTAAATTTTTCGGAATGACTTAACCCCCTCCCCCCTATCTATCCTCCAATTGACTCTAAGAGTAGCTGTCTCTAGAGCTGAAAAATAGAGAAGAAATATAATATCTAATGGCTGGGACTAAATGTTATCAATATACAATTTCTTCATTGGATTGACAGTAGCCTACATTTTTATACTTTCTTAGGGCGTGCATACTGTTTTAGGTCGGGGAAGCTGGGGGGGGGGGGGGCATATAAAGGTGAAACACAACCTTAAAAAGCACTCCCACTCTAAAAAATCCTTATACTAAAGTAACAGGATGTTTGTCTGTGTGTCTGTACCAAAGGATCTCGCTAACCGCTGAACCGATCGGGTTCTCCTTTACAGGGTAGCTTCTCATAGGTCCCGGGAAGGTTTATAACTATTTTGGGGGAGGGTACCACCACCCTCCCAAGAGAAATCACAATAAAATCGAAAAAATTGAAATATTTCCACCGCATAGTGTCGCTAGCGTAGTCGCGCTGCGTAGAGACATGAATTTAACAGCTGATTGACCATAGACAAATTATTTCTTAAATTAGATATTTAAAATAAAATAAAAAAAAACATTTAAATGCTACTAGAGGCCTCTAGGGGCATAGCCGCTAGTAATATATATGCTGTGACTCTTTTTGAAATAGCATTTCTTTAACTTCTATTGTTCGCGGGGAGGGAGGGGACATTGGGCTGTTTTTTATACCAGTCCCCAAAGTTTTTTTTTAAAAACGTTGTCTTATTAGTGGGCTTAACAACTTTGGGGACTTTATTTGATTTTTATTAGTTGGTTCATTTAGTTGTTTCCAAAGGTTTCAACAACTAATTGTTTTTTTTTATGTATCAGGATTGGGGATGTAATCAATTCATCGGCTATTGTCTTATCTCTTTAGATCCCTTGACCTTTGATCTGTATAATTTACTATTGTTGTGTCTTCTATTTTCTTGGCTAATAGTAATCATAAATATTGTCATCTTTTTTATTCTTTGTATTCCTCCTTTAAATGACTTGTATGAAATGCCTTTAAATATTAGTCATGATGCTTTCCTTGAAGTTTTGTTAAATTGTGTTAAAAATTCTATAATAAGCTTTCAATCAAACTTTCTTAAGAGCAGTAGAAAAATACAAAAAGATTTGTCAAAGTCATTAAACGCATTGAAGTGTGGAAATATCACAGATAAAACTGTACTTAATAAAATCATTGATATTGAAAACAGTCTGAGTAAAATGGAAGATGAAGAAAATTATCGTAGGTTAGAGACTTCTGGGTATTTCCACATTTTAAATGCAGAAAAGGCCTCAAAAACATTTAGTAGTTTGCTAAAAAATTCAAAAAAAGCTGACTCTATCTCACAAATTAAGAATGACTTAGGTGAATCTTTTACATGTGAGAATGAAAGGAATGAGTTTTTAACAAACCACTTTAAAAATAAATTTGGCACAGCCTTTATTTCCAATTCTTCTCTCTTTGATTTTTTGGGCAATAATGTAAATCACCCAAAAATATTAGAACATAAATTAAATAACACAGATAGAGAAAAATTAGAGGCAGACATTTCTATTAATGAATTAAAAGAGTCACTTTGTTCAGCTAATTTAAATTCTAGTGTAGGACCAGATGGTATTCCTTATAGAATGTTGGTTAAGTTTTGGGACATTTTAAGCTTACCTTTACTGAGAGGCTTTAAAGAAATGATTAATAAAAAACAGTTAAGAGGCATGCTAAGATGTGGTAAAATTAGACTTATAGCCAAAAAAAATTCTGACCTTTCAAAAATTAAATCTTGGAGAACAATTTTTTGTTTGTCTACTGTGTACAAAATTTTCTCTGGGGTTATTGACAATAGGTTAAAAAAAGTAATTGATAAAATAAATATCAGATCTCAAAAAGCCTATTCTTCTAAATACACTATTCAGGAAAATTTGATTCAAATTTATGAACTAATTTCTAAAACTTTAGCTTCCAACTCGTCTCTAGCAATTGCTTTAATTGACTTTCACTCAGCCTTTGACTGTATTGGACATGGATATTTAAGAGATGTATTGGAATTTATGAATTTTGGCCCAATTATGATAAATATGATTTTAACATGCATGAATGATAGATTTGCCCACATTCTGACCGATACTGGAATAACACCTAACTTTCCCATGAAAGTTGGTTATATGCAAGGTGATAGGCCAAGTCCTAACATTTTTAAAATTGCCCTAACCCCTTTATTACTTATTATATCAATTAACAATGAAATTGTAATACCAAGAGCTATACCTTTTAAATTGACAGACACAGATACACAGCCAGACCCTGAATCAGCATTTGCCGATGATTGTAATGTTGCATTTACTCCAACTGCCATTGCTTTACAAACTATTTTTCAAATTCTTACCTACTTTGCACAAGTTTCTAATTTAAGAACTAATGTAAACAAAACCAAAATTTGTATTATAGGAAGGAAGCCATCAAATGATTTTTTTCTGGAATTGGATTTAATTGGTATTGAATTGGTTGATGATTTTGATATTTTAGGTTTACATTTTGATTCAAAACTGTCTAATATGCAAAATAATTGGAACAAAATTGTCGCTAAAATGTCAAAAGTTAGAAATTTTTGGGCACTTTTCTACCTTACTACACCTGGAAAAATTGCAATTATAAAGGGATTCATGTTACCTTTACTGAATTATGTAGGGGCAGTTGTCTTTCCATCTGAAGATATAATTTTGCAAATTGAAAATCTCATTATTTCCTTCTTATGTCAAAGTAGACCAATTGCAAAATCTAAAATCTTTTCAAGTGTTGAAAATGGAGGTTTAGGAATACCAAAAGTAATAGATTTTTTACGCTCTTTAGATATTTTATTGTATAAAAAATCCTTATCTATAGTAGATACTTGGGCTTTAGAAATAAAAAATACTAGATGTCAAGCAAATGATCCATTTTATTTCAATGAAAAATTAGATAAGAATATTAATCCTATTTTATCTAGAATTATTGAATCATATATAATATTTTCAAATTCATTTTGGCTAAACCATGATAACATAAAAGATATGAGAATTTTTAAAAATAATTTCTTTTGTAATAGTGAAAAACAAATTGTAAGCAGGGCAATTTTTACAGAAACAACATGGGTACGCTATGAAAATGATATTAAGTCAATTTGTTTTGGAGACCTGTTAAATATTGATAATATATGTCTAGATTATAGAAACTTTAACATCAAATCAAAGGTCAACTTCAATTACATGGAATTTTTGAGACTTCGAGGATTTGTTCAGCACAATATTGCTTTATATAGGTGTAAACTTTCAAAACCCCAAACTAAAATCAGTTCACTTTTTTTAAAGCCAAAAGTAAAGTCAAAACATTTTCGTTACTTCTTATCAAATGATGATCAGAGGATAGAAAAGTGTAAGTCTTACTTAAATAGGTATAACTGGGCGAAAATAAGAGAATTTGACATAGAGAGAGAGCGTAAATGGCAAAAAGTATGGACTTTTTCCTTCTTACCAATAAATATACGAGAATTCGCATTTAGGTCCATAAACAATTATAACTATTTTAACGCTAATATCTCAAATTTTAGGCTAGAATCTCCAGAATGTACACTTTGTAAGCTGGACCGGAATCTACCCGCACCGAGAGAAACAACACAACACTTTTTTCTGGACTGTCCCGTCACCACAAACTTTACAACAAACTACTTCACAGAATTTCTACAGAACATGGAATTTAATTTCGACTCAAGCTGGCTGTTAGTAGGCGTCCCAAAAACGCTCACCAGTAATATTATTAACGTAGTTAATATTGAAATTACACTTGTGTTATTTTTTATCTTTCAGTCAAGACTGAAAAAAAAGCTTCCATTAAATTCAAATCTACTTGAATTTATTTCCTTTCAAAGAAAATTTTTGTTTAAAAACAAAAATTATAAATTAGGATATGAAAAATTAACAACATTTCAATTTGACCCGGGATAAATGTCATGTTTCGAGTATAGAAAGAAAACTACCTGCAAATGAGGGCATTTTTAAAAAGTGTTTGTTTATTTAAATTCGTATGTAATATATATATACTATACTCTACACTTACAACAAACACACCAAATCTTTAGACACACTTAAGTATTTCACCTCAACTTCATCTCACCTGTAAAATCTACAGGTGGGTATTGATAAATAAAGTGTAGTAAAAAAGAATGATCCCGAGGATAATTATTTCTTGTGATTCTTAACTTTAACCATATGAATTTAAGCCTGTTTTTCATATGGTGACGTTTAGACCTTCAAGAAAAATTACCTCATCCAATAGAGGGTCAGTATATAACCTTAACAATAATCTTGAGGTGGAGCTTTTGGTGATCTGCCCATTAAAGCATTCTGTAGTTTTCATTTAACAGGCCACACTTATTTATCCCTCCTTAACAATTTTAAGTTCAGCTGTGTATCCATTATACACATTTTTATATTAAGGATTAGTACCTATTGACCTAATATTTTTATCATGAATATTATATTTTACTTCTCGATGACGATTATTTTTCTTTCTGGAACTTACTTAAGTTTTATTTTTTTTTTGTATAAATTGGACATATTTTGAGAAGATATTATGTTGAATTAGTATTGACCTAATTTAAATGTACACTTTTTATGTTAAACGGCAAAATTTCTTTCTTTGTATTGCTTACTTCTGCTTTACAATGAACTTACACTTTTTATAAGAGAATATCTTGGATTAGTCCTTATTTAATATTGTTATAATAACTCTTATAATTCATATGTTAACTTTTTATGTATATAGTTAAGACAAATAAAGAATCAAATGATAATAATAATTCTTGTTAGAATTTGTTGCAATACTTTATTTTATTTCAAAGTTTATTTTGCTAGTCTGGTCAAAAACACGGAAAGGTATTTTATTATTCTAATCCATTTAAATCTGTTGTTATTCACATATTTTCTGACTCTTACTCAATCCCCTACTCCCCCTAAAACAAATTATATGGTTTTCTCTTTCGGGGACTTACAAGCTTTATCCTATTAGATAAAGTAGTAAGTTTTTTTGTCTGAAGCATAAGACCTCAATAACTACGGAACTGGTTGACTTCTCCTTTTTAGTGAAGCTTCACTTAGGTCCCGGGATGGTTTTGGGCTGTTTAATTTTTAAATTTCATTCTATGGCTCCCTAGATATTAGGAGCAGCTAGTATATGATAAACCAATAATTAATTGTGTTTAAATTTTAAGGGGAGTGACAATTTTTTTGTTTGTGTTTTTGTTTTTTGTTGGTGTTTATACAAACAATAGCTTTATGGGGGACCTTTCTAGACCCTTTCTATAACTCTGTATAAATTTTTCTTTTTAAAAATAAATCTCATAAACCCATATTCATTACACAGACTTTAGCTCTATTGTTGAAACTATATCTCTTAATAATTATCCTTACACCATAGCAAAGTTTTGATTTGTGACAGCGGCTCACTGGACAAATATTAGATAGGGATACATTTCAGGGAGGGAGGGGACATTGGGTTGTTTATTATACTAGTCTCCAAAGTTTTATAATAACGTTATATTTTTATGTATTGGCCTACCAACTTTCACTAAATTTTGATTGGTTGGTTCATCAAGTAGCGCGTCCAAACATTTCAAAAACTAATAGTAATCTACACTAGTGGTTATTTTGTGTAACATCGTTGGGAATGTACATCAAATTATCGGCCATTGTCTTATCCCTTTAGATTCCTGGATAAATTTATTCAGTATAGTCTCGGTGCAAATTATATTATTTTCAAACTTTTCATTGGAAATATCGAAATTGTGAACAAAAATAATCCACAATATCTATTTCAAGTTGTTTCAACACGGGTATACCCCAGTCTCGTTGTAATATTTAGAGAAATATGGTTGATTATGTTTTCAAAGTGTTCATACTGGCAATTTTCTTCATTTATTTTGTTGCGTTTTAGTACCTTAAAACCGACTTAATTATTTAAAAAAAACTTAAATTACATCAAAAATAAGAGGCCTATAAAAAAACCGATTGCATATTTAAATTCTATGGACCATTTTACATTTATTACTAACTAAAAACACCGACTAGCTATTCTAAATAAAAAGCAAAAAAGTTAAGACACCTTCTTTGTAAATTTAAGTTAAACAGATAAAATTTTATATCTAAGAAACTTTTTTAATTTTAAATTTTCTATGTTGCTAACTATCTTCTTTGTTAAACTACTTGCTAAATTGTTTTATCTCGGGTGGAGCTATCAATGGATATATTAATACTTGGATCTTACATCAGATTAACATGTACTCTAATAAAGTGAAACTTTTAGCTATCTAAAATAACACCCCCCCTCTTCCTCCTTTACCCCATCCATTCCCCTCCATGTGCAAGAACGAACTGACCGATAAATGATATCCATGTTGGCAATTTACGAACTTTTTCCCTCTGTCATAATATCCATGTATATTCTATATCCATTGAACTGTTAAACAATAATGTTTTTTTATCAATTAACTTTGGGGGCACTTGAGAAAACTTAATTCAACACTCCACTTCCATTAAAATTTTTTCCTGAGGTGATTTCTCTTGGGAGGTTGGTTAAACCCTCCCTTAAAATGTAATTAATAATATACCAACCCTTATAATATTTGAAGCTTTTCTTGAAAGGAGAACTATCTCAGTCCAGCGTTTAGACAGATCTTTAGCTACAAATAGACTAATAAACATCCTGTTACTTTTAAATAATGACTAGCGGCTACGCCCATCGAGGCCTCTAGGGGGTCTTGAGGAGAGAGTCGAATTTAACAATTAAATTTCTTATTTTCGATTTAAAAAAAAAGTAAAAAAAAAATTTGGGGGGGGCGAAGAAATTTTTTTTTTTGGGGGGGATTTTTCATTTTTTTGGGGGGTTGGGGGTGTCCCATCCCCCAAGAAAATAGTTATAAACCTTCCCGGGACCTATGAGAAGCTACCCTGTTAAGGAGAACCCGATCGGTTCAGCGGTTAGCGAGATCCTTCGGTACAAACATACAAACACACACACAAACACACATCCTGTTACTTTTAAATAATGATTACATATAATGAGGGTTGGTAAGAAAATGTTTAAATAGGGTGATAGTATTGAACAAGAATAACAGCCTCCAAAAGAAGCAAAGCACTTAAAATAATGGATATTCAGTGGTTATTACTAGCGTACTCGACCCTAGCATCTAGGAGCTCTGTATTTGAAGTGGCAGAAGGGGGCTAGAAAAAAAAGCCTTATACCATCCCATGACTTAAATAACAAAATAATAGCCTAAAGCCATTTATTACAAGGGCCTATTTGAAGCTTATCCAAAATAGATAACCCAATATATTTGGCATTTGAAGAATATTCACATGTATTCAATTGTATGAAACAATTTGGAAAATCAATTTTAAATTTAAATTCTTTTGTGAGTTTTTAATTCAATGTTCCCTTTACTAAATAATCAGCCAATAATCAAAATAGCTGAGGAATTCACATTTTCTTCTAATGGACAAACGGCCATACCTAATAAAGTACATAAGGTACAAATATTTTATACTTTAAATCCATTTAATTTTTAGCAATTATACGTCTCTATATTTCTAATTCAGACATATATTTAGTGATCTACAGGGATAAGAAAATGGCCAATAAATTGATGAACATCCCCAAAATTACCCCTTGTGTAGATTACAATGAGTGGTTGAATCATTTGAAAACTCTACCTAATAAATCAACCAAGCCAATTTCAGTAAAAGTCCCAAAAGTCGTTAAGTAAATGAATAAGAAAACGTCATTATACATAGAACTTTGGGGACTAGTGTAATAAACAGCCCAATGTCCCCTCCCTCCATGCATATATTTGTGGTTGACATATCCAAATAAAGGATCTCTCCCACTAATTGAATGCTAATTTCAGGTGATTATTCAAAATAACCAAAGGCAAATCCCGAATAGTTATTCAAATCTTTATTTTACTTTTTTTCCTGGTAAAAAAGTAACCATTGTTAATGCATTTTAGGGATGATTCACATAGTTCTTATTGTAGTTTTAGTTAACTTCTTTCCTAAATCAAATGACCTGGAATGATTCTTGGCTATTTTGTAGCCCCCTAATCGAGTCACTAGATTCCATGGGCGAAGCCACAAGTAAAATAAAAGAAAATGAAGTAGCGGGTTTGTCATACTTTCACAGTAGTTTTTCTCCTATTTCTAGCCCCTGCGGGAGGCTCTAACCCTGCCAATTTCTTAACCCTGCGAGGCAATCATTAACATTTACCTAACCGAAATAACCTATCAAAATATAATTTGTTACTTTGTTAAAATGCCCAAAATTCATTGTGAATAAATCCTGACACATCTATGGGAACATTTTCAATTTGATTAAATTATTAATTCAGTCAAAGTGACATTTCACTGTTGGTTCTGTCCAACAAAATTCTTAAATAACTAGGACGTTGCCGTTAGATCCATGTCATAAAGATTGGGAGGGGAGGGATACTTACATCATAATGGAAAATGTAAAAATTCAGCTGATTAGTAAAAACTAAGGCCCTTAAAGCACCCTTTCACACTGTTGAGGGTTTTTGCTCCTTATCCCCATTCCAAATGGACATCCTTTGGTGGAAACCAGTGTTGTCCATGTTAATTAAGCATAACATGGACAATACTTTTAATAAGTAGCGAAGCAATAAATCAGTTACACACATTTAATTAGATACTTTTATTTTATTTTATATTTACACTAGTGCCTTCCCCCCTTAGCATCTAGAGGCTCTATATTAGAAGATATATCGAAGGGCAGGAAAATATCCTAAAACCATACCCAGACTTATTTTTAAAAATGAAATAGACCAAAACCATCCAAGGATCTATAAGAAGCTTCACTGTAAAGGAGAACCATGTCGGTTCAGCGATTAGTGAGGTCCTTCGCTACAGACAAAAAGGCTTACTACTTTATATTAGGATTCACAAATGCCTCGGCAGCCGCGACTAAGCCTCAAATTAAAACCAGTTTGATTGCTTTGAAATTAAAAAAGATAATGGTTTTTCATTTTTGTCAAGTTTAGACTTCCAGCTGATTTTTAAAACTGTAAAAGTTTGATTTCCCTGAGGCTTACAGACAGGCTTGACGCGCAGCTGCCGAGCCCTGACTGCAAAACTAATAAATATGGTCAATGATTAATGTATGCGATAATGACTCCATCATTATCTAATAGAAAGATAATTATCCCATCATATCAAACAGCAAAGACATCTTTACGCAGATAGTAAATTGAAATATTATAAGATTAATTTCAGTTTTGTGAGGCCAGAGGTGCCGAATGACTGGCCTAACATTATGATTTTTTTTATATTATTCGTAGAAAATTGTCTATTCAAACGATACGATACATAATTTTTAAGTTAGGCTCAGAATCTATAACTTTATTAACTCAGATATAAAAAACTATGCGCTTTTAAAATACATTATTATGTTATATACTGTTTATTGATTTACTGATCTTATTTTTTCACAATGCTGCTATACATATGGATATAATTATTATTGTTTGTTAATAATGATGTAAACAAGGATGACAACATCCAAAAAAGCAAAGCTCTGAAACAGTTGGACAAAAGGGCATTAACACTTGTAGAGTGTCAGAACTGAATAATCAGAATATAAATGTATATGAGTCGAAGCAAAATTGTAAGTAAAAAATTGCTCGATGAAAAATAATGTTTAAGGACATACTTACATTCATAGGACTTGATTATAGAGTTGCTTCGCCCATAAAATTGTACTTTGTTGTCCCAGGAATCAGTATAATAAAAATCAGATCAATGGGATCATATAAAAATTTGTCGTTAAAAAAGTGAAAAAAATCAAAATGTTGAAAATGGACTTACGGACATTCTGGTAACGATTATAGAGTTGCTACGCTTTCTAAATTGTACTTTACTACTACAGGGATCACCATGCAAAATTTGAAATCGATAGGACAATTCTAACATGCCTAAATTAATAAAAAAAGCTATCCGTTACGGACGGACGTACGGACGGACGGACCGACCCTAATTATAGAAAAGCTTCGCTTTAAAAAAAAATTCATTATTACCACACCTTGTGTTACACAAAAACTGTAAAAAATGAAGGTTAAATATCAAATAAATAATCGAAATTCCCGCAATTGTATTATTAACAAGGATGAGAACATCCATAAACCCGAAGATATGAAATAAAACAGAAGAAAAAACTAACATGAACACTTGTTCAGTGTCATAACGTTAAAAACCAGAATATTAATTAACAAGGATGACAACATCCATAAGTAGCGAAGCACAAAAAACAAAATCATGGATGGTAATATGTACAAGTAGATTTGAAGTGTATTTATTAATTGATTTATTGGAGAAAATAAACACGAAACCCTGTTTTATTTTGTAAATAATGACGGTCAAAGTAAATTACATAAAAGATGCTCATAACAATGGAAAAAATTATTTTGATACTGATATCCCAAAAAAGTTTTAAAATTGGACCAAAAACACCAAAAATATGGGGGAAAATGTAAAAAATATAAAAATAGCCAAAAACATGCAAAAAGGAAGTCTGACCGTCATGGTTGTTTTCTTTAAACAACAGGAAATTTTATTTTGATATGTATAAATGAAAAAATTTTGGAAATCGTACCATAAACACCAAAGATATGGAGAAAAATGTGAAAAATACAAAAATAGCCTAAAACCTGCTGAAAGGCAGTCTGACGTTCATAATTGTTTTCTTTGAAGGACAGGAAATTTAATTTTGATATCTATAACAAATTTTTTTTTGAAAATCGGACCATAAACAGCAAAGATATGGAGAAAAATGTGAAAAATACAAAAATAGCCTAAAACCTGCTTAAAGGCAGTCTAACCATCATAGTTGTTTTCTTGAAACGACTGGAAATTTAATTTATATATCTATAACTGAAAAAATTTTGAAAATCGCACCATAAACACTGAAGATATGGAGAAAAATGTGAAAAATACAAAAATAGCCTAAAACCTGCAAAAAAGCGGTCCTACCGCCATCGATGTTTTATACTTAATTGTGCTCCTTAATGATGGGAATGTTGTCAAAAAAATTCAGCATTCTATCTTTTATAGGAGCTGAGTAAATCTCATTTCCCCCATAGCGTTACGGACTGACGGACTGACGTACGGACGGACAAAGTGAATTATAGAGTAGCTTCGCTACTAAAAAGTATAACGAAATTGTATGTAAACTTACAAAATTACGAAACAAGGATTCTGTTTTAGGACATACTTACATTAAGGGACTTGATTATAGAGATGCTTCGCTTAGAATATTGTATCTTGTTGTCCTATGAATGATTGTTCAAAAATCAGATAAATTTTATGATACAAAAAAATGATTGTCAAGTACGGGTTTTCTGGTAACAATTATAGAATTGGTACACTTTCTAAATTGTACCTATTTGTTACAGAAAGGACGTAGAGACCCTCATTATAAAAATCTTTGCTTTAAAAAAATCAACCTAAAAACAATCTGTTCTCTTTTAGAGTGTAGATGAAAAATATTATTCTCAGTCAAATACAGATATCAACATAGACAGATAATCAAGGCAATATGCATATGAATAGGGTTATTATTTGATTCATTTTACCTTTTTTTTTTTTTAACAAAGCTACTCTTTTTTTCTGTCTGTCTGTCAATGTCTTTACAAAATGATATTGGCAAGAAGTGAATTTCTAGACTGCTGTTCAAGATAGACAGCTTTTTTATTTTACAAATGCTTTTTACAGTAAAGTTTGATGAAATTCTTTTTCGTCTGCTAGCAAAAGGCTATTTGGTGCAGGTATTTGTATAGAATATACAACATCTATACTTATACATTTATTCTCGCTACAAGAATAAGCATCAAGTTTATGATGTACTTAGTCCATCGGCCTTTCTTTTGTAATGCTCTGGAAACATCAAACACCATCAGTGGGAAAAGTTATTTATCGCATTGTATTAAAGACAGCTTTCCGCGGATGTTAAAATGAAAAAGATTTAAAGATTTAAACTGTTATGAATTTTATGATTTTCTTTTATTATTCGTTGAAAATTGTTTGTATATGAGGCTATAAATGATTTTTCAGTATGTCTAAGAACTGGTTCTAATCCAGCGGATAACAATCAGTTGGGAAGCCAAACTGAAAGTTTATTATCTCTTCTGCTATTTAAGAAAGACTTCTGATTTCTCTTAGTTTAGATTTTGCTGAACAATACATATCTTATCTATAAATAACTTGGTCCGTCAGTCTGTATGTAATGCTCTAAAAGAAAATTATGCTCTGGAATACTTCAAATATTTCAATATCCCCCCTTTCCCCCAGACTTTATAAATTTTGTGTGAAGATTCATATGACGACTACTCTACAATTCACTTTGTATGCAGGGAGTAAGGGAAGGGACAATGGATTGAATATTCAATTTTTAGGAGTCTCAGACTTTGGGTACTGGCTTAAAGGGAATGTGCAAGAATTTAGCAGTTTCTAACTGAGTTTGGGTACTAGCGCATGAAATGCCGCTACTCGCTGTGTTAGTTTAGAATATTGCAGACAGAAGAATTTGTTTTGATATGGCTGGTTTAAAAAAAAATTTCTCAAAAAAATATCCTTTCCTAGATAAAAACTTTATTGTGATATTTGTGTAATGAACAATCAAAGAAAACTAATCTAACAACCTAAATTAAATTCTTGTGTATAGTGACATTTAAAATGAGTTGAACGAGTTTCAGGGAGATTTTTCTAGTAATTAATTACAGAATAGTGACGTCAGTCTGATATACTGGTAATCTAATTTTCAAATGATTGCTTTTTTCTGGGAACTTTATTCTTATTTTATAGATTTCTCAACTTTATTAACACCCCCTTTACAATTTCCTCCAAATTTTCTTTGAAAACTATAAAATTGAATTAATTGCCTATTGTCTCCTCCCTTACTCCCTGCTTTGTATGTCTGTCTGTCTGTTATAAGGCACATTAAGGACTTGCAGAAAAGTGACGTAAAATTACAGAATTTGCTGTCTGCTGTGAGTATCACTTTATT
The DNA here is from genome assembly GCF_053477335.1 of Acartia tonsa. Taxonomy (NCBI): domain Eukaryota; kingdom Metazoa; phylum Arthropoda; class Copepoda; order Calanoida; family Acartiidae; genus Acartia; species Acartia tonsa. Next base: position 41,862,630 of record NC_137269.1, on the reverse strand, counting down.
AGAGTACTTGAAAATCTGGTGCAAAATCCATGTAATAACATATCGATTATATGTAGTAATATAGATACAAAAAATGATTTCTTGACAATAATCTAGTTAACCATATGATTGTATGTTTATGATTATATAACAATGGAATAATACACAGTATCATACAATAACATTCATAAATAAACAATTCCTAGTATTGTTATTATATTTTTTGTACCATTGTGTAATCAAAGAGGAAAATTTTCTTGTATTACATGATGAAATGTCAAGTTTATCAAAAGTTATTTCTCGCATCGTATTATAAACGGCTTTCCGCTGATATAAAATTTGCCCGTGAAGTAGGGAAGTAGAAGTAGGGAAAAAGCTACTGTGAAAATACGATGAAACGCTCCTTGAGAGGCGTAGCAATGAAAGGGACAATACACAAATTTGTTAACCTTTTTAATTAAAGACATTGAAAAATAAATCTCTAAATTACGACTTTTTGCTTACAACATCCTTGACTAAGTTCATTGTTTTTATATGCTTGTTTTATACTTTGCAGTAATAAACAAGGATAATAATCTGCAATGGTAGAAAGTAATTTTAAATTCACGAAACAAAAATATATCTAATTGTATATTGTTGAGCAACGGGAAGGTGGGGCATTAATTAAAACATTAGGAAGAACAGGAGGGGACAATGGGCAATTAATTCAATTTAAGAGTTTTCCCTGAAAGGCAATGAAAACCAGATTTATCCAGAAAATTTGAAGTACCTAAATACTAAAGGAATTACCATGCAAAGTTTGATATCAATAGGACAATTCTAAAATGTCTAAATTAACGAAAATAGGTTACTGGAATACAATCTAATATGTATAATTTTGTATTACAATAAATACCAATCAAATAATCATCTACTGCTGAGTTTGTGAAAACAGGACAGCCATATATATAGGTTGCATATATGTAAAAAATATGATTTTCAAAAGTTGATATCTTTACAACTATCTGGTAGAAAATTGAAAACTCTACACTGACACTCTACAAGAGTTAATGTTCGTTTGTCACACCGTTTCAGAGCTTCGCTTTTATGGATGTTGTCATCCTTGTTTGAATATAATTTATACACTCACACAACACAAATACCTGCAAAATTTAAATAATGGAATGCGCAAAATTTTAAAAACAAGACAAAAAACCGCCAATTTTTTTTATTATCACTTTTAATCCTTAATTTTGGATCTAGATTTACAGGTGACCTAGCTTAGTTTAATACAAGTAGTAGGATAACGTGTCTCAAAAATCAGTCATATGACGTCATAAAAATGAGGGATTATCCACCTGGGTAATCTGGCTAGAAACATTTTTAAAAGTTGAAATATTAGGAGGTCTTTTTATGAGGGACTAATGAACATTTCTTTGATGTAAAATGCTACCCTTTAAATAAAATTATAAGTTAATAGTAATAATGGATATAGAACACGTGGATATATTGACAGAAGAAAATTTATTGTTAGTTTAGGTTGTCAACATAGAACTCATTAAACAGTCAGTTCGTTCATCCGGTAGGAGGGGAGTGGGTGGAGTAACGGGTGTGAAAATTATTTTAGCCTGCTTCGCGTTTTACTGGATTAAAGAACATGAAAATCTGGTGTAACATCCAATAATAAAACATTCAATCTGCTGGGTGCTTTAGGTGTATAGACATAAAAGTAGACTATTCCCTTATAGGTTGTTAGACTTTCAAAGCACTATTAGACTGACAAAAATAATTATAGAGTAGTTTCTCTATGTTCGGCCTTACGACTGACTGAATACTAATCTTATCTTTACATTGCTATAATAAAGTAAATGGGTGTAATCTATCACGTAAATGCCAAAAATACAATATCAATACATAATACAACCAATAAAGGTACTAAGAGAGGTAATGTCTGATTGAGCCAATAAATGAATCGCATCGGAGCATACATGAAATCTCATTGGTTGAATTAAACTGAATTTTTCTAGTTTTTTCAATAGAGTTAATTAGAGCTGTTCTTTCAACTTTTACTCGAATCAAGTCTATCACATGAAGTACTGCCTTCATATTGTTGTTTCATATCTATGTTTTATCTGTGCATTAATAATAAATATGCTTCATCTATTGCAATCGTTGTAAAATAATAAAAATCCCTTTATGAATTTAAGTTAATAAAATCATATTTTTTTCTTGAGTTTCTATTAAAACAAAAAAAATAATATCTCGGACTTCAAATGTACATGATTTATAATCTTTAATTCGTAATTCGTATCTATTATAAACATTTAAAATACATAAATTCATAGTTTTTTTCATGTTTACCTCGAAATAAATTATATAAAAATAAAATAACAACAAATAGCAATACAACAGTACGTTCGTTACGTTTTCAACAGGACCTAGCGTTGTACTGTGTATACACTGTACACATATGGGTAAGAGGAAAGGGATGTTTTTTTTCATTTTGTTCATATGAAGAGTCAGCTGTAAATAGTCACATTTCTTAAGATAAAGCTTTTCTCACGTAAATTATATCGTGTTAAAATTTATTTTCTAGTATAGTGTAAAGCATATTACAAATCCTTTAATAAGTTAGCTATAAATTGTTGAATTCCTTAATATAAAGTTAGCTTTCTAGAAATTATATACACGAAAAATTTTAAAGTTTTTTGTCAGCTGGAGGAGTTCCTTTGTCAGATTTACAAAAAAGGGGTTCACACTATACTTCTTCTCTCCTATTTCTATTATACAACCAAGCATAATTGTGTCCAACTTTAGCGCAGCAATACTAAATGTATAGCATTGTTAGTAGCGAAGCTACGATATTAGCGTTTGTGTCTGTCTGTCATGTACCTGGGTAAAAGAAAGATAACCACCAATTTTTGATGTTATGATGGAGAAATACTGCCAAGAATACCTTTCCAAAATTGATATCATAGCCTAAATAAACATATACATATATAAACCAGGATGAAAATATTTATAGTAAATGTTATGATGGAGAAATACTGCCAAGAATACCTTTCCAAAATTGATATCATAGCCTAAATAAACATATACATATATAAACCAGGATGAAAATATTTATAGTAAATGTTATGATGGAGAAATACTGCCAAGAATACCTTTCCAAAATTGATATCATAGCCTAAATAAACATATACATATATAAACCAGGATGAAAATATTTATAGTAAATGTTATGATGGAGAGATACTGCCAAGAATACCTTTCCAAAATTGATATCATAGCCTGAACAAATAAATAATATCTAGGTTGGGGTTTAGCTAAAATTCAGAAAAGCTTATTCTTACTAGGTTAGGGCCCACAGGGGCTAAAAAGATAATTTGATATATTTTTTTTGTGTTTCTCAAGTATATTCTAGCAATTTAACCATCTTTTATGCTTTTCAATTAAAAAATTTTCGCATCGTATTATAGACAGCTTTCTGCGGATATCCAAAATTAATAGCCCGGGCTAACAAAACTGGTTTTAACCTTAAAATTACTCATTGTAATATCCACAGAAAGTTGTCTATAATACGATGCTAACTATACATGATTTTTCAGTATGGCTGAGAATCAGTTCTAATCCAGCGGATATAAATCGGTTTGGAAGCCATACTGAAAATGTTTATATTCTCCTACCTGTGCTTGGTGTTTAACAGTTGGGGCTAATTGTAACTGCAGCTTTTCCAAGCCAGTAGTCTAAAATTTTTAAAATTTAAAAAGGAGATTTTTGTGATATTGTAATAAAGAATATTTTGGGTCCTGGGATAAACGCAGAGGTGACAAACGTCCTACTGATCAAACGTCTAAGTGGAGACTTAACCTAACCCATTTAAAACCATCTTAAATGCCTCGTGGGGAGCTTATTTGTGTGTCGATACCTTAATCTAACCTAACCTAGCCTAAGCTAACCTGTTAAGAAATACTTAATTCACTTGATATTTTTGAAACTCCTGACTTTGTCCACTCCGACGTTAGTCACTCCTTCGTTTGTCCTTAAACCTAATTTTGTTCATAAAGAGTGCAGCAACAAAGCTCTACATTATTTTATAAAATATGATAAACAGACGTACGGGATTACCCAAATTCCAGGGAAGTAGGGTACAGTGGGCTTTTTATTCGTTGGCTTAACTACGTTGGTTGGTTCATTTAGTTGAGTGTCCAAACGTTTCAACCACTAATTGTTATTCTATAGAACAGGGAATGTTCATCAATTTATCGTCCATTAGATTCCTGACAAATATGAAATATGGCTACCTGTTCTAAGGCGGCATTATCAGCATTCCATGAGATGACCGGGAGTCCAACATATTTAGCCAGCTCCAGAAAATACTGGGAGGCCACTGTCTCCCTAGCATATAAAAATTTTTGTTTCTAGGCTAATTTGTAAGAAAAAAGTTATTAGAAAAAGTCCTAAACGATATTTTACATTATCTTCAATATATTTTTTTGAATTAAAAAAGACGAAGACCTTTTAGAAGGATACTGAAAAAAATATTTGGCCTTTAATAAGTAAGAGTATGTTTCAAGGTGCGTGGAGAGTTCTAGAACCTGAAGGGACACCAAGCCCTCTAGAGGTCATCATTATGGTGCATGTTTACCTGCCATAGTTTTCTGAATTGGTTAGGTATAGCAAAGCAACAATACTCTTCTTTAATGGCCTTTAATCCTTATACAAGTAAGAGTATGTTTCAAGGTGCGTGGAGAGGTCTAGAACCCGAAGTTGCACCAAGCCCCCTAGAGATCATCATTATGGTGCATGTTTACCTGCCATAGTTCTCTGAGTTGGTTAGGTATAGCAAGGCAACAATATTCTTCCCAAGAAACTGATCACAGATTTTTTCCAGCACCTACAAATATACATTCATTATTCATTATGTACTAGTGGATATGCCTCTAGAGACCTTCAGTGGTCTAGGAGGTAGAATGAGATATAGATAGATAGATAGATAGATAGATAAAGAGAGAGAGAGAGAGAGAGTGGGAGAGAGAGAGAGGGGGGGGGGGGCTGAGGAAATTCTTCTTTTTTTGGTTGGGGGAGTTGGAGTTGGTTGTTATAGAGAAGCTTCACTGTAAAAGAAGCCATTTTGGTTCAGCAGTTACAGACTTCCTGTGATTGATGCATACAATCTGACAGACAGACACCTTGCTGTCTCAAGTCTCTCTAGTACCAGAGTTTTCATATTTACCTGGGTTGGTCCTGGCATTGCGTCTAGCATCACAAGACTTGGATTCAGCTCAAACTCTTCCTACAAATAAAATTTTGTTCAATAATTTAAGAATTAAACTTGGGAAAAACTATTATTACTTCAACTTAAACCACATATATTTTTTATTTCATAACAAGGATGGAAGTATCCAAGGACGTCCAAGCTCTTTTTGAAGGGTTAATTAATGTATTTCTTAAAATAAGGTGTTTTAATTTTGTTTTGTTTTGGGGGGGGGGGGGTGGATAAACAACAATTTACCCACTTAACGTCTATTAGAGCATCAAAAAATCGACAGTAGTAAACTTTTGTAAAGCGAACACTGACAACCTCTTTTCTCGTGTCAAAAACAGCTTGGAATAGGATTTTGGTAATCATGAGAAATATGATAGTTAAATCTGTAAATAATAACTAAAAATTACGATACTTTCTAATATAGAATATTCTTAAGTTATGAAAAAATGACGCACCGACATACTGACAAAATCTAAATATAGAGTATCTACGATTATAATAAGTTATATACTTTGAAATTTAGTATGTTATAATAATATCAGAAATATTGGTATTTCTTGTCATTATGTTGGTATATTGAAATATTTTAAACTTACGGATACGCCCCTAGAGGCCTCTAGTGACACTTAAGGGAATGGGTAAAGGAGGAAAGATCGAGCGAACATTTAATTTAAGTTATATTTAAAGAAAAAGACAAAATGTATTCTTTTTCCTGCAGTAATTTCTCTTGGGAGTTATGGGTACCCTCCCTCAATAGTCTTAAGCTACAATCAGATACACATGTTACTTAACCAAAGAACTTGCCATTGTACAATAACATACCGAAATTAATATTATTTCAATACTGATCAAGAAACTTCAGTCATTTTGAGAATAGCCTTATAAGATTCTATCAGAATTGCTATGTTGCTCACAATGTCAATGTAAAATACGACAATTGTTGAGTTATTTGGATCATATTTTTCTGGTAACATTAATCCTTTATATCTAGGAAATTAAGTAAGTTTAATATGGTTTAATACTTGGAATTTGTTTCTAGCCTATTGTTTGCCAAAAGCTCCGTCTCAACTAAGTCTCAGCAGGGCTCGCCAACTGCATCCGCAGCCGCAAATTAAATCCGCCGCCGAATACAGATAAGCAATACTTAGTGACAGCGAGACACAATCTAAAGTCTAAATTTCAACTAAATATATTTTATCTGAATATTCATCCACATGGATATTCTTTTTTCATCACATTTTTATCAAGCCAAAGCCGACCAATCTAGAATATCGGCATCTGACAATCTGTACTGAGTATTTCAAAGGAAATTCAGGTATCTAAAGGGATTAGTCAATGGGTAATAAATTGATATATATCCTCTATAATACACAAAAATACCTGTTACAATTGAAATGTTTGGACAAACAAATGAATGAATCAACCAATCAAAATTCCTTAAAAGTAACCAAGGTTGTTAAGCCAAGTAATATCAAAACGTTATTTTAAAACTTTTAGGACTAGAGTAATAAAGAGCCCAATGTCTCCTCCCTTCCAGATATACAGGGTGGGCCACATAAATCCGGACTTTTTCTTATTTTTAAAGAAATGAACATAAAATCGTCAATTTTAAAGATTTTATTGAATTTTAAAAACTAGGAAGCAAAATAGGTATATGACTATTAGATTATTCAATAAAATCGCCGCCAGCCTCAATCACCGCCTCTACCCGCCCCCTGAACTGCCCCCAGACCCTGGTCACAATGTCCCTGTCCAAGCTGGCGAAGTTCTCCTTGATAGTGGCAATGAGGGATGTCTTTGTGGTATGGGTGCGTCTATTGTTTCGTGCTTTAAAGGCGCTACAGGCCCAAAAGTCAATTAGATGAAGATCGGGGCTGCTGGGAGGCTACAGATGGGCTGGGATCAGATTTAGAGGGCACAAGTCGAGAATCCAGGGTAAACTATCAGCGCATTTCGAATCTGCCATGTTGAACATAAGCGCTGCCAGTACACGTCCTCCATCGTCCAAAAATTTTTATGGGCAAAAAGGTAATTACCTAAGCTTTTTATAGTGTGGTCAAACGTCCTGATTGGTCAAATAGTTTTGGTGCTATGGCCGTTTGAAAAAAGTCCGGATTTATGTGGCCCACCCTGCATATGATTAGTATTGATACCAAGACATAAGTAATACATCACCACATCCCTTAATTCAATCAAGATTGACATTTAAAATTAGGATCATGGACGTGGTTACGTCGTATTTTTACAGACGTTTTTTATCCTATTTCTAGGCTCCAAAACCTTCGGGCAATCATTAAAATTTACCTAACCTCAAATAACCTATCAAAAGCTACTGTGAAAATACGACGAAACCCGCTACTCTGTTTTCTATACATGATCCAAAAATTTAAACCAGAACTATTTTTTTAGCTACGAAACATTTTTAACAGTTTGCGTAGAGAGATTGGCATCTAAAATATAAATCTTTATTATTTTACAGTATTGCTTCGAAACCTTTCAATATGCGCGGGATTAAAGCCGGTTCTCAGCCATTAAGAAAATCATGTATAAATTTTAATACTATTAAAATACAAATCATAAAATTAATACCAGTTTTATTAGCCCATCAGGGCTAACATAACTATTTTTCATTTTAATATCTACAGAAAGCTGTCCATAATACGATGCGACAAATAACAATTCTTCTATGTAAAAAAATAATTCTTAAATTTATTAAGGAATGATGTGAAGTACATGTATGATTACTATTGATATTAATCCATGTATAAATCAATTAGTTAGGTTGGAAAAGTTGCTAGTGAGGCATCCCCCCCTCCCTCCTCCCACCGGGGGGATTATTTTAAAGCAAGAATGGAAGTTAGAAGAGGAGGAGTTAAAAATCTTTATGGGCTAACTACCACCCAACTTGTTCCAAACTACCCTGGAAAAATAGCGTAACTGCTGATGGTAACTACGGGCATTTCAAAAAATAGGAGGGGGGGGGGGAAATGAAAGCTTTAGAAGTTTTTTTGGGGGCAGAAGGGGATTACTTTTATCTAGGGGTGATTTTTCATCCACCCCCCCCCCCCCGTAAATAGAATTAAAGGGGACATCTAAGAGAAGGGGACCCTCAATTCCCCCCCCCCCAAAAAAAAAAAATCTTGGACTTCCTAGGGAGGGGGACTGGTAGGCCACTTTCTATTAGAGAAATATTAACATTTTTAGGTTTATTGATATCAATATTCCATCCAAATATATTTATCATGTTATTTATGTGATAATTATCATGCACTAGAAATGCCAGGGAGGGAGGAGACACTGGGCTAATTATTACACTAGTCCCCAAACTTTTACAGCTACGTTTTCTTATTTGCTGGCTTAATAACTTTGTGAACTTTTATTGATTTGATTGGATGGATGATTAGGTTGAGTGTCCTAACGTTTCAACCACTAATTGTAATCTACAGAAAGGGTAATTTTATTATCATCAAAGGGGATATTCATCAATTTATCGGCTATTGTCATATCCATTTAGATCCCTGAGATATACTTACAGAAATTCATAATCTTACACAGGATTAGTGCAATGGACGAAAAATTAATATTTCTCAAAATTAAAATTAACACTAAAGGCACAGTTTTAAAAAGATTATTAGTACGCTTTTATATTTCAAATAAAGCTATTTATTTACTATGTTCTGTATTTATTTATGTAAGAACAAGGATGACAACATCCATAAAAGCAAAGCTAGGACTTGATAATGGAGATACTTAGCCTAAAATGTACCTTGATATCAGTATTCCAAAAAAATCACATGAATTGGATTATTATACAAAAAATACATAACGTATATACATTCTCATTAATTTAGTCATGTTAGAATTGTCTCATCAATTTTAAACATTAGGTAATGATTCCTATAATAATAAGTATAAGTAGTAATAAGTAATAGAAAGCATTTTTTGGAACAATTATTGCTATTACAAAAAAGTACTATATTCAAGGCGAAGCATCTTTATAATTAAGCTTTAAAAATGTAAGTATATCCCTAAACAGAAATTTTATGTAAAATTTTTAAAGCTTTGGGTTAATATTCTGCTCATTAAGTTTTGACACTTTACAATTGTTCAATGTTCATTTACGTTAGTTTTGACTTTTGATTTCAGAGTTTCACTTTTATTGATGTTGTCATCCTTGTTTTTTTGCAATAAATAATGTATAGACGTCTATAGTCTAAGATTGCAAAAAGTGTACAAGTGCTAAAATGTCAAATCTTCAAAATATTGAAAGGAATGTTTATCTTTACGCAACAAAAGACTATAAGATACATACAACAATATAAAATTTTTTCTCGTATTTATTCGAATCCAGTGGAAAGGAACCAGTTCTCAAGCATACGAAAAAAACTATGTCTAGCATCGTATTATATCCAGCTTTCTACGAATATAAAAATGTACAATCATAAGATTAAAACCAGTTTTTTAGCCCGTGCCTTCGGCACCCCGGGGCTACAAAAACTGGTTTTAATTTTATAATTGTACATTCTATATCCGTGAAAAGCTGTTTATAATACGATGCGAGAAATAACTATTCTCATATTCATTCGAAACTGATTCTAATCCTGTGGATTAGAACCGGTTCTCATCCATACAAAAAAATATGTCTAGCATCTCGGGGCTAAAATAAATTGGTTTTAATCTTATAATTGGACATTTTATATCCGCGGAAAGCTGTTTATAATACGATGCAAGAAATATCTATTCATTTTTACCTGCTCGGTTGTACTATGATGCTTTTTTAAATTCCGTAATGAATATATTTTTAACATGAATTAATTCAATTTTAAACTTATTTTAAGAGTAAATTTTAAAAAGATTTAAACTATTATTCAGTAATCCTATAGTTTTTTATTAATTGTATGGTAAATATTATATGAACCTGAAAATCAAAAGTTTATCTTAATTCCTGTAAATAAATTTCTACAATCAGCAAGAGATTTTAGATGTGTGTAAACCCAAAATGGATAGGACAATGGACTGTTTATTACACAAGTCCCCAAACGTTATTGTAATCTACATAGGTAATAGTTTTGTGTATTAATATTGAATATGTAAATCAATTTATCGGCCATTGTCTTGTCCCTTTAGACCCCTGGTGTAAACCCTTAACTTACTGGGAGTAAGTGAAGGGACAATGGATCGAATATCCAGTTTTAGGAGTCTCAGACTTTGGGTACCGGCTTAAAGGAAATACGCAAGAAATTAGCAGATTCTGACTGACATTGGGTACTAGCGCATCATTGCTGCTAACTCGCTGAGTTAGTTTTGAATATAGCAGACAGAAAAATTTGTTATGATATGGCTAGTTTTAAAAAATTATTTCTTAAACCAAATATAATAATCATATTTTAATATCACCTACAGAGTTCTATCTTTGTATAGGAAAGTAGACAACCCATTCATACTATAAGATTGTCAGGATTTTAGATAAATTATTTACCAATCTTCATCTCTGGGCCATTATTTAGTCTTTAGTTTTCAATCAAGATTTTTTAACTGGTTAGGTATTGATTGAGGGTCTTTAGAACCAAAACCAATAACAAACAAGTAAGGAAATGGATATTGGATTTTAAAAATAATTAGTTTATTTTTTTTTTGATGAAATATTGAGAATATTAGAAGAAATATCAAATAAAATATAAACTAACACTTGTTCTTTTCAAGATACTAAGAATTGTTTACTGTTGCGCAACACATTCCTTAAAAATCAATGGTAAAAGCCACTTGTTGTTCATAAATAATACGTTCTATTTTGGATTACTTATGTATGTAAGCAGCTATGCCACCCAATTACACAAGTATCTGATGTCAAATTGCAAACAAAAAATCTTCCTTTGGCCTATATTTTTGAGTATTCCTTTACACAATAGTTTTTGGACAATAAAATTAATAGTAACCTATTAAAAATCTTAGTCCTATTGTATTTTAGACATTCAAATAAAATCATTTTGACAAAAAAACAAGTACAAAGAAGTGCAAAGAAAGAAAGCTAGATTTTTGGAAACAGATTAATCAGTTATAGAACTAGTTAGAATAATGTAGCCAATCTAGAATTGATAACATATTTACCCAAGTATAGACTATTCCATGAAAAAAAATTTGATATTAGGCAAGGATTTTTCCACAATCGACCTCCAGGTAAAAAATACTTGTAAAGAGCTGTACTCCTACACATTAATAAATGTGTTGATTTAAAGGTTTTTAATTGTCAAGCAAGTTTAAAGGAAGAGATTAAGGTATTAATCATGTTTTAACTCTGAAAATTGTGCGTTATAGAACAAAATTAGAATCTCCTCTTCAATGTGTTAAAGTTGATGGCGTTGCTAAAGTCAAAACAAAAAAATAATTTTGTATTATTTAATGACTAAATAAACTCTTTTTGACAGACTATTAATTGTTTATGTATGTTTAACAATTTAGAATGGTTTTTAGGCATTAAAAAATATTTTGTGAGTTCTATAATATTCCAGTTATTTTTGTCTCTAAATTGATTGAATTTTCTATTGTAGAGAAAATTCACAAACCTTTAAAATATTAACTGATTAATGAACATCTTTACTTCAACGCACCATGTCTGATTGCCTGATGATTGTTATGCTGTATTCAGATAGATATTTTAATTGAGAAATATGATTGAGTATCTACTAAGAATAGATGTTTTAAATTTATATTCAAGTTTTCCAAAGAAACGAACTAAAACCAAGTTTAAATAAAGCTCTATACTTTTGCTTTAAATGATTCATCCCACAAACCACAAGACTTTCAAGACTTTTTCTAAAAAAGGCTCATTTCAAGATTTTCGTTTTTCTACTAAATTGAATTGTTTATAAAGACATATAAGAAACAGCTTGCCTTATGTCTGGGTATTTTTTCTTTCTATTACTGTTGTGGGATGTCATCCTGGCTTAAATATTACCTCATACTAAAGTTTAGTCAAATATTTTCAAACAATTTCTTTCCATTCTTTTTGATGGACCAACTTGAATTTCTTAATGCCTAATTTTCTTAAAGAAACAGGTATTTCCTAAATAATATACACAACCTGATTTTTTTTTCAATACCTTTTTATTAATACATCTCCCCTACCTTCATGGTGTCCATTATATTCAGAAGAAAAATTTTGTATAATTTCAAATTATCTAGAGCATGACTAATAAATAAGGAATCCAATTTTTAAGTAACACTTGTTAATTAATATAAAAAGGCTAGGATCAAATTAATTTTTATCAGTTTCAACTCAGCTTTACAGTTGATTAGTAAGTATTATCATTTAAGTAAGGTTGTCATAATAAGTTAAGCCATTTATCTTATCATTGAACCTGCTTATGTTTAACTATGCCTGCAAGGTCTTAAATTCGGATGTATAATTTAAATACCATGGCAAATCTATAAAATCTATGGATAAATAATACCATTTTTATAAATAGAAAATGACGTTTCTGTTGTATTCTGTTTTCATTTTGGCTCCAATTTTGGTTTCAGGTAAAAGTTTCTTACACAAAATAGAAAACAGAAAAATAAATGTAATTTTAAAATGATATTGTTGTTTTAAGGGTTGTTTAATTGTAGATAAAAGGGCCGGTAGCCATATTGCATTATAAAACTTGCTTAAGACATTATTTCAGTTAATTCCTCAAATTAATTAGCACCCACTGTATATGTTACTTATTTTTTGTGTTTGTTTGCTACACATCTTTAATAGGCTATAAAAGTTTTCCGGAATTTTAATAAATATAATAGATTTGAAATCTGCATAAAATTTTAAGGATTTTTTATAAAATTCGTTTTTTATATAATTCATTATTTAAAAGCGCAAATCCAATTTTAGTTAATAAATTTTGACCAATAGGATAGGTGGATTGGAAACTACCTGCGCTCTAATTGGTTGAATGATGTACGTCACTTAAGCTTCTCCTATCAGAGCGCAGATAGTTTTCAATCCACCAATCACAGATGTCAAAATTATTTAACTTAATTTGTATTTGCGCTTATAGATAAAGAATTATACAAAAAACTAATTTTATAAAAATTCCTTAAAATTTTATGCAGATTTCAAATCTATTATATTTATAAAAATTCCGGAAAACTTTTATAGCCTAATCTTTAATATTTTTGAGCTTCGCTACTTTTTAATATTGTCATTTTTAAATACTTTTCATTATTTGTTACTACAAATAGTTGGCAAATACCATATTAATGAAATATTGGTTGTTCATTTTTAATTTAATGCTTATATATGCAGCAAGTAATTATAAGTCACAATTTTAAAGATAGCCCAGTTTCCAATATTTTTTGGATCTAAAAAATGGAAAATGATACAGATAAACTTTAAACTGTTTTTAACCTATTTTTAAAACGTATATAAAAAGTATACTATGACACCAGTAAAATCAGACTGCAGAGCCTAAATTTGAATTAAGTCCCCAATAAACTTTTTTGGGGGGATTTAAATATTAATTTTTACTGTTGCCGTGGTCATTTTGACCAAAGCAAAAGGTCTTTTTTTTATTTGGGTAAAATTCGTAGCTTTTAGAGTGTTTTGCTTCTTAAATATTGTATTCTGGTATAGAGTAAAATTAGGCCTTATGATTTTACTATAAAATTTCACTAAAAAGTTAAATCTTTACAATATACCAATGAATTAACATTAACATGTTTGTGCTCGTTCACCTAATGGCTATAAAAATTGGCTGTAAAGGGTTAAATATGATGACAAGATGACATGATGTCAACAAATGTTTATGCAATACAACAAAATTATTTTTGACACATATACAAATATGATATAAATTAAGATTATTCAAACTTATTTTTAAAAATATTTTTAAAAAGTATGTATCTTTTACGTGTATAGTTTTCATTCGTTTCATTTTAATTAAATAAGAATTATTTAACTACATTGTAAATAAGTCACTTTGAGAAAACACTCTTTCAGAAATTATAATAATAATAGAAATAAAACAAGAAATCTTATTGGTTTAACTTTAGCATTATGTGTTTTATTGTATTATGTTAGATTTTATACTGAAATTGATTGTTTTAGAAAAAAAATTATTTCCATCGAACAAATTAGAGTTTTTTTTATTATTGTATTGATATGAACTGAATCATATAAAATTGTTCTGTAAGAAACAATTTAACTCCAAACTAAAAGTTGCTCTTGCTCCCGTCAAAATGATCAAAGCAACATATAGAATGAATTTTTAAATCCCCCCAAAAAAGTATATTGGGGACTTAATTCAAATTTGGGCTCTGCAGTCTGATTCTACTGGTGTCATAGTTTATTTTTGATATATGATTAAAAAATAGGTTAAAAACAGTTTAAGGACTTGATGAACAACAGTAACATTTTGTATCACATTTCAATAGATTTGAGAGCTTGATATAAATTCAATTTTTATTATTTATAATCTTGACTTCACCTATTGAAGGATTTAAGTTGGAAGGATGTCAAGACGAAAGTTGGACCCAAAGTCCTAAAACAGGTACTAAAGTTTCCAATTTTTGTATGTAATTAAAGCAGGATATAGGAAGGGACAGTGGTTCTAAAATTCATTTTCTTGACTGTCTTGGACTTTGGGTACTGGAACTAATGCAACTTTTCTTAATATTGCTTAGTTTACAGACTTTGGGGAATGTTCACTTCATTGTAACATATTGTGACCTAATTTTCATATAATTGCCTTTTTATGACCCTCTTTCATACCTCTTTGAATTCTAAATTAGATAAAAAATTGTGCTTACTATTTTCTTTAAATTTTATGGGTAAATCAAGTTTTCACAGCATTTCAGCCAAATTTCAATTATTGGGCCATTGTCCCATCCCTATATCCCTGAATATATACTATCTTGTTTTCTTCTGAAAAAGTGTTAAGTTAAAACAAACAAATTCAGGTACTCTAGAAGCTAGAAGATTAATATGCAAAAGCAAAAATAAGTTTGAAATCCTTTATTTCCAAATAGAATGAAATTGAAAAAATCCTTTTGATGTTTTTGCCTCAAAGATGAAAATGTTGGTTATACATTTTTTTCTGCTTATGGTTACCAACTTTTTCAAGATTTTTAGCCTTAATAAAATTTTAAAACACCTTTAACAATTTTGGTTACTAAACTTCAAACTATTAAATTTTTGAGAAATTGACAATATTTTGCATTTTTTGGCACAAAAAATAAGCATTTTCTATTTTTAATATGTTTAATATTAAGATTTGAAGAAAATCATGGAATTTTGTTATACTAACCTAAATTTTGTTATAAGGACTTTGCTACAAGATATTGTACCCAAGTGTAATGACTTGGGAAGAGGCAAACAGACGATGTCAAACAGCTGGTGAATATCGTGCTTATCTTGCAATGATAAAATCTGAGGAGGAAAATGAATTCGTGAAAGGTTAGCAAATTATTTCAATAAAGAAAACAGCATTAACTATTACAAATTAGCAGTTAAAGTCTAATAAATTTATTAAACCAATTTAAACATAAATTATGATATTTTACATTAATATAAAACATTAACAAAAAACCCACAATATTTACAGATACCCATAGATTCTTGATGCATTGAGGTTTTTTCTATTTTAAACTATTGTATTTTTTCATTTTTAATTTACTAACAGGACTGTTGATGCCATACGTAAAAGCAAACAAAATGAATGGGTTTTGGTTGGGAGCCAAGAGATCAGGTTCAGGCTGGAAGTGGAATGATGGAACTCCAGGTTGAATATGTTCAAGTTGAAACACAAAATTTTCTTTTAAAGTTAGATATTTCTCAAAACCCAAAAAATTTAATCGATACAAAGTCAACTAGATTTTTATTTAATTATGATTTTTTAGTTACATTTTTTGACTGGCACAATGGTCAACCTAACAATTATAATGGAAATCAAAACTGTCTGGAGGTAACAAAATATTAAATACAGTTTATAATTTTTTACAAATTATAAAAAAATTATATAATCTTCCTAACTTTCTTACCATAGATGTGGTGGAAAGATGGAAAGCTAGCTTGGGCAGATCAAGATTGTGGGATTGCTCCTTGGACAGCTATTTGCATGCAGCATTATTTTGTCCCTATTTGAAAAACTATCTTTTAATTTGAAATAAAAAATTTCAGCAGAATTGTGATATTTTTATTGGTAAATTGGTTCAATTGGACTCTCATGGGAAACTGTTTTGTTGACTTGATATACTTGAGATGTCAGATAATTCAGGCTTAAGTAATCAGAGTGTTAGGTACTCCCCATTTTACCTTTTAGTGGTCAATCCCCAAGAGCAAATCATCTAGGTAGGTCAATTATTGAACTAATTGTAATTTGTCATCTTGAAATGGTTTAAAATCTATAATACAAAGCTTATAAACTTGATACCTGTTGAACCGAAAATGTTGGTCCTGCATTTACAATAACATGATTCCAAGTTAAAATAATAGTTTGAGACACCTAACAGCAAAATATTGAAGTTTATATTATAAAATATTCTATGTAAAATTTGGATATGGACCATAAGCCTTGTTTAAAGGATCCAAAATGTTCAAATTTTGGCAAAGTAAAAAAAATGAGATTTAGAATATAACAAGGATGACAACATCCATTAAAGCGAAGCTCTGTAACGGTAGGACAAACGAACATTTATACTTGTAGTGTGTCAGAACTGAAAAATCAGAACATAAATGTTCAAATGTTGAATCTAAATTTTAATTAAAATTTTTGAAAAACATCCCTAAATACAGGATAATGTTTAAGGACATACTTACATTTTTAGGACTTGATTATAGAGATGCGTCACTTATAACATTGTACTTTGTTGTCCTAGGAATCAAAAATAAAATCAATCGGATAATTTTATTACATACAAATTTGTTGTTAAAAAATTTAAAAATGAATATGATATGTTTAAAATTAACGTACGGACATTCTGGTAACGATTATAGAGTTCCTACGCTTTCTAAATCGTACCTAACTACTACAGGAATCACCATGCAAAATTGAAATCGATAGGACAATTCTAACATGCCTAAATTACCAGAAAAAAAGACGTGCTATATCTATCTATGTTATTAAACCAAAGGAGATAAGAGACATTGGGCTGTTTATTACACAAGTCCCCAAAGTTTAATACTAACGTTTTCTTAATCGTTGGCTCAACCACTTGGGGACTTTTATTGAATTTTGATTGGATCATTAAGTTGAGTGTTCAAACGTGTCAACCACTAATTGTAATCTAGAGAAAGGCAACTTTGTGTATCATTATTGTGGATGTACATAAATTTATCGGCTATTATCTTATCCTTTAAATCCCTGTATTTAACCACAGAATATGTCAAATGAGATTCCATAACTGACAAAACTTTGGTGTTTAAACATAACAGCATAGAATTTTTTTAAATACTAAAAAAAGAAACATGTTTGCAGCTGCGACGAAGCCCAAACTGTACCACTTTTGCACCTTTTTAAATTCCTGTGACGTCATAAAATGAGGAAGATGAGAGGAGAAGTAGGAAAGAAAACCCATAAAAAAGAGATTGAGAATATGACGTACGTCACAGAAATCAAAAGTTGTGCAAAAGTGGCACAGATTGGGCTTCGTCGCAGCTGCGAATTTTCAACAAAACAAGGATGACAACATCCATAAAAGCTAAACACTGAAACGGTAGGACAAACGGACATTAACACTTGTATAGTGTCAGAACTGAATAATCAGAACATAAATGTATAGAAGTCGAAGCAAAATTGTAAGTAAATTTGTTGAAAAAATGCTTGAGACATGATAATGTTTATGGACATACTTACATTTTTGGGATTGATCATAGAGTTGCTTTGCTTATAATATTGTTGTCCCAGGAATCTGTATACCAAACACATAAACAGACGCACAAACAAGAACCATATCATTTAATATTCTTTTTCTTGCAGCTTAAATCCACTTCAGTTCTCTGTTCCTTTGCTGTTTTGGTTGAATAACTTTTCTTCCATATTTCTACGGAGGGTCGGATTCATATAATTTTAATAGATTTTTCCAAAAACTAGTTCACTTTAGGGATCTAAAGGGATAAGACAAAATACGATAATTTGTACATTTAGATATATAAGTTAATTAATTTTGACATCCGTGATAGGTGGATTGAAAACTACCTGCGCTGTAATTGGTTGAATGATGTACGACACTTGAGCTTCTCCTATCAGAGCACAGATAGTTTTCAATCGACCAATCACAGATGTCAAAATTAATTAACTTAAATTGTATTTCTGCTTTAAGATAAAGAATTATACAAAAAACGAATTTTATAAAAAATCCTTAAAATTTTATGCAGATTTCAAATCTCTCTCTAACATTAAAATCCTTTCCAACTTTTATATCTTATTGTACATCCCAAATGGTGATACACAAAATTAACCCTTCTGTAGATTAAAATTAGTTTTTTAAACATTTGAACACTCAGCTTAATAAACCAACAAACAAGATTTAATTAAACTCCCCAAAGTTGTTAAGCGAATGAATAAGAAAATGGTATAACAACACTTTGGGGACTATTGTAATAAACAGCCCAATGTCCCCTCCCTCCCTGAGTTCACAGAGACTGGACAAGTAACTTTTCTCAGAACAATTCTCTTTCTTCTTCTGGAACGTTTCATTGTTTTCAATAATTTGTAAAACTCCTGGGAAAAGGGACCAGGATTCTGGAATTATACAGGAGTCATCTATAATGATGTCTGTCCGTCCGTCCCTTAAGATCTTGGTAACCACTGAACAGATCGGATTCTACTCTTCAGGGTATATACCTATTGATCCTGTGGTGGTTTTAAGCTATTTTCTTGGGGGATGGGACACCCACAACCCCCAAAAAATGAAAATCCCCCCCCCCAAAAAAAAAATGTGTTCTGGGGAACATTAAACTACGGGCAGCACCAGTATTACTTTTTATTTATTTATTTTTTAAAATTACCTCTTGGGGCAAAGCCCCTAGAGGCTATGGGCGAAGCTGCTAGTAAACTGTCCCGATTTTGTAATGAGTCTAACAATCAGCTAATAACGTCGGAAATATAGACAAAGCCGGGTCCTTACAAAAGCACAAAGAGTAATATGCCATCAGACAAAAAGGTTCTCTGCCACTAGGAAAAGATAGTTGTCAGGATCGATTATACATCTATACTTGTACATGTAATATTCTTGCGAGTAAAACCATGGGAAATTTTCAATCAAAACACTTTTAAAATATAAATTTTAAGCTGATTTAGATTGCCGAATCATAGCCCATGTAAAATTATATAATTTCTCGAATACCACCCCTTGGGTTCATGAATATTTAAACATTTTATCATCCATATAAAGCGAATAGATAAATTATATGGATTGGATCTTAGGATTCAATATAATGTGACACACAGAAAACATTAATTTATGTAAATTTAAATCAAATCCTTATATTAAAGAAAAAAGAAGTCTATCTGTCTGTCTGTCTGTTGGGAAGGGGAAGGTTTATAACTATTTTTGGGGAGGGTACCTCCACCCTCTAAAGATAAATCGGCCCCATTTTTTTGCTGTTTGTTTTAAATCTAAAATGAAAATTTGGGTTGCCGAATTCAACCGCCTCCTCCCCCCATCAAGTGCCCCTAGAGGCCTCTAGGGGGCGCAATCGCTAGTTATGAAAGAGAAATAAAAAAAACAAACTTAAATTAAATTGTTTTCTATTTGATATTTTGAAGTCATTTTCTTAGGTTCTTTTTCCTTTACCTTTTTATGACGCTACTCTCTCACTTCCTGTTCTTTCTTTCGGCAGCTGCTGCTGCTTATCCTTACGTAGCCACCCGCAACAATCATCAGCCGCCAAAAGCATCAATTTATAGATTTTTTTAAAACCAAGGATTTACTTAAGAGTGTGTGATGAAAGAAGGGAAGGGTAGGGCACTAGAGGGGGAAGGGGTTAAATAACTTTATATATGTATGTTCCCACCCCAAGGACCTTGTGTTGGATCTCAGTTGGGTCTTTGAAAATCAACCAATACTGCCGAGAATATTAACACAGCAATGTAGCAGAAAACAAGACGTAAATGTCCATGGAAAAGGGGGGCAGGTAGTTATCTGTATATACATATATATACTATAGATCTATTATTAAATCTTACCTGAAAAGGCATTCTTGCTAGTTGTCTCTTTGCTCTACTGATTTCCTAGAATATTCAAATAAATATGACCAAGAATAATTTTCTTCAAAATTACAAAGGGAAAAGTAGGTTGCGGGTAAAATCCGCAAAGGTGTGTGTTTTAAGGCTTTAAAATAGTAGTAGAACGATAATATTCACTAAATATGCGTATTTCTTATTGAAAAGAACTATAGACAAACTGTTTTTAACTTAAAACACACAACCTTTACGGATTTTTCCCGAAACCTACTTTTCTCTTTGTATTTTAGACAGAAATAAAATTAAGACAGAAAAGTGATATACAGTAATGCTATTTTTTGTTGAAAAATTTTCAAGCATTTTGATTTGAGTTAATCAGAAAACATTTTTAAAAATATTACTAAGATCTCCGAGCACTTTTTTAATAAGGATGATAAAAGTAGCGAAGCACAAAAAAATATGATTCAAAATACGGACAAGGGATTTAAAGAACATTTGTTGAAATCAAGAATAGATGTATTGGAGAAAAATCACTAAAACGTATTTAGTATTTATATTTTGTGTGATGACAGACAGACTGACGGTGAAAGTAAGTTACATGTTTTATACCTAATTATGCTTAACTAACTAATGGTAATGTTGACAAGAAATTTCAGCCCTATATTTTTTTATTCGAGAAAATCACGTTTAGCCCAAAACATTTCAGATGGACATTTCGAATTCGCTACTAAACTGTAAATGTTTCAGAAACAAGGAAGGCAACATCCATAAGTAGCGAAGCTCAAAATTGAATGGACATCCGGAAAAAATGAACGTTAAAGCAGTGTCATAAAAAACAAACATTAAAATAAAATAAAATCACAAAACCTTTTATAATTTATAACGTGAAAATCTACGAATCGATCTAGCACCCCAACCAATAGGTAAATCTGCATTAATAAATCTTAAAACTTTGTGGAAATACGTTGGATGTGAAATTATTTATTCCCTGAAAATTTCAGCAGTCTATCTTGAAAAAAACCTTTAACCTTAAAAATCTAGGAATCGAACTAGCACCCCAACCAATAAGCAAAACTTAATTAAACGTATTAGAAGTATGCAAAATTTAAACATATCTAATCCCAGATAATTTTAGCCGTCTGTCTTTAATAGAAGGCGAGAAAATCATTAAAATTTAAATAAATAAGAATCGATCTAGCACCTCAAGTAATTTACATATCTTAATGAAATTTGGTAAAAATATGAAGAATGTAAACTATTCTAATCCCTGAAAATTACAGGCATCTATATTGAAAAGGAGCTTAGAAATTACGAATACCCCAAAAAGTTTCAGATTGAAATTATAGAGTGGCTGCGCTTCTAAAAACCATATGGTCTGAAACCTAAAACTCTCCTTAATGAAAGTAAATTTAACCCTTAAAGGTCGGGGGGGGGGGCCTTTAACGCCCCCCGATCCGGTTTTTTCTATCTCAATTTCTGTGTGTGAAAGATAAAGAGCCCAAACTGCTTGACTTTTTAAGTGTGGGTATGACACATAACTGAGAGTTGGAATTTTTTGAATATCTCCATCCTGGCGGGCACAGGATGCCAGCAAACCTTGCAGGGTCATCCAGGTAAAGAGCAAAAATATTTTTTGACTTAAACAAAGCATTTTATTTTACCAAAATACTAAAATATCCTCTAGTAGTACATCCTCATATTAAATACAGGTGTTCAAGTCAATTTAGGTTCCAGGTATGATCCTGCAGGTCCTGATCCTCCAGGTTTCCAGAAATCTTTAAAAGGCTCCTGTGGCCGCAATTTTTGACTTAGAGACTTCAAATTTTAAACTTAAACTTTTCTGACATGTCTACATAACGTATTAAAATTTCATAAAGATCCGCCGCCGTTTTCTCTGCCAAAAAAATTTTATTCTAGCTTCAAAAATAAAAAAAATACAGCCGTTTGAAATTTTTAAGTAAAAAAGGACCTAAAAACAAAGGTTGTTAAATAAAAGGGTGAAGGAAGCGAAAATTGACTATGATTTACTTAAGGTCGGAAATTCATCATAACACAGGAGACTTGCACAAAATTTTTTAGCCCTCTAGCTCTAATAGGACTGATTAAGGTGCGGCAAGGGGCCCGACTGTTAAGGGTTAATCTAGAAATCTAGTTTTTAGCCTCTGGATAAGTTCACAAGCGAAAAATGAAATATTAAATCCCAAGAGAGAGAGGAAGATACCAACTCCCTCCAATTTTAGTAGCGAAGCTACGCAATAAGTGATTGTGTCTCTCTTTCAGTCCATCTCGTTCCAATTGTCTGTATTTTCTTCAGGATGTTCATAAATCTGTCTGTCTTTGTCTAATGATCATTTTTATTATGATCCACCTCGTTTTGGACATATTCTTTAAATTCCTTTTACCTCAATAATTCCACTTAGTCATATCATTGCCATTATATTTATTTAACATAGTGGCTTTCCTAAAAATTCTTAGCCTAACCTAAAGCAGCTATCACAAGTATGTAATGCAAGGTTTAGAAGAAATTTTAAAATTTGGTTTGTGAGACACAAACGATTAAATGGACACTACAGAATGAAAGTTTTTAAATAAGGAAGTTTTTTTTCGGTGTTAAAAGTTTAGCTTAGATTTCATTTGTTAATTCTATATAAATAGAATATTTCTGAAGGCCATACCACCAAACAAAGGCTATTAACTTTTGGATCATAGCAATCCTTATAATAAAGTAACAGGATGTCTGTTTGTCTGTCTGTACCGAAGGATCTCTCAAAATACTTAACTGATATGTTTTTTCTTTTACAGGGTAACTTCTCATAAGTCCTGGAAAGGTTTATAACTATTTTGGGAGAGGGTACCACTACCCTCCCAAGCGAAAATGAAAAAACGAAAATATTTTTGACAAACAGCTGAACATTTTACGCTCCACTAAAGGCTAGTCTATAATATAGAGTAGTAGGATTCTATTTGGCAGTTAAAATTTCGCTACTAAACTACTGAACAAATTGTGTTCTTAATTTCTTCTCCTATTAGCCCCTAAATGCTCAGGAGGTTCCATATATAGTTTGAATATTAAAAAAAACTTTTTTAACCATACCTACTTAAATACAGTTAGAACTTTCTTATATAAAAGTAACAGGATCTGTGTCTGTCTGTACCAAATGATCGATCTCGCTAACCGGTGAACCGATATGGTTCTCCAATAGATCTTAGATTCTTATAGGACTTTGAAAGGTTTACATCTATTTTTAGAGAAGGAATCAACTCAATCAATGGACTTTTTTTACACTTAAATAAAAGTTTAGGTGGGGTGTGATGTATTTAAAAAAGAAATTACATAGAAATGGCACGACAAACTTTGTTCTTATCTGTAAGAATACAGTTTTAAAGTCTAAATTATCTTTGTAACAAGAACAAATGTGTACAGAAGTTATCAGAAAAAAACTTATTTGTATCTACTGCAGTTCATGGTAAAATGTTCCTAGTAACAATTATTTCCAAAAATCTATGAACTTTAAAGGCTGCTAAATGCCAAACGTATGAACGTGTTAAGCGACATAAGAAGACCATTAGATAATCTGGAACATCAAAGACCCAATATGAGCACAGGGAAAACTTCCCCTAGTAATCTCTGTCTCAGCAATTTACCTTTTTTTGTGCTTATATAAGCATTTTTGTCAGATTTAAGTAGGACGTGCTCACATCGGGAAAGTCCGCACTTTACAACAAAAGTGGCTTACTTAAATCGGACATGTCGGACTAACGAGCCATTTTCGTAGGTTAATTCCTTACTTGAAGAACTATTATTGCCCTATAAACCCCTAAAAAACCCCAAAAATAAGGGTGGCTGATAAGAATCAGCAAAATCGGACGCTTTTGAGGTAAATGTCTTACAGATTAAGATTTTAATCCGGATTATTTTTTCTCAAAATTTAATCCCTTCTCAGCCATTTAGGCTATATTTGTAGTTGATTGCTTACTTATATCTTCCATTTTTGCTACAAAATCCTTACTTAAACAAGCCATTTATGTGATTAATGTCCTACTTATATCTTCCATTTTTGCTACAAAATCCTTACTTAAACAAGCCATTTTTGGGGTTGATTGCTTACTTAAATCCTCCATTTTTGCTGCAAAACCCTTACTTAAATAAGCCATTTTTGGGGTTGATTACTTACTTAAATCATCCATTTTTGTTGCAAAATCCTTACTTAATTAAGCCAATTTTGGGGTTGATTGCTTACTTAAATCATCCATTTTTGTTGCAAAATCCTTACTTAATTAAGCCATTTTTGGGATTGATTACTTACTTAAATCATCCATTTTGGTTGCAAAATCCTTACTTAAATAAGCCATTTTTGGGGTTGATTACTTACTTAAATCATCCATTTTTGTTGCAAAATCCTTTCTTAATTAAGCCATTTTTGGGGTTGATTACTTACTTAAATCATCCATTTTTGTTGCAAAATCCTTACTTAAATAAGCCATTTTTGGGGTTGATTACTTACTTAAATCATCCATTTTTGTTGCAAAATCCTTACTTAATTAAGCCATTTTTGGGGTTGATTGCTTACTTAAATCATCCATTTTTGTTGCAAAACCCTTACTTACATAAGCCATTTTTGGGGTTGATTACTTACTTAAATCATCCATTTTTGTTGCAAAATCCTTACTTAAATAAGCCATTTTTGGGGTTGATTGCTTACTTAAATCATCCATTTTTGCTACAAAATCCTTACTTAAATAAGCCATTTTTGGGGTTGAGTACTTACTTAAATCATCCATTTTTGTTGCAAAATCCTTACTTAATTAAGCCATTTTTGGGGTTGATTGCTTACTTAAATCATCCATTTTTGTTGCAAAACCCTTACTTAAATAAGACATTTTTGGGGTTGATTACTTACTTAAATCATCCATTTTGGTTGCAAAATCCTTACTTAAATAAGCCATTTTTGGGGTTGATTGCTTACTTAAATCATCCATTTATTTATTTTATGCTTTCTTTAATTCAACCTTTTTACTGTGAAATATGTGCTTGAACACCAGCTATCTTATGTTTACTTACCTTTCTTTTGAGCTACTAAAACCTCACATAAACTTGCTCAAACATTTTTAAAAATTATTTTATATATTTATTTATAATACAAAAGACTCTGATGAAAATTTATTCAAGTTGATACAAATTAATTTGATGTTTCTGATTAAATGAAGTCTATAGAAGTTCCAGCAAAACCACTCTAACAACAGACTGAATTAAAAAAAGCAACAATCTATTTTTAAAGTGATTCTAAATGCCCCCTATTATTTTTTCAGGTGATAAGTTTATGTTCTTCACTGAAGTAATCAAATGAAAAATAATTACAGACAAACAAAATATATTCAAATGTACTAAATAGGATTACATAAAAATATTTCTTAACAATTTCCAATTAAACATTCAAGAATTTTTATCAACATTTAATAACAATAAATACTAATAAAATACATCAAATATAGAAACAAATAATATTCCAATGCCTGTTTATTAATAAACCTGAATAAATTTCAAGAAAAGTATTTTAATTTAGGGTAAAACTTTTAGAGGAAAACTTTAAAACATTTTGATTATTATTGTGCCTTGAATACCAGTTTTTTCAGCCATTTGTAGTTTAAGAGCTACATTGAAAATGTGAGAAAAAAGTTGAAAAGTTTTGAGTAAGGTGGAACATTTTACCATGTAGCTCCTATACTAAACTTAGCTCAGGAATAGTTCTTACATATACAAAAACTAGAGCTTATGACAATTCACAAATAGCTATACAATTGAATGTGTGGTAACCAACAGTTTTTAGACTTAAGATGAATCAAATTCATCCAGAGGTGTATTGTAGTTATATAAATTAAGTGTAAGTTCCTGCTTTAGTGTCAGATAAATTGCCAATATGAATCCACCCTAATAAACATAATGAACAAACTAACAAACAAACAGACAGACAGACAAATTTTGAGATGTCCCAAAGACCAGACAAAATGATATGAGAGCATTGAACAAATATTTTAAATTGGTGGAGTTGAAAACTTGATGCCTTTTTTTCTAAACATTAAAAAAAATATTTATTTTCCTTTCACAGAAAGATAAACAGACAGATGGACAGACAGTCAAACAGACAGATGTAAATATAGACAAACATAATAACAGACATTTAGATAGACTGTCAAACAGATAGTAAAACAGATAGTAAAACCCCCAATTTATTAGGGTTAATATTCTTGTTTAAGAAGGTATGCTTGTTATGTTGCCCTACTTATATTCTAATTATTCTTGTATTGGAAGGTATAGCTTGGTATTGCTGCACTACTTATAAAATAATTGTTCTTGTTTAAGAAAGTATAGAATGTTATTTTGTGCTACTTATTGTATACCTTGGTATTGCTGCGCTACTTATAAAATAATCATTCTTGTTAAAGAAAGTTTAGAATGTTATTTTGTACTACCTATAAAATAATTATTCTTGTTTAAAAAGTATACAATGTTTTTTTGTGCTGCTTATTGATATAATTATCTTTGTTTACAAAGTTGTAAATTGTTATTGTTGCACTACTTAAAAATAATTAATTTTGACAGAAGACTAACAGACAGACAGAAAAACAGTTCAAATACAAATAGATAGAGGGACAGACAGATGGACAAATAGATAGATGGACAGACAGATGGATAAGCAAACAGATGGACATTTAGAAAGACTTCAAGACAGATAGATAGACAGAGAGAAAAATGGATAGAGTAACAAATAGACAGATAGTCAGATGGACAGAGAGATGGTTGGACATATAGACAGACAGACAGACTGACAACAGTCTGACATACAGACATGCAGACAGATTTTCGGACATACAGATAAACATATGAACATACGGACATTTAGCTAGTCCAGACATATGGGATTTACATACAGACTTACAAGAAGAAATACAGAAGTGCAAGTAAAAAATTGAACAAGGATGACAATATCCATAAGTAGCAAAGCACAAAAATTGTGGATGGGAATACCTACAAGTAGAAAGAAAGAGTATTCTTTAAAATCAAGAATAGATTTAATTAATTGGAGAAAATAAACACAAAACCTTTTTTTATTTTGTATGATGACTGACATACAAATGCTCAAAGTAAATTACATACTGGATGCTCAGGACAATTGGAAAAATTATTATGATACTGTCATCTTAAAAAAGTTTGAAAATTGGACCAAAAACACCAAAGATATTAGGAAATATGTAAAAATATAAAAATAGCCAAAAACCTGCTTAAATGCAGTCCAATCACTATGGATGTTTTATAAAACAACTGGAAAATTAATTGATATTCTTATCTACAAAAATTTTGAAAATTGGACCATAATCACCAAAGATATGGGAAAATCTGTAAAAATATAAAAATAGCCAAAAACCTGCTAAAAGGCAGTCCAACCTTCATAGATGTTTCATTAAACAGCAGGAAATCTAATTTAGATATCAATAACAAAAAAAATTTTAAAAATCAGATTATGAACACCAAAGTTTTGGTGAAAACAAAAAAAATAGCCTAAAACCTGCTAAAAAGCAGTCCAACTGCCATGAATGTGTGAAAGTTAATTATGTTTCTTAGCAATGGGAATTTCGTCATAAAGTTTCAGCCTTCTATCTGTCATAGGAGCCGAGAAATTCATGTTTTCCCACTTTTTCTCTGACAGACAGAAAGACTGACAGACGGACGGACGGACGGCCAAACAGACAGACGGACAGACGGATGGAAGGACGGGCATTTCGAATTATAGAGTAGCTTCGCTACTACAAAGTAATCAGCTATCTATATAAAATTGATTAGGGTTAATATTCTTCTTAAAGAAGCTATGCTTGTTATTGTTTCCCTACTTATAATCTAATCATTCTTGTTTGAGAAGGTGTAGATTGTTATTGTTTCGCTTCTTATTAAATAAATATAAAGATTTAAAAAGGTTGAATTGTTATTGTTGCCCAACCTATGATCTTATTATTCTTGATTAAGAAAGTCTACTTTTTATTGCTGCGATTCTTATGAAATGACTATTCTTGTTTGCTTATTTTTTAAATGTTAGTATTTGAAATATATAACAAAGGAAAGGGTTATTTTGTCTTTCTTTATGATAATTAACTAGCGGCTACACCCCTAGAAGCATCTAGGGGTAGGAGAGGGAAAAGTCAACCTCAGCCTATTTTGAATTTGAGTTTCAAAAGAGTAAAAAAATATTTTTTGTTTGGGGGGGTGAAGATACCCTCCCCAAAAATAGTTTAAAACCTTCCCAGGTCCTATAAGAAGCTTCACTGTAAAGGAGACTAATATCGGTTCAGTGGTTAGCAAGATCCTTCGGGATAGACAAAAAACGCTACTACTTTATATGATAGGATAGTGCATCATCACCTTCGTCAAAATGATAGAATATTCAGAACCACAGTTTATTACTTAATCTTCCCATTTATATTTACCTTCATCAAACAAAATTCTATTCAAATATGTATGGTCTTATACTAATTTGCAAAAATATTTGTTTTAAATATGACAATATGCAGACGTGAAGGCCCACCACAGGCTTTAATGCAGGGATCTAAAGGGATAACATATAGGCCGAGAAATTAATGTACATCCCCGATGATAAAACAAAAATCTTCCATTACAATTAGTGGTTGAAACTTTTGGACACTTAACTTAATGAATCAACCAATCCCCAAAGTTGTTAGGCAAGTGAATAGAAAAAAATTATTATAAAACTATGGAGACTAGTGTATAAAACAACCCATGGTCCCCTCCCTCCCTTTAATGGATTGAACTATCCCTCTTTTCATTATAGACTAAATATTTGATCTTACCAGGAATCTAAGGAGATAAGACAATGGACGTTAAATTTATGTAAGCACCTTAATTACAATAAATCTTTTTTGTAGGTTACACTTTTTTAGTAGAAAGGTTAAGACACTGTTGGTTTGTACAACCCAAAAAGAAACATACTAGTTTTTTTAACAACAAACAACAGATTTGTTTTTGGGACAAGTATAATTTCCAGTCCAATGTCCCCTCTCTCCTTTTTTTATACAAAGCTTTAATAAATTTTAAAACAGAAAGAAATATTGAATATTAATTATTGAATGATATAAGGGGAGGGGACTTTTGACTGTAAATTACACTGGTCCACTATGTTGTGTTTGATGGTTTAAAAACTTTGGGTACTTTGAAACAATAATTTTAATGTAACATTTCTCTATACTCGGAAATCTGTCTATAATATGATTCGATAAATAACTTATTATAATAAATTATTATTTCAGAGATCAACAATGTACTGAGAAAAACACCAGTATTTTTTATAGCATCGCTCTCATGGATTCTACATGATTCTTGTTTTTACTTTAAACTAAATTTCATTTTTACCAAGAATCTTAAGGAATTAGAAAATGAAGTATAAAATTATAAAAAATATCCAATTACAATACAAAAAAATTAATAGTTATTTATCGCATAGTATTATAAACAGCTTTCCGCGGATATAGCATAAACATTAAACAATTATAAGATTAAAACCAGTTTTTTTATCCCCGAGGTGCCAAAGGCACTGTCTAAAAAAACTGGTTTTAATCTTATGATCATACATTTTTTATATATTATGTTGAAAGCTGGATACAATACGATGCTAGACATAGTTTTTTTTTGTATGGATGAGAACCGATTCCTATCCAACGGATTTGAATGAATACGAGAAATTAAATTAAGGGCCAAAAAAATTTAAGATTCTGCTTGTTTTGAACCAATAAATCAAAATACCGAAGTTATATTAAATTATAGGGATCTATAGACAATGACTGATAAATTGATGTACATTCCCAATGATGACACACAAATTTACCCCTTCTGTAGTCCCCAAAGTTGTTAAGCCATCGCACAAGAAAACGCTATTTTAATCTTAGGGGACTAGTGTAATAAACAGCAAAATGTCCTCTCTCTCTCTCTGCTAGTTCCCAAAGTCTTATAATAACGTTTTCTCATTCGTTGGCTTAACAACTTTGGGGAATTTTACTGAAATTTTAATTGGTTGGTTTAACCACTGGCATACTTAACAACCTAATCATTCAAAATCCAATAAAAGTCCCCAAAGTTGTTAAGCCAGCGAATAAGAAAACATTATCGTAAAACTTTTGGGACTAGTGTAGTAAACAGCACATTGTCCCCATCTCTCTCTGCTAGTTCCCAAAGTTTTATAATAACGTTTTCTTTTTCGTTGGCTTAACAACTTTGGGGACTTGAATTTTGAATGGTTGGTTTAACCACTACTATCTATAATACAAAGTAGCTTGATGTCTGCCCGTCTGTCTGTCTGTCCGTCTGCCCCTTACGATCTCGGTAAACACTGAACCCCATTTTTAAAAAAAATTGCTGAAGATTTCCCTGGTCCTTTTACGAATTTCGACATAATTTTTTAAAATCCCCTCTTGGGGCAAAGCCCCTAGAGGCTAGGGGCGAAGCCGCTAGTACTTAATAACCTACCTATTCAAAATCCAATAAAAGTCTCCAAAGTTGTTTAGCCAGCGAATAAAAAAACGTTATCTTAAAACTTTGCAGACTAGTGTAATAAACAGCTCATTGTCCCCCCTCATTTTCTGCTAATTCCTGATAATTCAATTATATTACAAGGAGGACACAGAGAGGTAACTTAAAATAGATCTTAAAATAGAACTTCAGATAAAGTTGTTATAAAACTTTGGGTGCCAGTAATTTACAGTCCAATGGCACCTTCTTCGTTGTTTTTGCTCAAAGATACACATTATCTAAAACATTTTAAGTAATACAGCCCCCCCCCCCCCCACCCTCCCCTCCTCTTTATACAACCTAATCTAACCTTGCCTAGTTTCAGTGCTCAACAAGGTACTTCAAGTGAAAGCGTTAATGTTTTTTTTAAGCATTTATGTATGTTTTTTCTTGTTTTTACTTCAACCTAGATTTTTTTACCAGGAATCTTAAGGAGTAAGACAATGGACGATAAATTGATGACAATTTTCCCATTTACGAAAGGAAATAAATAAATCATTGGTCAAAAAGTTTTGACACAGGCTCAGCTATTTTTGAACCAAGCAATCAAAATTCGATATAAGTTATTAGGCTGACCAATTGTGCTGTTTATTACACTAGTCCCGAAAGTTTTATGATAACGTTCATATTTTTTGAGGACTTTTATTGAATTTTGATTGGTTGGTTTATTAACTACAAGTGGCTTTGCCCCACCCCTCAAGAAAATAGTTATAAACCTTCCCGGGAACTATGAGAAGCTACCCTGTTAAGGAGAACCCGATCGGTTCAGCGGTTAGCGAGATCCTTCGTTACAAACAAACAGACAAACAAACAGACATCGTTCTACGTTGTATGGATAGTGTCCAAACGTTCACCCCTAATCGTAATCTATAGAAGGGGTAATTTTGTTTACCATCATTGAGAATGTACATCAATCAATCTCCCATTGTCTTATCCCTTTAGATTTCTGCGATAATAAAATTTGGGTATGGTCACATATAGATAGCTTTTTTGTTAATTGGGGCATGTGAGAATTGTCCTATCGATTTCAAACTTTGGATGGGGATTCCTGTAATAGTTAGGTACGATTTAGAAAGCGCAGCAACTCTGTAATCATTACCAGAACGTCCGTACGTTCATTTTAAACATGTTGATTTTTTTACTTTTTTAACAACAAATTTTTATGTGATCTAATTATACGATTGATTTGGTTTTTGTATATTGATTCCTTGGACAATAGTAAAATAAAGTACAATATAATAAGCGAAGTAACTATAATGAAGTCCTAAAAACGTAAGTATGTCTATAAACATTATCCTGTATCAAGCATTTTTTCAACAAATTTATACATATATTTTCTGATTATCCAGTTTTGACCCTATACAAGTGTTAATGTCCGTTTGTCCTACCATTTTAGTGCTTTGCTTTTATGAATATTGTCATTCTTGTTATATTAGATTTTGATAGGTTACATTAGCTAGGTTAAGTTGGGTTAGGTCAGCGGCGCGACAAAAAAAGTTTGAGTATGGGGAATGTTTTTACCTATAATCAGGCACAACTAAGGGATTATATAATGGTGATAAATAAAGTTACCCCTATTGTGGATTTAAATTTTTAATTTAATTGATTGAAGTTTGGGCACAACTAGTTAGAAACCAAAAATTCAAAATCTCTAAAATTATCCAAAGTTTTTTTTATAAAATGTTCCCTCCTTCCCTGGGTATATATCTAAATGATCCTTTTAATCCAGTTAAAATAAAACATATCGTGTTAATACCAACTTTTTAGGGATATTAAAATAAAAAAATTATTATGAGATTAATTCCAGTATAGTTGGCTTTAAGGTCCGAAGGCTTAGGCTATCAAAACAAGTAAAATGTTTTTACTTTATAATTAAATATCTTTTGAAAGTTGTCTATAAAACGACAATACACATTATTTTATAAGTATGGCTCAGAACCAGCAGAAATTAAAAGTATACGATGCCATACTGGAATAGTTATTTATTGCATCGTATTATCAACAGCGTTCCAACTAAATTAATATTAATATTGAATCATATAATGTAAAGCCCTACCCTATATCAATTCACCAAGTTGAACTGGTTATAAAACTTTGGGTACAAGTGTAATTTACGGTCCAATGGCACCTCCCTCCTTGTTTGCTCAAACAAATGCATCATAAAAACGTTTTAAGAAATAAAGCCAAACATTAACCCATTGACTAATTTAAAAAAGTAAATTTGAATAACAAAATGATTTGCTCATAAAAAAAATAAAAAGAGTGGGGTCAAAATAGGTAAACAACAATCCATAAAATGACAACATCCATAAAAGCGAAGCTCTGAAAAGGTGTGATGAATGAACATTAACACTTTTAGAGTGTCAGAACTAATTAATCAGAATATAAATGTTTAAAAGTTGAAACAAAATTTTAAGTAAATTTGTTGAAAAACTGCTTAAATACAGAATAATGTTTAAGGACATACTTACATTTTTATAGATGCTACGCTTACAAAATTGTACTTTGTTGTCCTAGGAATCAGTATTCCAAAAATCAGATCAATCAAATAATTATATAACACAAAAATTTGCTGTTTAGAATGGACGTACGGTCATTCAGGTAACAATCATAGAGTTCTTATGATTTCTAAAGTCTACCTATCTACCACAAGAATCACCATACAAATTTTGAAATTGATAGAAAAATTCTGACGTGCCTATTTTAATTTAATTTAATGCATATTTAAATTAACACTCAAAATATTCTTAAAAGTATATGTCCGTCTGTCTATCCATCAGTTTGTCGGTCTGTGACTGTCCATCTGTTTATGTCTGTATGTCTGTCAATACCTTTTCGTTAATTTAGGCATGTTAGAGTTGTTCTTTAAATTTTTTAAAGGTTTCAGAGTTTTAGGGCTCAACAAGGTACCCTGAGTGAAAGCGCCAATTTTAATTGGGATAAAAAAAATTAATTTTTAATTGAAATACATCCCCAATGATGATAATAGTTATCTATTGCATCGTATTATAGACAGCATTCCGCGGATAGTAAATTTAAAAATTAAAAGATTAATTACAGTTTTGTTAACCCTGAGGGGCTGAAGTCCTGGGCTTACAAATCTGGCATTGATATTATGTTTTTATTTTCATTTTAATATTCATATAAAATTGTCTAACATTTTTCCAGTATGGCTTTGAACCGGTATTAATCCCGCGTATATTAATCGGTTTCAAAGCCATACTGAAAATAAAATTACCCCTGTTGTAGATTAAAATTATTGATTGGGCAATACTTGTTCAGAACCTACCAATCAAAATTAGACAAAAGTACCCAAAGTTTTTAAGCTAACCATAGAGCAAGGATAGTAATGAAGCTTTGGATACCTGTGTAAATATAGTCCAGTGTACTCTCCCTCCTTAGGTAAAAATGTAATTTACTGCTCAATGATCTCTATATCCCTGGGTATGGTGTGTCTACAAAAAGGCAGTGTCCAAACTTTTCCACCGATTATTTTAATCTAAAAAAAGGGGTCCCATTTTTATAATTGTAATTGTGCTGTGCATATTGTAAACAGTTATCGCGCAATCAATGTTTTTCTACAATATAATACATGTTTTTTCAGTAGTATGACTCATAACCTATCAAGAGGGAAAACTTAGATTCGTAGCCACACTAAAATAGTTATTTATAGTATCGTATTATAAACATTAAACAGCTTTCCGTGGATTTTAAAATGTACCATTGTAAGAGTAAAACTATTTTTAAAATAATTATTAAAAAAACTTCATTTTATTTGCTTAAAGATATGCCTCAAATAAAAAACGTTTTAAGTAAAATGCCACCCCCCTTCTCCTTATACAACCTATCCTGACAACCTGACCCAAAATTAAAGGTTTCAGTGCTCATCAAGGTACTTCGAGTGAAAGTGTAAATATTTTATTTTATAGCATCCCATTTATGGATTAATTTTTCTTGTTTTTACTTTAAACTAAATTTTCGTTTTTACAAGGAATCTTAAAGAATAAGACAATGGACGATGAATTGATGAAAATTCCCTATTTACAAACAACTTTGAGGACTTAACTAATCAAAATTCAATAATTTATCATTATTATCTTAAGTGTTCAAACGTTTCCAACCCTAATTGAAATCTACAGAAGGGGTAATTATGTTTACCATCAATATGGATGTATAATAATTTAACGGCCATTGTCTTATCCCTTTAGATACCTGCGATAATAAATCTTTAATATAATTACCTAAAGCTTTTGGGTCAACAAACAAGATAACGTAGTTATTAAACTTTGTATATACTTCAGAGATAATCTCGCCCTTACAAGGTAAGGTATAATTCAGGGATCTTAAGGGATAAGACAATGATCATTAAAATTACCCCTGTTGTGGAATTAAATTATTTAATGAATTGATTAAAGATTGGGCAAAACAAGTTAAAAACCAACTATCAAAACCCCTAAAAGATCTTTTATAAAATATGCGTGGTTATAAAACTTTGGGTATAAATAATAAAATGGTAGAGATAAGAAAATGAAAATAGAAATATCCAGAATGGGAGGGGACATTGGGCTGTTTATTACACTAGTCCCCAAAGTTTTAAGATAAAGTTTTAATATTCTTAAATTCTAATTGGTTGGTTTATTAATTTGAGTGTCTTAAGTTTTCAACCACTATAGAGATTATACAGAATTCGTAGTTTTGTGTATTATCTAAGGAGATGTACATCAATTTATCGGCCATTGTCTTATTCCTTTAGATCCCTGATAAACAACAGAGAAACAAAGATGACAAAATTAATAAAATCGAAGCTTTGATGTCCTTGCTTAACCCCCCCCCCCCCCCAATATGGACTTAGGAATGCACGGACCGACTCCAGTTATAAAAAAGCTTCGCTTGTAAAAATTTATAATACATTTTCCAGTAGAGCTTCAAAACCGATTAATATCCGCAGGATTAGGATCGGTTCTAAGCCATACTGATTTATGTAATATATAGCATTGTATTACAGACAAATTTCTATGAATATTAAAATAAACATAATTATTCTTTTTATATATATTTTTTTTTCATTTTAATATCCATAAAAAGCCGCAATAATAATAAAACTTTATAAACTTCTCATTAAAATTGTTCTTACCTTAATCATATAGAACTGCCAGTTTTCTTTTCAATACAGTATGGCTTCAATAATGCGTAGTTTTATTTTAACGTTACGGCTTTAAATAATTTATATATCCCTAAAAGTATTACTTAATAGAATATAAAATTATTTAGAGGCACCGTTAAAAATACAGTTAGAATTTACTCGACTGAATTGTTTCATTACTTATCAAATAACTCTATATATAACTAAAAGATACATTGCACATAATTATAACAATTGCGTTGTTCTCCTATGGTTGCCTTTGGATAACTGACGCGACCCGACACTCATTGTATTGACCGGCGCGCACTTACAAAACACACACGCACGCACACACACGCACGCACGCACACACACACACACACAAACCAACCATCAAACTAACCATCCCCTTTTAATCACACAAATTTACCTCTAGTTTTCTCTTCTCTGATTAGCTATATCCTTAAAATAATAAAGTAACAGGATGTCTGTACTGAAGTATCTCGCTTACTCTCCTTTACAGGGTAGCTTCTCATAGGTCCTGGGAAGGTTTATAACTATTTTTTTTTTTTTGGGGGGGGGGGTAACACTACCCTCCTAAGAGAAATCGCCCATAGAAAAAAAAATTCCCCCCAAAAAATTAATCTATTTTTTAAAACTAAAAATAACAAGGATGACAACATCCATAAAAGCAAAGCGCTGAAACGGTAGGACAAACGGACATCAACACTTGTATAATGTCAGAACTGAATAATCAGAATTTAAATTTATGAGAGTCGATGCAAAATTGTAAGTAAATTTGTTGAAAAACTGCTTGATATAGAATAATGTTTATGGACATACTTACATTTTAGGACTTAATTATAGAGTTGCTTCGCTTAAAATATTGTACTTTGTTGTCCTAGGAATCAGTATACAAAAAGTCAGATCAATCGGATGATTAGATCATATAAAAATTTGTTGTTAAAAAAGAAAAAAAAATCCACATGTTTAAAATGGACGTACGGACATTTTTGGTAATGATTATAGAGTTGCTACGCTTGAAATTGATAGGACAATTCTAACATGCCTAAATTAACAAAAAAGCTATCCGATACGGACGGACGGACGGACCGACCCTAATTATAGAAAAGCTTCGCTTTTAAAAATAAGGAGCATCAGCCCCCACCTCCAAAAAAAATTTTAAAAATTCAACTCCCCCCACCCCAAGTGTCTCTAGAGGCCTCTAGGGGCATAGCCACTAGTCCTTATAATAAAGTAACAGGATGTGTGTTTGTACCAAAGAATCTCGCTAACCGCTGAACTGATCGGGTTCTAATTAACAGGGTAGCTTCTCATAGGTCCTGGGAAGGTTTATAACTATTTTGGGGGAGGGTACCACCAGCCTCCAAAGAAAAATTGCCCCAAGAAAAAAATTATTCCAACTCCCCCCCCCCCCCAAAAAAAAAAAAAAAAAAATTAATTTTTTGAACTAAATTTAATATTCAGGGGCGGGGGGACACCCATCCCCCAAAATTTTTTACTTTTTCTTTGAAAATCTAAAATAAGAAATTAGGTTATCAAATTCGACTTCCCCCTCCTCAAGTGCCCCTAGAGGCCTCTAGGTGCGTAGCCACTAGTAAATAATAAAATGCTTACTTTTTTCAGCATTCTACAACAATATTGTCTGACATGTAAGTTAACAATGGGCAGATAATATTAATCCTCACACATTTATAGTAAAAGTTGCTCATTTCAGAAGAATTGAAGAAACAGTATCATTTGGTTTATAAGCCAAACAAGCAATAATTTATATAGATTGTCTATATATGATATACCTATAAAAAAAAATAGGATTTGGTAAATAAGTCAAACAAACATTAATTTGAAATGATGATTATTAGTAATTTATCAATAAACAATATTATTTGGTATATAAGCCAAACAAACAAAATTATCAGGAGGTCTGTGTGTCATTCTGTGACCGTGTGTCAGAGCATTTGAACCAATGTGGTTATCCTTTACAATGAATATTATCAAAGGTTTAGAAAATGTTATAACTATTCTAAAAGATGTTACCTTCACAATCCAAGAAACAAATATCCCACCCTCCAAAATTATTTCATCTTTTAGAAACTAAAATCCTAAAGATAAAGTAACAGGATGTTTGTCTGTCTGTTTGTACCTAAGGGTCTGATTAATTTCTGAACTAATATGATTCTTCTTTACAGGGTAGCTTTTGTTCCAAGTAAGGTTTATAACTATTTTGGGAGAGGGTACCACCACTCTTCCAAGAGAAATCACCAACCCCAAATTTTTTCTCAATTTTCTTCAATCTAAAATAAAAATAGGGTAGTCAAAAGTCCCCAAAGTTGTTAAACCATGAATGAGGTAACGTTATTATAAAACTTTGGAGACCAGTGTGATAATTAGCCCATTGTCCCCTCTCTCTGGTTATAAAACTTTAGGTACTCATTCCCTACTTTGAGTACTCAACTCAGTGGGACATCAGGATGTAACCACATTAGCGAGGCTGGCCTCATGGACTAAAACAATGATAACCCTGACAGCAGATGACTCAACCGAGAATCTTGCAGGAAAGTACAGAGCAGGATCTTTAAATCATTTAGTGGTGAGCCGGATCAGGGTGCACTAGAGGTGATCCAGATTGGTGCACCCAATATTGATCTTTAAATCAAAATGGTGTTAGCAATCTGGCTCAGCAAGTGGATCACCTCTGGTGCACTGGTTACACTCGTTTGGTATAGCCACTGAGCCGGATCAGGGTGAGCCGTATTTGATAAATTGATATTTTTTCAATTAGTTTTATACTGGTATCCAAATTTTTATACTAGTACCCAAAGTTTTATACTGGTACCCAAACTTTATTCTTGTACCTAAAGTTTTAGACTGGTACCCAAAGTTTTATACTGGTACCAAAATTTTATACTGTTACCCAAAGTTTTATACTAGTACCCAAAGTTTTATACTGGTACCCAAAGTTTTATACTGGTACTCAAAGTTTTATACTGGTACCCAAAGTTTTATACTGGTACCCAAAGTTTTATACTGGTACCCAAAATTTTAGTCTGGTACCCAAAGTTTTTTAATGGTACCCAGAGTTTAGTTTATTGATCATTTGGAGATTTTGTTTTTTTGGGGGTGAGTCAAAAAAAAGTATTTAAAGATCAATATTTTATTGAGTGTCGCCAGCGATCTGGCAACATCAAGCCAAAAATCTTTTAAAGATCTGGCTCACCACTAAAATAATTCAAAAATCCAGCACATTTAATTTTGTCAGGGAGGGAGGGGACATTGGGCTGTTAATTACACTGGCCCCAAAGTTTTATAATAACATTTTCTCATTCATTGGTTTAACAACTTTGGGGACTTTTAAAATATTAAGATTGGTTGAGTGTTCAAATGTTTCAACCACTAATTTTAATCTACAGAAGTGGTAATTTTGTGTGCCATCATTGGTTATGTACATACATTTATTGGTCATTGTATTATCCCCTTGGATCATTTCATATAATTGTTTTGTAGATTTTAGGATGTTCTGAGTAAAATTGAACATAAAACTTTCTTTCTTTTTAGAAATGTTTCATTTCGTCTGCAAAGGGCAAAATTAAAACATTTACATAAAACTTTTATTTTTAGCTTAAAATATGTAAAATTAGTACAGAAATTACGTTGCTATTTATTTAAATTTTACAATAAATAGATAATTTTATGTGCTGTACACATTTGTTTACAAATGGAACCAGTTCTAATCTTAAAAATTTACTATAAAAGCATAGAACATTCAGATTAGAATTGTAGTCTGACAAGTAAAGTCCTAGTAGTAACACTAGGCACAATCCCTCAGCTATCAAGTTCAAAAGCTTGGTTAGGTAAGTCCTTTCATAATAAAGGCATGGAAGCCAGCTTTTTTTTGTCTTACATTTATTACTTATACTTTTGTCCATAGAGTACTTAAGTGATAGACTTAATTTTATTGTATCTTACTGCTTTAAACCGTAGAGTATCTAAGTGATTTTGTTAAAGCTTAGATCTTATGTTTTAGTAGTTTTAAGAACCAACCCCTTTTATGTTTTATGGTTGGGTATATCAAATGTAGTAGTTGATATACCTAATCTATGTTTTTAATGTTAGATGTTTAGATTTTACATAGCATAAGAAGATTCAACTGATGATTTGATAATTTCTATGATATTCTACCTTTCAGCCTGGATAGCTCAATGTTTGGTAAGATATTATAACTAATTTTATTTTATTTTACCATTTTATTTCTGCTTTTTTACCTTCAATACTTTTAAAACATATTATCATTCTTATCTAATTCAAAGCCTTCAGCTCAGAAGTGATAAGATTGATCATATTGTAGTATAATTTTTAGTCAAATAGTAGTAAAATCAATTTTATCTAATGCAATTTAGGTTAATGTTATATTTTGTTTCAGTAAAACCATGTGTTAAGCTAATGAGATACCAGCTGATATTATTTATATCATTTTATGTTTATTGTTATTATTTATACTTGTGAAATACAAGATTTAAATGTAAAACCCCTCTTATTTGATGTAAGATTAAATAACTAGAGATTTAAATTGTTGACTGAAAATCTAAGGGTCACCAGGTCTCAAAATTCACAAAACAATAATG
Organism: Acartia tonsa; assembly: GCF_053477335.1. Taxonomy (NCBI): domain Eukaryota; kingdom Metazoa; phylum Arthropoda; class Copepoda; order Calanoida; family Acartiidae; genus Acartia; species Acartia tonsa. The sequence continues at coordinate 41,821,910 of NC_137269.1, read as the reverse complement.
CTATTTTGTTCAGGGATCTAAAGGGATAAGACAAGGGCCGATAAATTGTTGCTGTATATCCCCAATGATGATACACAAAATTAACCCATCTGTAGAATGAAATAAGTGGTTGAAATGATTGAACACTCAACTTTATGAGCCAACCAATAAAGTTACAATAAATGTCCCAAAAGTTGGCATGCCAACAAACAAGGAAACATTATTATGAAACTTTGGGGAGTAGAGTTTTAAAAAGCCCATGGTTCCTTTCCCTCCCTGTTTTTTGTTTTATACTAGCGGCTACTCCCCTAGAAACCTTTAATGGGGAAGGGGTAAACCATATTGCTTCAGCGGTTAGAGAGGTTTCTTTGTATTAACAGACAAACTGATTCTCTTATATAGACATCCTGTTACTTTTAAAAAGAAGAAACAAATATATGAATTGTTACTTTCAATATATAGATTACCATTACCATTACCTCATAGGGGCGGGATTCCCCTTCAATTTGAGGGATCATTTAGAGAAAATAGAGCATCATCCACATGTTATGGGATGCGATACTCTAACACTAAAGAATATTAGGTTAAGTAACATCCATCAGACAACCAACACTTTAATTGCACGCAGTTGTCTGAGAATTCCTAACTGTGCATGGTAGTTTGTTGCACCTATTTATGAGCCAAGGCATTCTCCCTGCTCTTACTATTTATGTTCTGCACCTGACAGAGCAGCTGTAGGAACCATTTTAAATGTCTATAGTTATGTTGGCCTGAGATTCAAACCTATCACCTTCCCAGTGGAAAGCAGAAGTGCTATGTGTTGAGCCACAATTGCAGTTACTTCAATAGATAGATAGTAAAGTTTAAGTTTTAAAAGGAAAACTAAAAATTTATATAGTTGGAGAAAAAAATGTTGCATTGTATCTTTTTAGATTTTTCTTTTTTAGTATTTTTTTAGATATTCACATTTGTGATTAAATTTACAAGCATTTTGATAGGTTTGCCATTATTGTGGTTTAAAATAAACAATAAAGTTATGATTTTAAGCTTTCATACTAAAACACCAAATTTAAGAGTAGCTGCGTGAAAAATGCTGTTTGAGTAAAACTGATTTTTCAAGAGAAAGAACTTTTGAAATACATATTTAAAGCTTGGCCAACAAAAAATTGTGAAAAAGAAAAACGGGGAAAATCAACCCGCCTAAATGTACAATTTCTAAAAACAAATCATTTGGATAAGGCATTTTTTTTAGGCACAGAAAACATAGAATTTTACCATAATTATCTCTAATACAAAAAAATATAAATATTTTGGTGATAACACTTTTGCCTTTAGGAAGAAGTGTTTTGAAAGAGAGAGAGAGAGAGAAAGAGAGAGGAAGAGAATTAAGGGGGGAGGATTAGTTTAATACATAAGTATTGCTTTGAAACCAACAAATATCCTGTTGATTGGAACCAGCTCTCAGCCATCCTGAATAATTATGTAAGGCATTGTTTAATATCCAGGTTTGCTATAATTAAGATTTAGCCCATGCCTTTAATCTTATAATTGCACATTTATATTTGCAGAAATCTGTTGTAATCAGTGCGATAATTGAATAATACAAACTTGATACAAAAAAAAGATTTACTACTACTAGATAATCAATCCCATAATAAGTAGATTTTAGACATCATAATGTCCCTAAACAACCTTAATCTTCAGCTAAATTCCAATATTCAAAGTTGTATTAATGAAATATTGTAAAAATACCTGGCAAATTGATTACTCTCAATTTAATTTTTATTGTGGTATGATTGTGTCTACATTTTATTCCTATTCCTCAAATTAAGTGATTGGGGATTTAGCCATCCTACATTTATTATCACATTAAACCTTTGAATATGCAACAGATAAAATATAAGGAATCAATGAAAGATTTTGCTTATTTGGCTTATATACCAAATCATGCTATTTTTGATAAATTACTTATAAGCAATCAATGAAAGTTCACAGTGGGATCAAATGACAAATACTTGGACATTAAGAGTAGACAAAAGTAAACTTCAATAAATAGGCTTGTTTTTGAAGTAATGATGTAATTTCTTTTGCTTTCACTCGGAAATAACTTAAATTTTGCTCCTGTTAACTTCTAATTTGCATTTGGTAAGTACGTCTGGCTGTTTTGGGGGAGCAAAGCTACCCTATTTTTAGAAAATCTATAAACCTTCATAACTTAAGTTAGGATAGGAATATTTTAACAAAATCAACGTCTATGTAAATATTTCTTCATTGCAAACAATGTTTGTGAACAAGAATATAGCGCCAGGTGCACCCAGTTTGAGTCCCGGCATTTCTAGGTAGGTCCAGAATAAGTAAAATAGGAGACTTGTAAGGCATGTTTTCAAATATTTTTTTTTACAGACATAAACAACAATAACATAATTTTCAAAACACTATTGATTTTGTATTAATACCTTATTTCTAAGTGTAATTATGTTCATTTAAAGTTTGTATAAGAATATACACATAATTACTTATATTATTTTCTCTCAGAAAACGTATATTGCTCTCTCTCTCTCACGCATATATTAGGTTTTGCAAGTATTATAAAAATTCCCCCAAATTGAATTTCTGCTGGAACAAAATCAGTTAAAAATAAATAATTTTTTTGAAAACATGAAATTTAGCAAATTTAATTGCTAAAATAAAAGATTTATAGGTCATGTTTATCTAACGACTTCTTTATTCCTTAAATGTCCATTAAGACCGTAGGAACGGCAAAAATAGTTAAAAATCACGCTATTGGCGGCAAATAATGGCAAAACCAGAGGCAACTAATGCAGAAATAAAGAAAGATCCGCCTCAAAAATATTGCAGAGATGGCTTTGGGCTCTAAAATGACTCCTTCCCCCTCTAACGGGGATAAATTGTTCAAGTCATGCAAAATAAAATGCTTAATTACTCAAAAACAGCCGGGAGGGCACACATAGTGAAAACTGTTTTATACAAAATACATGTTGCATATTAATATTATTATTGCAAAAACCGCGCCCTACTGGCCGTTTTTGATTAAATGGAGAAAACTGATTTTTTGGGGTTAAAAATCTTTATATTTTTGTTGAAATTTTCTCACAAAATGTCAATTTATACCCCAAAAAAAATATTTGTGAAAATTTTTCTTTAATTAGACATTTGTACAAGTATCTGAAAAGTACCTTAACCAAAAAATATCTTTATAAGATGAACATAAATGTATTTTTTATTGCTTTAAAAAAGTGGGTAAAAAAATCTGGAAAATCATGAAAACTGACAAGAAGTTTTTCACTACCCTTTTTAAAAATGGCATAAATCCACCAAAAATTAATATTTCTAATTTATAATTTTATGTTTCCAAAATACTAAATTATCGTCAAGTAGTACATATTTATATAAAACAAAGGTGTCAATTTTTTCCTTCCTGTAAGCAGTTTATGAAAAAAAGAAATGATTTGGCTGATATAAGCCAAATAAGCAATAAATGTGATTAATTGCTTATAAATTATTAATAAAAAAATTGCTTGATTTGGTATATAAGCCAAATGAGCCATAATTTTCATTAATTACTTATTGTGAATAATTACTTATAAGTAATTTATCAAAAAATTGGATGATTTTGTATATAAGCAAAATAAGCATTTATTGTGATTGACTGCTTGTAAGTAATTTATGAAAAAATAGCATGATTTGGTATATAAGCCAAATAAGCAATCATTTTCATTGATTGCTTATAAGTAATTTATCAAAAAATAGCATGATTTGGTATGTAAGCCGAATAAGCATTTATTGTGATTGATTGCTTGTAAGTGATCTATGAAAAAATAGCATGATTTGGTATATAAGCCAAATAAGCAATAAATGTGATTGATTGCTTATAAGTAATTTATTAATATATTGGATGATTTGGTATATAAGCCAAATAAGCAATAAATGTGATTGATTGCTTATAAGTAATTTATCAAAAAAAATGCATGATTTGGTATATAAGCCAAATAATAAATAATTTTCATTGATTACTTATAAGTAGTTTGTTAAAATATTGCATGATTTGATATATAAGCCAAATAAGCAATAAATGTGATTGATTGCTTGTAAGTAATTTATTAAAAAATTGCATGATTTGGTATATAAGCCAAATAAGCATTTATTGTGATTGATTGCTTGTAAGTGATATATGAAAAAATAGCATGATTAGGTACATAAGCCAAATAAGCAATAATTTTCATTGATTACTTATAAGTAATTTATCAAAAAATTGGATGATTTGATACATAACCAAATAAGCATTTATTGTAGTTGATTGCTTATAAGAAATTTATCAAAAAATAGCAAGATTTGATACATAAGCCAAATAAGAAATAATTTTCATTGATTAGTAGTTTGTTAAAAAAATGCATTATTTGGTATATAAGCCAAATAAGCAATAAATGTGATTGAATGCTTATAGGTTATTCATTTTAAAAATGCAAGATTTGGTATATAAGCTAAATAAGCATTTATTTGATTAATTACTTATAAGTAATTTATTACATTTATTTCTTATTTGGCTTATATACCAAATCATCCAATTTCTTTATAAATATCTTATAAGCAATCAATCACAATAAATGCTTATTTGGCTTATATACTAAATCATAAAATTTTTTTTATAAATTACTTACAAGCAATCAATGAAAATGATTGCTTATTTGGCTTGTATACCAAATCATGCAATTTTTTGATAAATTACTTATAAGTAATCAATCACAATAAATGCTTATTTGGCTTAAATACCAAATCATGCAATTTTTTGATAGATTACTTACAAGCAATCAATGAAAATGATTGCTTATTTGGCTTATATACCAAAACATGCTATTTTTTCATAAATTACTTATAAGCAATCAATGAAAATGATTGCTTATTTGGCTTATATACCAAATCATGCTATTTTTTCATAAATTACTTATAAGCAATCAATGAAAATGATTGCTTATTTGGCTTATATACCAAATCATGCTATTTTTTCATAAATTACTTACAAGCAGTCAATCACAATAAATGCTTATTTTGCTTATATACAAAATCATCCAATTTTTTGATAAATTACTTATAAGTAATTATTCACAATAAATGCTTATTTGGCTTGTATACCAAATCATGCAATTTTTTGATAGATTACTTATAAGCAATCAATCACATTTAATGCTAATTTGGCTTATATACCTAATCATGCAATTTTTTGAAAAATTACTTACAAGCAATCAATTACAATAAATGCTTATTTGGATTATATACCAAATCATGCTATTTTTTCATAAATCACTTACAAGCAATCAATCACAATAAATGCTTATTTGGCTTATATACCAAATCATACAATTTTTTGATATATTACTTAAAAGCAATCAATGAAAATGCAAATTACTTATAAGTAATCAATCACAATAAATGCTTATTTGGCTTATATACCAAATCATGCAATTTTTTGATAGATTACTTATAAGCAATCAATCACAATAAATGCTTATTTGGCTTATATACCAAATCATGCAATTTTTTGATAGATTACTTATAAGCAATCAATCACATTTATTGCTTATTTGGCTTATATACCAAATCATAAAATTTTTTGATAGATTACTTATAAGCAATCAATCACAATAAATGCTTATTTGGCTTATATACCAAATCATCCAATTTGTTGATAAATTACTTACAAGCAATCAATCACAATAAATGCTTATTTGGCTTATATACCAAATCATGCAATTTTTGGATAAATTACTTATAAGCAATCAATCACATTTGTTGCTTATTTGGCTTATATCAGCCAAATCTTCTCTTTTTTTCATAAACTGCTTACAGGAAGGAAGGGATTAATTATTACTCCTCCTTCTTTTTCTTCAATTCAACTTATATAAGCCACTTTTACTGTAAATGACTGAGTATTTATTTACTCCACCCTCTTTTATCTCACAAGTAAGACCAAATTGTTGTAGAATGCTGATATAAGTAAGCAATTAGTATTCTTTATGGCTTATCAGTAATTTACCACAAAAATGGCACAATGGCACATTTAAGTAAGCCAAAAAAAATGTTAATTGCTTACTTACACGTTTTGAGATTACTAGGGTTCACTGAGGAAAATACGCATAAAATTTTGTGCGAGCATATAATCTATACGTTCCACCGTTTGGCAGTTAGCAGCCTTCAATGTTTATAGATTTACCACATAAGAGCGTTAAATCATTACTTTTCTGAAATGCGGTAGATAGACTTAAACCATCCAACCCTCCCCCACCCCCCGAACTATATAAATAAACGTTCCAATCGCTTACAGTTACACACTGTTTCCCCAAAGTTGTTGAAAGAGACATTAAAACAACTCAATAGTCTTTAGTAGCACTAATACTCTACAATTTACTCTGTCCGTCCGTTCATCTGTCAGTCAGTCAGCCAGTCAACAACGCTATGGGGAAAATAATATTTTATCAGCTGTTCCTTGAGATTTTGCTTTTCTGCAAATTATCTCTAATTTTTTTGACAACTGAAGATCTGCTTTTTAACTTACTTTGTCTATTTTTCAATCCATGATTTTGTGCTTCTCAGATTAAGAATGTTCTTGTTAGTTAAGACGTACAGACTAACCATAACTTTCTAGTAGAAGTGCTACCAAAAAGTTTGTAAGTGTGCATAAAATACAAATTAAACTCTTGTTATCTACAGTGAGAAAGGGGGGACCATGGGCTGTTTATTACACTTGTCCCCAAAGTTTTAAAATAGCGTTTTCTTATTCGTTGGCGTAAAAACTTTAAGGACTTTCAATTTAATTTTAGTTTAAATTTAAGTTTTATTGAATTTTAATTGGTTGGTTCAATAAGTATAGTGTTCAGACGTTTTAACCACTAATTTCAATCTACAGAAGTGGTAATTTTGTTTATCATCATTGGGGATGTACATAAATTTATAGGCCATTGTTATATCCCTTTAGTTCACTGAGTTATCTATCTAAACATTGTTCAAGAAACTTATCTCAAATGTTTCCTGTAATTAGTAGCAAATATATTCTACAATTATGGTATGTTGTCTGTATGTCTGTCTATTCTATGAAATACCACGAAGCTTTACAAAACTACAATCCCAGATGTGCTCAGATAAGTATAGATAAATTATAAATGGTTGCTTATTATGTAAAAAAGGCTTTGAGGTTATTTTACTAAAAAATTAAAGATTTCAACAACCATAAGTAGCGAGACAAACAAAATCATGGATTGGAATATGGAGATTTGAAGAGCATTTGTTAAAATCCAGAATAGAAATGTATTGGGGAAAAAATCACGATATTTTGTAGAATGATTGACAGACCGACGGCCAAAGTAAATTACATACTGGATAATCCTTGTTATAAGAAAATTTCACACACAAACAGAAATTAAATTAAACAACTAACGGACGGATAGACAAAGTGAATTCTAGAGTAGTTTCGTTACTAAAAATAACTTACCTTTAAATAGTCCTTTTCTTGAAAAATGGAGTGAGGCATAACCACAGAAAAGCGCACGTCAATTCTTTCTTCTTTTGAACTACCTCTATATGTCGGCCTATATAAAAACTTATTTCTAATATATAAAATTGAACGTGGCATAACCGCAGAAAAGCGCACACCAATTCTTTCTGCTTTTGAACTACTTCTATATGTCGGCCTAGATACAATACATCTTTGTACAGCAAAGCTTCTTTACAACTAGAGCAAGCACGTACATTTGGTTTGAAGATGGTTTGAAGTTGCTTAGTCGTAATGGGGATGTTAGAACGCGCACCCTCCCCCCCTGAGAAAAACCTATGAAAGCAACTGATTATAACCCTTTACTTCTCTAAGTTATAATTAGTTAATTCGCCCCTAGGAAAGGGCTGGGAAGTCATAAAAAAATAGCTAACGACAAATGTAACGCTTCCCTGAGAAGTACAATCCATTCAGACTATTAATTTCCGAGATATTTTTCTTCATTCAAAAAACCTTACTGTGTTATATTTTAGGTTAAAATTAAACTTTCAATTTTTTTTTCATTTGAGTTGAGTTATCAACTTTGGGGACTTTTAATAAATTTTGATTGGTTGATTCATGAAGTTGATTGTTTAAACGTTTCAAACATCAGTTGTGATGTACAGAAGGGGTAATTTTGTGCATCATCATTGGGGATATATATCAGTTTATCAGCCATTGTCTTATCCCTTTAGATCCCTGGCTATACAACAATTTTCCAACAAAACTACAAACAAAATGAAAATTAAATTTTAATTGAAATAAATTGAAATAGTTAAACCAGTATTTAGAAATACAATAAATCTCAATTTGTTTTTTAAAAGCGAAGCTTTTCTATAATTAGGGTCCGTCCATCCTTCCGAGACAGATAATATGTTAGAATTGTCCTATTAATTTCAACCTTTGCATGGTAATTTTTGTAATAGTTAGGTACGATTTAGAAAGCGTAGCAACTCTATAATCATACCAGAATGTCCGTACGTCTATTTTAAACATGTTGATTTTTCTACTTTTCTAACAACAATTTTTTAGGTGATCTAATTATCCGTTTGATCTGATTTTTGATATCAATTCCTGGGACAACAAAGTACAATATTATAAGTAAAGCAACTCAATAATAAAGTCCTAAAAATGTAAGTATGTTCATTAACGTTTTCCTGTATCAAGCAGTTTTTCAGAAAATTTACCTACAATTTTGCTTCGACTCTTGTACTTTTATGTTCTGATTATTTAGTTTTGACACTATACATGTGTTAATGTCCGTTTTTCCTACCGTTTCAGTGCTTCGCTTTTATGGATGTTGTCATCCTTCTTTCATTTAGTTTTATAAAACTTTTATTGAAGGCGAAGTTTCTCTTTACATTGTTAGCTTCGGTCTGTCTGTTTGTCCATTAAGCTTCAGTAAGTAACTCTTGATGTCTTTAGCTTGATACTGCTTATGACAAGAACCGACTCAACCCCCCCCCCCCCCCTCAAGGCTGGATATTCCAACACAAGGATGAAAACATCCATAAAAGCAAAGCTATCAGACAAGCTAAATAAACAATTTTGTAGTGACATCACTTCATTAAAGAAAATTTTAAGCCTAAAGAATCAATATAATCTTTTTTTTAGAGATGCTTCTCTTAAGATAATTATACCAGTGTGTTTAATCGTCTTCGGATTCACCCAAAAAAAATTTAAGAAAATTTAATCTTTCCGTTTCAAGTAGATTTACCGACAGACGTACAGACGGGCCCTAAATATTGAAAAGCTTCGCTTCCTATTTTACCTCTCTGTCTGTGGTTCTCTAACTCCAATTTTTATTCCCAATGTAAAATTTATCAGAAAAAACCATTTTACACAAAACATTTTCACATTAAGAATCTTTTAAACAAAGAATAAAAATTATGTTCATTAAAGAAGCTTAGCAATAACAAGCTATTATATATATAAGTAGTAGTCTTTTTGTAGCTAGTTTTGAACTGATATGGTTCTCGTTTACAGTGAAGCTACTTATATATCCAGGGAAACTTTTAAACAATTTTTGGGGATGGTATCTGCACCCTCCACGCCCCGACCTTAAAGGCTCATAGAGGCTTCTAGGGGCGTAGCCGCTAGCTTTAATAAAACGTTAAATTTTAGAAAGGGTAGCCTTATTACAACGATGTACATATGGACATATCTTTAGTGAAGTGTAGCTACAATTAAATAAATTAATATAGAAATGCTACAAATAAAACATTATCCCAAATCCTAATATAAATAATAGTATCTGTGTCTGTCTGTCTTTGTGTGTGTACCGAAGAATCTCGCCAACCACTGAACCGATATGGTTCCTCTTTACAGTGTAGCTTCCAAAAGATTCTGGAACTTTTATGGATATGAATAAAATACAAAAAATTTTCCTTCTATAAAAAAGGTTTCAAAGAAAGAAGTTGTTCCGTCTAAAAAGTAGAAAAGTTATCCACTTCTAGGATAAGTTTATCTAATTGTTTGACATGATTACAATCTAGTTAGGGACAGCATTTAAGATGTTTTTCCCCTCAAAAGGCCTTGTTGGGCTTAGAAACCCCCCGATAGCTTAAAACTAAATTGCAAATAAAGTTAGGGACAATTTTCGTTGGATTGTTTATTATTTCATTTAATGTTATTTAGCTCTGCAGGGTAAAAAAACGCGGGGAAAAGTATGTTTAGGCCTCCAACAAGGGCTATATATAGAAAAAATACCCTTTCCCAATTGAATTATATTTTTTTTTAAATAAGAGAGGAGTTCATTGCTCTATGGGAACTTAAAGGGAAAGCACCAAAATAAATAACAAAAATTGTCTGAAATACGATGATATACATGATTTTTTAAATATTGCTGAGAACAGGTTCTTATCCAGTGGATATTAATCGGTTTCATTAGCCATACTGAAAAGAATTATAAAAAGTTGAATAAATCTAAATCAAAGATATATAAAAGAAAATAAAAATACAGAATGATTAAGAAACTCCCCCAAAACAAAGAAGCCTATTTTATAAATCATACTTCTACCATAAGAAGCCCATATCAATCAAATTGTAATACACAGACTGACTTACAATAGAAGTTGTATTGTAAATGTCATTTTGGAAATTGATAACCTAACAAGAATGACAACATCTATAAGGAGCATATGTTCAATTGTCATAACAAAGAAAAGAAAGAGAGATAATATGCAAAAACTTAAAGAAAATCACAAATTATTTTTTAAAAAGTTTATGTCTTCTAAAGCATGACCGATAGACAGACAGACAAAGCAATCTAAAGACTAGATGTTCATATGTAATAGTAATCTTTACTGACAATTTCAGCTGTCTATTTAACTTTAATAGAAGCAGAGAAAATCACTGAGTTATTATATCATCTTCCCTACTAAAAAGAAATTTAATACATCTAACTTAAATATCAGTCAAATAAATCAAAATGTTTGTATTAAACTGACCAAGTTTATAATAGAATATTCAAGGAGCAAAAATTGGCATTTTTCCTGTTTATTTATGTGTTTAATAGACATAATATATCTAGAGGGTCAATCTGACGCCAAAATGCGTCAAACTTAAAATAGGATTTCAAAGCAGACAACCAGCTTTTTATCCCTGTAAATTTATCCTAAGGCTTACTATAGGTTTAGTCATTTTAGTATTAGAGTAAAACACTAGAGGGAAAAAGGGTTAAATAACTTTATCTTCCATATCGCAACCGTTTTGTGCAACCTTTCTATTGGGTCATTGAAAATCAACCAATGGTATCGCTTATATTACACAGCCAAGTAGCAGGAAATAATTTAGAAGCAGACGAAAGAGGTCTTTGAAAAATGAAGGGAGGTAGTTGTCTGTATATATGCTTCAAACTATATAAGGAAATAAGTTTTTATTGTGTGTTTATAAGATCTCTTAAACATAGAATATCACATAAACAAAAACAAGTTATTATTGTTTTTTTTTACATTAGTCTAACATATCAAAATGGATATTTAATATACGTGGATAATATGACAGGGGAAAATTTGTCGTCAATTTAGCTTGCTAACATAGAATTAATTTATTTTTTTTATTCAATGTTTGAATAAAATTTTGTTTTATCACATTGTTTTTAAATAAGAAATTTGTTTAAAACTAACATCAAAATCTTAAAATATATGATTAATTTTTTCGTAAGTTTATAAATTGATTATTAAAATGTCTGTGATTTTTTGGTAATATATTTAAACATATATTATAATGGAAATTTTGTAAAAAAAAAACTATATTGAAGTATAAAAAAATGTAGTAAAACAAATAAAGAATTGAATAAACGAGGCACCTCTATCTTTCACAGCAGCTAATTGACGAAAATACAAATCAAACAAGGATGACAATGATGATGTTAGAACTGTGTATACAAAATATGAATATATAAGTTGACAAAATTATACGTAAATTTGTTGCAAAACTTATTAAATACAAGATTCTGTTTAGGGGCATACTGACATTTTTAGGTTTTGATTATAGAGATGCTTCGCTCAAAATCGTGTACCTTACTGTAAGAATCAGTAATCCAAAAATCAGATCAATCGGATGATTTTATCACATAAAAACTTGTCGTTAAAAATCAACATGTTTAAATGGACGTACGGACATCTGGTAACGATTATAGAGTTGCTACGCTTTCTAAATCGTACCTAACTACTACAGGAATCACCATGCAAAGTTTGAAACCGATAGGACAATTATAACATGCCTCAATTCACGAAAAAAGCTATCCGTTACGGAAGAACGGACGGACTGACCGACCCTAATTATAGAAAAGCTACGCTTTTAAAAAGTAAATACTGAATACTATAAACCTATTTGCAAAAAAATAACAAAAATAACTTGCTTGAGACAGACATACATACAAAAAATAACTAGAAAAGTATAATATATCACAATACAACAAGTTAGAAAGAACTAATGCGATGTATAAACCAATATAACCCAATAAATCCGTCTCAAGGCAACACCCTATATCCCCCTCCCTTTCACACTCCTCTCCCCCCACCCACCTCCCAATTTACTCTGGGAGGTATTACGGAGATTTTTGCTTGGTTTTCTGCGGCGCATTTTCCGTTGATGTTGTCCGTTTATTGAGTGAGACATTTACGTGGTTGATAAATGTCAATAGTTATAATTTATTATAGATGGATGGCATATCAGGGAGAGAGTGGACAATTAGCGGATTATTACAATAGTCCCCAAAATTTTTTATATTTAAATTTTTTTGCTTCTTGTTTATTATTGATGTACTACAAATGAAAATTATTGTCCTCGTTTCTTTAGAGTTAGTGGCATAATTTCGCAATAGATATAAAAAAAACAAGGATGACAACATCAATAAAAACGAAGCAATAAAAAGGTAGGACAAACGGACATTAACACTTGTATAGTGTCAGAACTGAAAAATCAGAATATAAATGTGTAAGAGTCAAAGCAAAATTGTAAGTAAATTTGTTGAAAAACTGCTTGATGCAGGATAATGTTTATGGACATACTTACATTTTTAGGACTTGGTTTTAGAGTTGCTTCGCTTATTACATTATACTTTGTTGTCTTAGGAATCAATATACCAAAAATCAGATCAATCGAATGATTAGATCACATAAAAACTTGTTGTTAAAAAAGTAAAAAAAAATAACATGATTAAAATGGACGTACGGACATTTTGGTAATGATTATGGAGTTGCTATGCTTTCTAAATCATACCTAACTACTAAAGGAATCACCATGCAAAATTTAAAATCGATAGGACAATTTTAACATGCCTAAATTAACGAAAAAAGCTATCCGTTACGGACGCACGGACGTACGGACGAACCGACCCTAATTATAGAAAAGCTTCGCTTTTAACACGGAAGACAACATCCTTATGGAGCGGAAAAAATGAAAAAAATATAATGGATATTAAAACGTTGAAAGTGAGTCAGTTAGCAGATGTTCTGGGGTCATAAAAAGAAATATTTAGAAAGTAGGAAATTACAAAATCTTTAGTTTGTATGCCTTGACTAGTAAGCTATAATAGGTTGGAAAGAATTTCAATGAATATAATAGATTTTAAATCTGCATAAAATTTTAAGGATTTTTTTTTATAAAATTCGTTTTTTTATATAATTCTTTATTTAAAAGCGCAAATACAATTCAAGTTAATTAATTTTGACATCCGTGATAGGTGGATTGAAAACTACCTGCGCTCTAATTGGTTGAATGATGTACAACACTTATATCCACCAATCACAGATGTCAAAATTAATTAACCTAAATTGTATTTGCGCTTTTAGATAAAGAATATTACAAAAAACGAATTTTATAAAAAATCCTTAAAATTTTATGCAGATTTCAAATTAATTATATTCTTTAAAATTCTTTTCAACTTATATGGCTTATTGACTAGCTTAATTGACGGACTCACGTTTCTCCCTTAAACGTAGCTAACAGAAAGACAAAAAGTGTATTATTGTATAGCTTAGCCGACAAAAAGTTTTTAGCTTACACAAAAATGCATATTTTAAAGTTATGCTAAGATATGATAACTATAATTGAGTCCCTCTTTAGTCAGGCATGGATAATTTTAAGGAATTTAACCAACAAAAAAAGTATAGAGATTCTTATAAAGAACAAGGATGAAAACATCCATAAAAGTGAAGCTCTGAAACGATATGACAGACGAACATTAACTTTTGTGTCAGAACTGAATATACAAAATATAAAAATATAAGGTTTGACAAAATTATACGTAAATTTGTTGCAAAACTTCTTAAATACAAGTATAATAGTGTACCTTATTGTAATAGGAATCATTAATAAAAAATCAGATCAATCGGATGATTTTCTCACATAAAAAATTGTTATTAAAAAAGTAAAAAAATCAACATGTTTAAAATGGACGTACAGACATTCTGGTAACAAATATAGAGTTGCTACGCTTTCTGAATCGTACCTAACTACTACAGGAATCGCCATGCAAAGTTTGAAATCGATATAAATTAACGAATATAAGCTGACTATCTCGGACGGACGGACGGACCGACCCTAATTATAGAAAAGCTTCGCTTTTAAAAATCATCATTAAGTAATAATATTAATCGTTATGTGACACCGGAGGATTGGGGAATCGCAGGGATAGTCTCCGGTAGGCAATTCGAAAGTTTAGTTCCTCTGCGATTGAACCTAACCAATTAAAAATCATAAAAAAAATTCATAAGTTGTTGTTTAATATTCTACTGAAGAAATGAAATTTGCAGCTGCTTAAATTTGATATGTTTTGAAGCCGATAAGCATGATAATTATTCTCCATTATTTTAGAATAATTATCTGTTTCCCTGATAGCAAGACTAAACAATATTGCAAGGATGCATTTAGGCAAATAATAGATTATATACCAGGGATCTAAAGGGATAAGACAATGACCAAATTAATGGACTTCCCCAATGATGTTACACAAGATTGCTCCTTCTAAAATAAAAATTAGTGGTTGAAACGTTTGAATACTCAAGTTAATGAAACTACCTATCTAAAATTTACTGAAGTCTCTAAAGTTGTTCAGTGAACAAATTATAAAACTTTGGGAACTAGTATAATAAACAGCTCAATGTCCCTCCTCTCTTTGATTATAAACATAGATACATATAGACTAACAGTCTAGTAGCTAACAATCTCTTAAGGTTTTCATTGTTTTTTTTTTATAAACTACATATATAAAGGGTGAGCAAAAAAAATGCGTAGATTTTTAAAATTAAAATTGCGCAACTTGTGTTAATAGTAGAAAAATGTTACGCATACCATTAGAACCGATAAGAAGTCTATTTTTTGGAAATATAAGAACAATTCCTCTGCTACGTATAGTTAGGGAGCTACATGTTAAAATGTCCCAACTGACTTAAAACTTGACTTGCGAGTAAATTTTGGGACATTTTACCACCTAGCTCCTAGATTATTTGTAGCACAGTAACCGTTCTTATATTTGTAAAATATATAGTTCATAGCGGTTCTAACGGTATGCGTAACATTTTTCTACCATTAACACAAGCCGCGCAATTGAATTTTAAAAATGTACGCACGTCTTTTTGTAAGAATTATTGTCTAATATTTACTAATATAATCGCAAGTCAAGTTTTAAGTCAGTTGGAACATTTTAACACGTAGCTCCCTAACCATACGTAGCAGAAGAATCGTTGTTATATTTCCAAAAAATAGACTTCTTATCGGTTCTAATGGTATGCGTAACATTTTTCTACTATTAACACAAGTCGCGCAATTTGAATTTTAAAAATCTACGCATTTTTTTTTGCTCACCCTTTAACTTGACTTTTCATTTCCTGAACACTTTTATGATAACTTTGTTTTTTTTTATGCATAATATCCAAATAAAACAGAGCTTTCCAATTCTCTGACACAGCCAGAAGGAATACAAAAAAAACAATTATATTTCTGTAAAAAAAATATAAAAAGGTATTTGTATTTTTATTTATCTCTAAAAATGTGGCCGCAATTACAAGTATATAGCACAAAAAAAAAGAAAAATTAAAAAAAAACTCTTTCATTGTACTCCATTAACTAGGGTTTGGTATTCTCTAGTCTATGGTAATGCAGTATTAAAGCAGAAATTAGATCAAAGAAAATGATTGTTTAGTATTCTGGTACAGAAAACTAGATGAACAAGAGTGACAAAATTCATAAAAGAGAATCTTAACTGATTAGACAACCAAACATTACAAATACTTAGTTCATAAGGAAAAAGGATAAGAGGATGAATACTCACCCCAATTTCATTGTAAAATATTACTTCCCCCCTAGAAAAATAATTAGTCTGCTATTTATCTAAACCGTCCGCGGCTTTTTGCATCTTAATCATAACCTATTCTATATATGTAAAAAAAAAATAAAAAAAAATTTATCTTATTAATTATTATTATTTTTCTGTAATTTATTATGTTTAAAAAAAATTAAAGAAAATATTTAAAATACAATTTGATTTAGAATCTTAAAAAACAAACAGCCGTGGGCGGTCTTAGCGCAGCAGAAAAGTATGTTTCACCTAGTTTAAAAATAGGAGGGTTCACCTTTTATGATCAAAATTTTTTTTTTTTTCAAATTAGCCTAAATGTAATATTTAAATCTAATTAACATGATAAAACTTTAAAATGTTTACTAATAAAAAATTAATAGTTTAGCTCTCAGCCACCAGGTTCGCTAGTTGTCTACTTTAAAGACATACATTAAAACTAAGGCTAAATATTAAATAAAAAATTTCATAACTGAATAATCTAAATAAGTGAATAATCTGTAATGCTATCTATGTTCTTTCTAAGACAATACTCGTTTTTACAATATTTTTAACATTTTCAAGTGATGTTATTTACCCCTCAGAGTTTGGCCCTTTAGTGACAAAAATCCAAAACAAGAAAAATACAGGGAAAATAAAAATTGATGAACGCTTTGATATTCTAGTTCTATATCCAAAGCTAGATGGCACTGAAAAACTGATTATTATAATTTACAATCAAATGTTCATATTAAATTTGTAAAAACGTTTATTTATTAACCCTTACAGATCGGGCCCCAATTCCCACCTTAATAGATCGGGGGGGGGGCTCAAAGAGCCCCCCCCTCTATCTCGGCACCTGGTACAGATAAAGACGTAAAATTTTTTTCTGGTGGTTCATGTGTATTTTTAGAGAAAATTACTTTTTCTAGTCATAGCAGTCAGACCGCTCCTTAGCCGCTTTTTAGCGGCCAGCCGCTAAATTTTAAAACAGCTGTAGAGCGGCCAATTTTGCAGCTAGAATGACCAAATTTTAGGACGAACTTTTATTTTTCATAACAAAAAAATTACTTTTTCTGATCATCGCCGAAAAACGGCAAATAACGGAAACCGCCATTTTCGGCGGTTACGGCGGTAAAACGGCGGTTGGCGGCGCAAATTAATATTTTTATCTGTTTATTATTGCTCAAGGATTTACCAAAAAAAATTATAGGTCTCTAGCTGTAATAGAAGCAACGATATTCATAATATATGTCTGTAGTAAAAGCTGGACAAAAATCGGTCATAAAGTCGGTCAGGGAGCGGTCAAACGGTCATAACACCACTTTTCTCAGATGGTCATTGATATCTAAGTATTCACCAACAAAATTTTAGGTTTCTTCATTATACTCAAAAGTCATAATGTAGAAATTAAGATTTATTTAGAATTTTTTCTAATTTTTTTTGCTACCCAACCGACTTTGACCGGACACCACGACCGACACAGACCAGATATCTTAATAAAATCAACTCTTGCCGACGTATAATTACTAAACTTAAAAAGTCATGAAGTTACAGCTCTCCATCTTAACTACAAATAAAATGAGATTGAAAAAACTAGAGGGGGGGGCTCTTTGAGCCCCCCCCCCGATCTGTAAGGGTTAAGAAATAAAAGTTAGATAGACTGCAATATAACTCTTATAAGCTAATAATGAGTGTTATGATTAAAGTCAGTAGCAAAGTCATGAAAATTTAATAATGATAATTTTATATTCTTTCATTAGGTTTCATCAGAATGGATGATAATTCAAAATATTTCTATATCATCCTATAAAAATCAGATGTATGCTTCAAACAGCAACTATAATTGTCTTGAAATTACATTTAATTTTAAGATATTCCCATTTTGAAAAGTGGTGGAATAACATTAAAAATTCAGCGCGGCAATTGCTCAATATAGGCCTCTAGGCCCACTGCCTATTTTAGTCCTTCAAATACCTCGATTCCTCTCTTTTATTATTTTCAAGGGAGTAAGGGAGGGGACAATGGGCAATTAATTCAATTTAAGAGGGTTCGCTGAAAAGCAATGAAAACCAGATTTGTCAAGAAAATTTTACCAAAATTGTAAAGGGATCACGGTAACCTAATTTAGAACAAAATTAGTTCTAAGTTCTTTAAATTGGGATAGATGTTTTGAAAAAATAATCAAGATAAGGAACTTTTGGGGTATTTTTGGTCTAAGCATACCTGGAAAGGTAAACGTTATAAAAACGTTTATTTTTCCTCAATTGAATTATATAGGTTCTGTGCTAAATGTACCTGATTTATTCCTAAAGAATGTAGAGGAATTAATTATTAGCTTCCTTAATCAAGGGACACCAATAGCAAAATCAAAGATCTTTACACCTGTTTCCAAGGGAGGGCTTGGTTTAACAAAACCTAGAACTTTCTTAAAATCTTTAGATTTATTGCTTTTCAAAAAATCTTTAAACATAAAGGATTCTTGGAGCTCTGAACTACGTCATGCTGCACTTAATATCAATGATAAGTTCTATTATACTAATAATATTGACCAGAATTTAAACCCAATCTTACACAGAATTATCTCTTCATACAAGGAATTTTCTACTTCATACTGGTTAAACCATTCTAACATCTTAGATATGAGAATCTATGACAATCCCCTTTTTACTGATGCCTTAAATAACAAGTTTAACAGGACTATTTTCACAAATCATACCTGGGAAAGGTTTGGAGAGATACTTACTACCCTTAGAATTGTTGACATTATCAATGATGAACACAAATGTCTTGACAGGGAAGCTTTTCAATTTAAAAACAATTTGGTAATCAACGTCATGGAATTCTTTAGACTCTCAAGCATTTTTAGATACAGTTTAAATAAATTTAGTTCTAAAATTCAAGAACCTTACCTATGTCTAGATGATTTTTTTAAGAAAAAAAACTTGAAGTCAAAAATTTTTAGAAAATACCTATTCTATGATGATGTAGATATTGCAAAAATTTATACAAGTAAATCTAGATACTCATGGACTGATTCCAGGGTAGTGGATGTAGAGAGAGAAAAAAAGTGGCTTAATGTTTGGAATCATAGTTTCATACCCATTCAAATTAGAGAATTTGGCCTAAAACATCTTAATAATACCAATAAATATAAATGTCATTTATCAAAAATAAATCATAATATCTCCCCCAACTGTACTTTTTGTGAACAATACAATCTATTACCTGCTCAAAGGGAAACTATCAAACATTTTTTTATAGACTGCCCAACCACTATTTCACTAGCAAATAATTATTTTAAT
This sequence comes from Acartia tonsa, assembly GCF_053477335.1. Taxonomy (NCBI): domain Eukaryota; kingdom Metazoa; phylum Arthropoda; class Copepoda; order Calanoida; family Acartiidae; genus Acartia; species Acartia tonsa. The sequence goes on along the minus strand of NC_137269.1, from coordinate 41,802,301 downwards.
AATAATTTAAAGGTGACAAACTTTAACTTTTCAATGGAAAATCTTTTAATAGGAGCACCCTCTTATCTACCAGATTTTGTAATTTTTATTCTTAATATAGAAATCTTAATGTTTAATTATTTTCTTTACAGCTGTGCCAGGAAAGGAAAGACACCCTTGATGGTTAATCTTATTTGTTTTATCTCTAATTACAGGAAACTGTTTTTAAAAAATGGCAGTTATAGTAAGAAGTTTTCTAAAATAATCTTTGACCCAGGTTGATATATTAATTAAATGATGAAAGGGTGAAGGGTGGGGCGAGATGGAACAGCGCTAAAATTTATATTTGGGTTTTAGTTTATTAAAACTATTAGCTGGATTAATAGGGGAGGTGAAGAGAAAATAAGCTATTTTCTTTATCTAAATCAAAATAAAAACTTTATGTCTTTAACAGAAGCTTTTACCTGTCCCTCTACATTGTATACAATTTTTTCCCCTTAACTTTGCATATCTCTTAGTTACAATATTGAATGTATGTACATACGGCTAAGGTCAGCTTTGGAGAAGTTTCAGTTTCCTTCAAAGTTTATTGTTGTCCATTGAACCCTGAAAAATCCCACCCTCTAATTTTTCTGTTACAGAGCACCAAACCCTGTTATTGTTAAACTTTTTCTTTATTCTATAGGAATGATTTCATGGGGAAATGGGGGCGGGGGGGGGGGTTACGCTAATTCTATCTTCTCTTATTTGCAATGTTAAATGAACGGATGAATATCAGTCATAAATAAATTTTGCTACAAACTGTTTTCTTTTATTTTAAAAATAATTTTCCTGTCTTAACCTTTGTAGTTTACCTTTAAGTACCTTGTTGTACAATGTCTCGTCAAACTTTTTAAATCTTAACTCTCTTCCTCTTAAATTGTTGTGTTTTTCTTTTGTAAAAAAATTAACACTCTCTTCTTATTTCAGTTGCTGAGCACAGACGAGACCAGGAGAATTTCCAGCCTCGGCGTTTTGGGCGTGCTGGTGTGGGAGAAGGAGGCCACCCTGAGCGTGTTCGTGACCGCAGTTCTGGTGGAGGTGCTGGACACAACCGTAGCCGCCGTAATGAAATCAGTGGTGGAGAGGAACGTCGCCAAATAGCTCCCAGCAATCAGAACTCTAAATTGCAACTTCCCTCAGACAAGGATTTTTACATTTGTACATTAAACCTCAACGGTCAACTTCTAGTTTCCAGACAAGCGTTCACCAACGACAAACTTCCTGTTTTTGACAAGGACAATCGCCTGCAACGAATGGGTTTGATTCTACCCAAACCAAAATTTTTGGTCTCAGGACTGGCAGCCACTACAAAGGTGACCTGTACGTTCTTTGGAGGAGCATGTTTCTCGTGTGATGTTATGGGTAATAGTCACAACATAAACAACTCGGCAAGAGTCTTTCTTCTTGGTGATCAACACTGTCCAGTCCTTGTTGGTCTGAAACAAGATTGCTGTCCTGTTATTCGTGTGGAGTCCGGAACTTTTACTGACCTACAAAATATGCTGATTAGACACTTCAAGGCTGGACTAAGGATACAGAGTGGGTCAATAGGTGTATGTCTCCTTCTCACCCTGCTTATGAAGGTTGGCCACACAACATACTGGGCTCAGCTGTTGAGCTTTTCAGAGTGGGCCGCAACTTACAACCTGCATATATTACCTTCTATTCCACCATTCCCGACTGGCTATGGCTTGGACAGCTTAATTTCAATCAAGCAGCTGAACTCACACCTGCAAGTGTGTCATTTTGGTAACAGTGCAGGAGGTAAAAATGCTAAATACTCACTCTGGCAACCCCTCACCTCCACTCTTGAACAGCATGGTGCGGCTGTCTGTACCATTCCTTCCCCCCCAATTTGCGTACAGGAGGTGGGGGGAATGTACGCACGCTGTGATGGCCAATTCTCAGAGGGTTGTAGTGGAGACTGGAGCTTTGGAATGCCCAGGAATATTGAGGAGACTTTCCTTGTATCCTTATTACAGTCGGTGTCTGCTGCCCATGTGGAATTGAACCCAACAGCAACAGCTGTTGTAACTCCAAGCAAAGATTCCTTATTTGCTGGTCTCAGATCTGGCTCCAGATTGGATATTAACAGTGGCAGAATCGTGTTTCTACTCGGTAGCTCCATAATGCAGCAGACCAAACCCTTTCTACAAGAGCTCTGCCTCACCAAGGGTGTTCAGGTTGTCTCCTGCTGTAAGGGAGGTGATTACCTAGGCTTCTTCTGGAACCAAGACCACTCTTTCCTAGCAGCTGGGAAAGAAGAAGATGTTCTTTTCTTACATTTCCTGGGAAACCACATGCTAAACAAGGACAACTTCTGGATGGACGTGCTACAGAATGGTAAGAGAGTGTACCACTTAACTAACCCAATGATCCTGTCAGACCAGCAGATGGACCAGTTGATTCTAGACACCAATAAGCTGTCAATCTTCCTGGCGCAGCACTTCAAGGGAAGGGTGTTTATTCGGGTCATCTCAAAAAACGCCTATCTCAGAAAACGCCTATCTCAAAAAACGCCCATCTCAGAAAACGCCTATCTCAAAAAACGCCCATCTCAGAAAACGCCTATCTCAAAAAACGCCTTTTTCATAAAACACCTACTACATTTTTAAAAATTATCTTGTAGTGAAACATGTATGTCTAAGAAGGTACTGTGAATATTGTACAATATGTACATTATAAATCTTCTTTTTTTAAAATCTATTCCCTGAATATCACTCTTGTACATTCCTTAAGCACTTTTTATTCTTTTAATCATTTTGAGCAATAACATACTACAGGTTTGCTTTTTGAAAATTGATCACAATTGATTAACAAAAACTTTTACTTAGTGAATTCATGTTTTAAGTTTCTTTATTTCATATATCTACTTCAAACAACCCAGTTTACTTTTCAGTTATTAATAAGATAAACAACTATGAGTTTTATTAAAATATACTTCTTATTTATTTTCTTTATTATTTGACCTAATATCTTGAATTACCAGAATATCAGATTGAAATGTTGTAAATATGACTAAACCTAATAATTTTGTTAAGAGATATTCATAAAGATGTTTTGGAATTTGGGTTGGGTGAATTTCAAAATAGGGTTGTAATAGGGTTGTGAAATTTGGGTAGGATGTAAGAAATGTATAAATTGTTTGGAAAACCTGGCACCTAGGCTTTATCTTTGGACTGAGAGGATAGGTTATTAGAGATTAAATCATTCTCATATCAACTTATAAAACAAAATATGCATATCTTTTCTTCAAATATGTCAATAACATTAAAAAAGATGCATATTTTGTTTTATAAGTTGAGTTTTGTACTTTTGAATAAGCTTCAATAATTAAACCCTTTCCTCTAATGAGTTCTCCCTCCAATAATTTTATCACATCCCCCATTTTCCATTTATCTAAACTATCCCTATTCTCTTAATATAGAAGCTACTCTTTAGTTTACCATTTTATCCATATTTGTAAATAGTTTACTGACTGGTTGATTTGGTGACTGCTTAGATAAGAGATCATGAATGACAAGTATTTTATTATTCTATTGAATATTAGTTATAAATTAGGCTTTATTATTTTTAAAAAGTAGTAGGCATTTTATGAAAAAGGCGTTTTTTGAGATAGGCGTTTTCTGAGATGGGCGTTTTTTGAGATAGGCGTTTTTTGAGATGGGCGTTTTTTGAGATAGGCGTTTTCTGAGATAGGCGTTCTTTGAGTATAGCCGTTTATTCTAGGACCCTTCCCTAGACACATCACTCAATGTTGTGGCCTACAGGAACATTCTGTCCTAGACAGTGAGAACCAGCATATTTCAATGACTGGTTATGCCAATCTTTTCAACAAGTATCTGCAGGCAAGCCTCGTTCTACCAGAGAGATGCGAATTCCTGGAGTACCAAAACATTTTTGGTAGAAATTTTTATTAAAACAGTCTGGTCGATGGGGTTCACCTGACCCCTTCAGCCTACAAAGCTTGCGCCAATTTCTTTCTGGGTTCACTTCAGCGTAAACCTAGAAAACAGACTAACACGCCCTCCAGGATGCCAGCTTTCAGCAGTTACCTGACCATGAAGGGGTTACTGACCAAAAACGAGGCTGACACCAGGGAACCTATGGAGGGGGCGATTGATGACGCAATAAACCTTGTCAAACAATGAAGTCACCAATCCTTATTTATTTTTATCTTATTTTACTCGTATTTGTATTATGCTTTGATTTTTATCACTATGTCTCATTTTATAATTTATATTCTAATAATAAAGTTTAAATAATAATAATAGTTCTAAGAAAAAAATCATTTACTTGAAAATTAAATTATCAACACATCACAATGTAGTAAACATTCTGTAATTAATCACTAGAAAAATCTTGTTTATAACTACCTCAACCCTTCTGATATATTTATAACTGACCCTAAAATTCAAGCGGTTCTTAGATTATTTAATACATAAATATCACAGTAGAGTTTCTATACATGAAAAGACATTTTCTTGGGAAAAAATATTTGTTAAAACCAGCGATAAATAACAAACTTTTCTGTCTGCATATTCAAAACTAGCTCAGCTAGTTAGCGGGGCATTGATGCGCAAGTCCCCAAAATCAGTAAGAATCTGCTGTATTCGTGCACATTCCCTTTAAGCCAGTCCCCAAAGTCTGAGACTCCTTAAAAATTGAATATTCGATCCATTGGCCCCTCCCTTACTCCCTGATTATTTTCTCTATGACTTAGTTACATCACTTTTGGGTTAGAAAATAAAAAAAAGTAAAAAACTTGTAAGTCTAAACATTAAAATTTGATGCTACGCCAAGACTTTTGGTAAATTTAAAGGAAGATTCTATCAAACTTAAAATTACGATAAAAGATATCCTTATATTAACTTTTTATATGGACGTACTATATCTTTAAATTTTGTTGGGATAATTATATACAGTTTGACTTCTTTAAAGCATTTGATAATATAATTATCAACACTTCTCAGGGGTAGCTATTCTAACCAACAATTCTACAAAAAATCACGAAACCTTATCAAGTATCTCGTGGTATATTTTGTTTTTGTCATGTAATTGAAGAGGGGTGGGAAAACAGGGAAGGAAAAGAGGAAGGGGGTTGTAGGAAAATTTTCCTTTAGAGTTGTTGGTCAGAATATCATTCCCTTGTCCTTGATCCCTTCTATTAAAATATTTTTCAGTTTGGCTTCGAAACCAATTAATACCCGCGGGTTAGAACATGTACATAGCTATACTGAAAATTATGTATAGAATCTAATTACAGTTAATTTCCCACGAATATTAAAATAAAAATCATAAAATTTAATACCAGTTTTATTAGCGCGGCCTTTCAGACCATCAAAACTGGTTTTAATATTATTGTTTTTCATTTCATTATCCGCGGAAAACTGTCTATGATACGATGAGATAAATAACTGGTACTATTTATATAAAGATGCAATAAACAAATTAAGAAAAGGTATATTGTATAAATAAATATTTTTAGTACATATCCTGTAATTTCTGCCATACCAAGGATCGGCAGCTTTTCGTTTTAGTCGATTTAAAAACAGATCTATAGTATAGATGTATATACAGACAACTACTTCCCTTAACTTTTTAAAGACCTCTATCGTCTGCTTCTAAATTATTTTCTGCTACTTGGCTGTGTTAATAAAAGAGACACGATTGGTTGATTTTCAATGACCCAATAGAAAGATTGCACAAGGTGGTTTCGATTGGGAGATACAATTATTTAACCATTTCTCCCTCTAGTGTTTTACTCTAATGATTTAAAGGCGCAGCAAATATTGGCTTTAAATACTTTTTAGATGCTGTTTAATTAAATTAGGAATTGCTAATTGCTGCATTAAAGTAAAAGAATAGAGGGGGTAGGGATTTAATAACTCTATTTCATTAGCTGGGAACACTGTGTCGACTTTTAATTGGGTCTTTGTACATTAGCCAATAGCGTCGGAAATATTAACACAAACAAGTCGCTACAAAAGAGCAGAAAGGAATATGCTAAAGGTCCCCACCACTAGAACCAGGTAGTTGGATGGGAACACCTATACATTTATTATTGCTGCCACATAAAGTATTGGAATTTTTTGCAGCTGGCTATAAAGGCGGCTACTTTACTTGCGCGGCTAAATACGTCTACAGCTGTGTTAGTTTAAATTCATAGAATTCCTTATTACAACATTTTAACTTTTGGTTTAATTACTGAAATCTTTATAAGTTTTACCGTAAATAATTTCATTATATGGGGGGTTTGTCAGGAATGTAAAGGGATAAGACAATAGCCGATAAATTTATATGGATTTCCAATAATGACACACAAAATTACCCCTTATGTAGGTTACAATAAGTGGTTGAAATATTTGGACACTCAACTTAATGAACTAACCAATCAAAATTCATTAAAAGTTCCCAAAGTTGGTTAGCCAACGAATAAGAAAACGTTATAGTAAAACTTTGAAAACTTGTGTAAAATAGCCCATTGTCCCCTTCCTGGCATCCCCTTCCTTCCTGAGATTTGCACGTACCGGTATTAACAAGGACAATATTATTCTAGCCAAGCTTTTCAAGACATAAAAATTGTTTGTCTGTGAGTGTGTTTGTCCACTAGAATTTTTAAATCCCTGTACCTCCAATTTTACCTACACTTTTGTTTAGACTTATACATAAATATATTCCATTTATTCAGTTCTGACACTATACAAGTGTTAATGTTCGTTTGTACTACAGTTTTTGTTGATGTTTGTCATCCTTGTTTTTATCTAACCATATAGAGGAATGACAAAATTTTATATGGTTGGACTAAACACAATACACTTCTATAGCTAAATGCATTGAAAAAAAGAATACTTCTATTGTAGTTTTGCTACAAAAAAAACAACAACGAAATTAATTAAAATAAAAGTCACAACCCATAATTGATTTTCAGCTGTCATTGGGGGGCAACAAATAATAAAATTAACGACCTTTTTATCTGCCCCCAAATATTATTTTAGATTTATTTCGCTTGTTGGCTATACCTTATTCCTGCTAAAACAAGGATGACAACATCCATAAAAGCGAAGCACTGAAACGGTAGGACAAACGGACATTAACACTTGTATAGTGTTAGAACTTAATTATCATAATATAAATTTGTATAAGAGTCAAAGCAAAATTGTAAGTAAATTTGTTGAAAAACTGCTTGATTCAGGATAATGTTTATGGACATACATACATTTTTAGGACTTGATTATAGAGTTGCTTCGCTTATTACATTATACTTTGTTGTCCCAGGAATCAATATACCAAAAATCAGATCAATCCGATGATTATATCATTAAAAATTTGTTGTTAAAAAAGTAAAAAAATCAACATGTTTAAAATGAACGTACGGACATTTTGGTAATGAATATAGAGTTTCTAAATCGTACCTAACTACTAAAGGAATCACCATGCAAAATTTGAAATCGATAGGACAATCCTAACATGCCTAAATTAACGGAAAAAGCTATCCGTTACGGACGTGCGGACCGACCTTAATTATAGAAAAGCTTTGCTTTTAAAAAGCATACAACTTTGTAAAATTTATCAAATTTTCCTACTTAATTGAAAGAGTTTTGGGTTGAAACTTTGTTAATTATTTTCTCCAACTATCTCATTCTTAACATATTCTAACAAGAATCAAATTTTAAATTTTTTCAGATTTTAAAAACGCAGAATATGTTCTATAAATTTAATATTAGAGTAAACACTAGAGTGGGAAGGGGTTAAATAACTCTATTTCACCATTCCATTTACCTTGTGCTGACTCTCAATTGGGTCTTTGAAAATCAATCAATAATGTCGGGAATATTAAAACAGCCAAAAAGCGGAAAACAATTTGCTAGCAGAGGAAAAAGGTAATTGGAAAAGTTTTGCAGGTAGTTATCTACACGTCTAAGATAAAAAGTAGGAAGGTCGACTATACCCTCCCCCTCCTCCCCAAAAAAATCTCCCATCCCCAAAGTTTTGTTTAAAATCTAAAATACGAAAAATTAAGTTGATCAAACCTCTGGAGGCAAAGCCCCTAGAGGCTAGGGGCGAAGCCGCTATTACTATATATTTTACAAGATTCATGAAACTTAAGTAAAAGTTTTTTTTAAAAAGTCAGCACAACAACATTTTTATGTCGACGGTGAAACTTTTATGGTAGATTCGCTTCTTTAACAGACTCCAAAATAAAGAGAAAAATATTTGATGTAAGATTTTTTTTATTTAACAATATAAATTCGATTAAAGTTACTCAAACGACGACTTTCATACACATATTTCCATCACAAATTATTAGAATTATTTGATTTTTACAAATAGTAATTAAAACAAGGATGATAACATCCATAAAGTGATATGTAAATTCAACAAATGAACATTTACACATGTAGAGTTATAAAACGAGTATTAATTTGATAGAATTTTTAAACAAAATATTAAATGAACTTGGTACAAAACTGCTTAAATGCAGGATTATGTTTAAGGACATTCTTACTGATTTAAAACTTGATTTTAGAGATGCTTCGCTTTAAAAAATTATAACTTGTTTTTGTAGGAATTATTATTTTCAAAATAAGAAGAATAGTTTAATTATATCACAAAAATGTATTATCCCCTTAGAAATATTTTTTTCAATTTTGAAAATTTGAACTCTGGCTTCGGCGCTCGGCATTCTTGCCTGCCTAGCCGCAGCGCTCGGCCCTCTAGCCTGCCTGCCTAGCCGCGGGTGCTCGGTTCCCTATCTAATAACCTAAACTAATTGTTAACTGTGACGGACGGACATACAAATCCTAATTATAAAAAAAGATTCGCCTTTAAAGAAAAAAAAGAATCTATGAGTTCATAGCAAGTAGAATGATGTATGTGAGTGACAACTCAGCCATGGCGGTCAGAGTGCTCATGTCCACCTCAAACAGTCCGTACGCTGTGAATTTTCCATAGCTGCGCAGCTTTTCTGCTTGGCGCCTGCACCTATGAAATACAGTTAAAAAGCCTAATTCTTAGTAGCGGAGCTACTCTATAATTCCAAATAAGACACGAATAGGGGAAAACGTGATTTTCTAAAAAAGATAGAAGGCTGAAACTTTTCGACAACATAAGAAATAGTGGTTGAAACGTTTGAACACTCAATTTAATGAATCAACCAATCAAAATTCACTAAATTTCATAAAAGTCCCCAAAGCCATTAAATAATAAAACATCATAAAACTTTGGTGCCTAAAGTAATAAACAGCCCATAGTCCCCTCATTCTCTGATCAACAAATCATAAACTTTACCGCATAGCTTCTCTGTAAGTGTCTTCTTCAAGAGATTGGTCTGCATATAATTCAGCTATCTAAAGTAATTCAAAATTAGATTTCAATAATTGCTGAACTGGTTGAGTTCTCCATTTTATAGAAGCTTCCCATAGGTCCAGGGAAAGCTATTTAAGTTTATGCTTTAGGACTAAGTTTATTTAAGGCTATTTTTCTGCTTATGATACAGAGCACCTAGATGCTAGGGTTACTAAACTTATAGTGAAAATAACTGTTCCAGTTGGTGTTTTGTTGTTTTGTTTACTTAAAATTTTCTTGACTTACATTATATTGCTATAAGGCCTTTTGAACAATTTATAACTCTTGGACAGCTGTCTTAAAAAAGATGGCTTCCAAGCCCTGTAAAAATGGACTTTTCTGTATAAAACCCCACACCAAAAAATATAATAACGAGTCTCGACCCCTTACAAGGTTTTTCAAGGCCTTTTTTTGTCCTCAACCTATCCTCATAAAACATCAAATTACTTATCGTTATGGAGTAAAATAAATGTTTAAAAATATTTGAGGAGGATTATAGGTTAAGGATCTAAAGGGATAAGATATTACCCGATTAAATGATGTACATCTGCAATAATGATAAACAAAATTAACCCTTCTGTAGATTACATTTAGTGTTTGATACTTCTGGACACTTGACTTAATGAACTAACAAATCAAAATTCAATAAAAGTTAGGGACTAGTGTAATAAAAAGCCCAATGCCCCCCCCCCCTTCTCCCTGAATATAAGTGCTTTTATTCATTATTTTACATACCTCATTAATATTAGAATAAACTTTTTCACATAGAACTGTAGAGTACACGAGAATAATGATCAGGATCAATGAAATCAACATAGCAGCATAGTCAGTCCAGTTATCCCCTGAAATAGTCATTTATCGCATCGTATTATAGACATCTTTTTGCGGATATTGAAATGAAAAAGTATACGATTAAACCCAAGGCAATGGCTAAATAAACCTTGTAATAATTTCATGATTTTTATTTTGTTATTCATGGAAAATTGTCTGTAATTAGATGATTTAAATAGTTTTTAAGTAAGATAATAAACTTACTCCATCTAAAGGTAGTGGGACAAAGTGACTAAAAAAACAGCCATGTGACGTCCTAAAAATGAGGGAGATGAAAGGAGAAGTGGAAAATAAAACTCCTTAAAAAGAGATGGATAATCCCTCATTTTTATGACGTCGCATGGCTGATTTCGAGACACTTTGCCCACTACCTCGAAAGTCCAAAAGTGAAAAAGCCTAAACTGTCATGTGTGACGTCATAAAAATACGTCTAAAAAGGAAGGATGAGAGGAGAAGTTGGAAAGGACCCCCCCCTCTCAAAAAAACACCCCTCTATGGTGGGACTATTTTTCCTTGACACCCCCCCTTAGGTAACAAATCCCAAACTAATCACCTTTGATGACTAAGTACACGCTCATAATAAAGCATAATAAGGTCGAATAATAAACATTCAATACAATCAGCTGGAATCCATCTTTGAACAGGTTACAATCAGCCAGCAATTTGTCAGTTGTGTACACATCTATACGCTTTTCTTCTAGTATCTCATCTCCTTAATAGTTATTTATCGTATCGTATTACAGACAGTTATCCGTCGATATAAAAAATTATGAGTTTAAAACCAGTTTTATTAGCCCCGAGGGGCCAAAGACTCGGGCTAACAAAACTATATACATATTTTGATATTCTTGGTCTGTACTACGATGCTATACATAATTTTTTCATTATGGCTAATAACCTGTTATAATCCAGCGGATATTAATTAGTTTCGAAGACGCACTTTAAAAAATATTTTAGTAGTAGGTAGAGCAGAGCTCGATCGGTTCAGCGGTTACCAAGATCTTAGGCTTCATACAGATGACCGGACAGACGGATAGACATCATTCTACTTTTTATTATCCATTTTCTAAAATATTGACATATTGCTACTCAACCTAATAAAACAATTTAATGCTTTTAAAAACATTTTTTCATTGGACCATGGAAATAAAACGAAGTAGCAGGTTTCGTCATATTTTCACAGAAGCTTTTTATAGTTTATTTTGGGTAGGTTAACCCATTAGTGACGAACCGGCTTTTAACGCCCGGTTCCAGAAAATGCCAAAAAAAACTGGTTTTCAGTTTCAGGATTGAATCATGCTCGCATGAGCCTACCCTTTACTGCGCTGTTTTTCAATTCCCCCCAGAGAGAAGCGTTTCTATCTATTAGGTCGGCCACAATCTTTCATCGAAAATGGGTGAACCAAAAAAAACAAGGTGATTTAAAATACCCCTTCTAACTTTTTTGTTTATGAAGTAAAGTTAGTGATTTTTTTCGTGAAATTTAAAGTTTATTGGCAACTACATTCATTTGTGAAATAGTTTTATTCAAATTATTATTTTTTATATGATTTTTTTATCGTTTAATTATGTTCTATATAACTCCGGTTCGGCGTGAGTAAAAATACCCGAAAGTTTTATTGCCCGGCTCGGCGTGAGTAAAAATACCCGGTTTTAACTTTTCAACCATTAGATATATTAGATATTTTTTATCATTTATTATTCTCTTCAAATGTAAAAATTTCTTTATTTCCCAATGATAAATATAATTGATAGATAGATAAATAAAAGGATCGATAGATAGATAGATAGACTGATATATAGGGTTAAGACAATGGCCGATAAATTTATGTAGATTCCCAATGATAATCAACAATTGTTAGATAGATAAATAAAAGGATGGATGGACAGATAGATAGATATATCTTGGTTTAGACTTTATTACATAAATATTTTTAAGGGGTGGGGGGGGGGATATGTTTTTTTCTCTCAAAAAAAAACAATACTATTTAAAATTTTGATTATCTTGTCATAGCCCTACAGGATGGGGGTATAACACACGAAAATTCAATTATTATTACTTGTAAATACCCAGCCAGAAAGTAGCATCACTATCGCGCTACTATAGCGCACGATATCGCGGAGCAATCGAGCACGAGTTCTTACGATATCGCTAAATAGTCGTCCAATGCACATCGACGATATGTTACGATAAATGGTCGAAAAGGTACTTAGAGCTGCGCGATACACCTACGAAATCGCAGGTGATATCGTAAAGATCGCGCGCGATATCGTACTAAAATCGTAAATAAAAAGTTCATTAAAAAATCAATTTAACATCATGTAGTTTTCTGTAAGGAAAGGTTAGGTAAATCAGTAATATTCATTCATAACATTATACACAAATTGTACTTTGCATACAGAAAGAGAGAGAAAGAGAGGGTGTATATCTTTGTATTTCCTCTGAAATTATAAGGTTGATTTTAAATCTGTTTCCATTATAATTATAATTGTGTGAAAGTTAGAATTTCTTACTGAATTTATCTTATTTTAATTGCTATTTAGACATTTTTGTACACTTGCTGTGGTTTAAAATGAGAATGTTTAAAAACAAATTTTTTTTCAATAAAAGACAATTAACACATTATGATATTTTGTTATACCAGTTTTTAATTTATTTTGTTTGATAACAGAAAGATTTTAATTGTCTATACAAAGTAATGTAAATACCTAGTGGCCAATTTATAAACTATATTTCTCACACAATGATTTTGAAAATGTTGGTTGTGTGTCTGTTTGTAAGTGTGTGTTGACAAACATAAAATGCGAGATACATACGATTGTCACGATTTTTACTACAAATTTGAATTAATCCCTATAAAATCGTAAATTCGATTTTTGCGATAATATAGTAAATATCTCCTTACGATTTTCCTTACGACGTTTCTGGCTGGGTATGATGGTTTTAGGCCAATTTTATTATCTTGTCATCGCCTTCAGGATGGGGGCGTAACTAACCAGTATTCTATGTAAATTTGATGGTTTCAGGCCATTTTGCTTATCTTGACATTTCCCCACAGGATGGGGGCGTAACTAACCAGTATTCTATGCAAATTTGATGGTTTTAGGCCATTTTTGTTATCTTGATATTACTGTATTATTCTATTCTTTTGTTTGTGATATTTTTTAAATACTTTAGGCCAAAGATATGTAATAAGTCTTTTCTAGTCTTTCCTTTATCAATAAAAATTATATTTTTTTATATATTTGTCAATTACTGATACTTCTAGAATAGTTGCTACTCTGTAATTCACTTTGGACGTTCAAAAATTACATTATCAATATCCCTCCCATTATTATCAATACAAATATTAGCAAAAGTTTTAAAACTTCCTCGAAATGGGCTTTTTTAACCAAAAACGGCGGCACCTATAGCCAAAATCTTAAATGTGATATAAATTGTTTTGTATGTTAGTTGTAGCTCTATCAATTACATGAGGTTATGTAGTTTTCAATTACGGATCGTATCAAAGTTCTAAAAAGTGTTCATCTCACTTTAGGCGTTCAAAAATTACATTTTTAACTTTTTGGGCCAAAAAACCGGGTATTTAGGTCGCAAACGGGCTTTAATGCCGGGGGAAAGCACCAAAAAACGCCAAAAACGGTTATTAATGCCGAAAGGTTTTTTTACTCGCGCCGAACCGGGTTTTATTGCAACTTTCCTGTGCACGCCACTAGAGCAAAACAAAAAAATTGGAATTCCGTTTTTACCATTATAAAGCTTCCCTGAGATTTTCAGCTCGATCGGTCCATAAAAGTGGCGCTCGGCACTAATGGGTTAAGTTAGGTAAGTGTTAATGATTGCCCTCAGGGTTAGAGCCCCCCGCAGGGGATAGAAATAGGATCCTAGGACAAACCCAGGAGTCTCAAATGTCGGAGTGGACAAATGCATGAGTGGAAACTTAACCTAACCTAACCCATTTTAAATTTTTTTTTAGGTTTTTAAATTCCTAACCCATGCGGGGGGCTTAGTTGTATATTCATATCTTAACCTAACCTAACCTGTGTAGAAAAACGTGATTAAATTAATATTTTAGCACTCCTGCGTTTGTCCACTCCGACGTTTGGGACTCCTGCGTTTGACCTGGAACCAGAAATAGGAGCAAAACTAATGTGAAAATACGACGTTCTGCATAATTTTCTTACCTTTCAAAATAAGCTCTCTAATCCAAACATAAATGAGCATAAAAACTGCAGAATAGTCAACAAGTGATTTGAAAGCAATAACACCTATAGCCGAGAGGAGGCCATATTTTTGCCAATGATTATCAGAGTTGAGTAGATAGATAATATAATCCGAAGACATGGTCCAGAAACAGATATCGAACATGAGTATGGTCAGGCTGATAAGAATAATTTCTTTACATGATATCTTTAAAAAATAGGATTATTATTATTTTCAAGAAATCGAAAATTTTTGATCAAAAAAGCTATAATAACTAGCTTAATAGAGGATTTCTCTCATTTTAATTGTGTAAAAGATAGAGTTACAAAATTTTCTTTACTTTTTAAATGGAATGAATTGAATATGCAGGTATCCCATTTACCCTTATTGCTGTTTTTAACCGTAAATAACGGTGCCACGGTGGTAAGATTAATTTAAATCTTCCTGAATTTCAATAATAAACAAATTTATTTTGAGTGCGTCTTGATGTAATTAACACAGACACTAGAAAATTAATTGACTTGAACATTGTCCTATCCCTACACCCCTGGGTAGTAAAAACCCCAAGTGATAAATTTAAGCTTCTTCTTTGCATGAACCAGGGATAAGGGATGGGAAACCTGACCGAAAATTAGGTCTCAGCCTCCTTTTAAAAGTGATGGGGCAACTTTTCTTTTTTGCCTATAAAATCAACTCATTTCCCCCAGTTCCTCATTGGCTGTAGGCCAATATCCAATAGCCTGAAACTTGCTTTTAGCATTAACCAATTAATTAATAACAAACGCGTCCCCCAGTTCATTATTGGCTAAATTAATTCAACCAAACATAAATTTCTGCTATTACATATTAGAAAGACAACAATGGAAACTTTCTGCTATTAGAATGACAACAATATATATGACATTCAATCACATCAACTTATTATTAAATTTACACATTAATAAATGTCCATATAGCAAAACATAAATTGAGAGATCGTTTTTTGAAGACTGAGTATGATTCAACATTTTATACTTTAGAACAATGTGAAAAACTCATGTCTTTAGACAATTTAAAAGTTACATTTCATGTGGAATTGATAACCCATCTAAATGATCACAAATACAAAACTAGTTCAATATGTAAATAAAAGTGTACTGTGTTTTGTTAAAAAAAAATTTCATTAATTTTGGTAAAAATTATTGCACACTTAATTGAACTTTTCTGTTAATATTTAATGTAAAATAAATTTTTTTTAAATTCTTAATTTATATGTTTGCTATGGAACAATTAGTTGATAGAATGTTACCTATGTACTTATTCAATTCTACTTAATTTATTTATTAAAGCTAGGGGGCTAAAGCGGTGTTTTTTTCTATATAAAAATTTTGGGGTGAAGTAGATCCCCCCTTAAAATGTTTGAAAATAAATCAGATTTAACCATCTCAAAATAAACTTTTTTTTAAAGGGGGGGGGGGGGGTTGGCGAAGTAATAACGGGATTCTACTTAAAGCCACTAACATATTGGTTCTTTGAAAAGTTTTTATTATATTTTATGATAGGTGAAATCAACTACCTGAATTCTATTCTATACTTTTTTTCTTTGCATTCATATAATAGCTATTTCATCATTGTTCATAGTTTTCAAATCTAACTACTGCGTCATCCCGAAACTAGTTTTTTAGGCCTAGTTGGAAAATAGGCCTGGAATAATATTTTCTTACGTTTCCCATCCCTTATCCCTGGCATGAACTAAAATTGCATTCCAAAAGCTTATTTAAAGGGTATCTTTTAACTAAATCAATCATAAATAGGTTAAATGTTTTTGTTATTGTCAAAAAAATCCGCGAAATCGTGGTAAAGGATATTTTACTGACCATAGATTCAATATAAATTAAAAGTACCTTGTATTTTAAATCAACTGCCAACAAACCAATCTTTTGTACAGCCAAGGCCTCAACAACTTGAAACAGCAAGGCTCCGTGGATAACAAGAAAATAAAAAGTAATCTTAATTGCTTCCAAAACAACAACAGATTTACCATGGAAGAAATTAAACCATGGCAGGAATACAACAACACTTAGGGTGAGTTCTAAGATAGTTAGGCATACAAATTTAAAGTTGAAAACGTTAGTTTTAGCATGTTTAGTGTCATAATTGACTTTTGCTGGTATGGTTCCAAATTTTAGTAATATTTTGGGCAGGTTCATGTTTCTTAACAATTAACCTGTTACTTACTAAAAGTATTTCTGCTATTTCTTGACGTGAAAATTATGTCCTTATGTATTAAGTGTTTGCCTTTCTAATAAATTTATTATACTGGATGGTCAATAGGATACAATAGTATTTTCTAGTATGTCTTTTAAACTGATTAATATATGCTGTATTAGAACCAGTTCTAAGCCACACTAAAAAAATAATGTTTAGCATCGTATTACAGACAATATTCTACAACTATTAAAATCGTAATGAAATCAATAACATTTTTTTCTCCCAGGTCTTCGGTCTTTCGGGCTAACAAAACTGCTTTTGAAATATAAAACGATGCGATGATTTTTTTTATTGTATTTAGTAACAAATGAAAAAATAATACAAACGATGGAATTCTAAGATGATATCATTTCATTGCTCGGCAGCCGCTATAACTTTAAAATTCAGCTCGATGTCTAAACCTGTTTCTAATCAGACAATCCATGATTTCAGAATTTAATTTTTGGCACATAAGCGGATTTAAATTTTAAACTTATGCGCGGCCTAAGCCTGGCTGCCGAGCCCTTATTAATTTTTCTAGACAAAGCTTAAATAGCTGACTATGTAAACATTAAAATGCTTGTTTTGTTCCTATACTAAATATTTTCTTATTGGACCATTCATCTAGATTGGTCATCTAGACTTTCTAAAGAAGGTGTATCAACTATTTTTTTTATAGCTAGCCGGTTCTTTTAGTAAGTAGTAGATGTAAAATTTTTCATAGAATTCAGATATGCAATCGGTTTTTTTGTAGACCTCTTATTTTTTAAGTAATTTAAGTTTAAAAAAAAAAAAATTAAGTCGATTTTAAGGTACTAAAATGCAACAAAAAAAAGAAAGAAAATGGTCATTATGAACAAAAATAGTAAGATCTTTAATTTGACACCTTACTTTTTCAATTCTGTCAGGTAATTATTGAAAAAATCGATTTTTTTAAACCCACGAGAATAAAAACTTTGAACTTAATTTTATTATTTCACAAATAAAAAAATATGGGTTCATATATACCATTAGAATCAGAAAAATATTACGAATCCATTGTAAGCAAACTTGAAAAAAAAAGTTTACAATATAGTATATAAACTACAATAAAAGGAATTATATGAAAATATCATATTATGTTGTACAGGCAACGTCTTAATTCTTCAATTGAGTATAAAAATGGGAAGGGGGTAAAGAGGGGGTAAAGAGGGGGTAAAAAAGGGAAGACAATAGTGTTGTCTGAACAAAAAAAATAATTGGCCATTTCTGTAATTTTTTAATTTTTTAATTTTTTTCAATTTTGCTTACAATGGATTCGTAATATTTTTCTGATTCTAATGGTATATATGAACCCATGTTTTTTATGTCTGTTTGAGAAAATATTTAGGTCTAAAGTTTTTATTATACCGAGGTTAAAAAAATAGATTTTTTCAATAATTACTCAACAGAATTTTAAAAGTAAGGTGTCAAATTAAAGATCTTACTATTTTTGTTCTTACTGACCATTTTCTTCTTTTATTTTGTTGCGTTTTAGTACCTTAAAACCGACTTAATTATTTTTTTTAAAAACTTAAATTACTTAAAAAATAAGAGGTCTACAAAAAAACCGATTGCATATTTGAATTCTATGAAAAATTTTACATCTACTACTTACTAAAAGAACCGGCTAGCTAAAAAAAAAAAGTTGATACAACTTCTTTACATATTTTCATAAGTGTGGATGTTAAGTAGGACTTCATGCTTTTTGATTACTTAGCAAATACAACTTCATATGTACTTAATAGAGGAACAAGGATGACAACATCCATAAAAGCGAAGCACTGAAACGGTAGGACAAACGGACATTAACACTTGTAAAGTGTAAGAACTGAATAATCAGAATATAAATGAATAAGAGTCCAAGCAAATTTGTAAGTAAATTTGGTGAAAAACTGAATAATGTTTTTGGACATACTTATATTTTTAGGACTTGATTATAGAGTTGCTTCGCTTATAGTATTGTACTTTGTTGTCCCAGGAATCAGTATACCAAAAATCAGATCAATCGGATAATTAGATTACATAAAAATTTGTTGTTAAAAAAGTAAAAAATCAACATGTTTAAAATGGACATACGAACATTCTGGTAATGATTAAAGAGTTGCTACGCTTTCTAAATCGTACCTAATTACTACAGGAATCGTCATGCAAAGTTTGAGATCGATAGGGCAATTCTAACATGCCAAATTTAAAGCTATCCGTTACGTACGGACGAACGGACCGACCCTAATTATAGAAAAGCTTCGCTTTTAAACATATAATTTACTACTTATGAAAATAACGGCTGTGATTAAGTTCTCAGCCAACACCCGTGGTATTGACAGATTTAGTCATTTTTGTTTTGAGGTCTCGTTCAGGGATCTAAAGGGATAAGACAATGGCCGATAAATTGATGTACATTGTCAATGTACATACTTAATGATGATACACAAAATTACATCCTCTGTAGGGTAATATTAGTGGTTGAGACATTTGAAAACTCAACTTAATAAACCAATCGATCAAAATTCACTGAAGTCCCCAAAGTTGTTAAGCCAACAAATAAAATAACGTTATTATAAAACTTTGGGGACTAGTTATTAAACTGTCCAATGTCCTTTTTCTTAGGGTCTCTTTAGCTTTATAATGATGCTAACTGTGGTTAAGGATTGACCAAAATTGTTCGGATATCTATGCGGTCAGCAGCTAACTCTAAAATGACCAAAGTTTATTAAATGGTCACACGCCCTGTAGACAACCAACTATTAATTTCGTGTACCTGACATAGCAGCAGGCGAGAAACACATTTTTTAAACGTCAAGGTTATAATTCAGTGTTAGGCAGATATTCGAGCCTATCACCCAAGTTGGAAACAGCAAGCAGATGCTCTACACGTGTCATGCTTTAGTCGCGGGTTATGGTCAAAAGTAGCTTTATTTATATTATACTAGCAGCTTCGCCCCTAGCCTCTAGGGGCTTTGCCCCAAGAGGTTTGATCAAACCAATCAAACCGAGTAGTCGGCCCCACTATTTTAATTTTAGTTTTAAAAAGAAAAGAAAATTTTTTTTTTTTTTTTGGGGGGGGTATTTTCATTTTGGGGGGGTTGGGGGTGTCCATTATATAAATCTTCCCGGGACCTATGAGAAGCTACCCTGTAAAGGAGAACCCGATCGGTTCAGCGGTTAGCGAGATCCTTCGCTACAAACAAACAGACACACAGACAAACAAACAGACAGACATCGTTCTACTTTGTATTATAGATAAAACTTTGAAGAATTAATTATTAACCAGGACATTAAAGGTCATATCAACAAATTGTTAAAATAAGTACTCCACAATAAACTATAAATTAAATATTCTAATTAGTAAAAATTGGAAACCAATGTTATAATATTTGGTGTGCAAACATTTGAATAAAACCTTATAAAATAAGTTAAACACTTGCATTGGGGGAACATTGGGCTGTTTATTCTACTAGTCTCAAAAGATTATAATAACGTTTTCTTATTCGTTGACTCAACAACTTTGGGGACCTTTCTTAAATTGTATTGGTTGGTTTATTAATTTGATTGTACAAACGTTTGTAACCACTAATTGTACCTATTTGTGTATCATTATTGGAGAAATACATTAATTTATCGGCCATTGTCTTATCCCTTTAGATATATGATTTGGTGTGAAAAAAAAAATTATAAAACCTAATAAAATAAGCTTAAAATTGTGTAACCGAGCAAATAATGTAAAAAGTACCGTTATAACACTATATATAATGAATCATGCAGTTGGAGAATGTTAATAGCAAATCAAATCAAATTAAACCAGAGGCGTGCAGAAGGGGGGGTGTATGCACAACCCTTGTGAAATAAAAAGGTAGATACAACTATCTAGATGTTCACCCCCCTTGCCCCACACTACAATTCTTTACATCCCCCTAATACAGCCTAGGGTTGTTTTAAAGGTAAAAAAGCCACATCCCCTTTAGATTTAAAAGGGATATAAAAAAATTGCGCGCCTTTTAGAAAGTGAGCACCTAAAGGGGCGAATCCACCAGCCCCCCCCCCCCAAAATAAAATACACAACTTTTATTGTCTGTAATGTATAAAGCTACACCCCCCTCGATTTTGGAATTCATTTCTTTTTAAACCCAATTTGTACCAATCAAGTAAATCTTTAATAAAAGTCCCCACTTTTTTAAGCCAACTTATGGCAGAACAAGTTTGGGTACCAGCATAATTTACAGTCCAATGTCCCCTCCCTTCCTGCGCAATAGTTGGTGCAAAAAGAATCTTACTGAAGGAAATATGTACAAAAAGTCATGAATTATTTATATATGCACATTATGCAAAATGTCTAGAAATAGCAAACGTAATAAGCCACTTATAAATCAAATTAAAAATCCATTAAAGTAAGCAAGGGAAATATTTACAAACGTAGCGCAGCATCAACAAAGGGTACTATCTATAATACAAAGTAGAACGATGTCTGTCTGTCTGTCCGTCTGTCCCTTGAGATCTTGGTAACCATTGAACCGATTCTACTCTTCAGGGTATATACCTAATGGTCATGTGGTGGTTTTAAGCTATTTTCTTCAGGGAAAAATAATTTAAAATTAGTGGGGGAGTGGGGGCTTCTCACCAGGTACTTAATTTTTTTTCTTCATTAATTACCTCTTGGGGCAAAGCCCCTAGAGTCTAGGGGCGAAGCCGCTAGTGTTCATTAAAGTAAGATAATAGAGGAGGGGGAAAGGGTAAAATAACTATATGTCCCCACCCAATGGACCCTGTGCCGACTTTCAATTAGGTCTTTGAATATCATCCAATAGCGTCGAAAATATTAACACAGTTTATTCGCTACAAAATTTTTCAACGTAAGATTAAGGTCCTCAACACTGGATCCAGGTAGTCGTCTGGGTTAAATAATATATATATACTTATAGATAGATTCTAGGCACGAACAAGAGCAAGTGATGAAGCCCCTCCCAGCTATGATGTCAAACCTTTTTTTTGTAAATAAGCTAAATTTTTGTTAAAGATAGTCACCAAGGCTTAATGAGAAAAAATTAAAAATTTTATGCAATTTTTGTCAATGTGTTATCAAACGTTTTGTTGAGTCCAAGATGTATTAATAATATAAGAGCAAAAATATTATTGAACATTTCAAGTAGGGTTGGGCCGGATTTTTTTGGCCGGATACCGGATATCCGGCTGATTTCAAATGCCGGAAATCCGGTATCCGGTCGGTAATCCGGCCAACGCCGGATATCCGGCAAATACCCGGTTAGCCGGCTTAATTACCAGATAACCGGCCAAATTACTACATATTAAAGCATCAAAAAAGGATATAGTCCTTTTCGTGGCAACGCACCTTATCCAGATATCCGACCATACCGGATATCCGGCCCAACCCTAATTTCAAGCAAACACACAAAGCCTACAAGATATTGTAATAACTTTATTCACATAATACATAATGAAAAGTCAACAAAACATTAATATCACTGTCCATAGACATTCGAAGAACAAAGTCAAATTGACAAATAACTAAATATAGGCATATCAAGTATGGCAGTTACATTACACTGATCGAGAACCAAAAAAATTGGCAAATCTGAATTTTTAGATTAACGGCTTTGCTATTAAGTATTCATTGCTAGCAGGTACGCCCCTAGAGGCCTCTAGGGGACACTTGAGGAGGGGGGAGTTGAATCCCAAAACCTATCTTTTCTTATTTAGATTTTTTAAAAGTAAAAAAATTGTTTGACCCACCCCCCCAAAAAAAAATAAATTTATTTTAATTTTTAAAAGAAACATTAATCTAATTTATTTGAGGGGGTGGGGTGAATTTTTTATTTGGGACGATTTCTCTTGCTATAAACCTTCCTGGAACCTATGGTTCAGCGGTTAGCGAGATCCTTTGGTACATAAAACAGACACACATACAATCAAACAAACACACATCCTATTACTTTATTATAAGGATTTATAGTTCTATCTTCCAAAATGTAAAGCCGCTAATCTGAAAATTCGACTGAATATTTTTAGCGGATCGACAAATATATGTTTTAGAGAGGCTTTGCTACCAAAAAATGAACACGTCTAAAAATAATTATAAGAATTTGCTGGATTAATAATTATCATGAATATTACAAATATTTGACAATGGGACCGCATTAGTAAGGGAGGGGACATTGGGCTGTTTATTACACTAGTCCACAAAGTTTTATAATAAGGTTTTCTTATCCGTTAGCTTAACAACTTTGGGAACTATTAGTGAATTTTGATTGGTTGGTTCATGAAGTTGAGTGTTTAACCGTTTTAACAACTAAATTAATCTACTGAAGGGGTAATTTTTGTTAATGTACTTCACTTTTTCGGCCATTGTCTTATCCTATCAGAGGCGTTTGCTCCTCAAATGAATGGTTTGGGCGGTGTGCAGCCCACTTAGACAAATATATGTTCCAATATCATAATACAATTTTGTATAAACAAGGACAAACATGTTCATAAGTTTAATAAATAGAAAAGCTTACAACATAAATTGTCTTGTATAAATTTATAATGAAATTTCTAGTAAAATTTAATATAAATTGACCACAAATATGCAAACCATTAGAAGTTTAATTAAGTAGGTACTCAGCGATTAATGAAATTTCGGATCAACTGCAGTTCACGGTAAAATATTCCTGTTAACGAATATTTCTAAAATTCTATGAATTTTAAAGGCTGCTAGCTGCCAAACAGCTGAACGTACATATCATACCCTCACACCATGTTAAGAAGGCCTACAAATAATCTGAAATAGCGAAGATCCAATGATGCACAGGGAAAGCTTCACTTTTTTTCAGGTCTTTTTCGGGCATTTCTCTGCCCTGCGCGATAATTATGCATTATTGATTTATGGCTATTCCAGATTATTTGTAGGCCTTCTTATGCCGCTTAAAAACAGTGTGGGTGCATGATCTGTACGTTCAGCCAAATAGACATATATACTAAACAACTTTTAAAAGTTACAAATTATTTTGAAGAAATGATGTAAAAAGGAAGAAATTGAATGTCTTCTTACTTCGAAATATTGTAGAATCTCTAAATGAATTTATTATTACTAGGATCTTACACCATGTTAGCATGTACTCTAATAAAGTAAAACATGTAGATGGCTAGAATAACCATCCCCCAATAAATCTACTTTACCCAATCCTCTCTCCTCATACTAGATGAAAGAACTGACCAATAAAAGTTGTCCATGTTAGCAACCTAAATTGACGACAATTTTTCCCTTGTCATAATCCATCCATTAATCTCAGGGGGAAAGGGGACATTGAGCTGTTTATTACACTATTCCCCAAAGTATTATAATAACGTTTTTTTATTCGTTGGCTTATCAATTTTTTAAAACTTTTATAGAATTTTGATTGGTTGATTAATTTAGTTGAGTGTCCAAACGTTTCAACTTCTAAATGTCCCTAATTAATCCCTATTATACGCAGGATAAGAGACAAGAATTCTGGTAAACAAATCTAAATAATTCTTTTAATCGATCAACATTATTTTACATATGTGTACGTTTTGATTAGTTGGTTCACGAAGTTGATTGTACAAACGTTTCAACCACTGAAACCACTTATTTTAATCTACAGAGAGGGTAATCTTGTGTATCATCATTAGGAATGTACACCAATTTATTAATCTTTGTCTTATCCCTGTTTGTTACACCAGTTTCCCAAAGTTTTACAACAACATTTTCTTATTCGTTGGCTTAACAACTTTGTGGAATTTTCTTAATTTTAATTGGTTGGTTCAAATATGAAAGCGTGCTGCCAATTAGCAGTTCGGCTGCAAATATCATAAAATGGTCAAACATGCTTTATAGTTATGAGAATCTACATTAATTATAAGTTTCTATCATTAAACATTAGCTCCAATATTAATTTTCCATATGTTCAAACCTTTTGGAATTATCATGAAATGTAAAAATTCAAATTAAAGTAAGAAAATGTGGGAATGTGAAAAATATATATTGGAAAAACTAAGATTCGGCAGCTGTCAATTTTAGGGCAAAAAAAAGCTACAATTTTATCTACAGCGAAACAAAAAGTCTAACAAAGTTGATAGGGCTTCATGAGTACATAGAAACAGGCGGCTTACCTATCTATTACCTCATACGGGCGAAGCGTCCGTCCATGACACTTTAACGTCAGGTCCAACAACACATAATAACTAATGGAAGCCAAATAAGTAGCACCCATCAGACAACTAACTCTTTGATTGCACTACCTTTGTCAGGAAGTCCTAACTGTGCATGCATGGTAATTAGTTGCACCTGTTTTGGGCCAAGACATTTTCCCTACTTCAACTATCAAAGTCGAGCACCTGACATTACCACACTTGGAACCATTTCTAATTTCTTTAGTTATGACCTCTTCCTAAGCCTAGATTCGAACCAATTACCTACTCGACGATGAGCGAATGCACTACGTGTTAGGCCACGTTCAGGGTTTATACGCGGCTTAATAACTTTGCGGCTGCCGAGCCCGCAGAGAAAAAAACCCAATTATTTTCCTATGCACGTCTGATGTGGGAAATATTTGGTTTAAAGTGGTGAATATTTAGCTGGGCAGATGAATACTAGTTTAATAACTGGAGTGTTTTTGCAAAATGTCACAAACTGGTGGCTAAGGCCGCTAGAGACACTTGAAGGGTGTGTGTCGGGGGGAATGGACGAGGCGGACCCCTAACTTTAAATTTTAGTTTTAAAACAGAAAAGTAAAAAAGTATTTTTCGGGGTAATTTCTCTTAACCTTTCTCTCTCCCAAAATAGTTATAAACCTTCCCAGGACCTGTGAGAATTTACACTCAAAAGGAGAACCATATCGTTTAGCAATATCCTCCAGTACAGACAGACAGCCACACAAACACTTACCCTCTTACATCGTATAAACCTACTGGAGAGGATATTAGACTACATATTACACTGGTACTCAAAGTCTTAGAAACGCGTTATATTATTCGTTGGCCAAAAAACTATGGGTACTTTTATTAAACCTATTTGACTCCCCCCGAAATCTTGAAAAACATAAGATATTTAAAACTAACTACAAGTGGCTTTAGTAAGCTCATTATCATTATTAGTATGCTACTTTGCACTTAGAACAAAAATGCATCAAAATTATAAACTAGTGTTTTTTAGGGCCTTTTAAAAATTTTCCTGGATTTACAAGATTTTTAGATGATTCCTTGAGCCGCTAGGATGGATGGGTGTAAAACAATTAGAAATTTGTGTCATTTGAAAATTTTTCGAATCTGTATCTTTCACACAAACAAAATAAGAGGCAAAAAACTGAGGATGGGGGGGGGGGGGGCATATGTTACCCCTTTCTCGTGAAATATTGTTAAAAGGTCAAAAATCGGTTTGTTAGCAAATTGACAACTTTTTTGAACTGATAAAAAGTGATAAAACCCAAATTGTGTCAAAATCATCCATGTGACGTCATAAACATGAGTGATTATCCATATATTTTTTAGGGGTTCTCCTCTCAACTCCCTTATTTTTATGACGTCACATGGATCATTTTTTACACAATTTTGACACAATTTGGGCTTTGTCATAAAAAGTACAAAAAAAATAAAAGTGAAAATTTCTCAGTTGCCTAGCAGAATTTTGAAAATTGTTGCCAAATTTGAATTCAATGTTAGGGATCATTAATCTTCCTTACACGTAATTCCTTACATACGCACATTCACTCACACACACACACACACACACACAGACTCACTTCCACTAACAACACACACATTTACATACACACACACATACAAACACACAGACTCACCTCACCTACACACACATACACACACAAACAAATCCATACACACTCACTTCCACTAACCATACACACACACACACACACACTCACACACAGACTCACCTTAATACACCCAAAAACACAAACAAACTTACCTCCACTACACACAACACACATATACACAGACTCAACCCTACTACACAAACACACACACACACACACACACACACACATACACATCCATATACAATACACACACACAGACACAAATTTAGCAAAGAATATATAGACTCAAGATTCAGGGCAAGTACGATGGAAGAATAGTTATTTCTCGTATCGTATTATAAACGGCTTTCCGCGGATATAGAATGTACAATTACAAGAATAAAACTAGTTTTTTTTAGCCCCGTGGTGCCGAAGGATATAATACGATGCTAGACATAGTTTTTTCGTATGGATGAGAACCGGTTCCTATCCACCGGATTCGAATGAATACGAGAAAAATAATTACCCTTTCCCACCTATTCTTATTTATAAAATCCTGACTATAAGAGTTATTTAACGCATCAGCTTTCCGCGGATATTAAAATGAAAAATTTTAAAATAAAAATCAATTTACTAGTATAAATTTTATTTTATTATTCGTGGGAAGTTGTCTATAAAACGATGATATACATGATCTTGTAGTATGGCTGAGAAACGGTTCCAATCCAAATTGACATACAAATACTCATCAAAATTTAAAGAATTTTGTTTCATATGATTTAACTTTTATACGACGGTTATGATTGGTCTTGTTTTAATATTTTATTTGAAAAGTTTTTAAATAAAAAGTATTATCTAATGCAAAATATTGTATAAAGTTTGAAAAAATATTATATTTGTTTTTTTAGCCTTTAGTTGCTAGGAAATATTTGGAGGATAAAATCTTGTATAGACATCTTGGGAGGGGGGGGGGGGGAATAGTTATTTACTCCTCTCAAACTTTTAAACCCCTTAAAATTTTATAAGATACATTAAATTTTCCTCTTCCTCAAACCTTTGAAACCTTTAATTTTAACACACCTCTTAAAAGCTTGGACGTCTGTGATTGTAGAGTTATCAAAGTTAGGATGATCTAAGCATGTTAGGATATTTTAATTTCCAGTACGGCGTCAAACCGATTAATATCCGCTGGATTACGACCGGATCTCAGCCATACTGGAAAATCATGTATATTATCATATTACAAATATTAAAGTCAAACAGGCGCGTCATACCAAAGACGTTAATAATGGTACCTACCTGCATTGTTCGGCACAGGACATAAAAAAATGCAGAGTAGGGGAAATGCCTTGGCCCCAAACAGGCGCAACTCATTACCATACACAGTTAGAATCTCCAGACAAAGATCGTATAATCAAAGGGTTGGTTGTCTATAATGTACTGTACTACAGGTATGAGGTGATGGACAAAGAGTCTGGCCTTAAGATGACAAGTTGACTGTTCAGTCCAGGTGCAACTCACCCACACGACATTAACATTATTAACAATGTCAAAAAGGGCTAAAATAATTGGTTTTAATCTTATATTTTTTTTTATTTTAACATCCGCGAAATGCTGTCTTAGTTCGATGCGATAAATAGATTGTCTCTACAGTTGATCGCTTACAGAAACCGTTCCAAAAGTTTAAAAACTATGTTTTCAAGACAAAGTCCGTTTTAAAGATTTAAAACCGATTGTACAATACTCACTTAAGAATTTGTTTAACACGGATAGACAGACGTGTGGAAGAAAAATCCCTAAGTATAGAGAAACTGTGTTTTAGAAAAAAAACTGAAAAAGTTAGTTTGCGGTTTTTCAATAATGTGCAGAAAACACAATGTTTGCTTCTTTTAAAAAGATATTTTGTATAATGTTTGTTTTGTACAATGTACATTGTTTAAATTGTTTGCTCTTCCCCCCACTCCCAGGGAGGGAGGGGACATTGGGCTGTTTATTATACTAGTCCCAAAAATTTTATAACAACGTTGCTTTAACAACATTGGGAGACTTTTTTTTCACAATTTTGATTGGGTTGGTCATTATGTTGTGCCGAAACGTTTAATTGTAATCTACAGAAGGGCTAATTTTGTGTATTATCATTGTCGAAGTCATCAATATATCAGCCATTGTCTTATCCCTTTAGATCCCTGTCTTTCTCCCCCAAATATAAACAAAAGAAGAATCTTAAGTATTTAAATGTAGCCAATATACACAATCTCTTTGGAATAACAATAGTGTTTATCGCACCGTATTATAGACAACTTTCCGCGGATATTGAAATGAAAAATTATAACATTAAAACCAGTTTGATTATTCGTGGGCAATTTTCTATATATTTGTGGGAGTGTACCCCGCCTTAGCCTCAGGGGTTCGCGATCACGAGCTTGGTAGACAGACAGACTTTTCACCACAACTTGCGGGTCAGCTTTTCAAAACTGAAAATTAACTCCGGAAGCAATTAGGTAGTTTAAATTTTGACAGGCTTGATATTTGAAATAGTGATTTTGAGACCTCTACAACAATATTGTATCCATTTCCAAGGTTCTAAAGATGTACTGTACATATGTCAATATTTGTTTAAGTAAAATAATTGTTTTTTTATCTATTTTACAATGAAAGTTTTAGGAACAGAAATGTATTTCCAGTACGGCTTCAAAACTGATTAATATCCGCTGGTAAAATCGGTCTTAAGACATGCTGAAATATCATGCAACGTAGCGTTTATTAGACAACTTTCTGCGCATAATAAAATAAAAATCATAAAATATATACAATTTTTGTTAGCCCGGGACTTCGGCCCCTCAGGGCTAGAAAAAGTCTTATAATTTTAACTTTAATATAATCGGAATGCTGGGATAAAAAAAAACTATTCTAAAAGCTTGTTGGCAAAATTTGAATAACCCTTATTATGAGAACACTTAAATACGTCCTTGTTATTTTAAAGAAAGAAAAAGTACATGTCTTTTCAAAAATATTAAGGAATTTTTTTTATAAATGACCGCAGCCGCACATCATGAAAAAAAATATGCCCGTCTATAGAAGAAGCAAAAAATATCAGGGATTTAAAGGGATAAGATAAAATTAGTTGATGGAACGATTAAACACTCAAGTTGATAAACAAACCAACCAAAAATCACTAAAATCCTCAAAGTTGTTTAGTAAACGAATTAAAAAATGTTATTATATAACTTTTGAACTAGTGTAATAAACTGCCCATTGTCCCCTCTCTCATTGTCAGTGATTACTGCTTCAAACTCTACCTTAGAAATTAAAAAACCACAGCCTCAGCTGCAAAACAGCAGAGCTAGATCTTTAAATCATTTAGTGCTGCCAACTGCCACTGCCAATGCTGCCGATATAAGATGATCTTTAAATCAAAATGACATTGGTGAGCAAGGAACCTCCCCCCCCCCCCCAGCTATTAGGTGACTTGCTTTCAAAATCGGCTCACTAGAGGCATTGGCTGTTGTCATTTGGTGGTAAAAAATATGTAATGCAGCATTAAAAATTTGCGGTTGCCATACCCTGAATGTTTATAAAGATTGTGGGTTGAATATTACACTCCTGGGAATAAACTTATTCTAGATTATTGTTGAGAACACTCCAGAGAATAATCTTCAATAATACACAAGTCTAAATTTTTTTATAAAGTTTAAATAATAAAGAAGGTGTATCAACTTTTTTTTTTATGGCTAGCCGGTTCTTTTAGTAAGTAGCAGATGTAAAATTTTTCATAGAATTCAGATATGCAATCGGTTTTTTTGTAGACATCTTATTTTTTAAGTAATTTAAGTTTTTTAAAAAAAAAATTAAGTCGGTTTTAAGGTACTAAAACGCAACAAAATAAAAGAAGAAAATGGCCAGTAAGAACAAAAATAGTAAGATCTTTAATTTGACACCTTACTTTTAAAATTCTGTTGAGTAATTATTGAAAAAATCTATTTTTTTAACCTCGGTTTAATAAAAACTTTAGACCTAAATATTTTCTCAAACAGACATAAAAAACATGGGTTCATATATACCTTTAGAATCAGAAAAATATTACGAATCCATTGTAAGCAAAATTGAAAAAAAGTAAAAAAATAAAAAAATATAAAAATGGCCAATTGTATTTTTTGTTCTGGCAACACTATCGTCTTCCCTTTTTTACCCCCTCTTTACCCCCTCTATACCCCCTTCCCATTTTTATACCCAATTCAAAAGTTAAGACGTTGCCTGTACATTTACAATATAATATGATATTTTCATATAATTCCTTTTATTGTAGTTTATATACTATATTGTAAACTTTTTTTTTCAATTTTGCTTACAATGGATTCGTAATATTTTTCTGATTCTAAAGGTATATATGAACCCATATTTTTTTACTTGTGAAATGATAAAATTGAGTTCAAAGTTTTTATTCTCGTGGGTTTAAAAAAATCGATTTTTTCAATAATTACCTGACAGAATTGAAAAAGTAAGGTGTCAAATTAAAGATCTTACTATTTTTGTTCATAATGGCCATTTTCTTTCTTTTTTTTGTTGCATTTTAGTACCTTAAAATCGACTTAATTTTTTTTTTAAACTTAAATTACTTAAAAAATAAGAGGTCTACAAAAAAACCGATTGCATATCTGAATTCTATGAAAAATTTTACATCTACTACTTACTAAAAGGACCGGCTAGCTATAAAAAAAAAGTTGATACAACTTCTTTGTAAATATAGATGTATAACCAAACAACTACCTGGATCCCTCTGTTGGGAACCTTTTTTGTCTGCATAAAATTACATAATTGTACTTCTGTAATCGATTTATAATTACCTGGATGTTGCACCAGATTTTCATGTACTAGAATAAAGTGTTACTCCAAGCTTGCTAAAATAAAGATACCCCCATTCACCCCCTTTACCCCATTGTCTCTCCTCCTACTGGATAAATAAACTGGCTAATAAATGAGGTCCATATTAGAAACCCTGTCAAAATATCCACGTATTCTATTTCCATTACTTTTGTTAAGTAAACTCTTGAGAGATTTACTTACTCTTTTAAACTTTTTTAAAAGCAAAGCTTTTCTACAATTAGCTCCTTAAGTATGATCGTAACAGATATTTTTTAATTATTAATAGTTATTTCTCGCATCGTATTATAAACAGCTTTCCGCGGATATAAAAATGTACAATCATGAGATTAAAACCAGTTTTTTTTAGCTCCGAGGTGCTGAAGGCACGGACTAAAAAACTGGTTTTAATCTTATGATTGTACATTTTTATATTCGTAAAAAGCTGGATATAATACGATGCTAGACATAGTTTTTTCGTATGGATGAAAACCGGTTCCTATCCACCTGATTCGAATGAATACGAGAAAAGCTTTTCTATAAATTTTTCTATCTTTTAATAATTTAATTACAACTTGACGTTTTTTGCTTTAAATTCGTTTTCCTTTAAAGTTTATAGATTTATAAATTTGAAACTTCTATTTTTAATGAAAAATTGCCACTATTTTTTCTATACAATGTTTTCCTTATTTCTCTTTTCTTCTTTCTGTTAAACGTATATTTTATAATATTCTAAATAGCTTCGCTTCTATTGGACGTAATTTTGACCTTGTTTTTGTTAAAATATTAAAAAAGAAAATGAATATGTAAAGTTTTAACAACTCTTTTATGCAAGGATATAAAGCTACTATTTTCATCATTAGGGATCTAAAGGGATAAAAAATGGCTGATAAATTAATGTACTTCCCCAATGATGTCACACAAAAATACCACTTGATAAACCAACCAATCATAATTAAGTAAAAGTCCCCAAAGTTGGTTAGCCAACGAAAAAGAAAACGTTATTATAAAACTTTGGGGACTAGTGTAATTTATTTATTATAGATTTTTAAAGTGTAGCTACTTTGTAACAATAAACGCCCGTTTGTCTATACTTAAATAAACTAAGCTTTTATAATTGCTCGATTTTTTAATTTCTTAATCATGTTTTTACTAGCGGAAACTAGCGGAAACGCCCCTAGAGGCTTCGATGGGCACTTGAGGATGGGGGAGTGGAATCCTATTTTTTTTTGGGGGGGGGAAGGGGGGTAATTTTTTTCTAGGGGCGATTTCTCCTCGGAGGGTGGTAGTACCCTTCCTAAAATTAGTCAATAACCTTCCCGGGACCTAAGAGAAGCTACCCTGTTAAGGAGAACCCGATCAGTTCAGCGGTTCAGCTTGGGTACAAATAGATAGACAGACATCCTGTTACTGTATTATAAGGAGAATGTGTCTTATCATAATATGACGTTACTATATATATGACTAACGAACTTTCAGACTGGTAGAGTGTCAGAACTTAATAAGTTCAAAATCAGCATGTTTTAAATGGAAGTACGGACTTTTTTTAGTAACGATTATAAGGTTGCTACGCTTTCTAAATTGTACCCAACTATTGTAGGAATCATCCTGCACAGTTATAAATCGATGGGATACATGTATAGATTAACGAAAGAGCTAAACGTAACGGACAGACGAACGTAGGGACAGACGCTAATTATAGAGACGCTTCGCTTTTATTAAGTACAGAAAGTCGATGATTGTTCTTAAATTCTCTTTGATACAGTTAAAACAAAAGAACAAAAGATTTCAAATATCAATTATAAACTTTAGAATTTACATAAAATAGAAAAAAACAAATTTTGCCGCTATTATCATATTTATATTCATTTAG
The DNA here is from genome assembly GCF_053477335.1 of Acartia tonsa. Lineage (NCBI taxonomy): Eukaryota > Metazoa > Arthropoda > Copepoda > Calanoida > Acartiidae > Acartia > Acartia tonsa. The sequence continues at coordinate 41,769,147 of NC_137269.1, read as the reverse complement.
CGAGAGGCAGAGTGAATATTGATTAATTTAATTAAAACAAGGATGGCAACATCCTTATAATATGCACAAAAGCAACTGTAACTGTTGCGGTTTTGTTATGGGGCGGTTTTGTAACTGTCGCGGTTTTGTATCCACTCCTATTACAACAAAGTACAATATAAAAAGCAAAGCATCTTTAAATCAATTCCTAAAAATTTAATTATGGCCTTAAACAGAATCATGTAATTATGCACTTTAGTAACAAATTTACTTACAATTTTTATACACTTACATTTTGCTTTATCAGTTCCGACACTCTACAAGTATTAATGTTCGTTTGTTTTACCGTTTCAGAGCTTTGCTTTTATAGATGTTGTCATCGTTCTTAAAAAAGTATTTGTCGTTTTGATTTTTTTCATACTTGTTTGTAAAATAATGATTTGGCAACAATGTGTTCTAATGTCCCTTGTGACTTTCATTCTATGTGATCCAGTTTTAGATTCGCAAGTACGTGACAAAAAAAGGGGAGTTCCCCCCACCCCCTTCCCTGTTTTTTTTATTCATACTTAATACATTAGCTTAATACTTAACATATGAGAAATAAAGTATAGAATGCATTATATCATAATTAGGTTTTTAGCCTAATAAATTGCTAGAGTTGAAGCTCTTTATAGTGCTTATAAAAGATGACGTCGTACTATTGATAGGCCAATACACAGACAAAAAAACCAATGACAGGCCAGTATATATTTTAATTGGCCAATGGTAGGCCAGTATTGAGGTCATTTTTTATATGCTTAGTTAGAGTTTTATAAGGGTTAGGCTCTGATTGTGTTTTATTGTAATTCATAAAAACAAGGATGAAAACACCCATAAAAGCGGAGCATTGACACTTGTAGAGTGTCATAACTGAATAAGCAGAATTTAAAGTATAAGTCTTAACCAAATTGTAAGTAAATTTGTTGCAAAACTGCTAAGATATAGGATACTGCTTAAGGACATACTTACATTTTTTGGCTTCGCTTGTAACATTTTTGGTAACTTCTTTTTCTTCTTCTTTTTTTCTTTACATAAAAGTAAGATTGCAAAATTCTACCTTTATAAAAAGTTTGTATACGCCATTCACACATTTGTATTCCATTTGTTTTGCAAATGGATTTAGCGGGAACGATATAAATTGTGGATATACAACTTGGATTAGGTGCAAAATTTAAGGGATCTAAAGGGATACGACAATGGCTGACAAATTTATGTATTTTTCCAATGGGGATACAAAAAATACTTTTTCTGTAAATTAAAATTAGTGGTTGAAACGTTAGTACACTCATATTTATGAAACAACCAATCAAAATTCACTGAAGTCCCCAAATTTGATTAACAAACAAATAAGGAAACGTTATTATAAAACTTTGGGGACTAGTGTAATAAACAGCCCATTGTCCCATCTCTATCTGGGAAAATTTACTCGAAAGTGGATGACAAATAAACTTTTTTAAAAACTTTTAGAAACCACTGTTTAAAAACAATTGTATTGATTTTATAAATATTTTCATAACGAAGCTTTTTTTTTACAGTGTGTTGTTTAAAAAAATATATTGGATAATTTTACCCACTTACCCCGGTCATAAATTAATCATTTATATCTTAATGTTATACTGAGGTTTGATAATTAATGATGACGCAACCAGGCTTTTTTTGTTATTATCAGTGAAATTAAGGGATAATACAATGGCCACTAAATTTATGTAAATCCCTAATGATAAAATTACCCCTTTTGTAGAAAATAAATAGCCCAATGCCCTCTCACTCTCTTGTAAAAACCCTTGTTCATAAGAACAATAATTTCTTCCATCCTTGTATTTAAAAATTTTATTTGGTACTTGAGGGGCGTTTAAGGCTTTATGCGGGGGGGGGGGGGGGTGAGGCAATCGTCCTAAATGCTAGCTTTGGTTCGCACGTCAATGTAAATATACCATGCTATGAGCAGTAGAAATTTTTTTGAAAAACAAAGACCAATTGATTGAGAAAATCTATTATGCTATTTATGGGGCAGCTAAAAAGATTGCATTTACCACTAAGTGTTGCCCCCAAAATTCACAAAAAAATTGCTTAAATTGCCAAATAATTATTTGAATTAACTCAATTGTTGGATACGTGTGACGTCATATACATTTCGGAAAAGAAAAAGGGAAGGGGGTATCAAACTGATAAAAATTGACAATAAGAAATTAATCCCAATCTAAATTGTTGATAGTTATTTATCGCATTGTATTAAAGACAGCTTACAGCGGAAAAAATTAAAATTTTAAAGGTTTAAATCTTTAGCTCCTTGGGATTTACTTCATTAATGATTTTTATTTTAAAATTCGTGGAAAATTGTCTGTAATTCGATACTATTTATGATTATTAAGTATGGCTGAGAACAGGTTCTAATACAGCGGGTCCGAAGCCTTACTGAAAAGTCTTTCAAATACAACTGCTATTTGTTTATTCCTAAACCTATTTACAAATTGAATAATTAAATGATAAATGTCTAAAAATAATCCCTTTCATAATTTATACTTGTCTCTTCCTCTTTCAAGTTAAAATTAACATTTATTCGTTGAAGCAAAGCTTTTTAATATTTTTAGTCTGTCAATTCGTGTTCGTTATTTACCTACATGAGAATCATCCTATCGACTTAAAACCATATATGAAGATGTTTTTATGATAAAAGCAAATCAACAATTCCTTAGAGACATTATTATAAGAAGAAATATACAAGTCAATTTTAGAAATATTGATTTATGCTGCATAGAATACATTTTGACAAGGATGACAAGATCCAAAAAAAGTGTTGTTCTAAAATGAGACGGATCTACTGCAGTTCACGGTAAAATATTGCTGGTAAGCAATATTTTTGAAAATCTATGAATTTTAAAGGCTGCTAGCTGCCAAACGGCTGAACTTACAGATTATGCCCGCACACTGTTTTAAGCGGCATAAGAAGGCTTACAAATAATCTGGTATAGCCAAAAATCAATAATGCATAATTATCTCGCAGTGCAGAGAAATGCGCAAAAAAAGACCTATTTTGCGCGTTTTTTCTTCAGTGAAGCTTTCCCTGTGCATCATTGGATCTTGGCTATTCCAGATTATGCCGCTTAAAATGGTGTGCTGTACGTTCAGCCGTACCAGCAATATTTTACCGTGAACTGCAGTAGATCCAATGAGACAGTATGACAAATAAACATATATGTGTCGGAACTTAATAAACAGATTATTTTTTGGAGTCTAAACAAAATTGTGTATAAATTAAATAAGAAATAACTTAAATCAGGATACTGTTAAGGACATACTTATTTTTTAGGACTTGATTATGAAGATGCTTCTCTTATGATATAGTACAATGCTTTCCTGGAATTAATATTCAGAAAAAAAACAGATGAAAAGGATAAAACTGTCATACAAAATATCTTTTGTTATAAGTGTTTAAAATCTTAATGGTAACACTAACAATTATAGAGTTTCTACGATTTATAAATCTTATCTAAATGCTAAAGGAATCATTATGCAAAGTTTGAAGTCCATGAAGACAATTCTAACATGATTAAATTTACATTAAGAGCTAACCGCTACGTACGTTTGGACAAAGCTTATTACAAAAACGCTTTGCTTTTTAAAAATGATAACTTCGATTTTTGGAAGACGAAGAAAGTCCCTCAATGACGTCATAAAAATGAGGGATGAGGAGAGGAGGAGTGGGAAAGAAAACCCCCAAAAAAGAGATGGATATTCCATCGTCTTTATGACGTAACATGCTGATTTTTTGAGGGACTTTCTTTGTCTTCTGATTTTAGTTGTTATGATTCAATAAATTTGTATTTTATATAAAAAAACGATAATATTTTAAATAGAATTTGTATCTCAATATTTTCATATTAAACGGATATGAGCGATGGAATTTTTGAAATTTTTAATAACATGAAAATATTGGAAAATAATAGAAATTTTAAAAGAATGTCACATTAGTACCACAAAGGAAATAAAAAAGAAAAATTAATGATCATTTTTTTTGTAAACCTTTTTTTTCACAAATCAAATCCAATGTCAAATCCAAAAAGCCGACAATCCTATTATAACAAAAAAAAAGCAAATCCAATTTTTCATATTAGCGGCTGCACTATTCATTTTCAATGGATGTACTACCAATATAACTAGCGGCTTCGCCCTTTGCATCACAAGGCTTCTAGCATCTAGGTCCTCTTTATTCGAAATGGCTCTAAAAATAGTTTTAAACCATCCAAAAACATAAATCTGAAAATTAAATAGTCTAAAACCATCATCAAACCATGACAGCTTACTTAAAATAGATAACCCAAGTTGTTTAGTAGATGTTGAGATCTTAAGCTTTATTAAAAAAATTGTAATCCTTATTTAGTAAAGTAACATGATGTCTATCTGTTTGTCTGTACCGAAGGATATCGCTAACCGCTGAACCGATCGGGTTCTCCTTTACAGGATAGCTTCTCATAGGTCCCGGGAAGGTTTATAACTATTTTCTTAGGGAGGGGGACACCTCTAACCCCCCCAAAAATGAAAAATCGGATCATGTTACTTGTCGATGCAGCGCTGCACTTACAAGTAACATGTTTAACTTTGCTGCACTTACAAGTAACATGTTAAAGGGAGATTAAAAAGGAGATAGGCCGACAATGTTAGTTATATTTTTTATTGAAAATAAGCTTTTTATGTTTTAGTCATTTCTGAAGAACTTCAAAACCCCAAACAACTTCCTTCATCCTTCATCTTGAACCTTCTTACAAAGTTATTTGGATGAATACATGTGGAGGGATCGCTATAATGATTAACCATTACAAATAAATGTTTAGCTAACGAATTAATCTTAATTGTTTCTATTTATAATTTTAGCATCTCTATAGGGAATGGAGCGGGGATATTGCTGCATCTACAAGTAACATGTATGAGTTTGCTGCATCTACAAGTAACATGTGATAAGCGCTGCATCGACAAGTAACATTTTTTTTTCTTTTTAAAACTAAATTTAAAATAGTGGGGTCGACAAACTCCCCCCCCCCCCAAAAAAAAAGAAATAAATCTTTTTTTTTAAATTTTTTAAAAAATCTAAAATACGAAAAATTAGGTTGATCACACCTCTTGGGGCAAAGCCCCTAGAGGCAAGGGGCGAAGCCGCTAGTTACTCTATATAGTAGGATAAATAGAATATATGTATCATTTGTTAAAAATCAACGGCAATTAAGCACAAGAACTATAAAGTATAAAAAAGTAAAAAAAAACTTAAAAGAGGTTGATGTCAGTACCGTACGTAGATGCTCGATCGACAATTGTTAAACTATAGTGGTTTCCTTTACAGGACTATTTTAGCTATTTTCTTGAAGGGTAAATTAACCCTCCTGGATTTACCCCCCCCCCCCAAAAAAAAAAAAAAATAACTCTACAAACAATGACAAAGTAACTTATAGAGTCTAAGTATTAGGATAAGGCAGGGATGAGAAAATAGCTTAATACCATCCCAAGAATAGAACACAAAATATATTAAAACCATCCCGGGGCCTATGTAAAGGTTTCCTGAAATCGAGAACGCACACAGTTCAGTAGTTCTCGAAATCTTAAGCTACACACAAAAAAAACCGTACTACTTTATAAAATAGAAAATAAAACACAAAATTAAATATTAAGATGAACATTTTGATAATTCTAAAAAAAGCACACAAACTTGAGTTAGGTTTAAACATAAAAGTAAATGTTTCAAGATAAACAAATGATTTAATGAATTTTAAATTATTTTCATTTTATAACAAGGAAACCCCTTATTCAGAGCTGGATCTTTAAATTATTTCAATGGTGCGCTAAATCACATCACGCAGAATTTCAGCCAATCACAGCGGCGCATTTTACGAAATGGGACGATGTGATTGGCTGAAATTCTGCGCGGGTTGATTTAGCGCACCATTGAAATGATTTAAAGATCTAGCTCTGTGTACCAAGCCTTACTGAAAATTTCATTATTTTAATTTATTTTGTTAATGTTGTCATTATGAACAACATTCTTACCCTGACAATTAACAAAAAATAAATTAGTATTTATTTATAGCATCGTATTATAGACAGCTTTCAGAGCATATTAAATTGAAAAATTATGAAATTAAAGATTAAAAACATTTTTTAGAAGGATCGAAGGGCCGAATTCCCAGGCTAACAAAACTGGTACTAAGTTTAAGATTCTTATTTTAATATCCGTGGAATAATTATGTAATTTGATGCTTTACATTAATTTTCAGTATGGCTGAGAACCGGTTCTAATCTACTGGATACTTATAAGTTTCATAGCTATATATTATAATATTTATTTTTAAAGTAGGTATAAAGTTAAGTGTACATTAAATTTTAAAGAAATTCATAAAATATAAATTTTCCTCCATACGTTATAAATAATAAAATTCTGACACTTTTGAACCATTTTTAAATTGAACACATAATATCTCTTTTACATTGTAATACAAGTGCAAAACTTTTCTACAGTAAGTCAATTTAACTATTTTCAGTATGGCTTCGAAACCGATTAATATCCGCCGGAATGGAACCGGTTCGAGGACATACCAAAAATCATGTCTAGCATTATTATCCCATGCCTTCAACATCTTGGGGCGAACAAAACTGAGTTTAAAATACTATTTTTGAATCCGCGGAAAGCTGTTTATAATACGATGCGATAAATAACAATTACCTCATTTAGGAGGGATATTCCTTCAATTTTAAGATTTAGAGAACCCAAGGGCATCATTCGCTTGTAATGGAATTCAATACTACTACAACACTTATAGGAAACCAACCCTTTGACTGCACGGAAACTTTGTTTGAAAGTCCTATTTGTGCTTGGTAATACGTTTCGCTTGATTTTGGACCAAGGCACCTTCCTACTCTCAATAATAGTGTCACTTGCCAGACATAGCAGCAGAATTTAACCATTTTTTTACGTCTCTAGTATGACCCGGAGTGGTCCGGACTCGCACCCGACACTTCCTCGACAGCAAGCAGGCATACTTTACGTTAATGTCATGGTTTTTTCACAACGATGGTACGCCAGAAACAGACATTAAGCAGCTTATTGCAGCCCTGTAAAAAATGACGCCACACAATACAAATGAACAATGTTAGTCCAGTAAATATTTTACGATTGGTCAATACAAATGTATACTGGTCAAGGACGTCCAAGGGGGGGGGGGGAGGTAAAGCGGTGATTACCTCCCTACCCCCATTTTAAATTTACCCCTACCTTGGGGGTGCCTATGGAACCCAAACCATTTAGGAGGGGGTATTTATAAATAACCCCTAACAAACAAAAAAAATTTATGCGCCTCGTGCGCATTTTTACTACTAAATATTTAATAGTATTTTATTATTGGGTAGGTACCTTTTTACATTAAACTACCCCCCCCCCTCCAAAAAAAAAAGATTTACCCTGGGGGTAAATTTTGGCTTCGCGCGCCATTTTACCCCCCCCCCCCCTCCAAACAAATTAATACCCCCTTAAAAAATTTTACCTCCTCCAAATAAAAAAGCTTGGACGCCCCTGATACTGGTCATTTGTATTGTATGGCGTTTTTTTATTAGGCTGCTTTATAATCTGCTTCCAAATGTTTATTTATTAATAAGTCCAAAAAGTTTTTTTTTAAGGAAAAGTATTTCTTAATTTACCCACTTACTCCAGACATATATTAGTCATCAATATTTTCTTCATACTTTATATGATTGGGAGTTTTGCATACAAAATAAATATTTCTTGGTTTTCCTCAAAATATGCCCCCAATAAGTTGATTTTAACTTTTAGAGACCTTTCATTCAGCAGTTCTATTGGTGTACACGCACATAGAATGTGCTGCCATCCCATTGGAGCTAGCTGCATTTAAAGTTTTTTTTTTAAGCGACGGTTTTCTATGATTAAGGTCGGTCCGTCAGTACGTCCGTAACGTATAGCTTTTTTCGTCAATTTAGGCATGAAAGAATTGTCCTATCGATTTCAAACTTTGCATGGTGATTCCGTTAGAAGTTCAGTACGATTTTAAAAGCGTAGCAACTCTATAATCATTACTAGAATGTCCATGCGTCCATTTTAAACATGTTGATTTTTTTAGTTTTTCAACAAAACATTTTTGTGTGATCTAATTATCCGATTGTTTTAATTTTTTCAAAATTTTGAGTTGACTCTTATGCATATATGTTCTTATTGTTTTGTTTTGACACTATACAAGTTTTAATGTCCGTTTATCCTACCGCTTTTATGGATGTTGTCATCCTTGTTTTTTTTTATGGTATATTATCATTTTTGTGTATTTCTTCTGTGCATTTAGCTACTCTTGAATTGTTGATTTTTAGTAATAAATAAAGAAATCTACAGAGAAAAACTTTAAAAAAAACTGTTTATCTATAATACAAAGTAGAATTATGTCTGCCCGTCCGTCTGTCTGTCCGTCCTTTAAGATCTCGGTAACCAATGAACCGATCGGATTCTACTCTTCAGGGAATATACCTACTGGCCTTGTGGTGGTTTTAGCCTTTTTTTTTAGGGGGTGGGACACCCCCAACCCCCCCAAAAATGAAAATTTACCCCCCCCCAAAAAAAAAAATAATTTTCTTGAGAACACATTAGACTATGAGCAGCACCAGTAGTAATTTTCTTGAGAACACATTAGACTATTACGAATTCGTTATTTAATCAAGAAAATGTTTTCCTCCTGGGTAGGTGTGAAAATTTGTGATCCGTTCTTCTGGGTAAGTAATAGAAGATGTACACACCCCACCCCAAGGCGTGTTAGGTTAGAAAAAACCCCCCGTGGAAACGGTTTACATAGGATGTACTGGGACCTTATGGTGGTTTCAGAACATGCTTTCCTTAAATTGAGTTAGTAGCTTCCCATAGTAGAAAATTTTGAAATTACTTTTGGTGATCAAATTTTACTTTCATTTTTAGAGTACCTTCACCTAACCTCCTTTGTTGTCTTATTTTGTCTTTCATGTTCATCATGCAAATTCCTTCACATTATGGTTGAATTGACAGATATTGCAGCTTTCTAAAAAGGTCTCTAATAATTTTCTAGCTCTAATACTTTTTGATATATCTTATTTATAAGTATTGCTGTAAAATCATCTTTTACACAACAAAAAGGTGAAAAATAAAATTAGATATTTTGGAGAAAATTAAAAGTATCTTCATATAAATCTCTATAGAATCGCTTAAAATTGACCAAATTGGACAGTTAAGGTACCTAAAACTATCTACATTCAATGGACAATCCAAATAAATACTTTTAAACACTTTATAAGTTGACAGGAGGATGCTAAAATGTAATATCAAAGAAACAAGAGTTTAATTTTAATTAAAAATCACTTGTAGGACATTTTTTTTTGAATGTAAAAGGTGTTTTAAGGAACAAGAAACTCATATCTGATAATGATTTAATATTTTAAAACATCTCAGTACTAGTTTAGAATAACTAATGGTGTATATTAACAAAAAATTGTTGCCTAAGAATAAATTGTTTCTTTTATTATATGTGAGATTATCCATGAAAGTATTTAAATTAGTTTTCTTAGTTAAGGTGGCAAAAAATAATTTTGTTTCATAAGGTTGTAAAGAATTTATGAGCCCAATCAACTATTCTTAGATAAAAATTACTAGAATTAGTAAATTACAGTTGTAAACTGCTTGGAAATGCTTAAAGTTCTAATCAATTTTTGGTTTATTTACAATGATTATGTCTATTTTTTTAGATATGTTTCTATTTGTTCAAAATATCAGATGATTGTGTTTTATTGGCTTTCTAATTACAAAGTGACAACTTTATACACCATAACTTACCTTAAAATCCGTGCTAAAGTCTATTAAATATCAATTTATTTTAAAAAAACAGGAATTTTTTTTTCCTTTAGTATTTTTAAAAATCACTTCAGCTTACTCCTATTGGCTTATATAGTCTTTGTAAGTATGAATTTGGATTTTCCATTGAATGTAGATAGGTTTAGGTACCTTAACTGTTTAATTTGGTCAATTTTAAGCGATACTAGAGAGATTTTTATGAAGATACTTGTAATTTTCTCTAAAATATCTAATTTTATTTTTGACCTTTTCTAACCTAACACGCCTTCGGGTGGGGTGTGTGTAATTATACTTCTTGGGGCAAAGCCCCTAGAGGCTAGGGGCGAAGCCGCTAGTCTATAATACAAAGTAGAATTATGTCTGCCCGTCCGTCAATCTGTCCGTCACCTAAAGATCTCGGTAACCACTGAACCGATCGGATTCTACTCTTCAGGGAATATACCTACTGGTCTTGTGGTGGTTTTAGGCTATTTTCTTCGGGGGTGTGACACCCCCAACCCCAAAACAAAAAATCCCCCCCATTTTTTTTGCTTAAGATTTCCTTGGTCCTTTTACGAATTTCGGCAAATTTTTTGTTTTTTATCACCTCTTGGGGCAAAGCCCCTAGAGGCTAGGGGCGAAGCCGCTAGTATTTTCTTAAGTATCAATATAAGGTATATAATACAAATAATACTTATACAAATATGTACAATATTTTGTGCAAGGATAGAGAGATATAGCAATATTAATAGAATATATGTAAATCTAGAAACTACAACCAAACCAATATTTGCAAACAAAAAATTGTTTTTCTGTCAAATTCGAAGGTAGGGGACAATGGGCTGTTTTTTTACACTAGTCCCCAATGATTTATCATAACATTTTCGGCTTAATAATGTTGGGGGCTTTTACTCAATTTTAATTGGTTGGTTTATTAAGTTGAGTGTCAAAACGTTTCATCCACTAATTGTATCCTACAGAAGGAGTATTTTTTATACTTCATCATTTGGAATTCCAATAAATTTTTCGGTCATTGTCTTATCCCTTTATAATGCTGATATTTCTAGACTACCAATAATGATCTGTATGTATTTGTTTTTATCACCTGCTGATAAAAAATATCAGGAAAGATATTATTTTTTTATTTATTGCTTTAAGTGTATTATACAGTGTGTTTTTTTATGAGAACTTTTTTGAAAGCAATTTTACCCCACTAATAGTTATCAGAATTTAATGATTAATGGCTTATTTTCTTTGTTTTTTAAGGCAATTAATAGAACAACAAAAAAATATTTCAGTTTTTATTTAAAAAGTACAGTAAAATCTAAATTTCAAAACTTAGGTGTCAACATATAAAAATGGTTTTAGCGCATTTCTTAAAAAAATGGATTTTCTGTAGTCGACTTTGGGGGGCCAGTACTCCCTCCCTGGTAGAGATATGACCTTCAAACTTTGATATATTCTAGTACATGTCCCTAATAGTATCTGTATACATTTTTAGCTCTATATCTCAACTTTAAAGTGTTTAGCAGCTATTCTTGCAAAAGGTTGATTATTTGAGCATAAGAAAAATGCGCTAAACCATTTTTAGATGTTGACACCTAAGTTTTGAATTTTAGATTTTACTGTACTTTTAAAATAAAAACTAAAATATTTTTTTGTTGTTCTATTAATTGCCTTAAAAAACGAAGAAAATAAGCCATTAATCATTAAATTAACTATAAGTGGGGTAAAATTGCTTTCCAAAAAGTTCTCATAAAAAAAACCACTGTATATACATGCATTTCTTGAGATTTGACGTTCTTACATTGTTTCAATTGATATAGTTATTAAAAGGCACATTTAAAAAAATTATAATTGTTATTCCATATGTAATGTGAAATTGTTAGTAATTTGACGTTTAGATTATTTTAAATTTTTTTTGTAGTAGTTATTAATTGTGTTTATTAAATATTGCAACTTCTGGAAGTGCATGTTTTTGATTTTCGCCTGTTTTAGGCCAATAAATTTCAACTAATCTGACTATTTAAGTCGCGGACCTGACATAGCAGCAGTAGAAATCATTTTTAACATCAACGAATTTGGTTAATTAAAGATTGAATGTATTCACAACATGTAAATTAGTACTAAAAAAACCTACGCGTCTAGAATATCCCTAATTTTTTACAATTATAGTTATTAATAGCATAGTAATATAGACAGATTTCCGCGGATATTAATATGAAAAATTACAAGATTTAAACGAGTTTTGTTAGCCATAAGATGTCAAAGGCCGACAAAACTGGTATTAGTTTTATGATTTTTAATTTAAGATTTGTGAAAAAAATTTTGTAATACGATGCTATAAATGGCTGAGAACTGGTTCTAATCCAACGGATATTAATCTGTTTCGAAGCCCTGCTGGGAAGTAAGTTATAGAGTAGCTGATCTGTACAGAAGATTAGTGACCTTAAGGGATAAGACAATGGCCGATAAATTAATGTAGATACACAAAATTATCCCTTCTACAATTAATTCTTGAAATGTTCATATAGCCAACCAATCAAAATTCAATATATGTCCCCAAAGTTGTTGAGCCAACGAATAAGAAAACGTTATTTTAAAACTTTGGGGACTAGTGTAATAAACAGCCCAATGTCCCCTCCCTTCCTGGGCAGGAGAATGATTGGATCTCGTCTAGCATAAGCCTGGATAATCAATCACCATCAATTTCTCAACACCCCGGGAAAGAAAAATAAATATGTATGTGTGTACGAATATTAGGTATTTTCCCTTGGAATGTATGTTGAGCATTGTCAGCTCCCCTCCATATTTTTGAAATAAATTAAAAATAAGTTGGCGGGTTCCTATGCCTTACCCATAAGGGAATCCTAACCCTCTTGGGCTACCCTATTATAAACATTACCTAACCTAACCTGCCCAAAAGTAACAAATGAGATACTATCCTAAACCCATATTTTTTTCAAAAATACGTTTGGGTGGGGCGGGTTAGCACTAAATAACCTTTAATGGAATATGCCTAATATTTTTAGTTGTTAAACATTTTAGCAACAAAAAGTACTATTGTAACATAAATTGAAGAAAGAAGTTGTAATTTTGTTTGTTTGATCATTCAGATCTCGTAAACGGCTGAAAGTATCACTCTGAAATTATCTATGAAAATAGGCTAAAAGGCTCTACAAGGCTACGAAAGAAAACATATCTATTATTCTTAAATTGAAAAAGAAGTTGTAATTTTGTTTGTTTGATCATTCAGATCTCGTAAACGACTGAAAGTATCACTCTGAAATTATCTAAGAAAATAGGCTAAAAGGCTCTACAAGGCTACGAAAGAAAACATATCTATTATTCTTAAATTTAGTTATAAGTTATAAGTGGACATTATGACAGGGGGAAGATTGTTGTCAATTTAGGTTGTTATTTCCACTGTCATGAATTTTTTAGTTCGCTTATCCAATAAGAGGGGATATGGTTAAGGGGATATTTATTTTAGTCCGCTACAAGTTTCAATTTACTAGGGAAAATGATACTATGGTGTAAAATCCAAGAATCAAATAAACAACATTTTTTTAAAACCCATCTAGCTTAGAAAAAAGCTTAAAAATTATTTATATGTAAAAATTCTTTTGCTTGAATGTAAAAATACATAAATATTTTCTTATTTGTAGGAGAATAATTGAATACATGTGTAGTGCAAAAGAAGTAACAAGGATGAAAAAAGCAAAATAGGGAATTTTACACAAAAAAAGAGGAAATAAGAGTGGGGTTACTACACCTGCGGTGACCTAACCCTACGGGGCTACCAGTACCTAATATAACCTAACCTCATCTGACCTAACATAAAGACTTATTTTCAATTTATTTTAATTAGAATGGGAAGGAGATTTTAGTGCTCTTATATATAATCAATAGATGACACAATGAATTGTTGAGCATCAAACACCCTACTGTCCTTATTTTGTAACTAAATTTAAAATATTGGAGAGGATTTTTTTGTTTGTTTATTTTTTAATAATTGTCAGGTTATATTATGTTGTATAGGGTACTGATTAGTCTATTAAAGCAACAGAAAAAAGTATTAGTTTTAAATCATTTAATATTTATGGTAATTAAAGACACCTTGACTTTCACATAGCATTTGATTTTAACAAGGATCTAAAGGGTTAAAGCAGTGGCCGATAAATTGATGTACATCCCCAATGATGATATATAAAATTAATCCTTCTGTAGGTAACATTCAGTGTTTGAACGTTTGGAAACTCAACTCAATGAATTAACTAATCAAAATTGAATTTGACATTACAGTAAGATTAATTTATAGGTTGTAGTCCTATTCCTGAATCATAGGAGAAATGTTTTTAATACCAATATCGTGATCCCAACTTTATATAGAATGTAAATTACATTTTTTATGAAAATATATGTAGAGCACGATTCAGGGAATAGGTATGTGATGGTAAAATTTGTACTCGTACGTCTATTGCTTCGTTTTTTAAATATAACCAAAACAACAGTAAAAATCACAATTTTAGCTCAACTCTATTTGCTCTATAATTTTCTATATTTCCCTGGTTACTATTCAGGATAAACAGTTGAAATTTTTGGTAATCAAAGGCTTAAAGATCTGCTTGGTTCATCAGTCTCTTCTTCAATTTCAGGTGACCATCTAGACAACCCAGGGCTTGTAAAGGGATGTATTACTCTAACGCCCATTGTTGGATATCAGGTTAAGAAACATCCAATAGACAACCAACCCTTTGATTGCAAGATCTTAGTCTGAGAAGTCCTAACTGTGCATGGTAAAGCGTTGCACTGTATATGGGACAAGGCATTCCCCCTGCTCTGAATATTTTTGCCGCACACCTTACATAGTAGCAGTAGGAACCATTTTTAACATTTTAATGCAATGTTAGGCCAAGATTCGTTAATATCACCTACCAGACGACGAGCGATGTCCTACGTGTTGAGCCCTATATTCGATGTATTCCTTGCTCCTGTATTTTTCTGTGTGGGCAGAAATCTTCTCAAGCTATCACATCAACTCTTTTCCTTCAAGTTGGGATTAAATTTACATATCAAAACATGGATTACTGAACAGGGCGGGAGGGGACAATGGGCTGTTTATTACAAAAGTCCCCAAAGTTTTATAATAACGTTTTCTTATTCGTTTGCCTAACAAATTTTAATACTTTTAGTTTTGTTGAATATATAATAGCTCATTTTACAACCGTTTCGGCAATAATTTTAATCTATTGAATAAGTAATTTTGTGTATCATCATTAGGGATGTACATCAATTTATCGGCCATTGTCTTATCCCTTTAGATCCCTGATTACTGATGGTCACATCTACAGGAGGTCCATAATATTTAAAATCAAGGCTCGGCAGCTGTCCCAAATCAACTATGCCGTGCATTTTTGCACAACCAGTCTTATATATAATATCTCCCAAATAATCTTTAACACAATCGTAATTAAAATTCATGTAAGCTACCAGAAAAGTCTTTTCCATTATGGCTTCAAAACCGATTAATATACGCATAATACGGACCGGTTTTCAGCATTACTGAAAAATCTTGTTTAGCATCATATCAAAGACAATTTTTCACGCATATTGAAATAAAAATATAAAATACAAGATAACAAAACTGTTATAATTTTTCATTTTAATATCCGAGGAAAGATGTCTATATGATACGATTTTCGTTTATAAATCAGCAAACAAGCCGCTATTGCTATTGCCAAGCCTTGCCCAAAATATGAAACGACATACATCTAAAAGAAAACTCTCAAATTTAGAGATAGATTTATTTATCTTTAACAATAAAATTTTTAAAATAAAAATAACAAGAAATAACATTTTAATATATGAATTAGCAAGCTGAATATTATTTCATGATATTAATTCGTTAAAACTAAAGAATTTTATTTTTCGAAGATTAAAAACAAAGCCGAAAAAGGCACAAGCAAGCTTTATACAAGTTAAACAATAACAAATAACGTCCAATAGTAGCGAAACTAATTTACAGGTAGAGAGGGGATATTGGGCTGTTTATTACACTAGTCCCCA
This sequence comes from Acartia tonsa, assembly GCF_053477335.1. Classification (NCBI taxonomy): domain Eukaryota; kingdom Metazoa; phylum Arthropoda; class Copepoda; order Calanoida; family Acartiidae; genus Acartia; species Acartia tonsa. The sequence goes on along the minus strand of NC_137269.1, from coordinate 41,753,222 downwards.
TATATAATCTTATAATAATGTTTAATTATTCGTTGGCTAAACAACTTGTGGGGCTTTTATTGAAATTTAATTGGTTGGTTAAATAAGTTGAGTGTTTAAAGTTTCAACCACTAATTTTAATCTACAGAAAGGGTAATTTTATTGTGGATAATTTTATTGTGGATAATTTTATTGTGGATAATTGTGGATGTATATAAAGTTATCGGCCATTGTCTTATCCCTTTAGATCCCTGATTATTCTTTATATTAGGACACTTTATTTTTTTCTTGAGACCAACCATTATTTAGCCTAAAACTTGTAGAGGAGCAACGCTGCTAGTATCACAAAGAGAATAAAAAGATAATATTTCTGAAAAAAAACATAAAAATTTACAATGTACATTGTACATATATCCATATAATGAACATTATATAAACTTTTAAGCGATATCATTAACATTAAAAAGTTATATTTTCTCTAAATATATGAAATCATGAATTAGTTTGTTTATAGTGCCTATAAAAAATGACGTCATACCATACAAATAACCAATGATAGGCCAGTATACATATAATTGACCAATGGTAAAATATATATTGGCCTTTTTTTATTGGCACTATAAGCTGAAAACATCCATAAAAGCAAAGCTCAAGTTGACGGTAATTCTTAGATTTAAAATAACTAATTTCAGAGTAGCTACTCTATAATTCGATGTCATTCTTTTTTATTAAGTTGTAAAGTAGTTGTTATTTACTAAGTATATTTGCGATAACTTTTAATTAATGAAATCTTCCAATTTTTAACCTGTACAAAACGGCCTGCTTAATTGCTTCAAGATCCATGTCAGATCTATATAGGAAATAAATGTCTATAAACGAGCTCAAGTTTTCCAAGGAATATTCGTTGAAAACTCATAGTGCTCCAATAATCCATAATAAACTCTCATTGCCCAGAACGATAAGACCCATTATTTTACTTTATTAAAAATAAATTCATTTTTTTCATTTCATGTTGCTATTTACATTATAATGAAGTATTTAATTTCTAATCATAAAAAAGAAAATTTAAATTTATGATATAATAAATTTAAGAAAACCCTGTTTTAAAAGAATTCGATTGTGGCGACACTTTGTGTGTTCAAATATTGAACTAAAATTGTAATCATATAATAAACCCTTTGGTGATGGTAATGTAAAGAAAAAAATATAATTTAAAAGATCTTTTTAAGATCATTTAAATTATTAAATATTTACTTCTGTTTAGATATTAATGCCGGGTGAGGAAAATAGATTTATTGAGAAATAGATATGCATATAGAAAAGCCAATAGGGAGATAGTTATATCGAGCCAACTCTAGTTTAAATATATTAACCAAATAATAACAATAAACCCTTAAAAATTCCATAAATATGCTCTGTTTACTCAAATTTATCTTAAAATTTAAGAATTCTGTATTACCTGACTAAATTATCTGGTTGTACTGACGTACAGACGTTCAAACTTAAATTACCAAAAAGCCTTGCATTTAGTATTATGAGATGATGAAAACTTTTTATTCATCAACATCAAATTTTAACTAAAATTAATTAGGTAATAAAATAACAATATCATTATATCACAAATAAGTTTTATCAAATTAAATCAATTAGATTAAATTTATATTAATTTCATTGAAATTTTGGCAAATTATAAAATTAATAGAATTTCTATTTCTGACATCAATAAAATAATTTAAAAGCAAGATAATAAGAATTATGAGAAATTAATTCAGCCCATTATTTTTGTAAACAATATTTTTAATTACCCTTTTCTAGATTAAATCATTTGGTTGATAAGTTTAAACAAACTTACTTTGATTAGACCAACAAATAAAGGAACATGTTTAGGGTTCCAGGAGTCCCAAACGTCGAAGTGGACTAACGCAGGAGTGTTAAAATATTAATTTAAGTAAGTATTTCTATACAGGTTAGGTTAGGTTAAGATATAAATATGCAAATAAGCCCTCTCAGGGGTTAGGCATTAAAAAAAAAAAATATGGTTTAAAATAGGTTAGGTTATGTTAAGTGTCCACTCCTGCGTTTGTCCACTCCGACGTTTGGGACTCCTGCGTTTGTCCTAGGACCATGTTTAAACTTTGAAATAAACATAATGAATTTATTGAAAAATTATTGAATAGACTAATTCTTAAAAGAGAATAATTAAGTAAAAAGTAAACAAAAGAATTATACGTTTAAATAATTATAATTTATAATTTTTTTTTAGTATCGAAGCTACTCTATAATTTGAAATGTCCGTCTGTCTGAAACGTATTGGGGGAAACGTCATTTTCTCAGCTCCTATAATAGAAAGACAGCTGAAATTTTTATTGTAGATTCCTATGACATATGCCTATCTAATCTATACATTTTTTTGTCCCTCTGTCTGTTGTTTGGGGTGCTAGATCGATTCCTATATTTTCCAGTTTTCGTGATTTTCTCAATACCTTTTCAAGATAGAGGACTAAAATTTTCAGAGATTTATCAATTTTACACACTACGTATTTTCACTAAGTTTTATTAAGATTTGTCTATTAATTTGGGTGCTAGATCAATTCTTAGATTTTTAAGTTTTCGTGGTTTTCTCTATTCCTATTCAGGATTGACGACTGAAATCATCAGGGATTAAATATGCTTAAATTCTACATATTTCCATCAAGTTTCATTAAGATTTGTCTATTAATTGTGGTGCTAGATCAATTCCTAGATTTTTTAATTTTTCGTGATTTAAAGGTTGCGTGATTTTGAAGTTTTCGTCATTTCCCTATTTTATCAAATGTATTGGATGACACTGCACTGTAGTTAATTTTCCCCCGATATTTATTCATAATTTTTTAGCTTCGCTACTTATGGATGTTGTCCTCCTTGTTTATTTAAATTTATTGTAATATATTTATTTATATAATATTTTTTTGAGCAAAATGATTTAACTTACAATAAATAATTTACATAGATATAAATAATGAGTTTTTTTAAACGCACAAAAGAAAAATTATTCAATATGGAAGTTATTAGAATGTAATTGAATGGATTATCATTATATATATAACATATTATTCATTTTAACAAATATCATACATTAGTTTAAAGCTTCTACTTTTATGCATTTTAAATAAAAAAAAACAAGTCTGGCAACATCCATAAAGTGAAAGAGTCAGACTGACAAAGGATGTGATAGTGTTCATTTAATAATTATGAAATTTACTTTTAAAAAAATAATAGTAGTTATCTATTGCATCGTATAGACAGTTTCCTGTGATTATTAATATGAAAAATCTTGGGCTAATAAACCTTGTAATAATTTTGTGATTCTTATTTTAGTTATTTGCGGGAAATGATTTTTTTCAGTATAGGTAAGAACTGGTTTTGAATCCATACTGGAAAAAATATTCTTCATTATAGAGATGATTCGATTATTACATCTTCTTACAATCGACATTAAAAAAAATAAAGAAAAGTGGATAATGTAATGTAAAAATTAACCGAAAAAAGAGCTTAAAGTTGGTATGGTCATATGGACGTTAGAACAAGGTTTGAGATTGAAAGGACAATTCCTTCATGTCTAAACTCACGAAATGTCCGTTACTGAGGGATAGAACGACGTTAACTGTATAAAACTTCATGTTTTATAATTATATTTGAAAGAATGGAAACGATTAGGTAATAATTCTAATTGATTAATTGATTGCTTTGTTACAACTGAAAAAAATGAATGGATCAAAAGAAGGATTTATAAATCTTATAATTCGTTTTGGAGCGTACCTACTATTTAAATCATCAAAATTATCAAGATATAACAATGGTCGATAAATCAATGTACACCACCAATGATGCTGCACAAAATTACCAATTATTAAAATTACAATCCGTGGTTGAAACGTTTGGACACTCAACCAACCAATCAAAATTTAATAAAAGTCCCCCAAAGTTGAAAATCTAACGAATAAGTAACGCCATTATAAAACTTAAGGGACTTGTGTAATAAACAGTCCAAAGTATCCTCCCTCTCTGCAAAAATGGGCTCTAATATATAAATAACGTTATAGGTTTGTTATTGCTTCGCTTATTATAAACAAAATTTACCTTGCATTGTTATAAACAATCATATTAGCAAGAAATGATTATCAAAAAAGAAATAAAATTATGATTTTGTTACAGATGATTTTTTTAAAAATTACACACAGATAAGATTTTGTACTATTTTAATTCGAGAATAGTTATTTATCGCATCGTATTATAGACAGATTTCCACGTATATTAAAATAAAAAATATAGGATTAAAGCCAAAGGCCCGAACTAACATAACTAGTATTAATTCATGATTCTTATTTTAATATTCGGCGAAAATTGTCCCTAATTCGATACTATGCATGATTTTTCAGTATGACTGAGAACCGGTTCTAATCCAGCGGACATTAGTCGAAGCCATACTGGAAAACTATTATATTTGCCTAATAAAGAGGTGGCAATAATTTTTGTTTCCATAGAAATTTTGAATATAATTGCCCTATTCCCATATTCCTGAGGTCCAAATTAGAGATTATTTGTTCAAAGCACCGTTTCTATCTCAGCAAAATCTTTCTCTCTGAAACAAAATATTTCATTAGAAATTTGAAGAAATAAAAAATCAATCAGGAATATGGTATAGTTCATTCAGAGCTATTAGAAATACGTTATTTGACTTTCATACTACCCATAGAAATTTTACCTTAGCGCCTTAGTTTTTATAAGTAAGGTAAATTAGTATGTGAGGTATTTAATCACCCCCGCCCCCTTCCTTCCCCAGTAAATTTTACAAACGGGATAAAAATTTTGGACAAGGTAAACTAGATTTAATGGACCCCACCCCCTAAAGGTAAATTTCTTCACTAACCAGATTTCTATCTATTTCTTAGTTAATAAGAAAGTGTTCATTGGACGTATTTAATTTTTGGGTATAGTCCCTTTCGTGGCAACGATCTTTAAGGGGCGATTTGTCGTATTTTTAAAATGGCTCTTAATAGGTTATTTTAGGTTAGTTTATGTTATATTGGGTTAGGTAATTGACCCACAGGGTTAGGCAATTGGCCCCGCAGAGGCTAGAAATAGAAGAAAAGCTACTGTGAAAAAAAAACGAAGAAACGCCATTTAAAAAGCGTTTTTACCTGAAAACTATAAAATCTGATGATTTTTCATCCCTCTCACTACAATCTTGTTCTTCTCCTGAGCTATCCGATACCCTAAACATTAAACATATATTTTAGAATTAACTTTAGTCATAGACTAGGGAATGCTATTCTAGTAAAATGTGAACAAAATATCACAAAACCTTGTGGAGTCTGGAGAGTTAGTATAGTTCAATTATTATTATACATGGCTATTAGTGAATAGATTGGCGTATTGTACTATTTATCTCCTGGGCTATCCGATACCCTAAACATTAAACATATATTTTAAATTTAATTTTAGGCATAGATCAGGGAATGCTATTCTAGTAAAATGTGAACAAAATATCACGAAAACTTGTTAAGTCTGGAGTATTTGTATAGTTCAATTATTATTATACAATCATGGCTATTTGTGAATAGATTGGCGTATTGTACGTGTTTTTCTCCTGAGCTATCCGATACCCTAAACATTAAACATATATTTTAGATTTAATTTTAGGCATAGACTAGGGAGCGCTATTCTAAAAAACAATTATAGTAAAATGTAAACGAAATATCACAAAACCTTGTGGAGTGTGGACTGTTATGGCTAGTTCAATTATGATTATAAAAGGCTATCAGTAAATAGATTGGCATATTGTACGTGTTTTCCCCTGAGCTATCCGATACCCTAAACATTAAACATACATTTAGGGTAAATTTTAAGATTGATACGATTTTCATTAATTTTCCAGTATGGCCTTGAAACGGATTAATAACCGGTGCAGTGCATGGATTAGAACCAGTTCTCGTTCATACAGAAAAATCAAAAATCATTAGCATTGAATTAAAACACAGTAGGACATATCCTTATATATAAAAGTATATAAGCCTCTTTGTATTTTTTTTTGTACAAATCATCTTGTTAACCAGTGAACCGATATGGTTCTCCTTAACAGTAAAGCTTTGTCTATGTCCAGGGGTAATTAAAAATTGGGGGGGGGGGGGGGACGATAACTCTACTCTCCAGTGAGAAATCACCTGATTTAAAAATAATTCGAGTTAAATAACCAAACATAGAATACTTGTACCGGAACGAACATACTACCATTCAAAACTTTGTAATGTTAGCTTGTCTGTAATGCCTGCTTACCCGGATAAATCTGTAGATATTGCTGCTCTATCTAACCCCTCTGGTTCTATAAGTAAGTGCTATTCTTGAATTTATTATTTATTACATAAAAAAACTAAATATTTTGAGTTGATTTTAAATCAATTCTTTTAAAAGTTCAGCAGCAGTTAAATTCAGCCTTCGAGTTAGTTAAAAAAATACCTCTACCCCAATTTTTATACAATATTTTTAGGGTTATCCCCACCCATTCCTGGGGAAAGTCCACAAAGGTATAAGAGCGTAACCACTTTTTTATATAGAGGTATCAAACAGTGAAATATAACTAAACAGTTAAAATTCTAGAATATTCCTTTAGGAGTCAATTCATCTCCTTCCTCTGGTGTTTCTAAATGATCTATTTTAATTTGTAAATTTTTAATTCATTATTAAAGGCATAGCTTATCTGTTTAAAGATGCTTGTCTGTCCTGCTTTACGCATAATAAATTAAGGCATGTTAGAATCGTTCTAATAATAAAATTTATGTGTGGAGATTTCTGAAGCGATGAGTTATTACAGAAAAGTTAAGGGGGAATAGATAAAATAACTGTATATCCACACCCATTAGACGCCGTGCCTACTTTCAATTTGGTATTAGAATATCAGCCAACAGCATCGTAATAATAACACAACCGAGTTGCTACAAAAGAGCAGGAAGCAATATGCTAGCATACGAAAAAGGTAGTTGTATGGCTTATACATCTTTAATGATATTGTTTCGGAACGCAATGCCTAGCCGTTCTCGAAATCTTATCTCGAAGCCTTCCGAATGACCAACATAGTGAAGTTTACGAATGTGTATTTATTACCATGAAAACAGTAAGTCTAAAACAAAAATATAAGAATTAATTACATAAAATTAATTGTTATTATTTTTTTAGCATCAAGGTTGCGTGATTTTAATTTAATAAAAAATATGAATTTTCTAAAAAACTTAAAATTGGCACGAATCATATTAAATCGCATCAGAAATTGATAATTTTAGAATAAAATAATCAACATTATAAAAGTAAATATTCGTATATCAAAACTTAGCAGTTAAATGGTCTATTTGTTGAAAAATTAATGATTTAAATTTCTTCATAAAATTGTACCATTCTACGCTTATTTTCAAGAATTAAAAGATAAATTCTTACCACATATGATGTCAAACTAAGCAGGAAGGCTTATTTGAGATCTTCCACATATCAGAGCGCATGTATATTCAAGCAATACATTATTTTCATTCACGTAGCTCCTCACATGGGAAATATCAAAGGAAAAGTGCGCGTCTCTTTTGTTTGTTTACAAGCCACGCGCGGAGATAGTTAGGAATGCCGCGTAACACACTCATTCTCTGGGGAATTCTGGTGTAAGGAAAAAGGGATTAATGGGTTCGAACTTGCCGGGGAATACAAGAAATACATACCGACACACACCCGTCTATTCACTGGGAATCGAACACAATACTTCATCTTTGCAACATGCGTGCAGACAGTGTCCACGAAATCACAATCTCATAACGCATAAATTACAAGAGTTTAAAATGTCATGGCCATAAGGCCTAAAATTGGTTATGGAAACTTACGAATACCACAACAACTCAAACTGCCTCAGCTACCACATAAGGACAGGAATAAGGGAATGGGAAAAGCATTCAACATTCATGAATTGCACATTTACCACTCACACATCTCATTATATCATGGCCTCATAATCTCAAATAAAATTAGAATTACAGACCATGTAATTGCGAATACATGAATTAATAATCATTAGTACCTAAACTTCAATTAGGTACCTACATAATAAAATAGGTAAATGATTTTTATACTAAAAATCGCATCGATAATTAAATAATCAACTCAAACTTTTTTCATCAAAAGAAAGAAAGATTAAATAATAACATTTCTTCTACTAAATCTTTTTGCTAGAAAAGAAAAGTAAAATTGCATAAAAACTTCTCAATAATTAGAATTTTTCTCCGACAGAAAAATAATCCACCTTACATCTAAACATTTTTCAGATAAGATAAGTAAGATCCTTAAATCTAAACATGTTTTAATAAAATAGATACTTAAATCTAAATAAAATATGACTGTAAAAAAAATCATCAAACTTCGGAAAATTAAAATTTCATAATTTTAAATCTTCGTGAATCAAAATTGCGTAAAATTAAAATTGCAATTGAAATATGCAAATTAAATTTACTAAAATAAAACAAAAGCTCAATGTAAGAAAAGAACTTTTCTAAAGTGCTGAATCTTCAATTTCTCTCTGTTTTAAGAAGAAAGCAACATATACATATTCATACAGTCATAATTAAAGGCAATTTGGGCATCAGTTAGAATGAATCCCTCAAGATACAAACTAACAATATCCACCAAATAATAATAAATGCCTTGTTCCAGCTATCCTGTCGGACGTTATGACTTTCCATCACATCTTTTGATACTGCATAATTTCCAACAGGATTTCTGGCGCAGGGCTGCATCAACTGAAACAAACATAATTAGTGATGTTTAATTCAAAACAAAATAAAAAGAATCATGAAATAATTCAAAGAAACTTTTAAATTCATCAATCAAAGCAAATCAATCAAAATTAAAATATTTTATGCTTTAGTTTTGCCGTTTTGCGTCGGGCCTGGCCGAGGAAACAGAGCTTAGGTACGTCGTAAAGCGGTCTTATTAAGCTAAATTCTACGAAAATCAAAGAATCTACTTAATTCATCGCGAAAAAAATCTGCATTTTTTCTTTAGGTACATCAGTTCAAAGGTAAATAGTAATAATTTTAATATGCATGTAATATTAAATTATTTATGTGATTGTAATAAATCATAAAGAAATATTTAAATGATGTAAAAATCTCATTTTGTTAATTTCTTATCATATCAAATTCCAATCCAACAAGGATAAAAATGTTTATATCTGCATAGGTACCTAGGAAATTTTCCTCGAAAAAAATCCCAGGTCTCGGAAAGACTTAATTCATTGAAAGAACTTGCGAAAACGTATAAAAACTTAAGTTTGCATTTCAAATGAAAAATCTTGCATCGATTTGAAAGTTTAAACGAAATTGTATCAAATATTGCGTTTTTTGTCTTTCGAAAAAAATCTGATAAATCTACCGAAAAAATAAAAAATCAAAGTTAAACAAGAACGATACTTATACTAAACTTTGGGTAGATTGATCTTCAGTAGTCGTCTTGCGGAAATCTCGTTATCTGTGGCGGCGGCGTCGTTTGACAATTTATATTTGGCAACCACGGTCCTTCCACCTGGGCGCACTTCTTGAACTCGTCCCAATCTAAACTTCTTCATCAAACTTGTGCTGTCATCAACAAGCACCACATCTCCTGGCTCAAGCAGCACCTCGTTGCGGCGCCACTTAATGGACCTCAACAGCTCGGGCATGAGCTGCTCCTTGTACACCTGATGGAACTGCCTGGTCAACACCTCCAAGTTCTCCAACCTCCTGGTAATCGGTTCCTTGCAACCGGTTTCAAACGTACAGATTGCATCATTTGTCCTGCCTCCAAGCAAATCAACTGGTGAAATAATTCTCCAGGTATTGACGTCTTCTCCAGCAGTGGCATACGTCAACGGTTTAGAATTCAGCACTCTAGCTGTCTCAGCACACAACACCAGTAAATCATTGAAGGTTACGGTAGCTCCGGCCAACTTCTTGTTCAACACTCGCTTGACCAGCCCAACCTGTCTCTCCACAGTGCCAACAAATGAATGTGCAGCTTTGGGCACAAGATGCCATTCAAAATGCATCCTTGTATCCTTCAAAAGTTCATCTAGAATGCGTTTGGTACCAGCCATATTGGTACCACGATCAGTAGTAACTCTTCTTGGCATATTGTAAAACGCCTGAAGTTTTCTCAAGCTGACCAGCACGGCTTCAGTTGAATAATCTGTCAAAACATCAATAAACACAGCCTGTGTAAATCTACAAGCTACTATCAACAACCAGACTTTGTACTTTGTCTTGGTTTTCCTGGTGCCAACGCCAGGTTTCACAACTTCTATGGGTCCCGCAAGGTCCATATGGACCTCTTTGAAGGGCACTGACGGCTCCACACGGTCTGGCAGGATATCAGCCATTGCGGGACTCGAACGCTTGGCATACTCAATGGAACATGCAGCACAATTCTTGACCACTTTCATAGCCTCCATGCGGCCATGTGTGATCCAAGCATACCTTCGGCTTTGCGCCAACGTCTTACGATGGCCTCCATGGCCCAGCTCATCGTGACTTTGTTGTAGAATCAGCTTTGCCAGCCTGTTGTGGCGGCTAAGCAAGACAACACCTGGGCTGTCCTTCATAACTTTCCTTGGGCCTCCAGCTGCGGCCTCAAGAGCTTCGTCACCTCTGGCGGCCATTTTAAGTATTGTAAATGTCCAAAGAGGAAACCATCCATCGTGACCCACTATCGGCCAACAAACCTGGACTTTGTGATGATACGGTTGAAGAGAATCGAACTTCCCCTCGGCGTCCATGGTCATCTCCTTCTCTTGGTTGAAGGATGTCAAAAACAGGTCACAAACAGAATCCAAATAAGTGTTTGTGAAAGTATAGTTCTCATAATACCTAGAACTATCATTGTTGCTACCACCATCCTCATTTGTTGCAACACCACGTTTCTTGACAAGTAACAATTTGAAAAGGTTAGCAGCCTTAAGAACTGCGGCTACAGTCCTTCTTGCCTGCCTGTAGGTCCTCCTTGCCAGCGACCTCCAGAAATCATTGTCCACCATTTGTGTGAACATTACCTTGAGCTTCGCCATCTTTGGATTAAGCTCACTCTCAGGAATAGATGCGTTAACCTCACCCGCCGTTTTAACGGGCCACTGGTCCTGTTCCAGGCGCAACCAGCTTGGACCTTCCTGGTAAGTAGATCCAGGTTGTACATCCTCAATTGTACACAAACCTCGCGTAGCTAAATCCGCAATGTTGTGTTGGGTAGGTACCCATCTCCAATCTTCAGGGCTCGTCAACTGTTGTATTTCAGAAACACGATGACTGTTGAAGACATTTAGCATAACACTGTCACTAGATAATTGTGCTAGGGCGCAGCTGCTATCACTAAAAAATACTTTGCCAGAGATGTCAAATGGTATGGCTCTGACAACTGTATCCACAAGCCTTGCCAAGATTAGGCACGATAACATTTCTAACCTCGGTATAGACTCCATCTTAACTGGTGCGACACGTGACTTGGCGCAACACAAAACTACATCAAATCCTCCAGCAATTGGCCACCTCAGGTAAATAATGGCTGCATAGGCTGAGCTTGATGCATCACAGAAACCAATTACCATTGGAAGCCCCAATGGCTTATCAGGAACCATCGAACGTCTAAACGACACATTTCCAAGCGCCGCTCTGTCCTGGAGGCTGCTCACAAACTCTGACCTCAACTCTCCAGGTATGGAATCATCCCAGTCACATCCATGTATGCAAACTGAGCGTAGACATAGCTTGGATTTAAGCAACAATGGTGAAGCTAAACCCAACGGGTCGTACAATTGTTGTACGATTCTCCAAACTTCTCGTTTAGTTATCGTTTCAGGTAGACTTCTCCAGAGATCCTCCAAGTCCAGGTCCTCCAGCAACTTTCTACCTTTAATCTTCGCGCCGTGGTTGGCTCTAACAGGCAAAAACAATACATCCTGTTTTGGGTCCCAAACAATGCCCAAAACCTTTGCTCTGTCAACATCATCTCCAGAATAAATAACAGATTTAAATCTGAAATTTCCAGGTTCAATCATCTGCTCCAGCTCTCGGACCAGCTGGACAGCTTCAGGTTTACTGTTATGACCGCTTAAATGGTCATCCACGTAAGTACAAGTCTCCAATTTCACAGAAGGAGGATCTTGATACAACACAAATTCAGATCTGAGCGGCTGCTGAGCATCTCTCCACACTTCTTGATTGGCTATAACATCAGAACCCTTAATCTTCTCAGATCCATAAACATCATGAACATCCTGCAAGGATCTTCCACCAAAAATACGACCAGTGAGTCTGAGAGCGGTCACGGCCATATCGCCTGCGAGGGCTTCACCAAAATTAACAGTTTTGGTGAGGTAAACCTCTGGCTCTCCATCAACTGTATCAGCAAAAAATACGCGTTTCAGCTGAGAATCTTCATAGGTAGCTAACAAACTATTATAAAACTTCTGGATATCAGCCACAAGCGCACACTTGTAGCTTCTGAACCGAATAAGATTGTGCATCAGGGAATATAATGGAACTGGCGTCTTATAAGGATATGAAGCCGTCCAGATACGGCTCTCAAGATCCAGCGTCAAACCTTCTTCAATCAGCTGCCGCTTGCGCACGTCCAAGGCGGACTGCCCGGCAGCAATGGCAGCGCAATGGCGGCAGTTCTTGCAGCCGCTGCACATTGATGGCGGCTGTATTCCCAGACTCTCTGTGGAAAGGAACTCCATCTTGCTGACCTCTAGCTTAGTAGCTTTACAAGCGACAGGATTAGCAACAGTCCTGCCGTCCGCAGACACAACTAGATAACCTGTACCAAATAAGCTTCTGTACAGTCTAGAATCACCAACCATTTTATCAGCACACGGGAACATAGCTGGTGTCAGGTGCCCAATAAGAACATCTATCTTACCATCAACCATAGAGAAATTATCAGGCTTCATATCAAAAATCTCGGCGGCGGCTGCAGGATCAATAGAACGTAACCCTTCGTCAGTACCAATGCTGGGCACTACCGCCGCCTCCAGAATATGGCAATTCCGGTTGCGGTCAACCAAGCAGATTTTAACCGTAGGACATGCTTGGCTCTTTCCATCCGCCAAAGAAATAGTAGCTGTGCGACCAGTTGATGGCAACTCTAACTTCTTGGCGATACTTCTAGAAATTAATGTGAGATTAGCTCCACTATCCCACATCGCGTTGACGGTGACTTGGCGTTTGTCAGCCGCCACGGCTGGGAGCTGCTGCAACATCAGCATATAATTGTTCTTGCTGAACAACTGTGATTCATAAACTGCCGCAACTTGTCCACCAGCAACAGATTCATGTAATAATGAATTATGAGGCTGATTGCAGCTGTCTATGGTACAGCTGCCAAGTCTATCGGCCTTAGGACAATCAGCCACCCTGTGTCCCCTTCGAAGGCAAAGCAAACAGGCGCCGATCTTCTTGATAAAGTTTTTACGTTCAGGAACAGACAGATCCCTAAACTTGGAACACTTAAACAACAAGTGTTCAGAACTGCAACCTTCCGACGGGCAAGGCTGTTTCTTCTTGGTCTTTGCTGGAGACCCAGGTTTACCTACGGCTGTAGCTGCTGCCGCAGGATTACCCTTCTTCTTAGAGGGGGTGTCCATATCAGTCGAGCACCGCATTAAAATAGCGCCCCTCTGCTCTTCGATAATCTGCATCAACTTTGGCACATTTGGGACGTCCATTGAGCCCAATGCCAAATTAAGCTTGTCTTGAAAGTCTCGAGGTAACTTCTTGGATAACATCTCCAGAAGGATCACGGTCAACCACTGGCTGGTGGTAACCTCATCATCTTCATCATCTTTAGTCAGCTGCTCCAGCTGGCTAACTGCACCACCGAACTCTGCTAACACAGTCACAATCTGGTTGGAGTCCGACGGTTTAGACTTTTTCTCCCATTGGTTGAAAAGGCAGAGCATTTGACGTGTCTTAGACTTGAAACGCGAGTCAAGGTAAGCCCACTGAGATTCATGCGATTGAATCTGAGTTAATTGGAGTCTCAGCTCTTTATTTTTACAGACCTTCTCACTGCTCAACAATAACTGCAAATACGACGGGTCCTGTCCTACAGTAAGCTTTTTAAAATTGTCCTTAAAACTTACGTAAGATGCTTCCTGGCCGTCGAATGAGGGAAGAAGCCGCTCGTCAACACGATTCATATATCCTGGCGTGAACATAGAACCGGTGGCGAACTGTGGTGTGCCAAACGGTGACACAAATGGCGATGCTGCTGGGGCACCCGCCGTCGTCGTGGGTGGCTTCACAGGTTCAAGCTTAACCTCAGCCAATTGTTTCATCAATGCAGACAAAGTGTTTATAATTGGATCGGGCAAGGGAAAATATGACCCTTTAATAACTTTCACGATCTTCAAGCATCGATCATATAGTTCAGCCTGATGGTTAGGCAAATTATCACCAACTAAATCAACAACACTTTGAATGTCACTAAGCTCTTCTATAGCATCAAGAGCATCCTTCAAGGCACTATAGTCTTTTTGCACAGTAACTATATCAGAATAAATGTCACTAAACTCATCAAGCTCTTGGATTCTCACACCAAGCTTGCGAAAACCGTCCATGATGCTGTCAAACGTTTCGAACTTGTCGTGGACAAGGATTGACTCCTTAGTGAGATGTCTAACATCAAGTTCTGAAGTATCACTGACCAACTTCATCACTCTACTTAGCTCACTGGTTAGGGCATCAACGGCTGGGCGCAGCCGCTTACTCAATTGATCACCTTTATTCTTTTTAGGACCCATGATTGTCACTAAAGTTAACTGTACTGATTATGACTATAATAATGTGTGGTAAGGTATCACAACCAACACATTCACAAAACTTCACAGATTCTTCTTAGCTGCATCTGTTCTGTCTTGTTTTCATTGTTTCGGAACGCAATGCCTAGCCGTTCTCGAAATCTTATCTCGAAGCTTTCCGAATGACCAACATAGTGAAGTTTACGAATGTGTATTTATTACCATGAAAACAGTAAGTCTAAAACAAAAATATAAGAATTAATTACATAAAATTAATTGTTATTATTTTTTTAGCATCAAGGTTGCGTGATTTTAATTTAATAAAAAATATGAATTTTCTAAAAAACTTAAAATTGGCACGAATCATATTAAATCGCATCAGAAATTGATAATTTTAGAATAAAATAATCAACATTATAAAAGTAAATATTCGTATATCAAAACTTAGCAGTTAAATGGTCTATTTGTTGAAAAATTAATGATTTAAATTTCTTCATAAAATTGTACCATTCTACCCTTATTTTCAAGAATTAAAAGATAAATTCTTACCACATATGATGTCAAACTAAGCAGGAAGGCTTATTTGAGATCTTCCACATATCAGAGCGCATGTATATTCAAGCAATACATTATTTTCATTCACGTAGCTCCTCACATGGGAAATATCAAAGGAAAAGTGCGCGTCTCTTTTGTTTGTTTACAAGCCACGCGCGGAGATAGTTAGGAATGCCGCGTAACACACTCATTCTCTGGGGAATTCTGGTGTAAGGAAAAAGGGATTAATGGGTTCGAACTTGCCGGGGAATACAAGAAATACATACCGACACAGATATAGATTTATTATTATAATCATGACAAGAAATTATGTACATTTTTGACATATTTATGATGCATTTTAATAAATTGCTATGTACAAACTGTTTTGCGGTGTTACGGCATTACCCTAATCATAGAAAAGCTGCTATTGTAATAACCTGGAACCCTTTGCTAAGGATCTTTTTCGACTGCTTGCAAATTGCTATCTTCTCTTTTGTAGTAACTGTATTAATATTCCCGACCCAATTAGTTGATTTTCAAAGACCCAATTGAAAGCCGGCACAGGGTCCTATAAAAGGGGATATACAAAGGTGGATTCTTAAAAAACTTTTGCCTCACTAAAAATTCTTTGCCTCACTAAAATTAGTGAGGCTCGCTAAAAATTTAGAGGGGATAATTTTGCCTCACTATTTAAAGTTTTTTAGTAATTCACCTCAGTTATTTAACCCCTTCCCCCTCTAGTGTTTTACTCTAATATTTTAATAATGAATTATAATCCTAACCTAAGGAAGACATCGTAGTTCTGTTACAAGAATTAATTTTATTATAATGGTTTCTTTGCTGGATATTAATACCTCCATAAATATCATTCTAATATGTATTTATTATCAAATCAATCTAGAATTTAAAAAAATCTTTACAATTATACTTTTTTACTCAAAGTACAATGAAACTTTTCCAGAATGGCTTCGAAACCTATCAACATCCGCTGGATTTGAACCAATTCTCCTACATACTGAAAAAAAATGTATAGCATCGTATTATCTCCAGTTTTCTACGAATATTAAAATAAAAAGATCATAAAATAAATACCAGTTTTGTTAACACAGGCTTTCGGCCCTTCAGGGCTTAAAAAACTGTTTTAATCATCTTTATATAAATGCTGCCTAGAAATTTCATAAAAATTGTCTATTTTATTACTACAAATTATTGAAAAAAGCTAAATTTTGAAAAGACGTTTTGATCATATTTTAGGCTTGACATAGTTTGAGGAGAAATTGGGCACTACACTAGTACCCAAAAAGTTTTATAGTAATGTTTCTTAATCGTTTTTTTTCAATAATTACCTGACAGAATTGAAAAAGTAAGGTGTCAAATTTGGCCATTTTCTTTCTTTTTTTGTTGCATTTTAGTACCTTAAATTACTTAAAAAATAAGAGGTCTACAAAAAAAACCGATTGCATATCTGAATTCTATGGAAAAATTTACATCTACTACTTACTAAAAGAACCGGCTAGCTATAAAAAAAGTTAAGACTTCTTCTTTACATGTTTGTCAGTCTAATTCAAGAGGCGTGAGGTAGTTTATAAATACCTTCAAATGTAAAGAAACAAGGATGACATCCATAAAAGCGAAGCATTGAAACGGTAGGACAAACGGACATTAACACTTATAGTATATTGTCAGAACTGAATAATCAGAATATAAAAGTATATGAGTCGAAGCAAAATTGTAAGTAAAAGCGAAGCACTGAAACGGTAGAACAAACTGACATTGACACTTGTATAGTGTCAGAACTTTATAATCAGAATATAAGTGTATAAGAGTCGAAGCAAATTGTAAATATTTTTTCTTGAAAAACTACTCGATACTGGATAATGTTTATGGACATACTTACATTTTTAGGACTTGATTATAGAGTTGCAACCCCTCCCTAATGTACAAATATCTGTGAACGCGACAAGAATGTTGTTATCCTTGTTTGAATATATTTATTGAGAAATGCTGTCATGTTAAACACAGAATATTTTACCAGGGAACTAAAGACAATGAACGATAAGTTAATACACGTCCCCAATGATGATACAAAAAATTACCCCTTCTGTAGATTTCAATTAGTAGTTTAAATGTTTGGAAACTGAACCAACCAATAAAAATTCAATAAAAGTCACCAAAGTTACTAAGCCAATGAATAAGAATCTTTAGTATACAACTTTGGGGAAAAGCGTAATAAACAGCCCAGTGTCCCCTCCCTCCCTGGAATATTTTACTGTCTCGCATATTGGAATTTAAAATTTGAGAATATGAAAACCGATATCCACATAAACAATGACATGTCTGTTTGAAGACAAAAGGAATTTATGATGTTGAAGTATAGATAACAAACCATGAAATAAAAATTTAATTCTGAAATTAGTAATATTAAGGTTCTCAAAGTTTTTATGCAAGAAAAAAGAATCGTGTTAATAATACTTTGGGTACCAGTTTAATTCACCTTCCAATGTCTCTTCCCTCCAAACTTTTTTTAGTAGTAAAGCTTTTCTATAATTAGGGTCGGTCCATCCGTCCGTACGTCACAGTTAGCTCTATCCGTAAATTTAAACAGGTTAGAATTGTCCTATCGATTCCAAAATTTGCATGGTGAATCCTGTAGTAGTTAGGTACGATTTAGAAAGCGTAGCAAATCTTTAATCGTTGCCAGAATGTCCGTACGTCCATTTTAAACATGATGATTTTTAACTTTTTTAACAACAATCTATTATATGATAAAATTATCCGATTGATCTGATTTTTGGAATACTGATTCATAGGACAACAAATTACAATATTTTAAGCGAAGCATTTCTGTAATTAAGTCTTTAAAATGTAAGTATGTCCTTAAACAATGTCCTGTATTTTTGCAGTTGTTCAACAAATTTACTTACAATTTGTTTCGACTCTTATACATTATATTCTGATTATTCAGTTCTGACACTATACAAGTGTTAATGTCCTTTTGTCCTACCGTTTAGTGCTTCGCTTTTATGGATGTTGTCATCCTTGTTTTAAACCTATAATTTAATATTTATGGTAATAAGCTTGTTTTTATTGATTTGATAATTTTCCTTGATGACATCTAAACTCCCAATCTTGGCTTCTTCTATTTTGGCCTGAAAAATAAGAATATTAAAAATTATGTTATTTTGCAAACACTTCAAAACTGCAAGCATGTAGCAGTTATAATAAAAATAAATTAATTTTAAAATTTTGACAAGTTAAGAAAAGCATGCCAATATTTATCAAGTAAAGTAAAGCATGCAAAATTTATCAAGTAAAGTAAAGCATGCAAAATTTTTGACAAGTTATATATACTAGTATGCCACTATTTTGACCAGTAAAGCAGAGTATACCAATATTTCTACAAGTAGAGCAAGTGTGCAAAAACAGGGTATTGGCACACTCTGCTTAACTTATAATGCAATATTCTAAAATAAGCCTCATAGTTTGGGAATCTCCACAAAAGAAAAGGCACCTATCTTGCATAACAGCTGAGCAAATTCCCAAATTTCACATTCTCAGATAAGCATAGTTGTATTGGGAATGATTTTTGTTTGTTTTCAGAAAAGATAAAATGGGACTTCTGGTATAAGGGTTGTGTGATGTAAGACGACATTTTTTTTCTTCCGAGAGGTAAGGGTAAGGGGGTAAAGAATGTAGCGCGGCATTGTTTTCTCTGATGCGCTCCGCACGAGGTGCCATAAGGACAGTTGTGTTTTTGATTTTAAGGAGAAAAGAACAGATTATTTTCTTTTTTTTAGAGAGGCAAGATGCCTCTAGGAGCATAGATCTGGTAGTGGTTTGGGTGCTTAATGAATGTGTCTATGAGGTGAGAGTTTGTGATTTGCATGTTTTGTGTGGCAAAAATCGAGAGATATCTTAGTGTAATAAATGTTTTTTTAATGAAAAAAATGATAAAATCAAAAGAAATAACTATTGAAAAAGATATTTTTTTTAGATTTTCCTAAACCCAGAGTTTTGTTATTGAGTAAATATTCTTTTAAAAAGCTTAGATGTCTTTTTATTTGTCAAATACCTAAAGATTTGATTTAATTCTTTTAAAAAATTAAACAGAGTCCAATCGGTCATAACACCAAATATTTTTTTAGTAAGAATAAGCAATTGATATCTTATTTTATAATGATTAAGTGTACTAATTATGTATTTTTTTTAGGATTGTCAACTGCTTTAATGAGTTTTAATAAAAACTTGACAACCACCTTGTTGATCATTAATCCCATTCCTGGCCAGCTAATCTATAATTAGGCGTGCATTCGCCGTAAATCGTGCTTGTACGGATTGAGTCTGTAACAATAGTATCTGCGCTACTAAAACAACTTAAATATTTTTTTTCCAGTATGGCTTTGAAACCGATTATTATCCGCTGGATTAGAACCGGCTCCAGACATACTAAAAATCATATAATCGTATAATAAACAATTTTCCTCTAATATTAAAATAAAATAAAACATGAATTAAAACCAGTTTTGTTATCCCGGGACTTAACGCACAACAAAACTGGTTTTAATCTTATAATTTTTTTTTAATAACCACGGAAATCTGTCTATAAAACGATGCGATAAATAACTATTTCTAACTAGATATGAAATAATTTTATTTATGTTTTCCAGCTTTATTGTGTAGCAATTGGTAATAAAAGCCAGGAATCTATAGGTATAGGGAAACCCCCAATGATGATATACAAAATTACCCCTCTTGTAGATTACAATCATTTAACATTTGGACACCAACTTAACAAATAAAAATTCATGAAAAGTACCCAAAGTTGTTGTGTCACCTAAAAAGAAAAGGTTAGTACAAAACTTTGGGGACTAGTGCAATAACCAGCCCAATGTCTCCTCCCTCCCTGCTAAAAGCATTGGAATTATAGATTCCATCTTTGCTTTATGGCACAACATTTCGGGTTTATGGCACTTTTACACCTCCAGGAGTACAGGGGGATAGGACAATGGAAAATATATTCATTTTAAAACCATTCTTTTTGTGTATTATTAATGTTTTAAATTGTCTAAGAAAAGATGGAAATGTAGATTATATTCTTGCGATTTCCACGTCTTATTAAGCCTAATTTCTCTCTATAGTCAAGATGCTATCCTATAATTAACCGTCTGTCTGTCAAACCGTCATTTTGACTTGGGATTATCTGTTTATTATCAGTCTGTCTGTCTGTCCGACTATTTGACAATATGAAATGTTTTGAGTATTGATATTTTAGGAGTATTCCTCTTAAAAATTACCATCTACTCTACTCTAACTTTTTTTTAAAGCGAAGCTTTTCTATAATTAGGGTCGGTCCGTCCGTCCGTCCGTCACGGATAGCTTTTTTCATTAATTTAGACATGTTAGAATTGTCCTATCGATTTCAAATTTTGTATGGTGATTCCTTTAGTAGTTAGGTACGATTTAGATAAAATTTTTATGTGACCTAATTATCCGATTGGTCTGATTTTTGGTATACTGATTTCTGGGACAACAAAGTACAATATTATAAGCGAAGCAACTCTATAAGCAAGTCCTAAAAATGTTAGTATGTCCATAATCATTATCCTGTATCAAGCAGTTTTTCAACAGATTTACTTACAATTTTGCTTTGACTCTTATACATTCGCATTCTGATTATTCAGTTCTGACATTATACAAGTGTTAGTGTCTGTTTGTCCTACCGTTTCAGAGCTTCGCTTTTATGGATGTTGTCATCCTTGTTTCGTATTAGCCTAAAACCATCCTATGACTTTATTGCAAAAACTAGTTGCTTTGTCTCTCATCTCATGGTTTAGGGGGTTGGTAAATAGCCTGAAACCAAATCTAGACATTTGTAAAGGTCCTCTAAAAATTTTAAAACCTTCGGACCAATGATTTTCGAAAAATTAAGTTCAGAAATTAAAACCTTACTACTTTATGGTATAGGATTATTATTAAATAAGCCTAAACCATCACAGGAACTAAGTTAAGATTTCAAGGACCACTACAATGGTTTTGTGGTTAGGAAGATCTTAACTCACAAACAAACAACAAAAAAACCTTACTACTTTAAATAAAATACTTAAATATCTTTGCTGTAGTAAAATTCACATTTATTAGTACTCAAAAGTTGTTCCTTTATCATTAACTAGCGGCTTCGCCTTTAGAAGCCTCTAGTGGCACTTTAAATGTTTGGTGTTTTGTTCAAGTCTCTACGATACCCATCTAGGTTGCTTTCAAGTATCTTTTCAAGTCACTACGATAAATAGAAATGTTGCGTTGAAGTCTACGAATATTTAAATATTTTTCGATTTTTTTTGTGATTTCTATTGGGAGGGTGGTGGTACCCTCCCAAAAATAGTTATACCTTCCCGGGACCTATAAGAATCTATCCTTTTAAGGAGAACCGATCGATTCAGTGGTTAGCGATATCCTTTAGTACAGACACACAGGCAAATATCCTGTTACTTTATTTTAAGGATTGCCTTGCCACTTAGGACAAAACTGTCCTTGTTTTGTTTTAATCAAATAAAGAGTATCACCAAAGTTTTGCAACTGTAAGATTTACTTAATATGTATATACAATACATGGGTGTAGTAAATAAATTTTCTCGTACTCATTCGAATCCGGTTGATAGGAACCGGTTCTCATCCATACGAAAAAACTATGTCTGGCACTGAATTATATCCAGCTTTCTACGAATATAAGAATATACAATCATAATTCGGCACCTCGGGGCTAAAAAAACTTGTTTTAATCTTATAATTTTATATTCTATATCCGCGGAAAGCCGTTAATAATACGATGCTAGAAATTACATGCTATTAGTAAATTTACAATTGTAATAAAATGTATGATAAACTTAAGGCTAGGCGCGAAGCAGATGTATAATATTACCTGCAGTTCGTACAGATGAGTTCTTGCTTTATCCAACTCTATTCTGGCCTGAACAAAATATTTATATTATCCTATTATATAGAATATTAAGGGTTTATCTGAAGATCTCAATAACTACTGAAATGATTGAGTTTTCGTTTTTTTACGGAAGCTTCACATAGGTCCTTTGATGGTTTTAAGCTATTTAATTTAAATTTTGGACGGTTTTGAGCTGATTTCTTGACCCTTTCTACCTTTTTATTTACAAATTTAACTTTTCTTAACCCCGAAGGCCCGGGAAATCAAAACTGGAATTGATTTTAGGATTTGCATTTTGCCATTCGTGGAGAATAGTCTGTAATAAGATGCTATACATGTATTTTTTTCAGTATTGCTGAGATCCGGTTCTAATTCAGCGGATATTAATCGGTTTTGAAGCTATACAGAAAAAGAGAATAGCATAAAATAAATAGCCCCAAAACCTGCCCACTGTATAATTTCATCAAATATTGAAAAAATGACTTTCAATTTTGTTGAAATCCTTTCACGTTTGGTTGAAATTTTAGTACATATCGAGGAAATTCATCCATTAAAACCTGTCGTATGATAATTCATTTTGTTCCTTTTTCTATCCAGTATGGCTTCGAAACCGATTAATATCCGCTGGATTAGAAACGGTTCTCAGCTATACTGAAAAATCATATATAGCATCGAATTACAGACAGTTTTCCACACAAAAAAAATTATTCCAGCTTTGTTTCGGTATCCATGTATGTTGTTATGTTATTTTCTTTTAACACAGATAATAAAAGAGCTTGTTTAAGATAATTGTTACAGGTCTAAATATCAGTCTTTTGATCGTGATTGGATTGTACTAACCTGCATCAGCTGGTTATCACACATAGGATCCCTACATTTGTGATTCTTTATAACAGAGGTCACTTCTGTAACTGTACCACGGAAATTCAGAGATTTTCCAAAACTCTAAAAAATGAATAAAATAATTATTAAAAATGAAAGTAAAAAATAAGGACATTTTACCAGGGAGGGGACATTGGGCTGTTTATTTTATTAGTCCCCACAGTTTTATAATAATATATATGATTAGTTGGCTTAACTACTTTGGGGACTTCTACTAAATCTTGATTGGTTGGTTAATTAAGCTGGATGTCTAAATATTTCAATCACTAAGAATTAATTTTGTGCATTATCATGGGGGATGTACATCAATTTATCGGCCGTTGTCTTATCCCTTTAGATCACAGACATTTTACTCTAGCTCCTTATATAAAAACTGTCATATAAAATTCAAAATTGAATTTTTTGAACGTTGAAATAAATACTTATATAGTTCTTAAAAAAATAGTTCTATAGAAGGTTTTCAGAGTACATATTTCTGATAAAATTTGAAAACAGGGACTTTCATGTCTTTAAGTAGCGAAGCAATACCAAGATATGTTTCGCTGAATATCAATCCTCACAATAAAGTAAATTGATCTCTTTCTGTCTGTTTGTTACAAAGAATCTCTTTAACTGGTAAACCGATATGGTTCCCCTTTACAATATTATAGATCTTCGAATAGGTCCTGGAAAGGTATATAGTTATTTTAGGGGGGGGGGGGGCGGGGGTGTACTACAACTCTCCCAAGAGAAATCGTCAAAAGTAAAAAAATTTTACATTCCCCTTAAACCTCTATAAGTTATTAATAAAATAGTATGGTATTTTAATATTATCCATTAAATAAAAAATTAAATTTAATTTTCTGTGACGTATTGAAAACAAGTTATTTGCAGAGATGCTACGCAGATGGATGTAGAATATACACGGATATTATGACAGGGGAAATATTATCGTCAATTTAGTTTACTAACATTGAACTCAGTTATTGGTCAGTTTCATCCAATAGGAGCAGAGAGAATGGGTAAAGGGTTAAAGGTGGGGATCGTTATTTTAGCCCGCTGCGTGTTTTACTTTATTAGAAAACATAAAAATCTGGTGTAAGATCCAATCAATAATTTATCCATTGCTTGGTACACATCTAAAAGAATTTCTTTAAATTTTTCTCTCCAACCATTATTATTGTTTGATAAGAATTGAATTATTGGACCAATATATCTTTAGAATACATGTCATAAATTTTCAACATAGAATACCAATTTCCTTGCGATTTTGATTATGTCCTTTTACCCCCCCCCCTTCTCCCTTTCTTTTTATCTTAAAAACTTTATATAGACAATTCCCAAAGATTTATAGTAATGTTTTCTTATTCGTTGGATTAACAAATTTGGGGAAATTCTATTAAATTTTGATTGGTTGGTTCATTAAATCGAGGGTTCAAACGTTTCAACCACTAATTGTGAAAATACTATATAAAGAGGAAATGATAAAGTAAAAAAAAGAAAAATTAAGAGGATATGCTATTATATTGAACAATTATTATAGGATGACATTTACCAATCTCGAAACAGCAAAGAAATTTAAAAACGGGACAAGTAACCAATATTGGCCATATTTTCAAAAATCTTATTAGAACATGTTCTTCTTTAAAAAAAAAAAAACATATTTTACTTATAGACATTTCAGAGTGGTGTTATTATTACTTGAAACTAATAAAGTGAACTTTGTAGCAGGCTAAACTAACGCCCTCCCCCCCTTAATCCCATTCCCTCTCGAGTCTCTTCCTCGTTAATGAATGAACTGACTAATAAATGACAGGGGAAATAGCAACCAAAATTAGCGACAATTTTCCCTCTGTCAAAATATCCACGTTTATATGTTTATATTAAATTCATTATTAAAAGTGGGTCCTAAAAAGTTCAACTTGTGAAAAAAAGAAAACTACTCTATATAGCATAACTATCAAAACATTCAATTTCTTTTCCCTTTGTTGGAAATTTTATCATATTTTTCTAGGTTTTATACACATTTATTTTAGGATGTGTGTCTTCTAGAAATGTAATTCAACGTGAACAACTATGTCCATAATTAGCGCAGCTAAAGCAAAACAATTTTTTTTGCTAGAAAACAAAATATACAGTTATTTTGGCATACAATTTTCCACAAATATTAATATAAAAATCATAAAATTAATACAAGTTTCGTTAGCCCGGGCCTTCGGCCCGTCTGGGCTATTCTTAATATATTGTATTTTAATATCTGCGGAAAGCTGTCTATAATTTTATATATAATTATGTCACAGGTATTATTAATTTTTATGTCAAATCTTTATGTTCTATCATTAAAAAGTTCCTGGCATTTATGACAATATCCTCAGAAAGACGTAATTATAAAGTAACTACGCTGCTAGTCAATGATTTTCAACGTTTTTTTTTTATAAAATCACCAAACCTAAAAGGTTTACGTTGAGTTTTAATATAATATTTTATTATACTACTCATATGTTGCTGAATGTTTGTTTAAAAAGTTTCTAATGAAAGTAGATAGTTTCCTATATTTTGCGAAGAAAAAACATCGACGAAATTTACTCTTTAGAAGGCTATGGGGAGTGTAGATGATTCAGTTGTTGGTTATGGTATTACTCCAGTTGCTAGATTAAACCTCAACAGCCCCTCACTGAATATTTTAAAATATTCAAAATTTATTGACAATTTGATGTCAGACCTTGCGGGGAGCTCTAAACTTGCCTTAACAATTTACAACTTTAATTTGAAAAATACAAATGGGGTGTTTAATGGTGCTCTCTTGTCGTTTGGAGGGTCATAGCCGGAGATTTTTATAAAATTCAGAGAGAGGGAGGACAATGGGCTGTTTAATACACTAGTCCCCAAATTTTTATAATAACGTTTTCTTATTCGTTTGTTTAACAACTTTAAGGACTTCAGTAAATTTTAACTAATAATTTTATTCTACAGAAGAGGTAATTTTGTGTATCATCATTAGGGATATACATCAATTTATCGGCCATTGTCTTATCCCTTTGGATCCCTGATCTAACTAAACTTACCAAACTGAGCAAAGCAAAACAGCCAGGTTCATCTCTTTTCTTGATGCCCTGTCTGAAATAAAATTAATAGTTATATATCGCATCCTATAATAGACAGATTTCCGCGGATATCAAAATAAAAAAAATATTAGGATAAAACCAGTTTTGTTAACTCCAAGGGACAGGAGGCGGGCTGACAAAACTGGTATAAATTTCATAAAATTTATTTTTTCATTCTCGTGGAAAATTGTCTCTAATTCGATTATATACGTGATTATTTAGTATGGTTAAGAAATGTTTCTAATCCAGCGGATTTTATTCGGTTTCGAAGCCATACTGGAAAATCTATTAAAAGCCAAGTATCAGCATTTGCATGTATCTATCCATCCGTTCTTCTGTATTGTATTAAATTAAAATCCTTATACTGACTAACTATAAGGCTATATATATATATATATGATTTTTTATGTTATAAAAGTGTTTATATAAAAGTGTATTGGCTATGTAGTAAGAAATCATTGATAGAAAATAAAATATTAAACATGTATTATCTTTAAAATTTAGTTGAATGTATAAACCTGTTCCAGTCCTCCACAAACAATCCATCTGTTAGGATCTTTTTTGAACACAAGCAATTTTATATTTAAGGCTTATGCCTAGCCCTGGTCAATATCATAGAATTATTATTATTATTTTTAATATTTAATTTCCGATTTTAATTATTTTAATATCCGAGGAAAGCTGTTTATAATACGATGCGATAAATAACTATTCTTAAATTATCCAATACCTTTATCCCTAAAACAACTTTATTGAAATAGCAAAAAAAAAGTAAGAAATCCATTAAGAAGAATCAAAAGTAACTTTTAAATTTTCATTTAACTTACAAATAAACTTTTCCAAAAACTTAAACTTTTATGATTAATTCTGGTAGCGCAGATACTCTAAAATTAGAGATCTTCAATTACTGTAAGTTCAACATAATTATTAATCGCATCGTATTATACACAGCTTTCCATGAATAGTAAAATGAAAAAATATCATATCAATTCCAGTTTTGATTACACCCAGGGATAAGGGATAGGAAACCTGGCCATAAATTAGGTCTTGGCCTGGTTTTGAAAGGGATCATGCAACTTTTACCATTTGCCTAATTTAATGACCTTACTGGCGGACGGCTCATATTGGCTACCACTCTAAACCAATAGTGTTCTGTGATTTGGGCTTGTTTTGTATCAACCAATCACCAATTGGCGGAAATTTTAGAAGCAGACAATTCTAGAAAAAAAAATGATTTCGTCTGCTATGAAAAAATAAATATAAATGGTGTTAGATCACATTAGTTTAATTATTAAATCTGCTTAGAGTTAAACATTAAAAAAGGGCCATATAAAACAAAAACAAAAATAACGGGATTATTTTTTTGGAAAGAAGGTAGCTACGAATTTTCATTTGGTAGTTTATAAATTAGATGTTGTATTTTGAATTTTAGAAATCTAGTACGGAATTGATACAACACCTTAACCCTAATTTTTGTACAATACAACACAGTACAGATATATCATTACATTATAGTATCCAAAGAACTTGATAGAATGTTACCCAAGTGCATATTTATTTATTTATTTTGAATTTTAATTAGCAATGAAATTTTCAAATAAAATTTTTACTCATTAATAAAATGCAAATAATTCAAACTAAAATCTGTCTGAGGGAAACCCAACGATAGCTTTCTGACAGTTCAAATTACCAAAGTAAAAATAAAAAAATTTTGGGAGAGAAAAAACTTCATTTTAACAAAAGCCATTAATATATAGATATATTAAAAGTTATGTTTTTTACTTTAAACTAGCTACCTGAATTTGATTCTATACTTTATCTACACACACACACACAGCTTTTTCATTAGAGTTTAGGACGAACCACTGCGTCATCCCAAAACTGGTTTATTAGGCCTAGGCTTGAAATAGGCCTGAAATAATATTTTCCTACGTTTCCCATCCCTTATCCCTGATTACACCCATCAAACCCTTCATTTTACCTTTCTAAAAATGAAAAGCTTAGACGTCCCTGTTAACTTTATTACAATTTACTCTTGTTTTTTTTCAGATTTTGGTTTGTTTATTGTTGCTGCGCTACTTATGTATATAATCGTTGCACTTGCTAGATCAAAAATTTTGATTGTGTCAAAAAATTCTTAAATGATTTATTTTATTTTGTTAAAATTTTTTTATCAGATTATGCTGTACTCTGTCAAGCTCGTAGCTGGCTAAGATAACGATACCCACCATCCACCCTCTTTACCCTATTTCCTTCCTTCCTAATCAATAAATAATGGCCAAGTTAGCAACCTAAATTGACGACAATTGTTTGCCCTGTCATAATATTTACGTATATTCTATATCCATTTTATATTTCTTTTTTCTGGAATTTGCTTTATGTTTACATACATAATTAACAAGAATAAAGGGTAACAGAAAAATATCATATTTTTAAACATATTTTCTCCCTTGAATACTAACTTTTTTAATTACTCCAATTGGAAATCAACTTTTTTGATCATAGTGAGCATCAAAGCATCGAATCTTATCTCCAGCGGGTGTTGTTGCCTTTAGGTTCTATTGCTGATATCAAAGTAGAATCCCACCCCAAAGAGGTAATTTACTAAAGCTGGTAAAAGTGCCTCGTAAAAAATGGGATGAGGATGGAACACAGTAATAGTGTCTGACTGATTATGACGTAACAAAAAAAATTAGCCAATGAGAGGCCACTATACATTTTACCATTGGTCAATTACGGACTCTCATTGGCTAATTTTTTTTGTTACGTCATAATCAGTCAGAAACTATTACTGTGTTCATGAGGATGATAAATTTTTCGAATAATTCTGCAAAGTTGGGTGCAAGCATCCAGTCAAATGCGCTTATTAGGTCAAACTGGTCTTAATTATCCAAATGCATAGTATGGATATATAATCACTGGATTAGAACCGGTTCTATTCATGTTTACCATCGTATTACAGACAATTTTCCACAATTATAAAAATAAAAATAAAAAAATATATTTCAATCTCATAATTTTTCATTTTACTACTTACGGAAAGTTGTCTATAATTCGATGCAATATTAACTATTCTGAAACTTACATCAATGGACGAAAAACTTATAAATTAACAATTAAGACTCCTTGGACAGCGTTATATTTAAAGTAGCAGATTTCCTAAAAATATTCAGATGCAATATCCTTAATATTTGTAGATAATTAACCTTAATAATAATAATAATAATAATAATAATGTAAGTACTCATTTATTAATTATCCACCTGTCAATAACAACTAAGACTTATCCTACATAACACTGAATACCCTTAAAACCCATAGGAATTGCGTTCTATTGTAATTAGAAGACCAAGGGCTCGGCAATTGGCCTCAGGTAAATCAACCGTTTACTATTTTAAAAATCAACTGATAGTCTAAATATTGCAATACCTCTTTTAAATATCTAACAAAAATCAGCTAGAAATTAAATTATTGCAATCCCTCTTTTCAAAAACAATTTTAAACATCCAAATGGGTTTAAATTTGATACTTTGTTGAGCGGCTGCCGAGCCTTTGACTCACATCTAAACTATGCTTGAATATTAAACATAATCTGTGATATCAAGCTTTAATGTAAAGAAAAATAGAAGCATCCAGAAGCTAGTGGCGCAGTAATTATCAAATTTAGTTGTTAAATAATATTTCTAGAAAGGCTTCACTACTAATTAATGCAAATGGGGAATAATTATAAATCAACTGGGAACTTTTAGATTCTCAACTAGAACGATTATATCCACCTGGAGAATCATTTTATTTTTACAAATAACAGTAAAACATTTAATATGTTAAATCATTTTTATTTTCCTTGTAATACTCGGAATTGTAATCATTTACAGAGAGAGGGGACAATGGGTTGTTTATTACAATAGTCCCCTAAGTGTTATAATAACATTTATTATTCGTTGGCTTAACACCTATGGGGACTTTTGATTAGTTGCACAGTGCGATCTTTTGCCAAAAAAACAGGACATTTAGAGTAGACAAAAGTAAACTTCAATAAATAAGCTTGTATTTGAAGAAATGATGTAATTTCTTTTGCTTTAACTCGTAAATAACTTAAATTTTGCCTCTGTTAACTTCTAATGTGCATTTGGTAAGTACGTCTTGCTGTTTTGGAGGAGCGAAGCTACCCTATTTTTAAAAAATCTATAAAACTTCATAACTTTAGTTAGGATAGGAATATTTTAACAAAATCAACGTCTATGTAAATATTTCTTCAATGCAAACAATGTTTTTGAACAAGAATATAGCGTCAGGTGCACCCTGTTCGAGTCCCGGCATTTTTAGGTAGCTCCAGTATAAGTAAAATAGGGCACTTATAAGGCATGTTTTCAAATATTTTTTTTTTACAGATATAAACAACAATAACATAATTTTCAAAACACTTTTGATTTTGTGTTAATACCTTTATTCTAAGTCTAGCTATCTTCATTTAAAGTTTGTATAAGAATATAAACATAATTACTTAAATTATATTCTCTCTCAAACGTATATTTCTCTCTCTCTCTCTGATGCGTATATAATGTTTTTGCAATATTATAATTAATCCCCAAATTTGAATTTCTGCTGGGCCAAAACCAGTTAGAACTACAAATTTTTTTAGAAAACATGAAATTTAGCAAATTTAATTGCTAAAATAAAAGTATTTATAAGTCATCTTTATTTAACGACTCCTTTATCCCTTAAATGTCCATTAAAACCGCGAGAACGGCAAAAATCGTTAAAAATCACGCCAACGGCGAGAAATAACGGCGAAACGGTTCGCCAGAGGCAAATGATGCATAAGTCAAGAAAGATCCGCCTTAAAAAGTTTGAAAATATTGCAATAAAATAAATGACTCCTTCCCCCTCTAACGAAGGAAAATTTGAAATTAACAAGAACAAAATTGTTCAAACCATGCAATGTAAAATGCTCAATTACTCAAAAACGGCCAGGAGGCCCCAGGTTGTGAAAACTGTTTTATACACAATACATGTTGCATATTAATATTATTATTGCAAAACTCGGGGCCTCCTGGCCGTTTTTGGGTAAAATGGACAAAACTGATTTTTTGGGGTTAAAAATCTTAATATTTTTGGTGAAATTTTCTCACAAAATGTCAATTTACACCACCAAAAAAATATTTTTTAAAATTTTTCTTTAATTAGACATTGGTACAGGTATCTGAAAAGCAACTCAATCAAAATTTATTTGCATAAGCTGAACAAAATGTATTTTTTGTTGCTTTGATAAAATTGTGTAAAAAAATCTGGGTAATCATCAAAACTAAAAAGAAATTTTTCACTACCCTTTTTAAAAATGGCATAAATCCGCCAAAAATTAATATTTTTTCAAAAATTTCTTTTCTAGCTGTCTACTTACAGCCATTATTAGGTCCTAGGATAGATAAAAGTCGATTTTAAATTTTTTGGATGTCCCGATTTTTTTCAAAAGATCGCACTGTGAGTTGGTTTCAGAAGTTGAGTGTTCAAACGTTTCAACCACTAATTTTAATAAACAGAAGGAGTGTAATAAAGCCTGAGACAATTTAAGATTTCAAATCAATTTATCTAACGTACAGTCAATATTCTACTATTACTGAGGTCCTACGTTGCCATATAAATAAACCACACAAAGATAAATTGTAAAGAGGCGTTGCTACTAAAATATATTGAAACTCAGGGGAATATATATATTATGAATTTATATGAAGATATATATGTCTTTACCATATACATT
This sequence comes from Acartia tonsa, assembly GCF_053477335.1. Lineage (NCBI taxonomy): Eukaryota > Metazoa > Arthropoda > Copepoda > Calanoida > Acartiidae > Acartia > Acartia tonsa. Next base: position 41,721,213 of record NC_137269.1, on the reverse strand, counting down.
GTAGAACATTTTTTCTCCAAAAAGAGTAAAACTACTTTTTTTTCTTGCATTTTTTGTGCAACCAATCTGATTGAGATGTTATAACGCCCGTATTTTTGTATACTATAAATGTCCATCTGTAAAAATTGAATTTGATCGTCTTGGTCAAGGGCGTTGTAGGGGTTTCCCCCCACAATATGGATTTAAGATGATTCTTAATGCTATACATAAATTTTCAGTATGGCTGAGAACTGGTTCTAATCCAGCGGATATAAATCGAAGCAAAGCTGGAAAATATTATTGCTATTTAGTAAATTTCTCTGTTTTGCATATTATAGGTGCATATATTACATACTTGTTTGTATAGTATTAATAGAATATATACCAGGGATCTAAAGGGAACGGACAATGGCCGATAAATTGATGTACATCCCCGATGATGATACAAAAAATTAAATCTTCTGGATATTTTAATTAGTGATTGAGACGTTTAAACATTAAACTTGAAAACCAACCATTTAAACTTCAATAAAAGTCCAAAGATTAATAAGCTAACGAATAAGAAAACGTTTTTATAAAACTTTGGGGACTAGTGTAACAAACGGCGCAATGTCCCCTCCCTCTCTGAGAAAATATACATTGTTGTATAATATTATATTTACAAAATAGGCATACTATCATATTTATGTTCTACAATATTAGCAAACATTGGGTTATTTTTCACTTGTAACAAGCACTAGCAAGATTTAGCCAATCTCATGACGATTATGCTTTCAATGTTTTTAAATTAAATTATAAAAAAAATCTTCGACAAAAACTAAAAAAAATCTTTAATTTTTGGTCCATTTCAGTACGACGATTTTAATTTTCATTAAAAAAAATAAGATTTTCTTACTGGCTGAATTATCACAATCGGTCTGACAGTTTTTCTAAAGTAGTTAAGATCTATTGAACGCCAAAGGTTTAAACGTGATAGAACAATTCAGTCTACTAAAACATTTTTTTTCTCATGTATTTTCCCACTCTCAGATATTTTCTCCGCGGGGCAGAAACATTGAAAAAATCCCTGTGAAAACGTTGAAAAACATTAAAAGCTAAGCACATCCAATAATGTTAGCGCAAATCTTTATAGGGCCCCGTGTAAAAATGGGGCAATGGTTCCACTACTACCGAAAAACATTAAGACACGGGTAAAAAAGTCGCAGCCACGTAGCCGATTTTTAGTAAAAATGAGTAATGTTTTTACTTTAATCATAGCACTTTGCTTGTAGCTTTGTACTGTGTTGTGCTACGAATCAGTATTCCAAAAAATCAGATCAATCGGATAATTATATCACATAATTATTGATCATGACGGACGGACCGACCCTAAATATAGAAAAGCTTTACATTTAAAAACTTTCAGAAATACCTGACATAATTACAGTAAATATATTCAACACAACATAAACCTGAAAAGTACATATCCAATTATAAAAAGTAGTAAGGTGTTTTGTCTGAAACTTAGTTTTTCAATAACGACAGAACTGATTGAGTTCTTCATTTCAGGGAAGCTTCACATAAGGATGGTTTTAGGCCATATTCTGCCCTCTCTTGCCCTTTTAAAGAGAGGTCCCCAAAACGCTAGGAGAAGTACAGTAAAGTTAATAACCTATTTTTCAAAATTAAACATACAAATCTGGTATTAATCTTTTGATTTTTATTTTAATATTCCTAGAAAATTATCTGTTATACGACGCTATACATGATTTTTCAGTATGGCTGAGAACCGAATCTAATCCAGCGGATATTATTCGGTTTTGAATCCATACTAGAAAATATACTTTCTCCTTTAAAAAAATTATTAAGAGGGGGGGGGGGGTGAAAATCTTCATATGAGCTAAGCCACTAGAGGCTAGGGGTGCAACCACTTGTTGAATATAAACTGCAACAGGAATGTGTTTTTTTTGCAAATCTCATTACCTTCACTTTTCTTTGGGCTTAGATAAATCTGAGGACGGGGTTTTAACAATAAAACATAAATAAGGACGATTAAATCCAGTGACAACAACACTTACAAGGAAAGTTTATTTCAAGAGAAATCGTCTCCGAAACCACCCTACAAAAAATACTTTTTATTTTTTTAAACTAAAATCTAATAAGGGGTTATGCCGATTGCCCCCTCACACCTTCACAACAAGTAACCCTAGAGGCCCCTAGGGGCGTAACCGCTAGTGTATGATAAAATTTACGATGAAAAATGTTGGGTGAAACAGTTACATTAAAGAATAAAAAGATTTTGTCACATAACAAATTCTGCTTTGAAAAAACATAAAAATTCTAAATGTTGATCTTGTTTAGTAAAATTGAATTCCAGATAAAGTCAACCTTCAGTTTTTTTATTGCATTTCTTGACTTTAAATGTACCAAAAAAAATTAATCTATAATACAAAGTAGAATGATGGCTGTCCGTCCGTCCATCCGTCTGAAGCTTAAGATCTCGGTAACCACTGAACTGATTGAATTCTACTCTTCAGGATATATACCTATTGGTCCTGTTTTATATATATGTTTTTATATATTTTTTTTATTTTTTTATACTTTAAATTATTTTTCTTTTTTTAAAATTTCTTCTCTTCTTGTAAACTTTGTTTTATCAAATTCAAAAAGATTGTGAAACCTTCCTTTTCCTGTAGGGGCAAAGCCCTATAAAGGCTAATGGCAAAGCAATTTTATAAAACAATCAAAAAAAGAAAAATTCAAAGGTTTTAAATAATATAAATAAATATAAAAAGTTATAAAGAGTTATAAAATGTTAAAAAATACAGAAAATATCTATCAAAAATGTAAAGAAAATTTTTTAAATTCTCCCCTGAACCTTCAGAAAAAAAAGCGCCTAGAGGCTAGGTGCAAAGCCGCTAGTTTAAAAGAAGAATTTCCAAAAATATATCTATTGGAGATTGGCCTTAAGGGGAGCTTCCGCTCATACTAAAAAATGGATCATCGAAAACCACCCGACTGTTATTAAAAACACGTTACTAACTTCAGATGGGGGTTCTAACCCCACCATGGTCTCAACTAAGGGGACTTAAAACATCTTAATTTTCTTCAAAAAGGTGTTATGTGATGATGTGATCCATTTCCGATAAGCCATTTAGAATGAATTTAGACAGACTAATAAAACTGAAAAGTGTTTCACAAAATGTTGCATTTTTACATTATCTAAGAGGTTATACGATTTTGAATATTTAAAAAATAATATAAGATTTTATAAGAAATAATATTTTTGTTTGACAGTTTTACCCCCTTTACCCCATCCACTCCCCTTATACTGAAGGAACGAACTGACCAATAAATAAGAATCATCGTAGCAACCTAAATTGACAACAAATTTCTCCTGTCAGATAATCCACGTTTAATATATATATGCATTTCCATGGATTTAAAACCGCTGGATAACGGCCGGAATAGAACCGGTTCTCCGCCAAACTGAAAATCATGTAGAGCATCGTATTACAGACAATTTTCTACGAATATTAAAATGAAAAATTATAAAATTAATACCAGTTTTGTTAGCCCGGGCGTTCGGCCAGTCGGAGCTAACAAAACCGGAATTAATTTTGTAATTTATCGTTTTACTATCCGGGGAAAGCTGTTTATGATACAATGCAATAATAATTATTTCTCGCTTCGTATTATAAAAAGCTTTCCGCGGATATAGAATGTACAATTATAAGATTAAAACCAGTTTTGTTAGCCCCGAGGTGCCGAAGGCACTGGCTAAAAAAACTGATTATAATCTTATGATTGTATATTTTTATATTCGTAGAAAGCTAGGTATAATACAATGCTAGACATAGTTTTTTCGTATGGATGAGAACCGGTTCCTATCCACCGGATTCGAATGAATACGATAAAAAAAACTGTACGCACCTCCCGCTAAACACACACCACAGAGAAGGAGAAAAAATGCGGATAGAAATTGTTCAGGAGCCAGCGGTTCACTCGACCGTTTTTCCTAAAAAATTTATTTGAAAAAAAGAAAATTTTACCCAAGAGTGTTAAACTTACGTCCTTTCCCCGTCCCATAATTAAATATTTCCAAGTAATTTTTAAAAGCAAAGCTTTTCTATAATAGGGGTCGTTCAATCCGTCCGTAACGGATAGCTCTTTTCGTTAAGCGTAGCAACTCTATTGTCATTACAACAAAGTCCGTACGTCCATTTCTAACATTATGATTTTTAAATTTAAAAAAAACAAACTTATTATTAGGTGATAATATTATCTGATATGAGGTTAGCAGCCATATTCAATTTTTTTTTCAGAGGGGGAATGGGGGATTTTTGGCATTCCTCTACACCCTCTACTAAAGATTAAAATTATTGGTGGAAAAGTGTGGAAACTGTACAGATATTTTTTGTGGAACAATCAAGATTTGATGAAAATCCACAATGTTTTTAAGCCAACAAATGGGGAAACGTGTTTTTAAAACATTACCTTATCCCCTCCTTGCATATTAATACATGGAGGGAAGGACAATTGAGCTGTTTATTACACTAGTCCACAAAGTTTTATGATACCGTTTCCTATTTGCTTACTTAACAGTTTTGGGGACTTGATTACATATAAGAATTTTGAATGGTTTGTTCATCAAGTTGAGTATCCAAATTTTTCAACCACAAATTGTAATCTTCATAAGGAATAATTTTTTGTATCATCACTGGGGATGTACATAAATTTATCGGCCAATGTCTTATCCCTTTATATCCCTGCCAATATCCCCTCCTTGGTTGTTAATACCTGTTTCCTGGGAGTACAGGTTCCTGTCAACCAAAATCTTCGTAATCTCTCTAAATCTCCTGAAAATATGAAAAAATCACATAATATTATTAACTGGATATTTTGTATAAAGCAAAGCCATTGCTGAATTGATTAATCTGATTTTTGGAATTTTGGATTTAATTCCTAGGACAACATACTACCGTCTCCGCCTCCAAAATCTAAAAGCTCTTTTATCATAGTGGTAAGTAAGAAGAAGGCATAAAATAGCCTAAAACCATCCTAAGGCTTAAATCTAAAAATCTAATAGTTCAAAACCATCTCGGGACCTAATTGAAACTTCACAAAAAATAGAGCTCAATCAGTTTAGTATTTTTAAAACTTAGTTAAATACTACTTTTTATTTTTCGTCAAAAGCTTTGAAATTGTAGGACGTTATCGTTCTTATTTGTTGAATTTTCTTTCTTCTGAGATTCACTACTTAATTCCATAGAGAGAGGGGACAATGAGCAGTTTATTACACTTGTACTCAAAGTTTTATTATAACATTTTCTTATTGGTTGGCTTACCAACTTTGAGGACTTTGAGTGAAATTTGATTGGTTATTCATTCTATTGAGTATTCAAAAGTTTCAACTGCTAATTTTAATCTACAGTTTAACTCAGTTGAAAATAAATATAAGATTAAGGATACATATGGTCTAGTCAAGGCTAGTTTACTGGGAAAAAAAAACAATCACAATACAGAAATTTTCCAGGAATTTATGGACAGGTTAACGTATGCAAGCATTTTGGTAACATGGGGGAATAGTCAGATATACACAATTAAGACACTCCACAGGGTTGGGTCTGTCCCAAACAACTGGAAACAGCAAGTAGATCGCTACATCTTTCATTACCCTATACCAATATCTCTCGAAAATAGTGAATTTCATACGTTGCAGCTTAAATTTTGTTGTAGCAAAATTTAACTTACTCTTGTTAGTATTTTGTATTTCAGAGAAGCTTTATTTTGATAGGTGCAAAATTAACCCTATTTCAATCAAATATTTTTTTAAAAATCAAATAATAGTTATATGTCGAAGTTTTGTTAGGCCTGAGGTGTCGAAGACCCGGGCAAACAAAACTGGTAGGAATTTTAGTTTAATATTCGTGGAAAAATGTCTGTAATACGATGCAATACATGATTTTTCAGTATTGCTGATATTAAGTTCTAATTCAGCAGATACATCAAAGCCATAATTAAAACTTTTTTCACATAAAAATTTGTTGTTTTGAAAGTGCTCATAATAAGATGTTAAATGTGTCCAGTGACCGAAAAAGAAATCCATTTCATAAGTTAATACGAACAACGATAAAAAGCATGGAAGAAGAAATGTTGTCAGGGGTGGGAGGGGACATTAGGCTTTTTATTACACTAGTCCCCAAAGTTTTCTTCTTCGTTGGCTCAACAACTTTGGGTACTATTTTAAATTTTAATTGGCTGGTATATTAAGTAGGGTTGGGCCGGATACTTTTTTGGCCGGATACCGGATATCCGGCAAATATCCGGCCAACGCCGGATATCCGGCAAATATCCGGTTATCCGGCCAAATTACCGGATATCCGGCCGGATAACCGGCCAAATTACCAGATATTAAAGTAGTAAAAAAAAATTTCTTCAGAAATCTTATATAAATTTACATAAAGTTAAACTTATTCAGAAAAAATGTTCTTCTAGCTTCAATAATAAGAAAATTATAGCCATTTAAGATTTTAAAAAGTAGAGATTTTTGGTGTAAAGTATAAAAATTATAGAGCCGGATATCCGGCCGGATAGTTTTAATATCCGGTATCCGGCCGGATATTGAAAATGGCCGGATATCCGGCCACACCGGATATCCGGCCCAACCCTAATATTAAGTTGAGTGTCCAAACGTTTCAACCACTATTTGTAATCAACAGAAGGATAATTTTGTGTAACATCATTGAGGACGTGCATCCATTTATCGGCCATTGTCTTATCCCTTTAAATACCCTGGCCTGGATATTATTCAAAACCAGGAATCAGGATAAGCCAATGTAAGATAAATTAAGATAAACCTTTTGAAGTTTAATACTATAAGTGGAAAAGTTTGAACACTACTGGTTTGCACAACCTAATCAAGTTTAACGTTTTTAAGCCAGCGAAAGAGAAAACGTATTTTTTAAAAGTTTTGTTGAACATGTATGATGTCCCCTTCATCCCTAGTTAAAACCAACTAGTATATAAAAACAAGGTTTTAAAGGGTTAAGACAATGGCCTATTTATATCCCTAATGATGATACGCAAAATTAGTGGTTGAAACATTTGAACACTCAACTTAATGAAGGAACCAATCATAGTTCAATATTGTCCCAAAGTTGTTGAGCCAATAATCAAATGTTGCCTTTATTTCTTCAGCTGTAAATACTAATTTAAAAAAAAAACCTGATTGTAAATGATTGTCTGATTAATTTTTATGTAAAATTTTGTTGCGAATTCTTTTTTATTATTTCGCCAAAAAAAAAGTAGTGTCTTAAAAATCAGCCATGTGACGTCATTAAAAAGAGGGAGGTGAGAGGAGATGTGTCAAAAAAAACTCAAAAAAAGAGATAGAGAATCCCTTATTTTTATGACGTCTCATGTCTGATTTTGAGACACTTTGTCCCCCTACCAATAAAATATATAATTTTACTTCTTTATTGGCCCAGAGGGTTTTTTTCATCTAGCAGAAAGAAATAGAAAATCAAGGCTATGCTACAAAAAAATCCACAATTAATAAGTTTCCAATTGAATAAAATCCCTTCAAGACAAAAATGTGCATCTTTTAAATCAATTCCAGTATGGTTTCAAAAACGATTAATATCCGCTGTAATATAACCGGTTCTCAGCAATACTGAAAAATCATTTGTAGCCTTGTATTACAGACAATTTTCAACGAATATTAAAATAAAAATCATATAATTAAAACCTGTTTTATTAGCCCAGGCCATCGGCATCTTGTGTATTACAAAATGGTTATAGTTTTATAATCTTAAATTTTAATATCTGCGTAAAGTTGACCAGTTTGTATAATGCGATGCGATAAATAACAAATTTCATATTGTACCTCAGAAGGAAACTTCGTTTCATTTGCATTCCGAAGGCGGACAAAATAAAAAGATATATATCTTCCAGGGAGCTAAAGGGATAAGACAACGGCCGATGAATTGATGTACATCCCCAATGATGATACACAAAATACCCCCTTCTGTAGATTACAATTACCAGTTGAAACGTTTGGATACTCAACTTAATTAACCAACCAATTAAAATTCATTTAAAGTCCTCAAAGTTAAAGAGCCAACGAATAAGAAAACGTAAAAAATGTTGGGTACTAGTGTAATAAACATCTCCATGTCCCCTTCCTCCCTTTATATCGTCGACTGACTTCAGGCAGGAAAAAGAAAACAGTATTTTAAGTTAAACTTATTTTCTTGATATTTGTAAGTTATCAAAAGTGGAATTTAAATAGCGAATCTTTTCTATAAGTAGGTTAAGCCTGTCGTTCGTCCGTAACAGTTAGACATTTTGATATTATCATTTTGTTTTTAAACTTTGCATGATGATTCTTATAACAGTTAGGTACGATTTAGGAATGAAATTATGTCCTTTAAGTGTATCCTGTATTTATTCAATTTTACTACAAATGTATATACAGTTTTTGTTAGACTTACAAATTAATGTTCTGCTTATGAAGTTCGGACACTCTATAATAGTTATTGTTCGTCTGTTCTTCTCTCTGATTTTAGAGCTTAAATTTTTAGAGTTTATCATTCTTTCAAGCTTCCCAAAAGTATTTTTAAAAGCGAAGCTTTTCTATAATTAGGGTTGGTCCGTACGTCCGTCCGTACGTCCGTCCGAGATAGATAGTTTTTATTCGTTAATTTAGGCATGTTAGAATTGTCCTATCGATTTCAAACTTTGCATGATGATTCCTGTAGTAGTTGGGTACGATTTAGAAAGCGTAGCAACTCTATAATCATAACCAGAATGTCCGTACGTCCATTTTAAACATGCTGATTTTTTTACTTTTTTAACAACAAATTTTCAAGTGTTCTATTTATCCGTTTGATCTGATTTTTTGTATATTGATTCCTGGGACAACAAAGAACAATATTATAAGCGAAGCAACTCTATAATCAAGTCCAAAATGTAAGTATGTCCATTAGCATTATCCTGTTTTTAAGCAGTTTTCCAACAAATTTACTTACAATTTTGATTCGACATTTATACATTTATGTTCCGATTTTCTAGTTCAGATACTATACAAGTGTTAATGTCCGTTTGTCCTACCGTTTCAGTGCTTCGCTTTTATGGATGTTGTTTTTAATATAATTTGTTTGTAAGATAAATATGCATTTAGTCCATTGAACAACACCTAAATCCCTGAAAAACTTAGATATTAGTTTTGACATTCTCACACACAAACACACACATCCACACACACACACATTTATATACTTTTTTTACTTACACTGATTCTTACCAGGGAGGGAGGGGACATTGGACTGTTTATCATAATAGTCCTCAAAGTTTTGTAATAACTTAAACTTTGGGGACTGTTGTTGAATTTTGATTGGTTGGTGAATTAAATTGAGTGTCAGACATTTTAACCACTAATGATATTGTAAATAAGGGGTAATTTTTTGTATCATCATTGTAGAAGCATACCAATTAATCGGTCATTGTCTTATCCCTTTAGATCCCTGAACCCTTAGCCACAAATACTTTACCTACACACAAACCCCAAGACCAACAAATACATATTCCTACTGTATCGGAAAGGAAGCGATCCTTGGGTTGTTGTCGTGCTCTTTGTGAAAATCTCCTATGTTTTTAACCTTATTTTGTTGAATCAAAAAAGACGACATTTCCTCTATATTTACCTCTGATAGTGCGGCATTTAAGTGCGTGAGTTTGTTGTTGTCTCTGAGAGCGTATTTTCTCCTTTGTTCATAGGAGAATGCAAAAATGGATGTTTTGTGCCAGGGAAAGTGTGTTTAATTATCACGACTGGATGTAAAAGATCTTTAGTGAAATCGCGGCGATACACCTACCAAGTTTTTACTTTTTCAAGATTGACAACCTCAACAAGTAGCTTAAGTCATATAATTCGCAAGCTGCCACAGCAGAAGGGAAACAGCGACAATTTTTTTTTATATAATTAGGACCTGCAGGAAACACTATTCTTCTCCTATTCGATTTGCTAGCTATCTAAAATACAAAGTTTTTTTTTATCTGAAGCTTAAGATCTCAATAATTAGTGAACGGACTGATTATCCGTTTTAGGTTAGATTAAGATAGGTCCTGTAGTGGTTTCAGGCCATTATATTTTCCGATTTAAGTCTTGGTGTTAAGCTATTTTCTTACCCCTCATTGCCTCTTGGAATAAAGAGTACCTAGAGGCTAGAAGCGTAGAAGCAAGTACTCTAAATGTAACTTACAAAACAAGGATGACAGGTGCTTGCTTACATGTGAGGACCGGAGCACCGAAAACCCCCCCCCCCCCCCGCTTAGTTTTGACAAAAATCAAAAATAAGGGGGGGGGGGGTAGTTTTTTAATGTCTGGAAAACGGCAAGGAGGAAAAAAGCACGGCAAGGCAAAGAATTAACCCCCCCCTTAATTTTGAAGAAAATCAAAAATAAGGGGGGGAGGGGTAGTTTTTTCACTGTACAACACGCCAGAAAGTTGAGTGAGGTAAATCAAGTAAATCCAGTATACCAGAGGGGAAACCTTATAACAGGGATATTCATGTTTTGGAGCATAATTTCCTTATTTATTGACTGATTTTAGTAATTGATGTATCCCTGAACAGGTAGTCTTAAGGAGAATATATCAGAAGTGTTTTCATGGGGTTTTCGGTGCTCCAGTCTACCACATGTAAGCAAGTACCGGATGACAACATCCATAAAAGCGAAGCAGAACTGAATATAAAAAGTGTCGACAAAATTATAAGTAAAGGACCACCCTCAACGTCACAAAAATGATTTTGGATATTATAGCCCCCATAGGGCCTATATGAAAAATTGAAGACCATTTTCCATACAATTTGGGGCCGGAGATTCCGAATCTGGCGTCTATTATGATCTAGCTGACCTCCTTCATGGCGAAAAATGGTGCCAAAGTTGACTACCCTTCGAAAAATGCGCGAACAACAATTTTAGCAACAAAAAAAGCTTTGTAAAACTTCTTAAATACAGAATACTGTTTAAGGACATACTGACATTTTTAGGACTTGATTATTGAAATGCTTCGCTTATAATATTGTACCTTATTGTGTTAGGAATCAGTGCTCCAAAAATCAGAACAATCGGATGATTTTAAAATACAAAAATTGCTGTCAAAATAGTAAAAAAAACACCTTGTTTTATGTGGACGTACGGACATTCTGATAACGATTTTAGAGTTGCTACGCTTTCTAAATCGTACCTAACTGCTACAGGAACCTTCACGCAAAGTTTGAAATCGCTAGGACAATTCTAACATGCCTAAATGAATAAAAAGAAATCCGTTACGGACGTATGGAAGGACCGAACCTAATTACAGAAAAGCTTCGCTTTTAAAAATATTTTATGTTGAAATATAAAACCTTGATAAAATATGATTTTGTAACCAATATTTATTTTCTACTGGCAATAAAGATTTGGCTCATGTATGAGAGGTCAAAAAAGAAAATAATTTATATGATAACTAGAAAAAACTTCATCTGAGAGCTAAATACAGATTTAACAAGCACAAATGTTATTCATAAATATTCTGGCATAATTGAAATAAAAACAGAATAATATTATAAAGTAATCTAAAATACAAATACAAAGAATGCTGTCCGTCTGTCTGTCCGTCCATCCGCCTATCCTTTAAGATCTAGATAACCACTGAATCTATTGGATTCTACACAGAGTAATTTGAAAAGGAATAACTTTTTTGAAAATATCTACAGTTGTAAGAAAAATTCTAGATAGGAAGGTTGACTTCCCAATACCTCATAGTGCAAAGCCTCTAGGGGCTAATCCGCTAGTAATATAGAAAGTATAGTCAACAGGGAGGGAGATGACATTAGAATTAAAAACAAAATGTTGCAATAAAATTGTCTTTACAAAGTGTCTCAACAATCAGCCATGTGACGTCATTAAAATGAGGGAGTTCAAATCAAATAAAAAATCAAATCAAATATTTATTTGCGATAAGAGTAGAAGTGGGACAGAAAACCCTTAAAAAAGATATGGATAATCCCTCATTTTTATGACGTCACATGGCTGATGTTTTGAGACACTTTGTAATGTTACATACATGATGCATTAAATTGTCTTTACAACTTTTATCTAATGAATGCAAGGACATCCCCTTTTTATCCTTGTATAAAAGTAACAAGATGTCTGGCTATCTCTCGGTGTGTCTGTCTATGTGACTGTGTGAACCTATTTGGTAATCCTTTACATTGTAGCTTCTTATAGGTCCAGGGTAGGTTTATTTCTGAGGAGGAGGAAATAGACCCCAGAAAATAATGCCACCACCCCCCCCCCTTTTTTTTACTTAAAACTAAAATTGAAAATGGATAGGGGAAATTCCCTCTTTTAATGCCCCTAAAAGCCTCTAGGTCGTAGCCGCTAGTATTAAAATATCCAGAGAGAAAGATTCAAAATACAGGTTTTTTTTAGCAATATTACAAAAATTTTCTTACATAAAAAGTAAAAAACTAGAAGTTTGAATGAGAAAATAAGTATTTGTAAAGATTGTTTTTCAATGCTCTGGTTCAAATCAATATAAATGTTCTTTTTGCACATTTCTGGTAATGCTAAATCTTTCTCAATATAATAGATTTATTAAATATAGATTTATATTTATTAACTTTTTTTTCACATATCTGTAATATATATATCAAATTTTTCCGAAAATATAATCCTTATAACAAAGTAACAGGATCTCGCTAACCGCTAAACCGATATGGTTCTCCATTACAGGATAGCTTCTCATAGATCCTGCGAAGGTTTATAACTATTTTGGGGGAGGTTACCACCATCCACCTAAGAGAAATCCCCCTCCCAACTTTTTTTTATGGTTCTATAAATTTTTTTAAAACAAAAAAATATTTTTACTTTTTCTTTTTCAATCTAAAATAAAAAAAGTTTGGTTTTTGAATTCAACTGACCCCTCCTCAAGTGCTCCTAGAGGCCTCTAGGGGCGTAGCCATCAGTATATATATAAACTATCAAAAACAATTACTTTTACAAATTTCTAATTATTATTACATTTGAAAAATCGTCTTTAGTTGACAAAGAGTAGGAGGAAGGTTATTATTTGTGTTTAGAAAAGAATGAAAAAATTATGGATACTTGGTCCTTTGCATTCATTTGTAGTATCTACGTTAATACGTCTATTATAAAAATATAAAGTTGTGTTGTGAGCTTTTATACTAAACAATGATGACAGCTTCTGAAAGAAAATTCTGTAATATTTATTTCTCGCATCGTATCATAAACAGCTTTCCGCTGATATAAAATGTACAATTATTATGTAGATTAAATTGTGACATTGTTACGAATCGTTATGAGAATCATTATCTCAAAAATCAGATGAATTTTAAAACTATATAATGTATGATTTTTTTCAATAAGCAAATTGATAATCAAGATAAAAGTGGACGGACGTGCCTTTTCTAAATTAAAACCTTTGATTTAAAAATATACCTTTTTTGAATTTTTAGTTCCAGGACAAACTCAGGATTCCCAAACGTCGGAGTGGACAAACGCATGAGTGTTAAAATATTATTTTCTGAAGAATTTTTATACAGATTAGGTTAGGTTAAGATATGCATGAACAAATAAGCCCCTCTCAGAGGTTAGGCATTTAAAAAACCTATAAGATGGTCTAAAATAGTTAGATTAGGTTAAGTGTCCACTTCGACGTTTGTCCACTACGACGTTTGGGACTCCTGCGTTTGTCGTAGGACCGAATTTTATGAATTTAAGTGATAATCTTTTATTGTGTTGTGGGCGAAAATTAGGAACTGGTCAAAGTGTCCTAAAAAATCAGCCATGAGACGTAATAAAAATGAGGGATAACCCATCTCTTTTTTGGGGCTTT